>NC_079295.1:65498320-66098320 GCF_023638135.1 Falco biarmicus
CATGCACCCTTCATGGATGATCCAGAGGTCATTTAGCATACAAATAGTTAAGCAATTAAGCAAGCAGCTTGCCGTAAGTACTCAGTTACCCTATTCTCCACTGGGTAGCAGAGAACACTTATGTTTAGGCTATAGAACATCTCTGTCCCACAGCTCCTCCCAGTCGCCTGCCGCTGGAAGCCTGATGCAGCAGACAAGTAGTGCATCCCATGGGAGCACGAGCGGATGGTGATGCTCTTGGAGCTCCCCTGGCGGCGGTTGCTTCCCAAAGGGTGCAGCCTTGACCCACCTTGTTGGAGACTGTGGCACCAAGGGCAGAACCGGAGTGCTGGTGTGTGATGGGCAGATGCGGCACAGCGGGTGTTCCTGGGTGGGAGCTGCTCCTCTGAGAGCAGCCGGTTTTGGTGCATGTCGGCCAAACCCTGGGCACTGCAGCCGGTGCCTGCTGCCGGCACCTCCTGAAGATGGAGGAGCCTTTGTGTTCATAGTCCCGTAGTGCCTCATGGCAGAGGAACTGAATTATCCCCTAGAATACAAAAGTTATTCTCCTCCCACGGCTTCTTCTATCTCCCTGACCTAGTTACTGACTCAGAGTACATGCAGAAAGCCACGGGAGTGAAAAGCAGCTATCTATTTGAATAAGAAAAGTTGATTACTATTTTAAGCCCCTTATCGTGTAGAAGCATTTTAAGCTCAAACAGCCTACTCATCTACAACAGTGAGACAACTGTAAAGGCTTCTCCTTCCCTGTCTTACCGTCTTGACAGTACTGGAGTTTCAGGCAATTAAAATCCCTTCACATGTCTCTAGTGCACCTGTGGTAGTCGGTGTACTCTTGGGTGAACATGATTCAGGCTTGAAACAGCAAATTATCTTGTTTGGAGGAAGTTTTATAGGTTGTTATACCTCACTGATGCAAGGTGGATATTTTAGATTTTAATTAAATGACACCTGCGTTACTGTATTGCTTTGGGACAGAGGCAAGGAAAAGCCCCTGTACCGGTAGCTGATGCAGACAAAATACTTGTTTTGCCTGCCCTTTAGAAGAAAGCTGCAGCCTTTTCCCCTTAGCAGATTAAGAATATACTGGAGATGCGAGTCCTTAGCTTCCGAGGTTTGGGGTGTGCATCCCTTGAACGCTCGGGGGGGGCGGGGGGGGGATGAGGGGGCGTGCTGCTGTGGCGCGTGGGAACCCTGGTGCTGCCAGGGAGGATGTGGGGGCTCTGCCGCCTGCTCCCTGAGGAGTGCAAGGAATGAGCTGAGATGAGGGCTGGGGTCTGTTAGGACCAAAGGACTGAACTTTTACAGGTCTTGGCTAGGCAGACCTCCTAAACCTGCCCCAGTTCTAGCACTTCTCTGAAAAGTGTGCAAATTGAGGCTGGGCTTCGATTAAAGGTGAGTAGAAGGTTTTTCCTCCCCTGGGACTTCATCACGTATGTAGAATGTGAGCAATGCTTCAATTCTTGACTAAAAAGAGATATATTTTATACTTAAGCACTCCCAGATAGCAGTGCTTTTACTGAGTTACATATGCACTCAGGTTTGAGTAAAAATTCAGTCCTTGATGTATGCCTGAGCTTTGTGGTCACCTGTGCCATACAAACCAATGCCGCCAGTTCCGGGGACCTCTGAGAGCAGCTTTGATGCTGTGCAGCTCAGGCCCATTGCTACTTTTATGTCAGCCTTGCCTTTGAGTGGCATATCAGATCTAGAAGGGAGGAAAGTGCACTTTAAATTATACACACACACATCCTGGCATACGTAAGAAAAGCTCCTTGGGCAATGGCCATATGGCCACGAACGGAACGTGCAGTCACTTGGCTTGGGCTGGTCTCCCCTGAGCGGCAGGTGAGAGCATTCGCACCCGCAAACTTCAGCTGAGCTCAGCATCCTGAGATGCATCCCCTCCGTGGCACCCGGGCAGGCAGCTGCCACACACCCGGCAGCAGAGCGGCAGCACTGTGAATCCTGAGCGAGCCGCTCATTCCTCTGGAGAGGTGATGTCACCACGAGGATGATGGAACTGGCGGCAGCCAGGTGACCCCGAGATGCTATCTCAAAAAGACAAGCCACAGTTTCTGATTGATAATGCGGGAAACCCAAATGACAGGCATGATGCAATTTAAAAAAGAGAACTTGTGCAAGAAAAATGGGGGGGGGGGGGGGGGGGGGGGGGGGGGGGGGCGGGGGGAAGCCCCTCAGTCCCATAATACTGTGCTGCTTCAGTTGCCTTCATTTTTTCCCAGAGAAGCAAAGTGATTTTCAATTGTTCTTGCTTTCCCCAGGGTGCTGCCCGGAATATTCATGACTGAATAATCATATTCTCCCCTGCAACCTCTGTTTGTGTTTTGTTCTATCCAGCTACTGCACATCTGTTTCAGATTGAGCGATTGCTTGCATGTGAAGCAGAAAGCAGCACAGTGACTTCACTCTGTCCAGCTCGAGCGAGAGATGGGAAGAGCTGGACCCTGGAAATACGAGAGGATAGACTACTGTTTTTTGGCATAGTGTCACTGATAGGCATGGCTCAAGAGCTAGAACACAATTTACAAAACATGCCGAGGTATGAAATGCTTTTCCTCATTTTGCAGTGCTCCCCAACCCCTTCAGTCTGGCTGAAATCTCTCCAAACCTCCTTCCATCAAATGATGGAGGGAGCAGCCCCCTTAGCCCCGTCAGTGCCCCCCCACAGTGGGCTCTCGCTTGGGAGGGGGACACAGCAGGAATTTGTGTGGCAGAGCTGAACGTGAGGCTCCCTGGACAGCTGGAATTAGAATCCCCCGGTATCTGCCCCAGGGACAGCTCATCCTGTGTACGGAGCCACACAGCTGGAATCTCAAATCCCACGTCTAACACACACAAGCCTGGCATAACGTGCTGCTGGTATATGGTTGTGTTTCCATGGGAAAGGGAGAAGTGACTTAAGTGGGTCTGAAACCCTTTTCATGTGGGAGAAGCACACCTTCTTCCCGAACCCTTCTTCTGGGGTTTTTATGTGTTTTTTTCCCAGTTACTGGTTCTTTGAACCAAAGATGGAAGTGCAGCTGTTGGATGATGGCTTTGGGAAGATGCCCCATCTCTTTTGGTGGGTTTTCTCAGGCAAGGCATGCCTGCCGTGGTGCACATCCAGGTGCCAGGGTGCTGCTTGTCCTTCCTCCTCTGCCTGGATGGAAGAGGCAAGCTCTGTTCATCTGTTGATGTTTGACACATTCGACAAGTGACAGCAGGAAAGTTCAGGATATATTTGGCATTTCTTTATTTTGGCTTTGAAAGCCGTGTAAAGAGCGAAGCAACAGGCTCAGCTGCATAATACTAATTTTGTGTTGCAATTTCATTTAGACAAATTACTCCTGCAAGTTCCTAATAAAAGCAGATGTTGGCATTGTCAAAACTAGTGAACAATTCTGATAACAGGAGCAGCTATTTTTAGTTTTATGTTAACCCAGTTCAGCCTTACATCAAGTTGTATTAAACCCAGAAGATACAAATAGGAACCATGCTGGTCATTCATTTGTTTCAAAATGTGCCAAAACCATCTCTTCTGCTTCACATAGTAGGTGGGATAAAGGAGTAGCTGGAAGGCAAGTGATTTGTCAAATCTCAAGCAGCACTTGTCACCCGGTGTACCCGCAGCTGGTGTGGAAGCATTAATTAGGGGAGCGAGCTCAAGCGAAGAAACGAGCACAGCAAAGGGCCACTGACCGTGTGGATCAAGGAACCTTCCCTACAGAAAACATCTTCTGCGGGTGGGCTGGCTTGCAGCACTGCGTGGCTGGATGGCCGGCAGCCCGGTCTGTGAGCTGCCTCCATGGGAAGGGCTGTGATGCTCGGTGCTCGCCAGCGTCTGCCTTCAAGCGTTGCAGGCACTGCAGTGGGAGGAGGGAGGAAAGCCCTCCCAAGAGGTTAAGTGACCGGTCCTGCGTCAGGAGTGATGCGTAGCCAGCGGTACAACACCATCCATCCCTTGTCGTTCCTGGTCATCTTTGGCCTTCCAATATAATCAGCATATATTAGGATTTATTCCTATGTGATTTGAAGACTAGCCTGCCTTTCCAAAGGGGACTTTCCTTTGGTGGTGGGTGTTAGGTAAGCTGTGTGAGAAGCACAGCTTGTCTAGTGAAGTCTTGAGCTGCTCCAGACTGCAGCATCTTTTTGGGAACTTCATTTAATCATCTCAGTGGTTACCATCTAGAATTATATTACATGAAGATTCATTTTCTCCCAGAGCAACTTAAGTAAGGAGAAACATGATGTAAACACCGAAAAACTCAGCCCTGGCTTCCTCCTTAGCTTAGTTTAAAGCATAGAGAATAAGCTTTATAATGATTTTTCAGTTTTGTCAGTTTTTTGTTTTCACTGACTCCCTTTAACAAATTTTAGATTTTATCAGCTAATAGTTGCTTTGATATTAAATGCACTGCTGCAAACAAGTAGCATGCACAATTAAATCTCTATTTATACCCATTTTTCTCTTCATGGGAAAAGTTTTATTTCAGCTCCTTATTATATTAAAGCAATTTGCAGAAGAGAGTACTGTTAGGAAAATTAGGCTGATGGCATTTGGGTGAGCTGAACGCGCTGTTAAGCAAATCAGAAATTAGTATAGATTTCTTTCATTTGACTTCATTTGCTGTGGATCAAATTTGATACTAATGATAAAAAAATAGGCCAAGCTTTTAAAAATATTGAGGTCTCTGTGGTGAAATGGAACAAAAGTGGCAAGAGAAAAATTTGGATTTTTTTTTTTATCTAAATTGGAATAATTTTAATAATTCTATTATCCCTTGAAACCAAGGTGCAGTCTTTTCTTGGAGCACATCACACGTGCGTGAGCTGCCTTTCTGCACTTTGGAGACGGGGCGAGATGATCTTTGTGAGTCGCAGCAGGAGGCAGAGGCACCTGGGTGTGCACAGCCCGCTCTGCCCGTGCTGTGAAGATCAGCTTTTAGCTTGCAACATGCAGAACTGCCTACTCTGCCACTTCAGAAAAGCAGGAAAACAAGTGGATGACTTTGGTCTAGCAAAACCAATAATATTTGGGATTGCTTTTCCCTGATGGTTTGTACTCTGCTGCTTCACGCTGAACTTGGTTATTGCTGTGTTGCAGAATGCTCGTTGAGTCTTTGCTTTTGTGTAACCCTCTCCTGCTGGGGCACGGCGGGGCTTGGCCCTTCGCAAGCGCACAGCTCGTGTGTTACGGGGAGGCACGGTGCCTGCATTGCATCTTGTCATGGGATTCATATATACAGGATAGGAGAGAAAGGAGCTGCAATTAAATGTTCTGATTCTACAGTTACTTATATACCTGCCTAATAGCAGTTGGAGTATCCGAATTAGTAAATTAGATGTAATTAGTACATTTGGCTGAAGTATGGAAACGTGATTTGTGGATGTTGTAACACCAGGAAATATGGAGAAGCTGCTTCTGACTAGCAAAATAGTGATAAGCAGACAATGCAGAAGGAGAAGAGAAAAAAAAAAATCAGGAAAATACGAGACCTCCTCACCCAAGAACATCCCTGAAATGTTGCTACTTGGAGGCTTACTTGAACTGTTTTTTAGCTGCAGCAATATCCTCCATCAGAACATTTTGCATCAGAACCCAATATAGTATTTGCAAGGTAAATGATAACTTTATGGGTTTTTTTCAAAAGCCTTTTCAGTTGTGCAGTGCTGAGCCATGAGTAAGCCCTGCAGAGTGCCTGGGAGCAGGACCAGGGCTCTTTCCTGTGCTTATCTGTTGAGGTCCTAAATGCCTTGGATGCTGTGGGAAAATATGGGAAGGTTCCGAGTAGCTGCTGGAAAGCCTGGTGGTTTCATCAGGAGTGTGAGTACTCAGGAGATAGTTGGATCGATCGTGTTAAAACCCCAACTGACTCCTGCGAGCTTGATCTGAGAGAACAGGATCCCATGCAGAAGGTGAGACAGGAGACAAGATTCAGAAAGGGTTGAAAGTGAAGCAGAACACAAGTTTCATGCTCACCATCTCCTAATCAAAGACAGCCACATACTGAAAGGTTGCTTCACCTTATTTTCCTTCCCATCCTTCCATCGGACATGATTGAACTGGGATTCTTCCACCTACTCCCTGAGTGTGTACCAAAGATGTACTTTGATTTGAGAATGGGGTGCAATTTTTACTAGAATAGTAGAAATTATGTCAATAGTTTAACAGTTGTAAAATTAGAAGGAAAGAAAACCCCTAAGAGATGAGGAAATAGCTGGTATTAAAGTAATAGAATAATCTTACCCCGCAATAGTATTCTGTGCAGCTTGAAGCAGCTCTCTTCAGATGGTATCTGTCAAATTGTATCAGGAATGTAAGGTGACATTATGAAGTCTCCAGATACATTTTCATGTCATTTAGCTGATTTCTGTCATGTGATAAATTGCATGTTTGTGAAATCAGTGTTCTGTACTGTGTGTATTCTGCTTTGCCAGTGTCAAAGTTCTGTGCTAGAGACAACAGCAGCCATGCATAAGAGCTATTGCTTTGCAGGATCTCACCACCTTTATTGAAAACCCTTATTCATTTTCCAGGCTTGGTATAAAAGATTAATGAGATACACGAAGATGCACAAGGTGAGTCTTCTTTAATTCTGCTTAATGATATCTCTGCTCTTTTTTTAAATGTGAGGTAAAAGGGAAAATTAAATCCTAGCGAGAGGTGAAGGCACAGGCTTTTGTTCTCTTGCTAGTGGTGGTTAATCCCAGGGAAGACCTGTTAATTCCTGGTGTGACTGGTAGACGGCTCAGCCCTGGCGCAGGTGGGCTGGGCAGGTCACAGGCGAGTGGATCCAGCCCATGCACTTAGCCTGACCCTTATTACCCCTCATTTCTCTGTCTCCTCCTGAGTCAGGAGGAGAACTTGTGGGTCCAGGGAATACTTGCCAGTGATGGGATGGACCTGCTGCTGTAGAGTGCTGGGGTAGGGTCTGGACGTGGTTTTGCGGGAGCGGCTCTGCATTCGTGCCGGGCGCTCCAGTGGGCTCTAGGCAGCTGTTCAGTCATCGGCAGACGCATGCGACAATTAATCCTGGAAGGTTTTAGAAACCCATAAAAATTGTCTGCTGCCCCCAGAGCCCCTGGCCTGTAGGAGGACATTGAGTGGGAATGCTCTTAAAATTCCCTGAAAGGTACTAGTGATTTTTAACTGTATTGAATTATTTAGATGGAGCCTTTTGGTCCTTCGGCTTCTGCTGCAATAGCTATTACTCCTCTGGTTTGAACGACGGGTGGTCAATCTCCCTCTCTCACCTTACAAGTGTCCTGTTGTAGTTTGTGGCTGTAGGCAAAACCATTCTGGTAAAACACAAGATAAAAAGCAAAGCATTTTAATGACTATTAACATGTCATAACTAGTGACAATGAGTCATCCACAAGTTTAGTAATGGCCTACAGATCAACATACATCACTAGGAAATCTGGTTCAGCATCGTTTCGACCTGGTGGTTACCTTGTGGTAAGTTGGACACCCTCCCCACAGCAGCTCCTTGTGAGCACTGCCTTCAAGGCATGACTGCCCTCACACCAGCCCAGCTTGGTACCCTTCGTGACAGCACTATTAATCTGTTGATTTTTGCTTATGCTGTGAAATCAGGAGTGACTGTGACTGTTGGTACATTCACCTTAGCATGAATATAAACATAAGTAAGTACCAACTACACCTGGCAAGTCTGACGTGCTGACTGCGGGTCCTCAAAGCCTTGACTGAGAGAGAGACTATCCTGCCTAATTTTCTGGTTGTAAAAACAAATATTAGTAAATAAATAAAACCTTTTTCTTCTGATCATGTATTTTTTTGGACAAAAACTATTTCTTGACTTAGTTTTTCTTGCAGCTTATCAGCTTTTTGCATTTTCAAGTTTTCTGCCCTGGGTCTTGTAAGATAAGCTAACTTTTGAGAAGAACATTTACCAGTTCTATTTCAGATGCAGATGCAAAGTTTAATGGCTTTCCTGAAGACCCAGTGTAATGTCTGACTTGTTTAGTAAATCTGTCCCCATAAAAATCAAGTTTAAAAGCAAACTCCTAATTACTTGTATTGAGTATGATGTTTGATCACAGGTAACATCGAGCTGCTGTAGCAATCATATATGTTAAATGATAATACTGTGCTGCTGTTGGCTCTATGCTGGCTAATTTTCAACACACCAGTGATTGGTGTAGGGTTTTAATGGTGTCACTTGAGCTGTGCTGTATAGTTAAGCCTACATCTGCTGAAGAATAAATCATCTGTTTGAATAGTCAAAATTAATAGGTTTGGTCCTGTATTGTAATTTACCTCAAATTTTCAAATTTGTTATTCCAAAAAGGGAGGAGAACAGAATGAATAACTCAGAAATGTGTCATTGCATAATTAAACTTATTTATGGCTGTACCCATCTATCTATCTATCAAAATCTGCAGCCTTTCCTTCCTCTAGAACAGCATAAGGCTTGTCAGTACTTTTGACGCCAACGTTTTAAAAACCTTGGCTGGTCCCTTGCAATCGTGAGCTGGTAGGTGTTAGGAAAGGCACAACAAATTTTGTACAGTGACTTTACTGCCAAAGAACTGAAGAACATGAAGTTCATCAGGCAACTATTGTGGAAAATAATCTGAAGATATTTAGTAGAAGTGAATTATAATTCATCATATTTGATCTGACTCTTGCAGGGAAGCACTTGCCATCTCTCCAGAGAAACTCTCCGAGCAGCTGTTTGTCCTGGGAGACGCATGAAGCAGGTGAGGTGCCTCGCTGCTGTCTCGGAGAGCTGAAGCATTGAGGACATAAATCAAATCCATATAATGGAGAAGCATCACATGGGAAACACAGACTTCAAAAGAGATTTTAATGGTAGGTTAAATTCTAGTTCTAAGACTGATAGTTGAATGAAAGTACAACATAATTATGGATTACAGGTATGAAGTTGCAGAGCGGAGCAATTGCAGTTGTCTCTCAATGTACGTCTCTTGTCAGCCTGTACTGGGGGCTCTGCTCATTGCACCACTTCTGGGGAGATGGAGATGATTCCAAGTGCAGCTAAAATGATTAAATCTAGAATGGAATTTCTGAGGAAAGATTAAAGAATTAAATATGTATAGCCTGGCTAAACAATGACTTAAGGGGAAGTGTAACTCTTTATGAGCGTTTCAAGGTTACCAATACAGAAGACTGGAAGAACCATTCAGCATGTCACAGGCAGAATTGCTGAGAGTAATGAGATGATGTTAAGAAAAAATAAATTTTCAAATGCTTGCATCACCACGTGATCTGATTTAGGTATAAGGGAAAAACAAAATCTAGCTGCATGGGGATGATAGGCATGTCTTAGATCTGTGGAGACCTCTTCAGTCTTTTGGTTCCCAGATTCTTTCCATAAAGCCCTTGCACCTCTTGCAGAAAGGCAGCCAGCACCCTGTGCAGCTGCACTGCCCACCTGCCAGCAAGGAAGGTTTGTGTTAGATCCACTTGCACAAGAACTCTAGCAAATGGAGACAAGGCTGAATTTTCTGCCTCTCATAGTCCTAGTGTTTAGACCTGTACCCAAGTATATAGCTAAGTCAGTTTTGGAAAACAGACTTGGGAAATGATAATCCATACTGCATTGCATTCCCCCACACTGTGTGGCTTGGGTTTTCTTTTGTTTTCTTTTACTCTTCTTAGATGATCTGAAGAAGAAAAATAGGGTTTTTTGAAAGGAGCTTAACCCTCATGTTAGGAATCATTTGTATTTCAAAATCCAAATGTTATACTGGCCAAACACCAAACTTTTATTTTTCAGTTACCTTAGTTCACTTTCTTAAACTGCTTCTTTTTCTAGGCAATTTGTTTTTATACCTCATCCAGAGCTCTGAAAATGCAAGGAGGCTTTTTTATTGTTAGCCTTGAGCAATGACCCTAAGTTAAACAGCATCAACTGAGTGTCTGCAAGTTGGCTGAAAACGAGAAATTTCTGAAGGCTGTTAGGGTGAGTAACAGTGGGATGGAGCACCCCTTGGATGGGTGTCCTGACACGGCTGCTGCAGCCCTTCCTCAGCTCTGGGCACAGCAGTGTGTTCTCTTAGGACTGTCACTCTCCCACTGTGCCCCTGGTGAGATCCGTCATGCCTGGGGAAGAGGGCTAACACATCCTGCGTCTCCAGCACAAAGCACAAGGTGGGACCTGGGGTCTGTCCTTTATTTTCCTAAGGTTTAAACTGAAATAAGAGCCAGCTTTGCCACATCGCTGTATTTGGATGGAGTACAGAGTCATAGAGGACTTTGGGTTGGAAGGGACCTTCAAGGATCGTCTAGTCTGACCCCTCTGCCGTGGGCAGGCACATCTTCCAGATCAGGTTGCTCGGAGTTCTGTACCCTGAGGTAGAGAATATTTCATTGCTCTCTATGGGAATTGGGTTCATACATTAAACAAGAAAAAAAGGTAGTAGCCTCTAGGAGCTTCACTAATATATCCTGAAATAAAACCTAAAAAGAATATATGAAAAGCAGAGGAAATATCCTTATTAAATAGCCAGGTTGAAATATGGTTGTGTGTTGATACCTCCTGTATCCTGAGGTAGAGAATATTTTGTTGCTCTCTATGGGAATTAGGTTCATACATTAAACAAGAAAAATAGGTAGTAGCCTCTAGGAACTTTGCTAATACATCCTGAAATAAAACCTAAAAAGAATATATGAAAAGCAGATGAAATATCCTTATTAAATAGCCAGGTTGAAATATGCTTATGTTTTGGAACACACAATGGGATACAGGCATTTCAACTATAAAAAAAATTAAAAACCACATTATTTCCCAAAGATAGGTATCATAGATGAAATTGCCTTCATACTTCAAACTAATTAAAGTCCATGAAATATGTTGCGACTGTCAGTTGGTATTTACTTTTCTCTTGAACCACCTGATAATGACTGCTGAATTACCTGAATGGATGATCTTTTGATTTCTTTGCACGTCCATGTCACATGTTATGCTGACAGATATCCACCGAGCTGTGAAAGGTGATGGACTTAGTCTGAGTTTTTTTCTGAAGTCAGTGGGATTTTTCCATTGAATTCCAAGGCTCTTGAGTTAAACCTGCTCTGAGAGCCTCCTTCAATGCAACAGCAGCAGTCTGCGATTTTCCCCTCTCTTTCTTAAATCTTTTTTCTGTCCATGGAGGAACCTTGCTGCAGTTTTCACATGGACGCTTCTTGTATCTCCAGGCCATCACTGGTGCCGAGACCATGCTCAGAGCGATGCTGTCCCTCCAGAGGTGGCTGGGGATGTCCGGGAGGGTGCAATGCAGGTGTTCGAGGATCGCCTGGCCAGGAGGCAGCATCCTGGCTGCCTGCCTGAACCAGTGAAATACATGGGCAATAAAAGCAGGCTGCACTTTGAGAAAAGGGGCTGGGGGAGGGGGGCAGAAAGGCATTTCTGCTGGAAATGGTTATGTTTCCGCTGCACAGCCAATTTTTGATCTATTTCTGTTGCCCTTAGAAAAATGAAACTCCAGGTAGTGGTCCTGCATCTTAACAGAATTGTCAGCAAATGACTTTTGTTCAATGTTTTGGTGCCATTTTTCCTAAGCTGCCTTTATAATGAATGGTGAATCTTTACATGCCCAGTACGAGTTATTGAGATCCAAATCTGTTCTGGAAATTGTCTGTCTGACAGCCTTTTTATTGGCAACAAAGCTATTTAAATGAGAAACCTGTGCAGGAGATGAACTGGCTGCCCCATGTGATGGCAAACGGAAGCTGATGAATTCTGCACGGGCAGTAAGGTGACCCCTTTGCTTTCCACTCTAATTACTTTCCTGTCAGATGTTCCATTAGAGTGACAGGGTCCCAAGTTCCCAAAGATCTCTGTTTTGTCTTAGAAGATTAAAGGGTGGCAACTATTTTCAATATGATTATCATCATTATCTCTAGGAGATTTTATACTTCAGAAGTCAAAGTCATAATAGACCAGCTCACTGTAATTATTTCCAAATTGCCTTAATGTATATTCCAGAAGCTCTTTTTGCACTTTGTAATTTATTTATTTGCTAAGCCAATAGCACATTAAAATGCTAAAATGTCTCTGAACCTGTATGAAGCCAGTCTGGTGGTAACTTGCATGGGCTTTGCCAGCATCTCCTTTACCCACCAGTAACCCCATCCATTTTTTATTAAAGTAGCATTCTCTGTGTTCTCTCTCTGGGAAGATACCTTGAGGGATGCCTCTTTTTTTTTGTTTTTTGTTTAAAATTAAAAGAGATTCCATGATTCTGCAAGGTTTGTTAATGTTGCAGTAATTCTCTGTGCTGATGGAAATGCTTGTAAAAACATGTACTTAAACCAATAGAAGAAAACATTCAAAAATGCAATAAATGCTCAGTTTCTCAAAAAACGCTTTTTTCTTTTTTTTTCTGCTGGCATGTTTCTAAAGAGGAAGTCTTGATGCACCAAGGGATGGAAATAGCCTGCGGCTATCTAGCAGGCTCGGTTTTCTCTATTGCAAAAGCCATCCCACCTTGGGAGAGCGACCAGGGTGGTTTTGGGCACAGTTGGTGAACATGGCTGCTTGCATCCCAACCACATCTGTTCCCTTTCTTAATGGTGAGTAGAGAACGAAGAGAAGATATGCCCTGTGTATTAAACTGAAACTAACACAAATAGCGTCTAAAATGCACTCAGCTAATTGTTCAAGAGTAATTTATGGACCAAGAGTTATGCTGCAATAATTGTGAATAATGAGTAAACCACGGCAAAAACGCTAAATGGCTTGCAGACATTTTGTGAACAGGAAATGAGGCTAAATTCATTGAATAAATTAATTGCTATGGTTTATTCTCTCAGCTTTAATCTGCTGCCTGCTGAAAGAAGCCTGTGCAAATGGAAAAGCTGGTCCACAGCCTTCATTTTGAAATGTGGCTGCCTCGCACTGAATAGAAGAGAAAAGAGGCCTGAAAGGGGTTTTGCTGTGTTATAATAATGTATCATGCTTGTAACACAATTTTCACCTTCAAAGTTTTACCTGCCCTTTGGGATTGGGCAGTTTTATAATCCCATTTTATTAGTGAGAAGCAGATGGAGAGCCTGCAGGGAGGAGAGGTGATTTTTCCCAAGGCCACACATTGTCTCTTTGGCAGAATTCAAGTTGGAGCTTGGGATTTTTCAGTCCCTGACTGATGCTTATGATATTTTTCTGTTTGAAGACTTCCCCCTCCTGCAAAAAACATGAATACTGGGAGATGCACAAAACAACCCTAAGCAGATTTGAGGCTTCGCCAATGAAAATGCAGAGAAAAAGGAGGAATGAGAAGACACATCCCCCAGCCCGTTTTAGAAGATCAGTTCTAGTAAAGAGGAATAATATTTTAACAACCAGACAGATTGTCTCAGATTTACTATCTCAGAGGACAGCAGTGAAGGCAAAGCATTTTTCTGTAAGGATTATGATTACCTGACAGGGCCTTATCATAACCAGGATAAATGACCCTGATTTAGAAAAGATCTGTTAATTTATGAGTAGCTGTTGCTTTTTAATAGTACAGTTTTTTCTTCCTGCCATTAATATTAGTAAAAATAAAACTAAGGCCCATGTCTTTACTTGGATGGAATTTGTGATTTAAAATGAAATTTGGAGAGCCTTGTAGATCAATTCTTGGATTTTATAAGCTGCTGGTAGCAATTTATGTGGATGTGAGACCACAAAATCCTTCCTGGTTCTGCGCACAAGCTGCCTGTCATGCCCTAGCTCCTGGCAGCTTTTTCTCTCCCAACTCGAGCTGGCATGGCTGGATGCCTGAATGGGCATCCTTGAGCTGGAAGGGTCTGGTGACGGTCTGACAGCTTAGGACAAGCTCTTTGCTATTAATGGGGCTCAGAGTAGTATCACTTGGCTCAGATTTATGCACTGTGCAAGTCATCCCTTTGAGGAAGCTTTAGTGTTCCTCCTTGGGCTAGGACTGACAGCCCCTTTCTGCTGATATTTATAGCAGGGCGCTTTTACACCCCGCTTGACTCGTTGCATAGTGATAGTAAACAAATCTGTAAGTCCTTTCCCATTTAGCTCCCAGTCTAAAGCGAGCTGTATAGCATAGCAGCCCGTGTAGCTCTAGGGGCAAGCTGCTGCTGGGGAGTTTTGTTAAACAGAGTACGATTACCCCATCTGGCTTGATCATATCTGCTCGGATAATCGAAATAGATTTTTCCCCTCCATTTGATAAAGTTTAATAGAGCAGAACAGTAATCCAAATGTTAACATTAATCGTAAGGTGAGACAAAGGGAGACGCAGTTGCACCACTGACGGGAAGCTCACCAGAGGAGCCCAGGATCAGTCTGCACCCCAGCTTGCTGCCCAGCTGCAGCAGCACTGCCAGGCGGGGGTGGCTCCACACCAGTTCCCCGCTGCTCCCACCCTTGCTGTTGTGGAGTTCTGTCTCCAGCAGCCTCTACAAAAAAAGCAGTCTTCTCTGTTGTGGTTAGTACTGCTGGAGCAGTTATAAAGGTTAGGTTTTGCTGCCGCTGTTGACTTTAGCATGCACGTTTTGGTGCATCTTTCAGCTCTTGTATGTTCAAAACACCTTTGCTGTTCTGAGATTGCATTTCTAACTGTTTCTTACCAGAAGCAATCTAACCCCACTGATGCCCCCAGCACACACTGAACTTGCCGGTGTGGGAAGCCTGGTGTACCAGGAGCACGTCCCTCACCCTCCGGGCTCGTGCAGGGGTCTGGGCTGCTGCTCGTTTACTGCTGCGGGAGGCTCTTAACTCTCCTTTGCTGTTTCAAACGTTAACTGAGAATCAAACTTTCTGCCTTCCCTTGCAATAATACCAACATAAAGAAATTAAAATAAGTGTCTGTTCTGGATGTACCTGAAGCCATAAAATGATTTGTATATAAAACCAATCAAAATAAGTCAGAATCTTTTTCTCCATGTTTGAAAAGGTTAAACCTCCAGCAGCAATGGCAGCAATGCATTGCGCTTGGAGTTTTGCAGACAAAATGTCACTCTCTTATTTTATTATACAAAGTAGTCCACCCTAAATTACGTTTTCTTTTTTTAATTTATTTGCATGAAAAAGATGGCATGGCATAAATCATCTTGTGTAGGTTGCTGGGTTATTTGCATTTCAGAGGTTGTTTTTAACTTTGTATTAGAAAGGAATTTGCAATTGAGAAGCTTTGGGAGGCATTAACTGCTGGTGATTGGTTGTTCTCAAAAGGTGATGAATGATGTTCATTTTGCTTAGGACAAACATCTCAAAGTTTGTGTCTTTCTAAAAAAATTATCTGGGGCAAACACCGAAGGCCAGTGAGCGATGCTTTCATCTCAGGAAGTAATTCCTCTTGGAAAAGCAGGATATTTGGGATCAGAGTTTGCTCTCTGAAGCCATCTGCTTGGCACTGTTGCTGCAATGCAACATCTGCCCCATGGAGGTCAAGCCGCTTGCTTGCTGCCTTGCCAGAAAGAAGGTGGCAGTTGGAAAAGTTTGTTGTAGGACGGTGGTTTGAAGGACTGCCTCTGCTCCGGAGAAAGGAGAGTCATCCCACAGGTCTTGCCAGTGTTGCCTGCCGGCACTTGTTGCTGTCCTTCATTACAGCACTTGTTTAATGGCATCTGACAGAAGGCAACTGGAAGTCTGGAAGGCTTTAATGAATCTTCAGATGACTATTTTCTGCTAAAAAATGAGGTGAGAAGCTGTATCTTAAATTCAATACAGCATGTGGCACATAGGGAACAAAACAGCAGAATAAAATGTATTTTATTAGCAATGAACTGAGGCTGCACATGAAAGAACCCTTTAAATATCTGACATGTTGAATGCATTATATTCCCCTTCAGGAAAGAAGTATTCAAAGGGATAGAGCTGATGAACTGTGGTTATTAACTTGACTTGGTGGTGATGAGAATGGTATTGACAAAAAGGCTGTGGTAGACTTCAAATGCATTTGCTGCCATCATGGAGTTAGAGCACTGCTCTGGCAAAAGTTGGAATTACTTTACATATTGATGGAAGGTCTCCAGTGAGAGGCCCTCATTTGAAAGTGAGCACAGTTCAGGAGTTGAAAGCGAAGCAGTAAAACACATCCACTGCCTCCAGTAGGTGGGAGCTGGAAAGCGTCAAAGCCAGCCCCAGTGCAAAGGACCTGCTGAATCAAGGGCTGGAAGGGACCTGCTGGAGGAACTTCTGCACTCGGCGAGCTACAGGAACTTACTCAGCAGTATCTGAATACACTAGGCACTTTTTGGATGGAAGCTTAATATTCTACACATAAATGGTTGCCAGTGGAACTGGATCTTATACTGAGTTTCTTGGCAGCATCCACTAGCCCTCAGTGAAGTCTCCAAAAGCTATTCATGAGGATATCACAAAGGAAAGGATTCTGAAATTTCTGGGAGACAAACCTGTATATGACACTGTGGAAAACATAGGCAGTGAGTAGTAATGTCAAAAAATATCTGTCTATATGCTCATGAAGGTGGAGAACAATATAGCATGCTCTATAAATTAATGTCTATATCTATTCTGGCATAGCCATATAATTTATAGGTTAACTTAGAGTATTCACAGAGAGGTGTAGTTGTCATTTTCCTATTTTTCGGTAGAATTAGTATTCACTGAATTGCCGTATATATATTTTTGTACTTTCTGTTGCCTAGGGCTATTCCACTTCAGTCTTTGATCTTGTCAGATCTTGCAAACTAAGCTGGTTGGAGGTTAGCCAGTGCTTGGATGAGCGATTTCATAGGAGTTCATGATGCTGTGAGAATTGTTTGTGTCTGAAGATGGCACCTTCTGCGGTGAGTCAATGCTGAACAAATACCCCAGCATGGAGCCAGGGTGCTGGAACGCCATGGGCTCCATCTGCAGAGGATGTGTAAAATGCAGCCATGCAATCTGATTTCCTACGAACTGCAGAATGGATGTCCTGGCCAAAATCAAACGTATGTAATTAATCCTGCATTCAGATAAGATATTACTACTTTTCACCTTCTCCTAACCTGTCGCTGAGGTTTTCTGTGCATGGCTGCAGCATTTCAGAGAAGGATGGAGAAGGAGGTTATGTTGGGAGATGCTGACAGTTGCTTCCGTGCATGTCCAGTGTGCATGCGTGGTGTACAGTGCAGGTACAAAACAGATGGCCATGCAAATGTTTGGCCATTTAGAAATCTGTTAACACCCACTTGCAAAGTGTCACAGCCTGTTTGTACACACCATGTCCCACAGGCTCCTCCTTCTTCTGAAGGGGAAGGTGGTGCAGCTTAGCACAGAGGTGCTCGGGGATGTGTCCGCGAGCTGCCCGGGAGGGCGACCTGGGGGGGCATGTCTGAGGGCTCGCGGTGCTGCTGGGGGAGCAGCCGTCTGCGCTGGGAGAAGCACTTGTGTTAACGTGGAAAACAACCATGGAAAGCTGACCATCATTTTTAGAGCACTGTGGGACTTTTATGGCAGTGTTCTGCAAAAGTGTCTCATTCGCTGCTAGTGAGTGACCCCCTAACCACATTGACAAGTAATCACTCACATGGGTAATCCTATTGACATTAGTTGGGCCAGAGCTGCATCATTACAATTTAGCAAATAACTATTCAGTTGTTTAGACTATAAGTGTTTCTAATTTATGTAGAAATAGAAGTCATTTCTGTCTCATTCATTAAAGAAAACATGATGTGAATTATCACTTACTTAACATATGCAGAAAAAGGCAGATTTTAGACAGCACAACACAATAAAAAGAATGAATCTTTTCCCACCAGTGGTAATGGGAGATTCGTGATTGATGTCCTTCATGTTTTTCTCTTACCAAACTGGTAAACTTAGGTTGACTCGAATGCTGGCTGCTTTCCAGATAAGATGTCATCAGTCAGGAATACCCTTTGTTTAGAATTCAGTTAATTCTTTAGTTAGTGGTGGATGGGCTCTGGTGTGGTCTTGCAGAGCTGCATGGCTTTATGGAGCTAATATCAGCGAAGAGCCAAAAAATATTTTTGCTAGAGATGTGCTGATACAACTCTGGGATCACATACAAAGTATGGAGTGGCTGAAATAACCTCTTGTATTTTGTGTTGACTGGGATACAGCTCTGCTTCTTTGGAAGCTACTGAAGTCCACCGTCCTGCCAAATTCCTGTTTGGAAATTGGATCTCCCCTCCTCAAACCTCCCTGCAGCTCCACCCTGATCAAATGTTGACTGTAGCATATAGACAGGGACGCAACATTCGGCTGCTGCCACACTGTGCCCTGCGTGACAGGGAGGATTGTCCCTCTTTTTGGGTCCTTCAGGCCTCATGAACACTGAAGCAGGAGCAGCATCACCATGCGAGCTCACAGTCTGTGTAAGCACACTAATGGTCCCTGTTTTCAGCCTAATGAAATGCTGGGGGTTTAAAACTTCTGTTGGCTGTGAAAGTGGTACAGGTTGCCTGCAGAAAAGTTGGGGCCTTTTTACAGCTTGTAAAACAATTTTATACTGTTTTCTGCTGAATTGACTGTCTTGAATCTCAGCTGGTGGAGGGCATGGTAAGGTGACAGTGGAACCGTTTCCCTTGGTGTCCCTGGGATCACCCGCACATGAGGAAGTGCCGAGTCCTGTGGCCAGGGACTGAGACTCTCCTTCAGTGGCTGGTGGTCTTGGAGGTGAGGGAAGAGCTGAGAGGCCGTTTCGGGTTTCTGATTTCCCCTGATGCAAGGCACAGCCCCCTCCTCTGCAAAGAGCAATACCTGGGGCTGTCACCGGCTGAATTACAAAGTGTGGAGTGGGTTGGGGAAACAACAAATGCCTTCTAAGTTAAAGAGGAAAGAAAGCAATGAAGCACTCCAACAACAACAAAACCCAGACCAAAGTGTTTATAAATACATATGGCACAGCTTTTCGGAAGCCACACTTGTATTTATTTTGATAGCAGTGCTGGAATGCTATTTTTGTCTGTTTCCCCCCTTTATTCCTACCTTTAAATACACAGTGAGAGCTTTCCTAATTAGGGAAACAGAAGTTTCAAAGAAAAGACTTTCCTTGTCAAGGCATTTTCCCACACTTGGGAGATGGATGCCTTTTTGATAATTCCTCAGGGTTTTTTTAGGAAAAAATGTGTTCCAGCTGCAATTTGTACATGATCTCCTGAGTAGCAAAGGTAAATAGTTTAAAAAGAAATCTCTGCAGGTAACACAGGAAGAAAAACAAGCTGATAACTTTTGACAGATTGGTGGCTTCTTCCTTCATTGAAATATTCATAGAATAGCACATCTATTTTCTTTTCATGGATGTGCTTGTTAATGCTATATCATCTAACCTGATCTGTATGGGAAGTGTATTTATTCTAGAACCATGGGGCATTTATACTGTTGACTTGTCATCAAGAATAATGTAGAGGACAGGTAAGATAATTTCAACTCTATTAAGGGTTGATAGATGACTTTACGTATTTTGATAATGGGTCACTCAAGAGTGAATGATCTGAAATGCTTTTGTTGCATATTTGCTAAAAATGCACCCTGTTAATGTTCCCCCCCCGCCCCGCCTCCCCCCTGTCTTTCCTCTGTTTCACTGTTAAACGAGGGCACCTAGAGGGTTGCCCTGGGACAAGGAGACATCAACAGCCACTTTGGGCTCGCTCAAGGGACTAACGAGGGAAAGACGTGAGGGTGCATGGGATCTGCTGGTTCACAGGTGGTATTTGGTTCAAACAATCCCAGACTGCTGGTTCCCCACTTCCCCCTTGTTTGTAAAGAGAGATCAGTGTTAAGCATGGTGAGATGTCTTTGGGCACAGTCAGAACTGGGGACTGAGGCAACATTCCCAGTTGCAAAGGTACTTCATCTAGTGACAGCCGACCAGGGGTTTATTTCCAGGCCTATTGAAGCAGCTGGTCTCCAAAAGCCCTCTCCTAGTCTTTATCCGGTGGCCAGCCAGTTTGCAGGCAAGACTATGTTCATTAACTGCTATTGGTATTCAGGCGTCAGAGGAGCCCTGCTGCTTTGCCAGATGCTCTCCATTTTCTGTCTGTGCAGTTGATTCCTCCTAAGCATAATTCTTTGTAACTGCCTTCACGACATTTCATCTGACTGATTCCCTAGCACTTCCACCATCATCAAGAATGTTTTGAATTCTGATCTTGTCTTCCAGAGCACTGGCAACCACTGCCAGCTTGCTGTCATCCACAAATTATGTTGGTGTCTTCTCTGCTCCAGCCCCTGAGTCTGAGCAGGAGCACGCCATGGGTCTCCACTTTATCTGTCCCCTCATCTTCGTGGGGGATGCTAATAAGCGCTCTTTGGCTGGTGATTTTCAACATGCTTCATAATTTTGTTATGTTAATTTTATTTAGATTATGCTTTTTGAGCGTTATGAGAGAGTTTTATGGAATTGTGTATAAAGCCTTGCTAACTGAGAGGCTGTATCTCACACTGCCCCGGTGATGAGGTCCTTTGCCCATTCTGTATTCTGTGCTTTCCCTCCCTGCTGTGCCCTCCTCTTCCCTTACCAGATCAAGTTGTTCTTAAGTTAGATTTTATTTCTATTATTTATTCTTGAGAAATTTATAAAAACTTATATTGGCTGTGTCTCTTGGGCCACCATCTAATCTTCTAGGTGATAACAAGTTGATTGATGAATAATAGATTCCAGTATCTTTCCAGCTGCTTAAAAGGTGCTATAATTTCTAAATGCATCCCTTAAGATAGAGGTAGCGTTTGTCCTTCCCCAGGAGTTAGCTTTTAATCAGTCCAGTTGCCTTTACGTTATTGAAAGCTTCTTTTCATTGCAATATACAAAAGAAATATTTGGAAATAAGCCATTTATGATGTACAAGTGTGTAGCTTAGGGGCCCAAAGTTTTGGGTGCTGCAGAAATCCTGTAAGTGATATTTGCTGCTCTGGAAAACTTCCTAAATGTTAAAGTAGGCAAAGTGGTCAACTGAAGGGACTGAAAACACATACACAAGGAAATTAACTGAATTGCTGAGGTATAGATCAGTAGCGCAATGGAGATTAAAAGTCATCTTTCTGGAATCCAGATCAAAACTTCGCCATTGCTCTGATAGCATTTTTTTGACACTGGGGAAAAGACAGAAAAATAAAACCGGTCTCTTGAAAACATTCCAAACTGAAGAATAACATGAAATGTGATTTAATAATTTCAAAGATATGGATTTTAAAAATCCTAGTAAGAACTCTGAAACCAGATTTTTTTTCAGTTATTCTGTATTTATAATTTCAGTATGGAAGGTAGCTATTGATACACTTGCCTCATAATGCCTCCAAGACACTTGGAGAGCTGAATTTCATCTTCTTCCATTACTGTGGATACAAACAAAAAGTGGTTATGAATCACTCTTCATTGATAGAAGGAATTTATTTGTCCATTTATTTTACTGGAGTGTCTGCTGAAATTGAAGTTCTTGATTAATGATCTACAGGAGGTAATGCCGAAGAAATTTGCTTTTGCAACCGCAAGGAAGCTCTGTGAGGATGTAGTGGGTTGTGTATAATAGTGACCCTAACCAGAAATGGTAATATAAACCTTACAAACACACCAGGGTAGAACATCGTGTGGAGACAAGGGTCACTCACTGCTGAGCAAAAGCATTGCTCCGGCCACAGACTGATACGGAAATGTGTTGGGTAAAGTTGTTCAACACCCTGCTTGTCAGAAAGAATCATTAAGGTAGTTCTACTAGAAATGTAAACAGATCTCATTTGCGTGTAGGTCATTGCTACAATTATTTCCCAGAAACTTCTATGTCTAACAAGATAATGGAGCTAGTGTAGTACAAGGAGGATCTGGTGGCCAACATTAACCACAGCTTTTGGAGCAGGGTCGCCCAGGGCTGCCACTGCCCTTGTTCAGGCAGACTTTCTTGTGCTACCTTTTTATTTTACTTTCTTCCTAGTTCTTTTTTTTTTTTCCTTGCTCAGCTTATCCTTTACCATACAGGTTATAAATTCTCCCTTCTGCTATTTTCTGGCCTGCACCCTCTTATTAGCCTCTTGCACTTGCAAAATGCAGGTATGCCAGACAGCCACTTTACTCCTATCCAAATAGGAGTAAATAGTAGGCAAATAAATGGAATTTATGTGTTCCTCTTGCAGAAGCACAGCATCTGATGAACAACATCCTTATAAATACATGGGTTTACGTGAAAATGTTTGCTGCTTGCACAGGTACTTGCCAAATGTGCCCCGATCGAGCCCAAGTTGACCTACCTGCAAGAAGGTGAAGCTCACCTCCACACCGAGCGTGTTCCTCAGCTGGGTGCTCCAGCCTGGGGCCGTTCACTGCAGCTGGAGGCAAAGGCACCTTAAAAATGTAACTAGTCCTGTTAAGAAGTTTGATGGAAGTTGTCCACTGAAGTCCTGGGCCAGCTAAGTCCTTCTGGGTCTTCATTTGACTTCAGCGAGAGTCACAAAATCTGTCACAAACCCCCTGGAATCAATACTTGGACTTCACCCCAGGGAACGGGAGGTGTGATAACGTGCTAACTGCAGTTCTGGCTTCTGATGTACCTTTTGCACCATCAGAACTGATGAAACATTTTATGGAGAAAAGAGAAAAAACAATAAATCAGGGAGTATCCCCCTAGGCTGGTGAGTACATGTGGTGTGATTAAAATAGTGATATTAACCTAAAATAGCGTTATTAACCTCAGTGGAGGCAAACAGTGGATTCAGAGTAGAAAAATAAAGTCCATGCAAGCAAACCTCAACCACATGGAAAAAAATCTTGACCATAAAAGAAAAAATACAGCAGCTGTTACACGAGGCTTTGTGTCTAATGGTCCAAAATACTGCCAAGCATTGAACAACGTTTTGTGTGCAGTTACTTCCCTATATTAAAAATAACACACCAAAGCATTAAACTGAAGGTATTTACACTATATAACAAATTGCTTATTTACATGTATGTCCTTGCTGACTGGCTGTGGTTGTTTCTGGAGAGAAGGCAATGGCAGGAAGGCTGTTCGGGAGAGATGCTTATGGGATGCTGCAATAGTTTTTGGCTGAGCATATATAATTGACTTAATCTTAAAACAATTTGCTGTATCAATAATGAAGCACCTCTTAATGGACTTTTGACTGGTCAAGTGTCAAGGCAGATTGTGTAGCGTGGAGCAAAAGGAGAGGAACAACTTCTGTCATTGCATAAACTCATTGCAGAGCATGAATAAATCAGCCTCTCTTGCTGGCAACCATTTCATACTGCTCTGAGACTTCTGAAGTTAACTTCCTCTGATGTAACATATGCCTGCAGTTTAAAAGCAGCCCCATCCTTTTAAGAAAAAGTACCTAATTTATGCACTGCTTTTAACTTTTATTAAAAGAGCATGCTTATGAACTCTGAAAGAGAGAAATAGCTGAAAATGGAGGTTATGCTTTCTGCCGGGACTGACATGAGCATCTACCCGGAGAAGCTGTCGGGAGTTCACTGCATCTCCAAACGCTGAAAGGCCTGCAGTGTTGCTTTGAGGTTTTATTTAATTGTATGAACTGTCTTCTGTTATAAAGGCTCTGGGTAAGGTCTTTCTTCACTACCATTCAAATATTACTTCATATTTTTGATCTGAATTTCACATACTGTCTTCTGGGAATTTCCATACAATTCTGCTCTGGAATGATGCTATTAATAATGCTGCTGTGTGCTCTTATGGCTGTTCCCCTGCCCTGAATGCTGTGTTTTCTTATATCTGAGACACAGCGGAGAGTTTTGGCACAATTGCATACATGAAAATAAACTACAGCTATACTGGTAAAACTCTTCATAATACTTCAAATCTGTAATTTGCTCATGAGTCTGGATAGCAAGGTTTCTGTGGCTGTAGAATATGGATGAAACCAAGATAATCTGTTTAGCAAATTAATTTATACACTTGATTAATCTTCTTTGGGGTGTGCATCACCATGCTCCACCTTTGAAAGGTGCTGAGGGTTTCACTCTGAGAAAAAGCTGGTAGATTTAGGGACAGCTGAGGATTTCAAAGCTAAATGTTTATTTGCCCCTTCCCTACTGGGAAAATCTGCACAGTGTTCAGAGTTTTGGCCATGTTGAAGGTTATAGTTATCTTTGCTGTTTAAAGATTTCCCTAAATCTAACAAGAAAAAGATTGGATTTGATTCCTCCTCAGAAAGAAGTTGCTTGCGTTATTAAAAAAATAAGAAAAATAAAAGCCTCCCCCCCAATTCCCATGTTATTCCACAACAGGAAATACTGTGTTCTGAATAATCCAAATCCCAATGCAGTGTATTTATAAGTAAATAGAGTAGTTCTGTTATGTTCACATCTACAGGATCGATCAAGGCTGCCTGGGAGAGTGAGAACCTCTGTGTGTCAACAACAACCCAGTTAATACTGCCCTGCTGCTGACTTTTCTTTGTTTCATTCTCGTTTTTCTTAAATGCAGGCAACCTTCCTTATAACGAATGTCCCTGTGCCCAGTCATCTCTTTGTTGCAGCACCAGAAAAAAACAGACAGATGTTACGATTTGCCTAGGTAAGATAAATAATGATTAGGCGGTGGGTTTCTCATCTGAAGATGGATTGAGCAATAGAAGCCATTCTCTCTGAAATTTCTCTTTTCAGGTGGCTGAGAAGCAATTTCAAGCAACAGGGAAGTTCTGACCGGGTAGCGTTCATCATTTCTAGTAGAGAAATTAGTCATGATGTAAGTAAATAATGGAGAGAGTGTAAAAGGCAGAGTGATGCAGCATTTTTCTTCATCTTTTGATTACTGCGTTGCAAAAACCATTGCCACAGAGAAGTGAAATCTGCAGCACGGCAGCTTTCTCTGCAAAAAGATGGCAGCGTGATTAGGCAGGAGATCACCTCCTGTGAATGCCTGCCCGGTTTTATAACCAGAATACACTCCTGGTTTTGTAAACAAACCTTTTAGCAGCTTCTAAAAGGCTTTCCCGTCCAATCGCCCATGCCCCCACACTCCTGCTGAAGGAGCTTTTCTTTTCTGTTCCCTTCTGGTTTTGTACAGATTGGAAAGTCCAGAAGTGCAAACCAGCTGTGAAATAGGTGCCACACACCACATCTCCAGGACTGAATGGCTGGGAAGGTGTAACTTTATTTCCAATCCAGTTTTGCAGGTTGCAGTGATGGAAGTGCACTGTTCAGGTGTTCAAGGTTCTAGGGCCCCTCTGAATCAAGTAAACGGAATTATGAAACCAGTGCAGCCCTCTCATTGAGGGGACACCCCCCACCCCCAGTAGTAGGTCCAAAATCTCCTGTGCTTTTTTGAGGTATCAATAAAATACTCCTTATATATAATGAGTTATTCTTCCATATACGCTGTTTGTTGCTTATATTAATGGAAAGCATGGTCTCTGGTAACCGTAACTGGTACCAGTGCAGATGTCATGGAAGGAGAGAGCAAAACCACACAAAAGTCTTGGGGATTTTAGCTTGAGGAAACGGAATTTTGTAGCTGTATGGGGTTTTCTTTGCCTAGATTACAGCTGTTGCTTCATAGAAGAGACACTAAACCCATTTCTTTTGATCTGTGCAGAGACCTGGATAGGGGTTTGTGGTGGTTTCTGAGGTCTGTCTCATGCACCTTTTCAGTTTAACTTCTTTTGTGTCTCATTGCTATGGGAAAATTACTTTTGCTGCTTCTTCTATTTCCTTTTCATTCATTGTTTTCATATGGTACTGTGCAGAGTTGTGTCATTCAGCTCAG
This sequence comes from Falco biarmicus, assembly GCF_023638135.1. Taxonomy (NCBI): domain Eukaryota; kingdom Metazoa; phylum Chordata; class Aves; order Falconiformes; family Falconidae; genus Falco; species Falco biarmicus. The sequence goes on from NC_079295.1 coordinate 65,523,951, forward strand.
CCACACAGGAAGCTGCCAAGGTTAAAATTCAGTTTTTTTCTCAGAACCAAAAACTTGGAGCTGTTTCTTGTCACGCTTCAAGAACGGGAGGAGTAGCACTGGCTCAAAACCTGTTGGTTGTAGTTTTCCTATTCCTTACGAGACTTTAGAAAGTTTTCATGCTCATATTGATTGAAAGCATGAACTTTTGAAAATTTTCTTGGGAAAACAAACTGGTTTTGGTGTTCAATGTAGAGTCAATGACACTTAATGTGAGGTCATAAAACTGTTCCTGATTTATTTATTTATTTGGTTTAGCAGTAACCAGCCTGGATAGGAGGAGTTGTGTGACGCTAGGGACTGAATGGTGAAAGTCTGGCCTGGATTTGGCATTTTCATTTTCCTGCTGTGTCCTGGAGTCAAGCAGAATAGACTGCTAGGAGTCAGTTCCAGTAATGCGTAGGATGCCCTGGCTCACCGCAGTCTGTAGCTGGTGGATGTGTGGGCGATGCCAAAAGGCTCGATCCCAGAGTTAATAAAGACACAGATATTTATTGATTTGTCTCTGCTGTCCTCGGTGATAAGCAGGTCTCTTTCTGAGTCCTGTTCTCTCCTCCTGCTCAGATGGAAAGTGATTGTGATTGAAAGAACTTGTGACCCCTAAAAATGACAGTTGGGGACATTTTTATTTTTTTTTTTATGAGTTTGGTGTTTTTCCTCAGCTAACTGGCTGTGTGCCAGTTAAGCCTGGTTCTGGACCCCTCTCCGCTGTCTTGCATGAGCTGCAGGACTGTGCTTCCTCCAGAGAAGTGAAACAAGGAGCAGCTGCTCAGAGTATGTGTCGAGCAGCATTGTCACCGCCCGTGTGTGACATTTGATGCTCCTGGCTGCGCTGGTTTGGGGGTGCACACATGGTATTCTCGTCATTTCCAGGCTATCTAGAGGAGCAAGTCTCCAACCAGCCTTCTGCTTAAGTAGGAAAGTTTATCAAAACAGTGCTTTGTCAGAGTGATGCTTTGGAGACTGTATCCTTTCAGAGCTGACACTAAACCTATGGAAATGCATCACTTCAGAAATCCCATTATTTCTTAATTGCAGGACACATAAGTGCCCAGCTTCGGACAGACCCGGGTGGGCTACAGGATTGTGCCACGGAAGAAAAGTTTTCTTCTGACCTGCAGCAGCAGCAGAGTGACTGCCAAAGTGGGGCTGTGCCATGTGCCCAGCTCCAGGCACCAGCCCACGCTGGGGACATGCCGACCACTCAGTTGGTGCTGTCGTCACCATGAGCCCGACTGCCTGGGTGCTGGGCACCTTCCCACAGGGGATCTGGTCCAAAAAAGCATCAGAGGTAAGCTCAGGGATGGCTGCAGGGGGGCGACCTGTGGTGGTGTATTTTACCATCACAATAAAGCCTGTAGGCTGGCTGGGAGCTTTAAGGGAAAGGCTTTCTTCTTCAGAGAGGACAAAGGGAATGCAGGTAGGGAGTAGTGATGACAAAAAGTGGGTGGTTAGCATTTTTCAAGTATTTCCAACAAACTCAGCTTCTCCCTGCATTGCCCAATCCTGGGATTCCAGTTCTGCACTTACAGCTGAAATTGCTGATGAGGAGGAGGAGGAGGAGGGGACCTTCCCGTGCTGTGCCCAGAGCCGGGGCCAGCAGCACCCAGGCACTAGCTTTCCAAACCAGAAGATTTCTTACTTTGCCATAAGGGAATTCAGAGCGCTCACTCTGGTGTCTGTTCCTTCCCTGAAATACCCAGTGGTTTTTGAGGCTAGCACTCCATGTGGAGCAGGCTGGATTGTACTTACAGATTGGTGCTGCCATGGTACCACAGCACTGCAATGAGATGCCCTGCGAAATGCAGAGAAGCAGAGACAGAAGATGTAGGGGGAAAAAAAAGACATTTACATTTTTTACTTGGAGGAGTAAAATAAACATGGGAATGTTTCCCAGGAGAAGAGCCTGTTATGGTATATCTGTAAAACTGCAGAGGATTGCATGTATGGTATTTGCAGAAACATGTCACTCTCAGCCATGAGCCAGTCTTCTGTGGTGCTGCCTCTGCACAGACTACATGAAGCACGCCAGACTGATTTGTCCCAAACTGGCAAAGTACTTAACCTCCTTCTAATATTTTATGGTCAAGAAAGATCAAAACAAGGGGAAACAGTTTTCAGTTACTTGATTATTTTTTTTTGCTGATATTTCAACCACAAGTATCAAACCTTGAACCCTGGGTTCAGGTTTGGGCCCCTCACTGCAGGGGGGACGCTGGGGGGCTGGAGCGTGTCCAGGAATGGGCAGGGGGCTGGGGAAGGGGCTGGGGCTCCGGTCTGATGGGGGGCGGCTGGGGGAGCTCGGCCTGGGGAGGGGGCGGCTCTGGGGGGCCTGGGTGGCTCCCTACAGCCACCTGACAGGGGGGCTGGGCAGGGGGGGTTGGTCTCTTCTCCCAAGTAACCAGCGACAGGACAAGAGGAAACGGCCTCAAGTTGCGCCAGGGGAGGTTCAGATGGGGGAGTAGGAAGAATTTCTTCACGGAAAGGGTTGTCCAGCACTGGGATAGGCTGCCCAGGGACGTGGTGGAATCACTGTACCTGGGGGTATTAAAAAGACATGTAAATGTGGTGCTGAGGAGCATGGTTTAGTGGTGGACTTGGCAGTGCTGGGTTAGTGGTTGGACTTGATGATCTTAAACATCTTTTCCAACCTAAATGATTCTACAATTCTGTGATCTCTGAGTTTACTGGAAAAGCCATTTGTGATGTTTCTACTGAAAAATTTAAGTGAGCTTTACTGTGCAGGAGGTTTCTTTAAGGTGTCCACATTGCTAAGGCAGCACAAAGTGGGTGAGGTTGAGATCTGGTCCATATGTTCCAGGATAAACTACTGTGCCGTAGGACTCTGCACTCAGACATGCCTTACTGTAGTCTTCATTGTATTTTGTTGCAGCTACAGTGCTTAAGTACAGTTAGTTAATAAAGGTAATTATGAGAATAATAAATCAGGAAAGGTCAAATTTTATGAACTGTGGGATGTTTGCTACTTTTGGTATTGAACTGATGAGTGTGTTGCAGACACGTACTGGTAAGAAACTTGAAGATTCAGTGCATTGTAACACAAAGTACATTTCTCTGTCTTCACAGCAGTTATTTGATTAGCATTATTTATCTTGGATTCAGAACTTGGCGTGCAAATAATCATTCAACCATTGAGTTCAAACAGGTGATGTGGAGGAGTGTGAATGAGGTCTAAGAGCAGAGGCAAGTAGGGAGAAAGAGGTGGGGTAAGTAAGGGAGTTGAGTACCTGATGTGGAGGGAATTCAAGGCTGGACAGTATTATCTTTTTGCCACCTAATTTCCCGGGTAATGTATAAAGTTCCATAAAGTGGAGATCTTTATGCATATAGCTGACAGGAAAGAGAACAAAGCCATTAGCGGGACCTTAAACCATTACTGCTGTCTGCTTACTGTGGACTGAACTGTGAGGCATTTCCATGTGGAAAATAAATCTAGTAGCAGTATTTATTTTTACTGACTTTGGTTTAGTACCCAGGAAAGGCCCTTATGCCTTCTGTTACTAATTTGTCTGGATGCCCAGGCTCTACTAAAGTATTTAAAAGAAGTATTTGTAGCTTCAGATCAGGAAAAAAACCCCACTTGTTACTAGAATCATCTCAGCATTTGTACTGATAAGTGCCCACTTCTAAACTGGTGATTACATACTGGTTTTCACACTGTGCTCTCACACGCTAGATTTTCATCACAGAAAAATGTGGCTTATGTTGTTCTGATTACAATTCCATAAATGTTCCCTTGGAGCTGATTATTGAGCAAGTGGCCTTTTCTTTTTACATATGGTTAAAAAATGAGGCTGTAAATTTTTGGAAAAAAAAAATTCACACTAGTGACCTGATTTCAACTCCTCTGAAACTTTCTGAAATGCTCCAGAGGTGAGTGCTGGTGTGCATGGGGCAGTCATGACTCCGCACGTGACCAGACATGTGTTCCCTGCTCTGTACTCCCTCCCAGTCCATGTAGGAGCCCAAAGCTGCTGACGTGCTACAGGCTGCTGGAGGTGGTGATCTATTTGCTCCATTCTGCGAGGCACAAACAGAATGAAGTTGTTGGGTTTGACATCCTTCCATACCTACTTGCACGATGTTATTAATACTGCTGGGACCAGCTCTCGGGAAATGCTGTTGGCTGGGATCACAGCTGGGAAGAGCAGCAGTTGTCCCAGTGAGGAGTTCTCCCATTGGAACTGTTGAAGTGTGCTCATTGCTGGAAGGCGAGAGAAATGTGACAGCTCTGTTAAGGTCTGATTATCTCCAAAAGCAATAAAATATGTTGTTAACATGCCGAAAGGGCAATGCTCCCTTGTACGCATCCAGGCAGACAACATAAAGGCAAGAGTTATTGGAATTGTATCCCTAGGCATGTGATTCCATCGTGGACATTTACCCTGCATCATATATTGTTCGTAGTTACACTTCTTAAATCTGTGGAGCTGTGCTGTAGAGGAAAGATGATTTTATGTTAAGAAAAGTCATTAGTCCTTAGTCTTTTCTTGACCATGCATAGACTGATTGTGGACTTTAGATTAGTTCATTAAACTCCTATTTTAAAAGGTGGGATAACAATTCTGACCATAGAGGAATGTTGTAAATTATAATTAATTTATATTTCCAAAACATCCTTCAGAGGGCTTTTCCTTAAAATTGTGTATCCTTACTCATTTTTATTGTGTAAGCAATGCAGAGAATAATACCAAATGTTATTTATGAATGCTTTTTCATATAAAAAGATGTAAATTCACTCATATTTGCAATATTTTTCATTTGTTTCCTTCAAACCTTCAGTCAGATGTTTTTGTTTATAAAAGCTAAAGGCCTAATTTTTTCTAGCATCACTAGCATTATTAAATTAATCCGTACCTGAATGCCAAATAAGCACTGTGACAGGTATGAATTCAGACGAGAAGTTTCCAGCACTTCTGAAAATCAGATTTATGTAAGATACTCTGAGATGGGAAACAACCGTCACTGCCTAAGAAAGCAAGGCGTGGTGGTGCTGGCAGCGGTGCATCCCTCCCAGGGGCCGTGGCTGGGGACATCCAGCCAGGCGTCCTCCTCCCGCAGGTGGCAGCGCTGGAGGTCGGGCCAAGCATCCCCCAGCCCGTCCCATGTCACAGCACTTACCTGGATGTGATGAACCTGACTCCGCTATTTTCAAACTGTTGAGCAGACTGAAATGTTTTGGCTCTCATTAGACAGGTAGTAAAGTCAAATTTAACATCCAGCTCTGGATAATCAAAGAGCACAAAAGATCAAGTGTACTTAACATATTTACATCAAATGACTCTTTCATATCCATTGAAGAATGCCTCTTATTCAAACTGTACCCTAAACTGCTTAGAAATAAAGAGGAGCAAGGTGAAGGAAAGTCAGGAAGTTTAGCCACAAAAAAAGCTGTTTAACACTTCAGGAAGGGAAAAAAACTGATGCAGAAGCGAAAACTGCAGATGGTCGAAGAAAATACATCAAAGCATCTCTCTCTTTGGTTGTTTTTTTCCTAGTTTGGTTTGCTCTTATATCTTGAAACAAAAATGTTTTGTCAGTCTTGCCATTTTGGTGCTGTTTCATGGCACCACTAGCTAAGCTTGAAAGAAATCTTTAACTAGCGTTGTAGTGAAAATTCAGTGAAGTTAAAACTTAGCCATGCCTGGTCCATGTTCTCCAACTTGTACCTCATCTTTGCTTGTTGTCTGAAGTAGCTACAGGCTTGTAAACAAAACACAGAACAGGAATTTATTTAATTCTCATGACAGTTTCTTGTTGGAAAGAAAAAAACCCATCATGTAAAATAATTAGTGGAGAAAATAAAAATCTCATTTAACTGTATATATATATATATATGCATATATAATATGCATATATATATATGTATATATATAAGATATAAGCACAGTGAATATTATGAACCCAAATGAGTGAAGCTTAGAAATGGGGGATGTTAATATCTTGGTGAAAAAGATTATGGCAGATGTTTTCATCCTGTTGCCCTCTCAAACAGACGTAAGTTATTGATGGTGGTCTCTGCTGTATTTTTGATTTTATTTAATAAAGAACACATAACTGAAGTCTAAATGAGATAAAGCAGAATCACTCAGCTAAATGACTTTCTTACGGACTAGCTTTTTACTTGAGGTCTGAATGAGAACTGGCCTCTGACAGTAGGAAATCAATGCTTTTTGTGTGAAGATGCAGAGGGGAAATGTCATTTGCATGACACCATAGGAAGTTAGTTGGATGTATTTGCAGTACATTGTTTATTTATTTTTTTTTTACAATGTATATATTTATATGCAGTCATGTTAACAGCAACTGAATGAAACAGACCAGAGTTCAGTATAAGCAAATGGTAGGTCTTTTACCTGGTAATATTTTCCTTTCTTAAAAACTTAATATAGTTGCAGTAGAGTTTCCTTATCTGACTGCTTGTACAAGCAAGACATATAAGTAAAAATGAGTATCATCTAAATTCCCTGGAGAGACAGCTTCCCGCTCCATGGTGTGGAGAGGCCTGAATCTCCAATAATTTCAGTCAAAACCTTTACCCACAGAGGCAGTGGCTGAACAAGTCCCCTGGGTATTTATGGGAATGGGGCAAGGGAACAGAAATTAAGCATTTAAAAATACCTTTGGCCACCCTGGGACTCAGGACATATTTCAAGTTATTTTGATTAGCAGATCTCAGAGCAGCAGCAGATGCTCCAGCAGTGATGTCCTAAGGGCAGGGGTGGGTCTCCCGAGGAGTTGCACGTCTTTTCTCTGGACTGTTTGAAAAGGCTTACCATGAGAATACCAGTGCAGCTATACCTCAAACGTACCTTTGAGTAAGATCGGTGTATTCAACTAGTTTAGTAGAAAAGCTGAATACTGGACAGATTGTGGCTTTTTTGGAGTACAGTGTTGCCTTTTTGAGCTTTCTCAATTAAATCAGATCTGTTGTTCTAAGTAGTACTGACAAAGTTGATCTAACCGAACGTGCTTTGACAGGGAACATTGTCTAATCTCATATATTAACCATATACTGGAAGATGACAGAATACAGCATTCTCTAAACACTGCAATAGATAAGAACTCAGGTGGCACAGTGTTTCTCGTACCCAGAGAGAACAGGATACCTTTGTCAAGCAGGCTTTCTGAAAGGCATAAATGGAGATGTAAGGTAGTACAGCTCTTTCAAGAGATATGCCTATCAATTAATCTCAAGAGAAGTCAAACTTATTAAACACAAAATGCGATCTATGAGATGCAAAAGACTCAACCCTGATTTCTTTACATATCTTCTTATTCCGAGGGCCAGCAGTGAAATCACAGCAGTGAGGGTATGCAACATTATTATACTCACCTTAAAGAAGTGAGGTGATCCCATCCCTGGATGGAAGAAACTGTTACATTGAAAATGGTGGCTTTGTGATGTTTTCAGGCCAGAAGAAGAACAGGAATTAAGAGATTTTTATGGAATAGCACACCTTAACTGCACTTGCCATGTGCCTTACAGGAGTGTAGAATGTGCCGTCACTTTCAGATAGAGAAATGGATTGGCAGAGCTGGGAAGGGCACTGGGTACCTTCAGCTGTGTTTTATCTGCCTGCCGTGAAACAGCTGGACAGCAGCTGAGCAGCAAACTCTGAGTCTGCCCAGACTTTTGCTGCCTGCTTTCTCCCAAATGCTGAGGAGGGCTGTGCCCAAGCAGGAGCGATGGGGATGCTGGTTGGAGGCAGGGTCATGGCCATACACACAGTATACGCAGAAGGGTGGTCAAGAGATCCATGAAGTGCTAGTGTATGCTCAGTCCTATTCTATCATTCCCAGAGGGTCAGAGTATGGTTAGTTTTCTTTTCTTTTGTTTGTTTTTCACGCCTCTCCCCTCCCCTCCCAGTGCATGAGAACTGGTAATAAATAAATAAATGTAGTGAAATCTGAGAGACCTTCATCTTTCTACATATCCTTTGTGATGAGAATACTGAATAAAGGTATGGGCTGCAAAAAGTATAAAGAAGGCACATTCTTCATCTCTTTCCTCCTTTTTGGAATGTTCCCATGCTGTAGGTCATGCAATATGCTAAAAAAAATTATTTATGGGGAAAAAAAGGGTTAATGGCCTGATATGCAAATGACCTAACACAGAAGAATCCCTCCTCTAGTGATGCTGGTTTCTAACCTCTGTTAGACTCTTATCACCACTAGTGACATAGGAGTATGGCAGGAAATTAACTCCCATCCAATGTTGCTTCATATCTAGCAAATCCAAAAGACTGCAGTTGGCATAGAAAAACTCGGCGGATGGTGCAGTACAAAAGTCCCTAAAAACCTTTGTCATGTCTAGAAAAGAATATGAGGGCACTGCCATGGGACAGTGGTGCAGCATCTCAGTACAGTGTGCCCTGAGGATTTACAGTTCGTTACTGACCACCAGTTTTGCGTTATGTTGCACTGTCATCGTATGTAACTTAGAAATGGTGTCTTTACTAGATGAAGTTACAAGAGATGACAATAAAGTGAAAGCAGCAGCTAACGATTTCCCAGGCTTTGTCTTCTGCAGACACTGGTACGCTCTCTGATGTAAAGCATCAAGACCTGCCTGGCCACCGCTGATGTGGGCTGAGCAAATTCCTTTGCATCAAGACTGAAGAGGTGAAAGCTGCAGTGAGTTAATGTACACTCTTGTCAAGAGGGTTAAGTGCCTAAGTTAAAGACTATGAGTTTGGACAATTTTTAGTGCCTTTGACATTCACTGTTGGTCTGTCAATTCTCAGGAACAAAAAACGTGCTTTGGCTATCAAAATCTTTGTGATTGGAGCCTTTTCTGTTTGCCAAAGAACTTGAAATACAACTGAAATTAGATAAAATTGAGTCATATTAATGCTGAGGGGTTAAAACCAAGAGGAGGTTGTTTATCGCTAATAAATGTTAAGGCAAAACTTAAAAGCCCAAGCAGATTTTAAGACAAAGACATGATTTGCTACGACAGTGGAAGGTGACCCTTTCGACAGCCTATGTTTGCGTGAATACACAGCAGCATGCTGTGTAAAACAGCTGCACAAAGGTTCCTGCACCCGCTGAACCGAGCCCACACACAGACCTACGCATGCACAACCTAATGGCCTGTGGCTGTGCGGGTGCTGTGGCTGTGTGACCGTGGTAGCTGCCTGTGGACACAGTGCCCTGCCACGGCACAGACCCACCTGTGTGGTGGCACTATCAGGTAGAGCACAGCCACCAGCAATATAGCCAGGGTTGTTTGGACCCAGGTTTTTGCTTGAATATGATTTCTGTTGCTTCTAATGAGGCAACGAAGATCAAATTGCACATTGGAAGAAACTATAAACAGCTCCAGGAACTGTTTTCTAGGGCTAGATCTAGATGATCTTTAAGGTCCTGTCCAACCCAAACCATTCTGTGATACTATGATGCCTTCAGTCTACGTGCCCTGGAATATTGTAAAGCCATGGGGCTTTTGACTGAAAAATTGTGGAAGAGCTGTATAAGGTCAGGCTGACGGTCTGTCTTGCAATGTCCTGACTTGGAAAACGGCCATTAGGGAACATCAAAGGGAGAGGATGAGGATAAAGTAGTTCTTACTCAGATTCCACATCTTATATCTACACCTTTGCATTAGGCACCCATTGGCACAAATTTTGCCAGGAGTTTGCCTACTTGTTTTCTGAACACGTTCAGACTGTGTTTTTTCAAAGCATTCTATAGTAATGAGTTCCAAAATGTAATTACATGTACTTCCTTTTGTTTGTTTTAGAACTGATGATAGATAATTTAATGTTACATTCCTTATTGTGGGATTACATGAATGATTAGGTTTTTCCTATTCACCCTTGATCTGCCATTCATAGTTTTACAAGCTTCATCGTAACATCTCCCACTCTACATATAAAAAGACTGCATGCATCTCACATTTCTTTAGCATTTGATAAGCCACCAAATATTAAAATAAGAAAAACATCCCCGTAAACTGTAGCATCAAAAATATCCACAGTTGAAAAATGGCTGGAGATTTGCCCTGACTCCAGCTGTTTTGGCCCAACAGAGATCAGCCTGTGGGCAGATTTACACCTGCAATTACAGAAACAGATCTCCCTATGTGCAGGGTGTTTGAAAAATTAAGAAGTAACTCTTGATCTTCCTCAGTAGTCAACCTACTGTCCTTGCTAAGGTATAGGAGCTGGTAATACTTGTATTTTATTGCCTTTGGCACAGACACAGGGCTGGGGGAGGTTGCTACAGGAAGAAATGAGCAGCACAGACCATGATTAATATGAAATAACTAATTGGACCAAATCTCTAGAGAGAGAAGTCAGGATTAGAGATAAGAGAAACACAAATCTTTCTGTTTGTTCTTTTGAAATGAAAGACTAGTATTGTTTAAATTTCTTCTTATTGGTATGCGAGGTACAATGTGGCGACATTTTCTTCCTGCATTTTGTTCACAAATGTTTAAAAGGGTGACCTTTCAAGTTGCTTAATGGATATGCCAAATACCTAAATATCAATCGTTTCTTTTAATAAAACATTGTTTCTGGTCTGTCTTGCTTTATGGAAAGAAGATTTTTCAGCCTGTTTCCTAAGCAGCTACTGGAGGCAATCAGCTGTTTCTAAGACTGCATCCATGAATGGCACAGCTGGGCATGCGGCTGCAATGCTGCAGTGTTCAGGACCTGCTATGGTACTAAAAAAAGGGGGTTGACATGAAAATGTTTTCTTTGAAAATTAGGGTCCTAGAAACCTGAGTGTGCATTTGTTTGTTCAGATTATAATTTGGATGGGTGGGAAACTGCTTAGGCACCTGCAGAAGACTTTTATCTTTAATTTTTCTCCCCTACTCTACACTGCAAAACCAAAGACTTTTTAACTATTTGGAAAGTGGGGAAGAGGAGAGACAATCTCAAAAAAGGGTTTATTGCCTGGTAGGGAGGACATTCAAGTCCATGGCAGGAAGCCTGTGCTCTCGTCTCTCGTGGATGTGGGCACAGCAGACCACATTGCCTCGTTTCTCTGAAAGTCTCCCTGGTTTTCATCAATACTTTCATCTAGTCGCTGAGAAAAAAATTTCAGTAGAAAATGTAGTTGAAACAGCTTTGTTCTCGTAAGTGTTTCTACTATAAGAAATCAGCCTTTTGAGAGAGGGATAAATTATATTACAATTTCTTTGCTGGCACTACTGTAGGTTCCTCAGAGCAGAGACTTGTTTGTGTCCATACAGCCCAGGTGGAGCTGGGCTCTTGTCCTTCAGCCACTGCAAAGGTGCCTGCCTGCAGTCTGCTGCAGGGCAAGTTAATAAACCGACAGAAATTATTCAAACGTCACATAGCTGCATGTTTCCCATTTAAAAAAAATAATCATGATATTATAAGCTCCATCCAGTACAAGTGATGAACAGCACTCCCATTGGAAGTCAATGTTTTTTAAATGCAATGAAAATAGGAAAAAATACACTTGAAATGCCCAGGTTTAGAACATTTTGCCCCCTCTCCCAAGTGAGGGGAGCTGGTTGCTCCTTAATTACAGATGGGGAGAGAAACACATTTCTCAGCCCACTGGAAGTTTGAGAGTCCTCGTGTTCAAATGGAGAAACAGCTTTAGACAGTGTGGTTCAGCAGGTTCTGGCTCCCAAGGTCCTGTGACAGCTGCTGGGACAACAGGGCAGGTGAATTGCCATAATGCAATTGCATTTACTTGCATGGATCTGGAACCCTCCATGAAACTGGAAATGTAGTCAATGTACAAAACAAGAAAACCCATGCACAAAAGATACCTGTTATTACTGTTCTTTTCCAGTGGTCACTTCAGGTCTCTGTAATCTCTGAGCCAGAAGAGCTGGGAGCAGCTGAGCAGCATCCTGCGGCTTGAAGGCTGCCTGCTCCCTGTGCTGGGAAACTTTCGCTCTCTGAAGCCAGTGATGGCCTCACCATCTTTTGAATCGTATTTCTGCTTACCACCCACAGTATTTTAATGAAGTGGAATTTTGCCCTGGAAAGTCAGGGCTCTCCACTCAGGGGACCTTTCGTTCCATTGCAGCTTTGAGTGCATGCTTGGAGAGAGCAGAAAGACAAGGGCAGGTTTTGAGTCTTAGCATGTTTACAATGTAGCTTTACATATAGTGCCATGTGTGAGCTGCAGCTATGAACGTACACAGCAAACTGTGCACGCACACCACATACCATAACAGCCTTTTACAGTGGCCACATGGCATTAATAAAATACATTAGACTTTGCATACAGTACTTTGATCAACCCTTTCCCCCACACACAGATCTGGTGTTAGGATTATCATGTTACGGGTCTGCTAAATGCACATAAACACAACACCAAGCACATTGTCAATGTAGACGATTTGCTATATTCTGAAGTAAATATGTTTTGACAGAAAAAGAGAGATCTGTTGTAGCGTGTAGACAATCTTACCCCAGAATTACAGCTTTGTGTAAAATGTGAAATGTGGCAGTGCACTAATTCACATCGGCAGTCCTGGTTACCCTCTGAGCTCCTGCTCTGAAGAATATTAAGAGATTGCTGAAGTACTTCATAGGATAAAATGGCTGAACTTCCCTGATCACGCAGTTACCAACCAGAGAAACACACTTCAAACAAAAATGTATGTTTCTTCTGAAGGGAAAAAAGCCTAAGTGGTAGAAGAGTGAAAGCTTGTCTTTGCTTTCTTCTGAAAAATAAAATAGCCTATTTGTACATTGATTTATCAAGCTTATCCCAAACCATCTTCCAGCCAGGATTCGCAATCCTCTGGTTTTGTTTCTCTGCATGCTACAGCACACAGATGTGGCTTTCATAATGGAAATCAATACATCTGCAGGATGCTTCCAGTGCTAGTACAGTCCATGGCTTCTTTGATTAAACTCTACTAACGCATAATTGTCTGGATTGCCTTGCCATTTCCCTGGCAATGCTCACGCAGCTTTCTAACTAGGAAACATTTCATCAGGGCATTAGAGCCCCATACAACACATGCTGGAGAGAGAAAATGACCATCCTCAGGACAAGAAAACTTGTAACATCCAGCTTTAGTAGCCCATAGGGAAGTAGCCACACATTTGTTTCTGGCCCTGGCTCTGGGGGCAGATCTCAGCTTCCTTTGGGTTTTGGAGCTTCTATGAGGGATCATGACTATGGGCTTTCCTGGTGGTTCAGCACAGCCCCATGAGGTTAATTGCAAGAGGTGACTTGAACGGCTACAAAATCCCAGTTTCTTCCAAGAAAGGAAGCTGCTGGCAATGTGCAAGGGCAGGCTGCACCCAGTCTCAGTCAGAGATGTTGTGGTCCTGTCCTGGGCACTGAGCATCTCCTCCCTGGCCTTGCCCCACCGAGCCCGGGTGCATCTCAGGTACCCCGGTGCCTGCTCCTCTTTGCTGCTCCAATTCATGCAATATGGTCATAGTAACAAAACAATTTTCAATGTGACATTATCCTCTGGCAATCCATGGCTCAGGCTTTCTCCAAGCAGGGAACAGAAGGAGAACTGTCATGTTAACATTTTAGCTGACTCCAACCTCCTCTTTTTTCTTTTTTTCCGAGGCTGTGTGTAAAAATCCGCCTCTAAAAAATCCGTTCTTCCCTACACTGCCAAATGAAACTGCTATACAACAGTTCTCGTAGTATGTGAAAACCCCTGCTTTTCACAGGGAGGGTTTGAGTCACCAAATGTCAGTGTAAAACCTAAGACAACGGGTGAGTCAGGATGATTGCTGTGGGCTTCAAAAGACATCTTTCAATCCTACAATGTTGCACCAAATCAAAATTGTTATTTTGAAAGATTTATATCTCTGCAAAGTGGACCCATGGTGGCTGGATGCCAGCAGCCATATTTCAACCCCTTCTTTCCTTTTTTAATGATAAGTAAACAATTGGAGCTCAAGACCTGACTTTTTCTGTGACAAAAAGATAAAGCTTTAGTAGTAGATACAGGAGGAAATATTTCCACACAGGCAAATCTGCAGTTACAGAGAGCAGTGAGCAGGGTTTTCTGTTACACCATTTCAGACCACTTTCATCCAGAAAGTGTAATGCCTGTGTCCTCTGCTCCTAAAGGCACCGAGGAAGGCACTTTCTGAGACCCACCCCGTGGGTCCCCCCTCAGCCCCTTGCCCAACAGTGCTGCCACAGGCTCGGCAGAGTGGCGGCATGGTCACGCAGACCATGGCCAGGTGCTTCCCTGGTGGTGGCACCAGCTCCCGTGTCCATGTTGTCCGTTCCAATAAGTGATTCTCCAGAGATCAGGTTTTTTTCGCTACCACAGAGCTCTTCTGATGTTTTTTTGTTTTTTTCTCAGATGAACTTCCCAGCCATCAATGGCCATCTGATGAATGCCTGAATGCTGTGGTGTCTCTAATCACTTGGAATCACTTGGGAGAAAGAGAAGATAGCTGCCAGCACCTCTCTAGGGGATAGTACTGCCCCATTGAAAGCTAAGATGGGAAGATATGATAGACAAGCTCAAAACCACTCTGTTTCCAAGCAATAAAGATATTCTTAGGCTCACTTATATTGCCAATTAAAGAAAGGAAAATAAAAGAGCTGTCCTTTGGACTAGCAATCAACCCGCACAATTCTGGTAAAAGCAATTAGAAGCAGCTTGCAGCAGAGGATGAGGCTCGACACCCAGCTAGAGGAGGCAGGACCCTTGTGCCTTCCCAGCCCGAGCCTGGCAAGATGCTGCAGCCAGTGCCCGGGCTGCCCCAGAGAGCAGTTGCCCACCAGTTTCACCAGCATTCCCCCAGTGCCAGAGGAAGCACTGCTTCACTCATGCAGGTGGCAAATGCTGATGGAATTATGTGGCTTCATTTTTCTGCTTCTGCTGTGTGCCTGCACTGTTTCTTCAGAGTTTGGAGTAAAAGGTATTGGTATGGTTTTATGCTGCGAAGGTTTAAAACAGTTCAGCATTATAATTCAGTACCTACACTGCCTTTTGAGCTGTATCATGCTGTACAAGATGTGCAGGGGGATTTCTTTCCTGCTGAGGTTCACTCATTTAATGTGGACACTTGCCAAGTATAGGTGTTCCCAAATCTCAGTGTCCTGGTGACAGAGGGACCTACAGCCAAGGACCAAACCTCACTGGCTAACTTCAGGATACTGGTAGATAATTTGTAGTGCTGATTTTGCCTTTGTGGGTTTTTTTCAGATGACCAACAATGATGGAAATAATAAATAATTAATACATAATGAAATACTGGCTTGCTAAGGATTTGGCTTTTGCAATCTGCAATGTACTGATGATTAAAGTGTTAATAATAGCTCATGAAGTTTGAGATTTACTGGAGTTACTCCTCTGTCTTTTTGATCACGCAAGCAATTGCACATGGGCAATTTAGCCAACAGAGATTTATTGTCTAACAAGGCCACAGCCTACCTCAGGGGCTGTGCGTAGCCTCCTGTAACCGATTAAGTACTCCAGCTGTTTTACTACCCAGTTTGATCAACATGTTTCACCTTCCTTGGTTCCTTAAAATCAAAGAAAACAGAACCAGACGAGCACTGCAAACAAAGCACAGGGAAGTACTTTGCATCCCAACTGCGTTGCCAAGGCAGTCAGGTTTGTGGCCTTTGCTAGCTGGGTCTGCAAGTGTTTCTCAGGGCTTTTTTTTTTCTTTAAAAAAAGTTGTTTTTCACATGTTTTGGGTGTAGTTTTCTTTGTACCAGGAGCTGTATTTGTATATGAATGCTGGAATGTGTAGACAAATAAGGCTGTCTCTACTCCATCTGTTGTGAAACATGCCATAAAAACAGCAACTAGAGAGTACTGTGCAATTTATACTATGGACACATATGCTGTCTGGCTGCAGCTGTGCTGGGGGTGAGCTCTCTGCCCATTCCCAGCTGCTGATCATCATCCCAATCTGCCCACAGAGCTGCATGTGATCACTCTCTAATCTCTTTCATCCAGAATGAATGTGCTAAACAAACAGCTACCCTATAAGTAGCTTAAAGCAACCCAGCTTCTCTTGCTTGCTCTGGTTCCAGTGCCTGAGCAGCTCTGTGGGTAGATCTGGGCAAGCAGCTGCAAGGAAGATAAGCAGGTAGGATTGCACTGAGGCTGGTTATCCCCTAAGCTGGTGTGAATGTAACTATAAAAGTGAGTTTGTCTGTGTGCTAGGTGATGTTTGTGTATCCAAAACAGTCAAAGACCAGAGATCTGATGACCAATACTCCAGCAACCTATAATGAAAATACCTGCAGACAGACAAGGTGAATCCATAAGAAGAGCTACTTATAAAAAGTGAGGAGTTTATGCAATGTGTGATGTTGGAAGATACAACTGGTTCTGTTCAATAATCCAGAAATCTTGTTTTAGGGGATATTTGTATGTTGTAGGAGATAACTGAGCAAGATCTAAATAGGAGCTGTAGTGAATTAGACAAGATTAAGGTAGACACTGTAGTGTTTTTATGCTACTTCCAGGCGTGAGGGACCACGCTTATTCAGCTAAGGCAGGTGGAGTAAGTCCCCTGTGTGTGTTGTGCAGTGTGGGTGCACCAGAGCCTGGTGGTGATGCTGACTGCAACACTCAGTGGGTGACAGCATTGCTGGCTACAAACTGCCCAAGCAGATCTGTTGGTGCTCTTCTGCTTTTTCTTGCTTGGCTCAAGTTCTTTGGTGGTGTTCAGGAGTGTTTCTGTAATCCCAGGGAGAGGTACTGGTGCAGCTGTTCTTATTTTATTTTGTACCCACAGGCTTTATTAATACTCGAAGTTTTACAGTGGGTTAGGAAAGCACGCTCTGCTGACGGCACTTGTGTGTAAGGCTTTGTTTAGGTTAATCCTATCAAGCTGTGACCAAGGCTGTGTGTTAACTTACACAGAGTTTAATAGCTGGCAGTGGCACTGGTGCTGTTGTCTGCACTGATTTGTGCAGAAAGGATTGTCAAGAGGCAGCGCTGCCGGTGGGGTAAAATCATCGTGTTTCATGTGTGCAGTTGCAGGTGTCTCTGTGCTAAAATGTCTCCTGTAGTGCTGCTCGAGAGCATTTAGGTGCTGTAGCATATCACTTGCATTAGGCTCTTGAGCTGAACAGAGCAGCAGCTGGTTAGACCCTTCCCTATACCAATACAGGGGTGGGGGGATCACCAGCAGGGTACCTGTCTCGCATACCGCACCTCTAGTTAGTAAGGAAACCATCCTCCTTATCATGCTGTTGGTTCTTCTGAAGTTCAGGTATTTATATTTTTTTTTTCTTAAATAAGCTATTTGTGATTGATTGATACATGAACAGAGATGGCTAGGCAGCAGCCGGCCAATGCTGTCCCCCTCGGGGGTCCTGCTTTCCAAACAACCCAAGCACACTGCCGCTGGCCTGCCTTTCTTCAGAATGTGTGTTTTAGAAGCTGTTTCTCTTGTGTTTCCTTGACCTCAGTGCTCAGCCTAGCATCATTTTAGGGAACATCAGGTTGTATTTGGGGTATTCAGTCCCTGAGTAGTTTCCTTCTTGACCTTTTCTCAACCGAAGTGAGCCCACAGAAAACAGATTGAAAAGACAGCAATTGGAAGAGGAGAGAGAGAAACAAAGGGAATGTATACAAGTCGCTGCTGTGCCTGGAAAGGACCAGGTAAATGCATCAGGCGGATAGGCACAGTAAACACTAACACAATAAAGGCTGGAGATTTTTCAAATTGTTTTGGAATATAAGCTTAATAAACATAAGAAATCATCTTTAGCTATAAAGCTGTAAGGTAGGTTTCTCAACTTTGTTAGCTTTTTGGCATTGGGGCTTGATTCCTTCATTCAAAGCAAGACAAACTCTCCTAATCCTTGCTTGGACCTCGGGGAGGGCAAGAGTTCTTTGGAGTATTTATATTTGCGAGGGATTACTTGTTTTGGTCTACATAATTTCAAATACCGTTCTTTGGTCGTTATAGATGGCCAGAGATGATTACAGCAATGAGAACATTCACAGCAGCTAATTCCAATGTCCTTCTAGTTATCATTGGTTAACTTTCATCAGCCAAGTAAAAAACCTTGAAGTAGAACATAGTGTTTTACAGCTCCGTGCAGTGGAAAAAGCTCTAGGTAGCTGTAGCTGCATGGGAAGTTTAAAAAGAAATGTTAATTTTCTGAGGGCAATGCCCCTAACAGCAGCATCTAACAGCTGCAGATGTTCCTTGGGACTCCTAACACCTGTGAGGTGATGTTTTAGGTCTCCCTGAACAGCAGCTGTTTCTACTAGCCCAGTGTCCTGAGCACTGTGCTTGGCCTGTTTCAAATACTGCATGTACTTCAGCTTGCTTTTCCAGGTAATATCCACATACCGTGAAAAAATTTCAGAAAAACATGGTCCTTGTGAACAAGAGGTGGGAGGGGGTGTGGGCACACAGGACCACGACTGATCTGCACTTTCCCTTGGTGTTTGTAAAGCTCTGCTTGTGCTACTGAAGCTCAACGTGCACCTACTGCAAAATAACTCAGTGATTTTGGAAACAAAGGGAAACCTTTTCTGTTCTAGGAACCCCCTTTTCATTGGCAAAGTGTTATAGTTCATGAACTCCGTCCACTAGACCAGACCAGCCTTGGAGAACGAGGTGACAGCCTGATATATTATGGGAAAAATATACTTTTTTCAGAGGTAAAATACTACCGCTGAAAGTCTTGGAAGGCTCTTTTTGCCACTTGTATTGGAAGAGGCTTTGGGCATTTTAAAGGCTTATATGGGCAGCTTTCCAGGGAGTGGAAAACCAGCAGTACTGCAAAATGTCACACAGAGTTCTGGATGCAGGCTTTGTAAATGCAGCATTTTGTTCAGAAGGCTTTGAGATGCTAATTGGAAGCACTGCCCTTAGCAGGGAAGCCAAGAATTGGTTGCTCAGAGGAGTTTTCTTCACTAATTTTGCAGAAGCTCTGGCATTTGGGGGTCAGGCTCTGGAAGTTGTGGTGTGGAGTCTCAAACCTGCCCTGTGAACACAGCACACCGGAATGGGTAGGAATGAATGGTGGGTGTCACAGCTGTCACTGGTGGTGCAGATCTGTACTCAGGAAGCGTGCAGATATGGAGTGAGGTGTGAGCTGCTGTTGCCTTGGAGGCTGCAAGCTTCTTAGCCAAGTTCAAGTTTTGCTGGGCAGCATATGTGACTCTTGCACTGCAAAAGAGCTGCTGCCTTGACCATTTAAGTTAAACACTAAAAAATCATTAACTTTGAATCTGGTCTGTCTCCCCTCCCCTCCCTGCCATCTGTTCCCCCTGTTCTGTGCTCTCTGTTCTGTGATGGACAGAGACTGTAAGGTATGCTTGGAGTGATTACTGATTAACACCTTGATTATTGACAGGACAGCACGTACCCTGGGCAAGCTGGTAGATAGCGCAAGGGGAGGAGCAGGCAGCAGAGATGGCTGTGCTGCTCTTCAAGGGGGCTGGGACAGGCTGGGGGAACGGGCAGACGGGGGCTTTATGAAGTTCTGCAAAGTGAAGCTCCGAGTTCTGTGCCCAGGGAAGGATAAACCTGTGCCCCAGTACATGCTGGAGGCCAACCAGCTGGAAAAGGGCTTTGGGGAAAGACCTGGGCGTCTGGGTGGCCACCAAGTTAACATGAGCCAGCGTGGTGTTCTTGCTGCAGAAGGGTCAGCAGCGCCCCGGGCTGCCCCAGGAGCAGTGCTGGCTCTGGCCGGATGGGACAGACCCATTTTCACCATGAGAGTGGTCAAACGCCTGAATGAGTTGCCCAGAAGGGGTTGTACGAGGTGATCTCCAGAGCTCCTTGCCAGCCTTGGCCATCCTCTGGCTCCTGTGAGCTGCTGCTGTAACCAGCAATGCAAAGGAGCACTTGGCCTGAATCCCCCCGCACAAGGCGCAGGGGCTCGGGTGCCTTCAGCTTGTGGGCGGCGGGGCACATGCTGGGGCTCCAGACGGGGAGAGAACTGAGTGTGACAAAGCAGAACAGAAATGGATGTGGAAAAAAGTGGAAGGAAATGCTCCTGTCTTAGCCCTGGTTAACCAGTTTGCTGTGTTATCCAGCTAAAAACAAAGATGGAGCCAGGAGTCCAGTGGAAATCCTTTTACGCAGGGGCTGTGCTTCTGTATTTATTTTGTAAAGCACCAGTTAATATATGAATAATGGGTGTGTGATTATTCTAAAAAGAGCCTGACTGTTCTGCCAGGAAGACTAGGATTTGTAACAGCCTTGAGGTTTTTTTCTCATTTTGTTCACAATAATATAAATGACACTTGAATTAATATTCATGTTGAAATAAAATCTGAGGGGGCCTTGGTAGTAAACCAGTAAACAATAGAAGGAAAAAAGGCTTTTTATGGTAGCACAAAAATGCAAAATGAAGGGGAGATTGGGAGCTTGTTTTCTTCTGTCACGTATCCCAAAAAAACCCAGAACTAGCGTTATGCATTTGTGCTTTATTTTGCCTTTGCCCAGGGACATTAATTATCCTCAAACAGCACAACTGGGTGACAGAGCAGTGAGTTACCATGTGGAACGCAGGATGACAACTAAGGCATAATGAAACCTATTAAAGTGAAAGCCATTTATAAAATGATGAAAGGACTGGTTAGGCTGTGTAAATGCCTTACCAGGTACCAGAGCGTAGTTAGCCACTTGCCACACGGGATTAATGGAGCGCAGGCTGTGAATGTTAGAATGTGTTCAGATAATCCATTTACCGAAACGGGGAATATACTCTGTACTGCCTGGAGATGTTTTATGCTGTGGAATAATGACACGGCCTTTGTTTTCACATGTTTGATGTTTTCCTCCAGAATTAGCAATATCACACCAGGAAGCAAAGCTTTCTTGTGCAGTAAGCGTTGCTGTTTTATTTGAGCAACCTTAGAGCATTACTGGGAAGTTACATTGACTGGCAAGCATTCCATACTTACGAACTGTGCTGATGAGCGCTACCCGTCCCATTCCTTTGTCTGTGTGAAAAGAAGGGATGCACACAGATTAATTATGACTGAGCTCTGTTTGTACAGAGTAAACTCAGCTCTGAATAGCTTTGCATATGTTGTTGAAGCAATAATGGTTAACAAGGAATGTGTTTTACCGCAATTAATACAAACTGAACAAGGATTACTCTTCCAACTGGTCAGTAACTATCACAAAACACTGCACGAAAGGTCATTATCATTACTAGGAGCCTGGATTTTGCAGATAAGCATTTGCTTATTGTATCATCTTTACTTAGACTTTAATGGCCAGTGTACCAGCTAATTGTTGTTGCAGCAGTGATGCTTGTTTCTCCTATTTTCTTTAGGTAGTTATGATGTACTCCTTCCTGTGATACCTGACCACCTTCTGGATATGCAATAAGTGAGTAACTGGTCCACGGCCTTTTCCTTCAGCTGCCCAGAGAAGAAATTAACTCCTGAATTTAACTATTACTGCTTGTGTTCTGAGATGCTACTAATGAAAACAAGGACAGGAGGAAAAAAAATGTAATGGAGGAGGTTTGTCCTGCAGGTTATCCTATTTATCCTATATACTGTTTTGGTTTAGTGAAGATGACCATAATGCATTTTTAGATTGGGAAAGATGACCTGGAGGACTGGGAGGAATAGGTGGTCCCCTGTTTCACCATCCCTCCTTTGTTTACCCTAAGGACCCCTTCATGATGGGGGACTGGATTAGGAGTAAGTGTCCTGAGTTATGAAGTCTGAACACAGCTTCCATCGGGATTTGGGTTACTTTGCTTGTTCACAAAGTTAAGAAGCATCTATAAACTGACTTTTCTTGCTTCTGCATTGAGGTATCACCCCAGTGCCTTGCTCTTTCTCCATTTGGGAGCCAATTAACGCACCCCCAGGGGAAAAAAAAAATGAAAATTGAAGTCTAGATGAATAAATCTTCATCTACCCATACAGCTAATAAAAGACCTGACTTCTGCTTTTTCACTTGACTTGGAGACAAAAAAAAAGAAAAAAATGGTAGACACTAAAAGAGTTTCAATTGTGTGGCTGCATGAGAAATCTACTGAGCCCTTATGTAGGCGAAGCAAGAACAAAGCAAATGAAAATGTTAGTACTTATACTATGCACTAATAGATACTTGACTGGGGGCAAGGCTTAGGATGGTATGATCTCTGCTATACAGAAAAATGACTATAGGTTTCATGGGTACACTAAGCAGGCTTAGCCAAAAGCCACACTTGCCATTAATTCCAGCTCATAAACTCCAGCATCGCAGAAGACCGTGCTAGAGACAAATATCAATGAAGCAAAATGACAGTTGGAGTTTTCAAGAAAAGTAGCAATGGCAAGAAAAGCAGAAAACAGTTGCAACTGCCAGGAAATGATAAAGCATCAACATCAAAGATGCATCACAGCACAAAAGTCAGTTACTCAATAACTTTTTTTGGCACATGCAGTGAGTGGCCAAATAGCTGGAGAAGTGGCACTCAAACACCATTCATATGATAGCTGGTAGCAGTTCAGTGAACATAAATTTGTTCATTTATTTAAATTTAAAACGCTTAGTGCACTTCTGGGTACTACTGGAATGGCAGTTTTATTATGCTGAGCTTTCGGACCAAATCAGGTGTTAGCTGTGCCAGCGCTGTGTTGCAGCTGGCTGTGTGGGACGGGGCTAGGGTGGGGGGCTGCAGGCTGGTCTCAAGCTGCTCTGAGGGCGCTGGGGTGCCAAGCTGTGTCGGAGGCCAGGGCACCCTAGGCTGGATGTGCCCTGGGGTGGGCTAGGCACATAGTCTGCAGTGCTGCCTCTGTTTTTGAAACACTGTGCCTGGGCCTTTTGGTCTTCAGCTGTGCTAGAGATGACTGGGGCTGCACGTCGATGCCTAACCTTGCTTGTGCTGAAACGGAGACGTTTTCCACTAGCTTTAATGCAAAACATCTGGGTTCCTGAGTTTTATGGGTATTACTGATCATGCTCTGCTGTAATGTCTTGGTGAGTCATGAAGTGTGATTAACCCACATGCTAGAAGAACTGTAGCGTGTGAGGATGCTCTCCTGCGGGTACACGCATGCCCAGAGCAGCTCCTTCAACACTGCAGAGTCCAGCACAGGTCTTGTGCTGTCCTGTCCCCCTTATGCTATGGGCATAACCCACAGCCCATGTCTTGGTTCCCAGGTCCTGGCTTGCAGACCAGGAGGCAAAAGCTCTGTGCCTCAGAAATGATGCTGACAGACTTCTGTAGTGATGACCTCAAGCTTACAAACAAAGCTGTGCTGTAACAGGCAGCAAGTGCTTCTCCAAAACATGAACGCCCCAGTCACACTGTGAGCGGGCATGGCCTGGGACAGTTTGCTTTAGCAGTGACCCCTTGGCATGGTTGTGGCAGGACATTCTAGGGGTGTAACAGCCTTTGGAGTCTGCTGCTCTTTAATACCTTGGTGTAATTTTATTGTAGCTAAATAGGATAAAGGGTTGCTTCAGGAAGCTTGGTGCTTTCCTTCTAGAAAGGATAACTGATAAGAGAGCTGTTTGACTGTCCTTTATTTGCTGGCAATATTGCTGCTGATCGTGGATTAAGTAAATATGATCAGTGAGAACCTTTTGCCTTCTGTTAATTAATCATCTTTCAAAGAACTATATTTTTCTACTGTTTTGTTATTTTTTGTTGGTTTTTTGTTTTTACATCTCTCCCAGTGTTATTTATTCCTCACGCTTGTCTTCATTGCTGAGTTAAAGGGGAGATGTGATGTAGTCATGCCTAGTAGGAATCTTAGAATATCATGTGTCGGAAGGTACCCTTAAAGATCGTTAAGAACAGAAGGGTGCATGGATGAGCTGTTAGAAATTCATGTCAATGGGAGAGTGACAGCTCTGGAGTTTTGTAAGGAGACTTGAATCATTGATAGTACAAGAGGCAGATGAAAACAAACTGACTTTCCTACCCAAAGTGGAGAGGGAAAAAGAATCCCTGGGTTTTGGGGCGGGGGCAGCCAAAGCCAGCATTTCCTTCATGGCTGATGTCCAAATAACTGCTCTGAAATCTACTTAATTTTGATATCGTGGGATTTCTGGTTTCAAAACTGATTCTCCAGCATGCTTTCTTGATCATCAGAATTTGGGGTGGAAGAAAAAAAGCAATAAGAGATCTGGTAGGGGGGAAAAAACCCACTGACTGCTGAAAAAAATGCTACCAATCCTGCCAGTGATGTCTAGTTTGCTTACAGTTAATATTTTTTTCACCTTATTTCCTTAGAAATATGACTGGCTTTTTTCTCCTGGTGTCATGAAACCAATTTGCATCTGAGATGCATTTTCTGGGATCTCTGCAGTGATGAGACTGGCTTTGCTTCTCTAAACAGAAAATGCTTCCTTTTGTGTTTGTTTGGTGCCTCCAAAATGCTCCCAGATAATCTCACTGGCTGAGTACATGACAAAGTGCCAGAAAAGTGTTAGTACACAAACGCTGACACTCTTACAAAAGAGGAAAAGTGATAAATGCTTTACTGTATAAAGAAAATGATAAGGATGTATTTTGGGAACCAAACTGACAGTTGCAATACCTGTTAGCATTTTTATCTTAAGATCAAGGATGTAAGGAAAGTTAGATAACGTCTATCATTTAATCTGCACTGGTTTTCTTTAAAAAAAACAAACACTACCTGACTTTCAAAGTGTCTCTTATCAGAGATGCAAAGGAATTGTAGTGGAGTTTTCAAAAGCAACTGAAAATTAGGTACCTTTATTTCCTTTCACATAGAGTTAGCAAGACTCAGTCCTAGTTCACATATGCAAAACCCAGGGCTTTTCACTTCAGAAGTGAATAATTTTGATTTTCAGTCAAGCAAATAATACAAATTTCAGAGAGTAGACATGCTTCTGCCATGCCGGGGAAAAACAAAACACATCTGAGAAACTGCTTAGTAAGAAGAATGTCGTTTTTCAGAAAACCTGTCTGGCACGGCATTGTTCCTAATTCTTCTGTGGTTTGTAGGACTATTTGTCATGTTTGGGGGTGCTGTGTGGATCTGGTGATGTTTGCTTGGATTTTCTGCCCACCAACACTGGCTGGAAACATGATGTAAATAAACATTTTGATAGTTGAAATTGAACAGGTAGTGCAGCACCAGCTCTTCCCACAGCACCTGACCACTCTGCTCTCAGGTCAGGGCAGAGACAGCCTGGCCACCCAGCACCGAGGACTCTGGTGTCAGTCCACTGACTTGAGCACGTTTTTCACGGACTCCTTGGATGAGGCTATCATGGATACACACATGAGTGTGCCTGAAGAGTGGTCTCACAGTTGCATAGTCAACCTCCTGCATCTCACAGCTTCACCTGCCTCCGCCTCTGTGTTACCCTGGAAGGTTCACGAGACCGCTGAACAATAGGAGTATTGCTCAATACATCAAAATTACAGAAGCAAATTATGATAAATTACCTTTTGTGCACCCACTGGGAAGGTTTCACAGTGATCATTAGCCCTCGAAAAGTCTTATGCTTTCTGTGGTCATCTAATGATTGCACTCTGAGCTCCCAGATAAATCACGGATGGAACAATGGGAGGGCCCTGTCACAGGCTGCGTGTAGAAAGATTCCTCACAGGTATTGTTATTGTTTTGTTAAGTCCTGCAAAAGGAATAAATATCACTGGAATCTGGAAGAACTACCATGAAGAACTACCATAAAGAACTCTTTGGCGTTAATAGCCATTGACAGCAGGTAGGACTTCTTAGTGCGTTGTTGCTTCTCTTCTAGTGGTCAGCCCTTTGCTAATTATCAAAGCACAGAGATTTACCTCCTTTCTTTTGTTCTGTTCAGCTTCTCCACATCAGTATCACTTCTCTCTTACAGGGTTACTGTCTGTACCTGTTAAGAGCAAGTACCATAGTTTTACATCTGTAATCTGTGGGCTATCTCTTCCAATTTGCCTCCCGCTGCAATTCATTACTGTAGGTTGTGTGTTTACACAAGTAATACAAGGTAAAAGCTGCCCTCCTGCTCTTCCCTGGGAGCCCATCAGCCTCTTATTCCTAATAACCTCTTTCTGTAGTGCCCGTTGTCATCCCTCTTCCGAGCTGCCCTTGTTTCTGCTCTGACTTGCTGTGGGTTATCTGCAGACACAGGTGTCTGATGGATGTTGTCCATCCGTACATGCCTGTGGTTGCTGATGGGCTGTGGCTGGTCCCCCTGGCTGCCTGCCGTGGGCTGGAGGGCAGAAGCAGCTGTGCCCCCTGCACAAAGCTGCCTCCAGCCTGGCAGGTGGGACCACCAGCAAGGCTGCATACAATGTTGTGGTGGGCAGAGAGGAAAGCTACCCATGCAAGCACAAAAAAAAACCCAAAAAAACCCCACAACCAACCAAAACCCAAAAAAAACACCAACCCAAAACCCCAATGAAAACAACATCTTGGAACATACCATTTAAAAATATTCATATGGCTCTGTCTTAACAGCCTGCTTCATCTCTCTTACCCTTGCCAGTAGCCCTGTGCAGGCAGCGCTTCCTAAGGAGCTGTTATCCCTGGTTCTTTGCAAATCTGCTCGTAGCAACAAGGACATTAATGGCTTTTTGTGTTTCTGTAACAGGAAAATCATAGCTGTGAGTAGAGAAACAGCGATGTATGAATAGTCACATTCTTAGAAGTATGCAATTATTTTGGAGGCTCCTGTTTTCCATAAAAGATAGCCTCAATTTAGCCAGGAGCTTTAAAACTTCCTGAGTTTAGAAGTTTGCTTCATTAAAGATAAACCCTGAAAACCTCCCTGAAAAGAAGGTAAATCTGACTTCACATGAAGCCTTCAAGTAACTTTAAATTGTTTCATTTTGAAATTAATTTTATTGTAATTTTGTAAGGGTCAAGATTCACAGAACTGGCCAAGTACAATTAATTTTCTCAAAAACAAATATTTTGGTGTTCTGGAAAGCTTAAACAGGTTTGGGGTTTTTTTTCATACCTTCAAAACAATCCCTTTGTCTGTAAGCACCAAGAATACTAATGAGTTGAAAACTCCCTGAAATAATAGCTCAGCCTAACTATTAACTTTCAGACTCTGAGGGTGCAGAGCATATTCTGCTCCAAGTGCAGATGATGCTGCAGGGAAAACCGCTGGGCTCACCCCCAGCGTGTCTAGTGCTGAGATTTTTCCTATAGAGTTTTCCACTCAGAGCTAACAATCTGTGTTCTTTTTATGCAGCTGGTTACCGTTAAATAAAATGGATAGCTCTCCTTGCAACTATGTTGTGTCATTTCACTTGCAGAGTTGTTTAAACCCCACTTGCTCAGACCTCTTTTTGACTTTCACTCCTGTATTTTTTTAAACCTTTTTTCCCTGAACAATATGATTATTTTGCTCTCTGAATATAACGATGGGATGAGTGAAAGGATCCTGGTGATACCAGGCAACTCTAAATCAAATCAATTTTACCCTCTCTAGTTCTGTGTTTGCTCTTTGTTCCAGGATCCCCAGTTACAGCCTCTGTGCTCGGTGCCTCTGGTTAACTTTGCGCAGCATGACAAATGCTCTTTCCTTAAGTGCTTGTTTTTATATAAATACACATACATATATATGTGATATCATTTGACATATATAAATCTGTGAGTGTGTACTTATCTTTCTATCTGTGTATGTATCCTTTGGAAGGAAGCACCCTGTTCTGATCTGCCTGCTTCTTCATCTGTGGCTAATCGTTTGACCAGAGCATGGAGTGAAGCACCTGGGCTCGATCACGCTCTCTTCTTAGTTGCAAGGGAAGATCAGGAGGCAGCCCGTAACCAAAATGCTTGTGGAACAGGTAAGTTGAAACTCAGCTGAGTGGGCTCTGATGTGCAGCGCTGACAAGGGGCAGCAGTAAGGCACATGCCGCTTCTGCAGTGCGGAGTGCTGTGTGCCTTCAGCCACCTGAGTACTGTCTCCCAGGAGTCCTGGGGAGGTCTTCACCCTGGCACTGGCCTTGGAAGTGAAACTGGCTGCAAAAGTCTCAGGGTCAGAATTGGGTGCAGAGGTTTGGGTTGCGAGTCTCAGTACTTCTGCAACCAAGAACGCGTAAGCCTTCAGAAACTGAAAAGTTGGGGAAAGGGTTTGTCTGCTGGCCTTAAACTTTTGCAGAGCCTTTTTTTCCCCTTGCTGATGTGACATACAGTGATGGTCAGTAAACAGCCCTACAGAGCAGCGAGTGCAGTGTAGTGCTGGCTGCCCGAATGGATCGCAGTGTCCCCCTCTGATGCAGTCCCTACCCCGCAGGGTAACGCGGGGATGGAGTGCCTGCTGAAGGGATCACATAGGCACACTGCAGGCTGGTGGCCCTTTGCTCTGCCTGCACAAGGACAGCTGTGAGATGAGCACAGGCTGCTTGGTCAGTACTGCCTTGCACCCAAACCTTCATCAGCATGAGACAGGGCAGCCCACTGGCTGTGATGGCTATAAGGCCACCTCAGGTATTTGTATCGGTTGTGGTAGGAAAATGTTCTCTATGTCATTCTGCTAGAAATAGGCATCAGAATCAATCATGACATGGGATCCCATGTTCTCACAGTATTTTTCCATGCTGGTAAAAATCTGTTTATTTGACTGCTGTGCTGACTCTGCACTGAGAAGCAGAGTTCTCCTCTTTCAAATCATGAAACTTTGTCCTCAGTTACATCCATGTGACATAGATGTACAGCTGAAGAATTGTAAAATTTCCGTTTTCAACTTACTCCCTGTAACTGCACTTGTGCAGCCCTTCTGTTTTTGGGGATTGGTGCAGGTGTAACCTTCTGGGACTGAACAAATAATTGTGTTGCAGTTGGAGGGTCCAGTACTCTGTGTCTTCCATGTAGGTACAACAGGAACAGCAGCAGTGGTGATGTGCTGCTGAAGTCAGTGGATCTGGGTTTGAATGACTGGGGAAAGGTTGCTGCTGAGATGCTGCTGGCGCCATTTGGCCATAGTCATCTTGAAGAGCACAATCTTGCTCTGTTCTGAGAAGTTTCTTATTGCAATGCATTTCCCACCACAGCTGAAGCTAAATGGTGCAGTCTCTGAGTATGACAAGTGCAACAGTGACTCAGCCCTGGCCGTACTTCTGTATCTGCCAGAAAGGTTTCAGCTTGTATTTTCTGGCTACTCAAGGAGCAATCAAACATCATTGAAACACCACCGAGTCTTTACAGAGCAATGCAATTATCCTTCCCTGCACCATGTACAAATGCCCTCTTGAGCAGTATGCTAAACTGGGATAGCATTTGATAGCTTTTTCAGGCTTATTTTTAATGGGAGATAACCTGAAGAGATGTGTACAATTTCAATATTTGTAATTCAAGTTTATATAGCTTTCACATTGCAGAGTTTTGTTCCTATGAGGTCTGTTTTGTGGAGCAAGTGGTTCAATGTGTGTGGTTTGAGGGCAACCTCCTTTGTCCTGCTGGATTCTCAGGTACCAGAGGACAGGCTGTAAAACTGCTAGAGTCAGGGGTGGGTATTTTAGGATTATGATTAGGAATTTGCAGTGTTCATCAAAAATACAGATGGACAACTGTGGAAGGAAAATATGTTGAAGTGCAGAATAAGCTTTGCTTCTGCCATCAGCACAGCTCCAACCATCTATTTTGTCTCTGCCTTCTGACGTGTTCCATCTCAGGCAATGGGTCTGGGGGAGGCAGAACTGCTTGAGAGAAGCTCATCTCATGGGCTCCAAGAACTTTGCTTCCACCAAGCTGTTTACTGGGGGTGGAAGAAGAGTTTTGTTATGGCCCTCAATAGATATGAGGATTTGTGAAATGTTTGCCAACAGAGAATAATATTTAGCTGGTAGGGTATGTCGTAACTCCTTAGATTTTTATGTAGCTGTGGCAATTTACGTGAGCCAAGGCTCAGCCCCCATATGCTGGCAAACACTTCATATACTGCAGCCTGACATGATGCTGTTCCCCTACCCATACACGTTGTATTTTTTTATTATTATTTTCTGGGATTTCAGCGGTTCTGTAAAATGGGGAGGCTGAAGGTGCTCTCTGACCGTCCCACTGAAGAAAGGTCTTGGTTCCATCTGGCCAATTCCTACCTGGCTCACCACTGAACTCAATGTTTTTCACCATTTGGATAATAACTGCAGCACTCACAATCTCAGCAATCTTCTCGGGGACTGTCACCCACATGCTAAGGGCAAGGGAAAACTCTAGGATATACAGTGTTAAGCCACTTCCTTTTTGCCTCCCCACATCTGTTTAAAAGATGGCAAAAACTGAGTCAGGAGAACTGCAGCTGTGAAATCTTTGAAACACAGATGAGAGCCTGAGTGTTTCAGGATAAGACCATTAATTGTCAGCAAAAACTTAGATACATTTTTAATAGGATCATATTATTACTATATTCTATTAATTTCTCATTTGAGTCTCATTCCCACCCCCTGCACTGGTAGTAATACATGCAGTTCTCTTTGAAATCTTTTTTTAAAAGTGTCTCTCGGTTTGTGTTTCAGCATTGTGCTGCTGTGGGAGTAACCGAAACGTGATTGCAGGGACACAGAGCTCTGCGAGGCACTTGGGGTGACCTGCCTGGCAGTGTCCCCTCAGCCCACAGCCACTCCTGTCTTCTCTGTTTGCCAGCACAGATGCACCCTCTGTGTGCTATTGGTTTGCCATTGCTGTAGCTATGGAGTGATCCAATTTTAATGGTGGGATTTATTTGAATGGCTGTCTAGGATGTCATTTTCAGTCCTACTTAATTTTTTTTTTTCTCCATCAGCCTGCTTTCTGGCCCAAATTAAATGGCCTCTATGTTCACATGTAAAGAATGCATATGTGTTAGTGTGAGGCCTTTCCTCAATTCAGAATTCAATCTGGTTGTCTTAAGCTTCTGGGAACCAGATGTCTTCCAGCACATCTTCCCTGGGCAGGGCTGGAAAGGCTCTCTCCAGCTGAGGTGTTCTTTTCCACTTGAAGCTCATTTTCTTTTGCTTTTTCTTTTCCTTTTCTCACTCCTGCTGCCTTTCTGCTATAAGTCTTACAAATCCCAGTTCCTTCACATAGCTTGTCTTCCTAGTCAGGAAACACTCAGCATGTTGTAGACCCTATCTTTATTTTTGAACCACATTTCCACTTTCGTGCCTTTCTGTAGTCCTGAATGTTAAGATATTTTTAGATTGTTCTTTTTCCTATTCTGATCAATACATTTACTTCCCTAAAATATGTTTCTTCATACATCTTGTATGAGGCTCCCTAATTAATACCTAGCATGCTCACAAATAGCAATTATTTTCTACCCAGTTCCATTTGTTTCAACATGTATATCTTAGCATGTTTTAGACCTCCATACATCAACTAAGAAGGTTACAAGACTAAGTGGTGCGTAAAAATAACAGTGCAAAAAAGGTTAAAATGCATAATTTTTCTCCATAGTGGCAGAGTGTTAGCATGTACTGTCTAATGCTGCAACACATGCTGATGGCTGCTGGGCAGTAGCACTGTGCTCTTCTTGCTCTATCCCAGGCAAGTGCCAGGTCATCAGGATGCTGAGGTGTCCTGTTAATTAAAACCTCACCAGGTATGGAGGTGTATGCTAAGGAGTGAGATGGGATATAATGAGGACCCCAATGATGGCATTTTCTGTCCTAGTTTTGAGTTGCTTACAGCTGCTGTCAGGTTTGACTCTTCCTTAAAATCTGACCTTTCCACTCCAGCCTTTCCACCCTTTGCCCCATGAGAAGCCTGCCTGGTGGAGCTGTTACTGACTCATGTCACTACGATAGAGAGAAAACTGTTTCAAGCACTTCAACGTTTTGCATGCCTGAAACTCTTGAAAGTACTGTTCAGTACATCCAATTTATTTTATGATGTTTAAATATAAGGGTTGCTTTTTCTGAGGGTAGTGTTTTCCTCAGTGTCCTCAATTTTACTAATGAATGAAATGCTTTTGCTCGGTCACCGTACTGCTTTCGGGGTGCTGTCAGAGGTACAGGGAGTCATCTCTGGGACCGTGCAGGGCTCCACTGAGATGAGCTTGCGGTGGTGGTGTCAAACCCCCCACCCCCCCAATGCAGCCTCTGCAGGGCTGTAGCCCCTCAGTCCTCTAAGCAGTTTATGCAAGGACAGACACAAGTTGCGGTCGCTTCCTCTTGGTGCAAAGACGTTCAAGAAGGTAATAAGTGGGAAAAATAACAGTTGATCCTGAGGCTGAAACTGGAAGCTGTTTCTGAATATAAATTAACGTGTGACCTCAAACTGTCCTGTTTTCTATCTGCTTGTCAGCATCTCTCCTTGCCTAAGTCTAGCCTTTGTTTTTCTTCTGTCCCTCTTTCACATTGGTACCCTTTCGTTTGCCCTGTTACTGGCACAAACCTGTGCTGAGAAATGCAAGACAATGCAGCCTGTCTAGAAACGGGTGCTCTTCATTGTGCTCTGTAGCGATATAAAACTTCCACTTGAATTCTGCATGGGCTGGGTCTAGGTTCCCCTCTGATCTCACCCAGTATGGACAGCCTGTTTTCTTTAAATGAATCCCACGCTCTGAGCCAGGGTGATGCCTTGCCAGCTGCAGCAGAGGCAGGTTGTCAAACTTGCTGCTCATATGAATGTCCCAAACAACTCTTGCTGGCCTTCTCCAAGGGCAGTTGTCCCAGATCTCCAGAGAGCCACAAGCACTTAAACCACGTGTGAAGGTGTGAAAACTGGTCCCTGTGTTAGGGGATCAGCATTCGTCTCCCGTTCCTTACATCTCCTTCATAGCTGCCTGTCCAGGCTTTCAGAGATGACATCACGTGTCCCTTTGAGAACAGAATATCAGCTGTAAAGTTACCAGCTGAGAAGTCTGACAGCTTAAAAGAAATGAAAAAAAAAAAAAAAAAAATGGTTTCATCAACTTTGTTACTAGCTTTCATTTACTTTGATTTCTGATTTTAAAAGAAGCATAGCCGCATTTACTGGTGCAACCACAATGAGTTACAAAAAGAATTTTTTTGGGAAAAATAGCACTTGTTAAACAAGTCTGTGCTGTATGTTAAGAGTATATGTTAAGAGAAAAACCCAGGGACCTTGGATAGAGTAGTGACTCCTGTGCTGTTGGATGGTGTTGAAGTACAGACCAGCAGATCTTAGATCCTCAGCAGAGTCAGAACTGTTTTCCTTACAT
Source organism: Falco biarmicus (assembly GCF_023638135.1). Classification (NCBI taxonomy): domain Eukaryota; kingdom Metazoa; phylum Chordata; class Aves; order Falconiformes; family Falconidae; genus Falco; species Falco biarmicus. The sequence continues at coordinate 65,556,980 of NC_079295.1, forward strand.
GCTATGGAAGATGACCAAACCCATTTTCCCACCTTGGCTTCAAAGATGACTCTTACAGGTGTGATATGGAGCTTCAAATAGGGTGGAGATGTTAAAATTAAAAGTTAGGGGAGAGGAGAAAACACCACTGAGAAGTGACCAGCCCCATGGCACGCTCTCCTGCAAGCCTGATACCTGCAGTGCTCTGCAAGGGCTCCGGCTTTGGGAACCGGGAGTTTGCAGGCACCTTGGAGACATTTTATTCCCTGAAATCTCTCATGAGCCAGTGAAGATTGGGCTTTTCATAGGTGAACATCGAATGCTGTCAGAATTGGAAATTTTGTAGCATCCATAGCGGATACCTCATCTGTTTGTGCAGTAGGTCACTTGGTGTTGCTAGCTGGTCTAAGGAGAATGCAGGAGCCACAGGGAACATGTTTGTACTGTCATGACTGTGTTTTCTGTTCTGTCAGACTTGTAAAGTCTTATGTGCTGCAGCTGTGCAGGCTCAGTCGAAGGGCAGGCCCCACAGCACACGGTGCTGCACTTCTGTAACTGCTTCTCTCTGTTATGGCTAGCACCCAGCTGCTACGTGAAGCATGCTAGAGGAGCAGGACACCAATTTTCACCCATTCATTCTGCAAGGAGATACAATTTCTGAGTTACCAGTGTTTATTTTAACTTTGTTTCTTAAGGAAATGCTGTTTGCTCCTGAGCTCTGCCTTGGAGAGCGCATGGCTGTTGTTGAGCATGATGTGTTTTTCAGAGGTTCTTATGTTGAGCACACAGGCCTATTTAATTGTTCATGTAGCCTGGATCAGAGACACTTTTCCGTCTGAAGACAGACCTTCTAAAACTGTCTGCCATCCCGTGTGCTGCGTGCAGCGGGAGCTGCACTGGCAGCAGCAGGAGGAAGATGCCCTCGTGCTGCAGAGCATCTCATCTCCTCAAGGTGTGGCAGCGAGAGTTGTGTGGGCAAGAATAAAGGGGGTTGCTTCTGAACTTCATCATATGCCCTCTCCATTTGATAAAGAGAAAATAGCTGGCAAATCAACAGTGATCTTAACCACTTCTGAGTTGGCATGGCCAATTGGAACTGATAATTGACATTTAAAAAAAATATGCAGTGCCTCAAATGTTGACATTAGCTCCACAGAAATTGGCTGTTTGTTAAAGACTGCCATTACTGACAATAAGCCAGACATTAATAAACATGCAGTTACTCACGGTCTTTTCTTTTGGCATCTCTAAGCTCCCTTGTTTCTGTTCCCTCTCCCCTGCCCCCCTTGCAGACGTTTTTGACAGGCTGTGGAGGAGATGCTGCTGACTTGCTACCTCAAGCTGGGAAATTGCCATCCTTGCATTGGACTGCCATGCAGTCATCAACTAAAAGCCTGTAGGACTTTGGCTGTTCAGTGTCAGATGATTTGTTATAAGAACTAATATGTAGTTTCTTTATTCCTCTGGATTTTTCTTTACTTATGCCAGCAAATAACACAGTAATTTTTGTCCTTTCTGCTCCACTAAAGGAGAAATAAAATAACATAGCATGCTTTTGCACGCATGTCAAGCAACAGAGGAAAAACTTAAGGGAAATATTCTCTCTAAGATGAATTTTAAGTTTTTTCTTGGCTAGAAAGAGCATATCTATTTCCTGATGCTGTTTTAAAGCTAGGTTTAGTTCACTGCCCAGTAATTTGTGACAGCTGTGGCTTGGGGCCAGCTGGGATCAGTAGGGCGGATGGGCTGCTCTGCCCTGGGCTTGGCAGCCTCTGCACCAAGGGTAAACATCGGTGTGAGCGTTTGTGTGACTAATGGATCTCAGGTCTGTGGCTTAAACCTGCTCATCACCACCATGCAGCTCCCAGCTCCTTGGTTCTGAGCTGGTAATGGGAAAAGGTTACCCTGGGGATGACCCAACCCTCCGTCAGCTATAGCCACCGGTGATGTGCACTGTCCTGAGCATCATTTCACCTGCAGATGTGCACCAGAAAGCACTGGCTCTTCACCTCTTTCCTCCAGCTGTGTGGAAGCTGTTTGCTATGGGTCTGCTCACAAAGCAGACAGACATGCACCCAGGTAATGCAATAAATGCAAAGACTGAATGCTTATCCTCTAGTGCTGGTTAATGAATAACTGGAAGAATCCAGGATCAGCTGAAGACCCTTTGGTATACAAGACCAACAGCTAGAATGCCTCTCTGAATAAGAAAGGAAAAAAGCTTTGAGAAAAAACCTTGTGAAAAAGGCTGCTTATTCTGTAGCTAAGGTATGCCTTGTAGCTTTTAATATTTATGTCTCAAGATATATGCGTTCTGCTTCTGCAACCTGCTTGGGATGGCTCTGCAAGTGGTAGGAACCCAGCCAGAAAATTTCATGCTTCAAGCCCAGCCCAGCCCTTGGTGGCTTTTCCCCCTCTTCCCCTACCACCCAGGAAGAGCTGTCGGGAGGTTCAAAGGCATAACACAGGCACTCACAGAGGTAAATGCCAAGAGGAAAACACAGGATTTACTCTTCCCTTCAAAGGCACGTTGTGTGAGCTGGTGTGACCCAGGGAACCTGCCCTGTGCAGGGAGGGAAGCACAGCAGCACTGATGTGTTTGACCTCCTGGCTTCTGGATCCTGTCCCTCGGTGGGAGCCGGCACTGCGTGCTGCGCCTGAACCCCTGCATCCCTTGGGATAGGGGGAGGGCTGGCATGAAGGAAAGGGGGAGAAACACAGATTTTTCTCCATTTTCTCTCCTAGGTGTTTTTTGAATTGTATGGTTTCCTTAATCTTATGCTGATGGCAACATCTAATACTCATATTTTTGTGGAATACATGAGCTGAGGCACCAAAGCTATTAAAAATTGTCAGTCTGATAACTTTGAAGCATTCAGGAAAAATCCTTGAAACTATTCTACGTGCAAATATTTCAGCAGTTTTTACTTTGCTTTTAGTTGACCTGTACTAACTCTTCAAGAACAGTAAACTGGCAGATCTCTAAGATGTCACTTCTTTTCCAGTGCTGCTGTTTTGGGTCTGAAAAAATTAATTGGGCAACTTCCCCAGCACCAGTTGCAAAAAGCTGATTTTCCACACAGTGGTGACAGCTGCAGAGTGCTTATTGTCTCTGGGATGTTCAAATTATGAAGTCTGGGAAGCTGAGGATCAGAATTAGTTTTAGGTCAGGACGATGGCAGGTAAAATTGAGGTGTTAAGAGTGGGCAGAGCAGACATTAAATATTTCAGTGTGAGTTACAAACACATTTAAGGAAACTATTATGTTTCCTTAGCTGTCGCACACTCATATTTCAGTTCAGAGGTTCACAATGAGTGTTTTGATTATTTCATTTCTGTTAATGGGCTCTTATACTGTGTTGTAGTCCTACAATAAGAACATTTTATCATATAAAAATTGGATGGTTCTAACTAGTACTGCTAAATGGAGAGAACCTCCCTCTAAATTCATTCATGAGCTCTGCTTTGTGGACTCACCTCTGTTGGGATGTGAATCTATCTCCAAATAATTGATTTAATAAAATTAGTAACTAGATCTGTGTTGCACAAATCTCTCTCCCTTCCAGTTGGACCAGATGCATTTGAGTGTTCAGCTTTAATCTTTCTCTCTTCTTTTTTTTTTTTTTTTTTAAATGGCTTTCAGCTTGTTATTGTAGAGAGCCTTTTGCCTGATGCTGGCCATCCCCATTAATTTCACTTTTTTCCTGGCTGATCTTGATTTCTCTAGATACGACCATATGAAGACCACTTCAGATGAGCCTTTTTTTTTTTCCCCTGATATGTTCAATGGGCTGACACATCTTGTTTGTGCCAGGCTTTTCCCTAATGTTCCTGCAGCACAGCACATCAGGCTTTCAGCCTGGGTGATAAAAGGAAAATTATTTTATTCAGACATTGCCAAGAGCCGCTGCACCAGCCAGTGGATGGTTTTCTTGTATTGAGACCTAACATGTTATTTGCTTCTTCCTCACTCCTTGCAGCACACACCAAGCATGCAAGTCCTGCTTTTTGCAGCAGGCTGAAGCCTTGGCTGAAAAGTCTTGGTGGGATGTGCGTGAAAGGATCCGGCAGCATTCGCACTTGCAGTCACTGACTTCTGAGGCTGCACGCAGATGGGAAGGTTTTTTTATATAAACAAATTATTTGAGAAGGTACTATCAAAATAAAGAAAACCCACACAACTTAATGACATTTGACAAGGTATGGTATTTCCTAAGTTTGCTGGAATGCAGCTGAGGGGTTGGTTTAAAAAGCAGCATTATTGCAAAGTGATCTGGACATTTGGTGTCAATTCCTAATGTCGCTGACTGTTCAATAGCAGGAGCCCAACTCCCCCCTCTCCTGTCACCGAGGGTCAGGAGGGATTTCTATAAAGCTGTTGCACTGATGTGGTACAAGCACAGTGTCAGTGCAATCAAACAGCCACAATGGCTTTACTTAATAAGAGTGTACAGTTTATTTTTTACATAGTAAATTTGCTATGATCTAGGTCAGTGCTTGTGACACCAAATTCTCCTTCCAGAGTTTTTTGGTAAGCTTTAAAAAACAAAAGGCCCATCCCCTCTCCCCCACAAAATCAAAACTTGCAAGGGTTTTCGAACCTCAGGTTTTGGAAGGTCCCTACCCAGGTTTTGGCACTCAGCTTTTCAGGGGGAAAAAAGTTTGGATTTATTTTTCTGGCTTATGCTCATTGTCCTTTGCTTTGCAGAGTTGAGGGAAACAAAGTATGCTTTCCTCCCCCTCAAATTTTGTTGTCTGTGAACTGTATTTTGCAAATAGGAAGGCTGCAAGGATAGCTGTGGTCAATAAGCACAGGCCAAAGGAGTAACTAGGAATATTGATTCGAAATGAAGGCTTGGTATAATAAATGTGCTGTCTGGGCAGAAGGCTGAATGTGTGGGGCGGGGTGGAGTGTCCTTTTCTATTATTCTTGCAGTTTTTCAAAGCCAAGAAAGAATTGCGTTTTTTTTACTTTTTATATATTGAATCAGTTTGTGGTAATAAATTGCCAAATTCTCTGTCCTTGCAATGCTGCAGCCTCTAAAAGTAGGATTTTGCATTTCTTCCCGCGCCCCACCCCCCTAGGTCTTTGTTCAGAGCATCAGTTTGGCATGCTCATGTGCTAGCATTTGTCCTTGCCTACTTTCAAATTAATTTCATGTGACATGGTAAAAGTGGGGTGAGTAAATAGTTTAAATACTTGGCAAACTATATTTAATGGTGGTTGGTGAGGAAAGCAAATAGTAAAATTTGCTTTCTCCAGAAAGACTTACTGTGGCTGCTAGTTTGTCAGGTTGTATTTCTCAGTGCCGTGTCACGTTGAGTTACGCTGTGGGGTGGTGCTGAACTGCAGTTGCACAATATCACATCAGAGCTTCAAATGGCACTACTTTCTGCAAAGTATTTCAACCAAAATTCAAAGTATGATGCAAAGCCTCTGTGGTTACACAGGTGCTTTTAGTGTGAGGCTATTTGCTGTGACTTTAAATACACTTCTAGGTTTCCTCTGCAACAGGCTCCAGCTCTTCCTGATGCCCTGCAGGATGTGCAGTGCTGGCCAGGGAGACATGCTGGCCAAAGCTGCAGCAGATGAACGCTGGAGCTGGTGGTTCAGCTCCCAGTGGGGACAACCAGCTGCTATGCTACAGTATGGCAAAAAGGTGATGAAAAAGTCAGCCTGTCTCTTGCGCCTATAACCAAAATGTTGAAACCAAGTTGTGTTGACATGAACAAAACCCAGAATGCTTTCCCCAGGAGTTCTGTTTCCCAGGGCTGGTCAGAATCGCATCTCCCCATGGTGGGCAGGTGGCTTCTCGCTGGCCATGCTTCAGGGCTTATTGTTGGAATGATGAATAATTCAAGCTAAGTTGCAACTCGGAAGCAGAGGTAGTGATGTTTTGTCCTTGCTTTCTTTAAATGAGAGTGCTGAGGCTTCACTATCTATCTCACTGCTCTTCTGCATGGGAAGATTTTTAAAAATCATGAACAGGGTTTTATGAGACATCAGAGTCAGGGCACTGGGTGCCTCCATTGCTATGGTGTTTCACAGCTGATCTATTATTACGGCGGCTTGCACTTTGTGCAAACCAATTAAAATGAATAAGTGTACTCTGATCTAATATTCAACTCATTTTTTGGCATGCAATCATTCATCATAAATGCACATAAAGCTGGAATTCAATTAATCAGCTCATACAATGAGCCTCTCTCTTGCTATTTTTTCCTAATACATTTTTTTCTGTGAATAAAAATGTAATTGTCATTGCAAAATATCGAACCAGAGCCACATAACAAATAACTATGGATTTGTAATTAAACCCAATAAAGCCTAAGATGAAGCACAGAAGACAGAGAGCTAAAATCCAATTAAAACTTATTATGAGAAATACAATGCCAGGATTGTTGGGTTTTTTTTTTCCAGGCAGAGCGCAACATACTCTGGTTTGTAACAAAACAGTTATCGGTTTTGATAATGAAATCCAAGGTATGATTCAATGACTTTGGGGTAAATAGCTAATGGCAGCAAAAGACAGTGACATACGAGGAAGGCCCAGGAACAGCTCCGTCATCTTCTGTTGTAATCAGAGGCAGGTTGCAGTTATTTCCCCTCCTGTCTATGTGATGCACTTGACTCTGAAGAAACAAGTTATTAATTCTTGTTACCCAGGATGGCATCTGATATTACTTGCATTTATTCTAGGAGAGGGGAGTGCTTCGTTTTAGAAGAGCTTTGGCTGTTTGTGCAAGACACTGCGGTGAGTGCACATGGTGGCTCAGCACGCGCTCATCCAGAGGGGGAGGGGGGAACTGCCCAACCAGGTTTGCCAAAGATGCCAAAGGAGGGAGAAGCTGGAGACTCCTCATGTTCTGGGCAGCGTTTCCAGCTGCAGGAGCCCACCTTGCCGCTCGCCCTGCGTGCCCAGAGCCCAGCTCTGGGAGAAGGGAGCTGTGCCAGTGCCTCGATGCAGCAATGCCGAGTGCTGCCAAGGAGTGGTGGGGAGGGGGAACCCAGCCCTCTCCCAAAACCTCAGCCTCCTTCGGAGGGCACAGGGGGGTGTTTGGAGCAGGGCACAGGGCAGAAGAGCCCAGGCTCAGCCCCAGTCCCCTCAGAGCAGCCAAACTGTCCTGGCCCTGCTGGTGCTCCAGCCTCCTTGCTAGTGGAGGTGCTGCAGCTGGGAATCTTACCTGTTCTTGTCCCAGCTGCTCCAGTTCAATGCAATAAACATTCACCCAGCCAAAAAGAGGGAGGGAAACAGTACTTCTGGTGGTTAGAGCCGAGCAGAGAGGGGCAAGTTCTATGTTTTGAGTGGAACCACAAAGAACTTTGTATGTTTTTGAAAAACACCTGAAAGGATGTCTGCCAATCCCTTTATCTCTCCTTACCCAGCAGGCTGATGCTCTGCTGTTCAACCTGCCATTTGCACTTGCCTCCTCCTGAGCGTAAGAAGTATTTCAAAGACCAACCCCATTGGAGTGGGCCACCAGCAGGGACAGGTGAGCAGAAGGTACGTACCCAAGTGCTTTCCATGGCTGGTCCATCCCTGCCGGCGATGCCAAAGCACCTTCCAGCAGTAGCCAGCACCCCGCAGGCTTGCTGCCGCCTGGTCCAAAATGCGGACCATGTGAATCGATGTAGTATACACGCATGGGTCCATCTTTGGTTCTGTTTGCCTCTTGAGGATATTTATAGGGCCTGGACATGTCACAGAAGTTTGATCCTCCAGCTCTCCTTCCCAGCACGCTTTATCCTCCTGGTGCGTGCCTGACCAGGGAAATTGGTGCTGAGAACAGATCAGCACCGTCTGCCAAGGGAGAACGTTAAATTGCAGTGAACAACTTACAATCCACAGGGGGATAGAAGTGGCTTCTGTTTCTGGGAAAGAAGGAATATAAGAAAGCTTCAGCCTTGTCTAAGACTAACTTCATGCACTAGTCTGACTGCTTGTAATAGTTATTTCTCAAACAGAAATGGCTTACAAATATGAATTGTTTGGGGTTTTGATTTTTTGGGGTTTTTTTTTCCTTTCACTTTGTTCCTAGTCAGAAAGCTTCTTAGACATGGGAAACAAATGTTTGAAGTTCACCTAGACTGAAAACAACTGGACTTTGCACTTAAAATGAAGGGAAAAAAAGATCAGACTTTTCTTCCCAGATTTTTCATTGTTCCAAAATAACTATGATTATTCCCATTTTTTGTTTGTTACTGAGTTCTTCCATTCTGTAACATGTAATTCTCCTAACTGGCAGAGAGAATCAGATATGTCTGGCCTTTCATCCTGACCCCCATAATTTTTAAAAAGTTGATTATAAGCATGACTCCCTAGTACCCATTTTGTGTCTTTGTAGCATTAATGGTCTATTGAATAATACCCAACTCTATTGTTTATCCTTTTTATTTTTGCTAATGGCTGTCATCAGTTTTGCAGCTCTGTGTTTCTTTACCTTAATGTAAATCTGGTGTCGATCAGCCTGAGCAAAGCTGGGAACAGGAGAACAAGATGGAGCAGAGGGTCGGTGTGGTCCAGGCAGAGATCTTCCCTCCATATTGTACATGCCTGTCATATTACTTCCATGTCTGGACATCCCCCATTTTCATGTTTTATATTCCAACTGCCATGACAACCGATGTCCTAACCACCAAGATGTTTATCTGAAGCCCCAACCACCCTCTGGGACCAGATAGCAGCCTGGACCCCAGCATGGAGGGAGCCCACAGGACATCCAGTTGCCAAACCTTTAATGATGTCTGATTCTGTGCAACCTGCTTCTTGTTCTGCTCCAAGGGCCAGATTAAGGTGGAGTGTCCCAGTGGTCGCGCAGGCTGTACCTGACACAACTGCACCCCAGAAATCCCTGTTGCGAAGCCTGGGGAAAGCTGGGGTGTTTTATAGGAAAACAGGTCACTCTTATTTTTATCAAACTTATTTTCAGAAATGTCCAAGATGTTGGGACTGATATTTTTCAGACAAATGAGCACAGAATGTGACATTTGTGTCCACCTGACCTCTTGTGTCCAAGCTATAAGCATCTGGGAAGTTCCAGATGGTGGGAGCCAGCAAGGAAAAGGCAAGCCTGATCCTTCTGCCTGTTCCTCTCAGCTGTTTTTGGCTGGAAATGTCAGATGAGCTGCAGGTAACTTTCCTTTGCATGTTAAGAAGTGGGTGAGCCCCCTCCACTTGGCTTCCATGGCTGCTGGCCTGGCTGGGGCAGGAGCTGTCCGGGAGGCTTTGCCGGCTCAGCTGGAGGGTGCCGCTCCTCTGGGCCACGCTGCTGCCCTTGATTTCGCAGGCTCTCCTTGGTGGCTTAAGTAACCGACAGCTCCAAGACCTCTCCTGTCACTGTTCATTCCTTGGAGTGCTCCATGGAGGGGAGAAACCTCAGCTTGTACACTTTGTGGAGAAGTTGCGTAAAGGCAAAAGGCATCTATGGGTTAAATGCTGAATATTTCTGCAAAATCTGGCAGTCAGAGACGGGTTTTCAAAACAGTTCTTCTGTGCATGTAAGTGTCTGAAGTGGTTTTGAGCTCTTTGGGAAATGCAGCCCCTTACAGTGACCTTCAAGCAAGCAGGAAAGAATCAAGTCATGGACACCGTGGACAATGCCAGCTGGTCCCGGTAACGAGTAGCAAGCTCTTAGGAAAGCCTTGATTAAAATTCAGATATACTATAATCTCCCTTTCTTTTTCAGCTGTTATTAGCAACACCAACTATACAAAAGCAATAGGAAAATGAGGTGACTAGTCTCACCAGCCAGAGAGTAAGGGACGAAAGGCACTTGAAATCAGAGACCAAGATCCCAGTTTGCTTGTCTGAATTTGGTATGGAAAGAATACACTCTCTGGGTCATTCTGTATTTCTTATATTGCAACAAAACACTGAGCACTCAGCCTAGTGACTGTCAAACATTGTTATTTAACATAAATTAAGTAGTAAATAACAAGTATCAAAGTTGTCTGATGTAAACACAGTGGCAAATTAGTAAATTTGGGGTAGAGATTGAAACAGTGTTCAGTTATTTGCATATTACAGCCACATCCACCCCTTAGACGTCTTATGCCACGTATTAATTCACTCGCTACACAATTGCTGTCTCAAAAATCTGACCCTCATTTAGTAGCTTTAACCTCAGATCATTTGCCTGGTAGTTAATAATGCTCCTGCGGAGGTACTTGTGACGTGTGATTCATCCTTGCTTCGCAGGCTCTTCTTTAACAATTAACAGCATTAAGAACGCTCTTAATATTGTCAGCTACACAATCATTATTCAGATTTGGTGCTGGGGCTATAATTGGAACCATCTGTTTGAGGCTTTCTTTTCTGCTCCGGCTTGCTGGTGAAGCTGTCATCTCCTGCTTCTTCATATCAAGCAGAGCCCCGAGGTAAGAAAATGCAGTGCTGGAGGTGGCCACAACCCTGTGCTGCTTCCAGACATGAAACAAAGCTCAGGATTAATCATAAATGAATGTAATTATATTATATACTACTGACCATAATGACAGCACATGGTTTCTGTAAACATGCTGGCTGGTCTCTTGGGCATGGTAACGGGATGTATTCCCTCATTTCCCAGGCTCTTCAAGTGACAGGGCCCTGCTGCCTTAATAATTAACAGAGCAGGACAGGGTGCTTTGGCATCTCAGAGTGTGTGTGTGTTGGGGGGGGGGGGGGACCCAGCTGATCTTCAGCGCCTGCGCTGTGGTCTGACCAGCCCTTGGTCATGATGCACCCGAGCAGCCATGGGCAGGGCTGGACCCAGCACACCCCCTGGCCTCCTGCTGCGGTGCTTTGGGCTCCCCAGAAGGGAAGGGGGTTTTAAGGACTTCAGGTTTTGGGTTTGTGTGCTTCAGTGTGACCACTGGGACAAAGGAGCTTTATTTACCTACTTCAGCCTGTAATAAAGCCACAAGTCCAGACTAGGTCTCCACAGTCACTGCAGGGCAAGTTATTTTGCTGTTGTCTGTTCATACTGGTTGATAGAACATGACTGTCTGTTTCAGTGCCAGGAAACAAAAATACTTAATTTTCATTGAATGAATCCAGAGAAAACCAAACTACACAGTAGACTCTCTTTATCCTCTCCAATATGCAAACAGATTTATGGCCTGTGCTCGGTTTGGTAGCACCCTCTAACCTTTGTGATGGTCGTACTGAACCCAGTCATTCCACTGGCCAGATGGGTGGGAACTGTAATTAAGAATTTAACATAAGCATAAGTTTAAGCTTTTAGGTGCTGAAAGGCATGCTGGTATTCTAATTCAAGCAGACAAACCTGAGCTTGTTGTAAACCAGCCAGGTCCCACAGAGATAATAGCATACCTGCACCAGCGAAGGCTCTAGCAGATCATGTAAAACTAACGGAGACAGGGGCATGTCTCCAAGAGAAGCCTACGTGAGGCTTGAGCTTTTCTCATCCACAAAGCTAGCAAAATCTGAGCTGGCGAGCTCATACACTCAGTACCTCAATAGAGGTCAGTTGAGTCTTTGAATCTATACCCTAAAATCCTACTTAGATTTCATATTCTAACTCATTAAAATACCTTTGTCACTTTTCTATTTATATATTTGCATGTGTTTGTATGTTTGTACATATAAAAAGGTTTCTTAATTAAAAAGAAAAAAGTGGCATGGCATTTAAAGCCATGCTACACATTTAAATGAAGCTTTAAAAAAAAAAATAGAGGTTTTTGTAACAGACAGTAGATGAACTCTTCTATATTCCCTGTCCTAAAGGACAGTATTATAAACTCTGCTGTCAAGATACAAAGCCTCAAGGATGCTGCTCTATAAATCATACCCATTAGTAAGTGTGGTGTTGATTTTTCCTTGACTTTTGGACTATTTTAAACCAGCGTTCAATTATTCTTTCATGTGCTTGAGTACCTGCAGCGACTTTGACGTGGTGATGAAGGTAGCTGCCAGCCCAGCCAGCCTGACCCACCACTCGCCACGCCGCAACCTCCCGCTTCTCCAATTTCTCAGCTGAGCAGCCAAGTTGTACAGCTCTGACTCGATCCGCCGGCATCTCATTTGCTTCCCCGGTTGCATGGAGGGCTCAGACCACACGTACACAGTGATAACAGCTGACTTTGTTGGCCTCACGTTAGGGAGCAGCTGTGCCTTCCAAAAGCAAAAACGATGGAAAAGAATAAACATTCTGGAGTTAAAATGATAAATTGGTGCCCACGTACAAGCAGAGGGAGGCAACAAGTGGATTCATTTAGCAGAGAAAATGCATGTATTTAACAGGGACTTCATCTTGCTGAATGCTGATGACTTCCACACCAGAAAGTATGAATTCTCCACAGCCAAGCCAATGAAGCAACTCACAGGTGCCAGGCTGAGGGGTTGTTATTAATTTGCATTCAGCACCATGCAGAGAACTTTTTCCTTGAATTGGTTGCACCGCTGAGAATAAAAAACTCTTTTGGATAGAATAAGTTCCTAAGATTTCTTAAGGGTGGAGGAGAGCACTCTCCTCCCTTTTTCATGGGTACTGAAGACTTTCTTAGGAAGGATTATAGTCACTGCCTGCCCATGGGGAATGATTTCTCGCAAGCAGCAGGCCAGCCTGACCTTTGACACACCTTGCTGCGCCGAGCGCACGAGGGCCAGCAGTTCTGCTGGGTGCCCGCTGCGTGTGTGGGGAGGGGGTGCTCTGCCCTCCCCCAGTGGGGCTTCTGTTGGCTTCAAACCTACCCAGCAAGCCAGCGCGATGCTGCCAGAGTCATCATCACTGCACAGCATGGGCTCCTGAAATTATGCAGAATTACGCATGCAAGTTGCTTTCTGAAATTAGCTGCACATGTTTATATTAACATGCAAATAAAGCAACTTCAAAATAAAACAAAAACATGAAAATGTCTATTCATTAAGTTCAGTTTTATGGCATAATTGATTTGTGTGGGGTGGGCATGTCTGGTGCTTTCTCTGATTACCTTCCTGATGCTGAAGAAATCCACAACAATCATACTGATAACAAACCATTTAAACATATTCAATTAAATTACTGGTAATTCTGAAATGGCTCAATATTGCACATGGGTTAGTTTAATTTTTATGTAAATTCTACCCCTGATTTAGCAAAGTCTTAATTGTTTAACAGCAGATTAGGCTAAATTATTTTAATTGAATTTTATGTGAATTTTTTACCTCTGCCTTCAAGGAACCCATTCATAAAGCTTTTTCTTTCAGATGTTGTGTACAGAGAGAATTGCATGCTGGTGCCTGTTCTTCCGGCTTCACTTTAGGCCACTATATATTTCAAATCCAAGTAAAATCAAAATGTTGCTCGTTTTGCAAGGGATGTTCAAATCAGAAAGGTAAATGCTGAATTTGGAAATGGAACTAGAGGTGAGAAAATGAGGGATCGAAGCTGGGGGACATTTATTCCTGAGGTTGAATACTGTGAGAGTTTTGGCTATTTTTCTCTTCCTTAGCTGGATTTTTGCATTGTTGAGATCTAGATCCCTTTGGGTTTGTGCTGCCATACTTCTGATGAGTATATACGTACCTACATGCACAATGCAGAAGTTGTTTAGGCTGCAGAATTAAGCAACGGAGACGTAAGTGCTGTTGTGCTGCAGGTCATGCCTGAGCAGAGCTGAGTGAGTACTAGCTAAGTAGTTCTCACGTGGGTTGCTGGAGCTGTGCTTGTGGGCTGAGCTTGTATTTTTTATTTTCCAGATGAAGGCAAAGTGCTCTGGGATGGTGAGTGATGCAAGAGAACAGGTTTTCTTTTCTGAAGGCCCATGACTACGCCCCACAATAAACTTTGCCTTCCCACTTCCTCAGAGATCAGAGATGCTGGTTATGACTGTAATCCCTAGTTTCCTGCTGGTTTTAATAAAAAAAGGGTTGTAAATTTTATTTTCTGTCACTACTGCTCAGAATTCCTCTTCTTATTATTTAGGTGATGTGTTGGATTTTGAACTGTTTCTGGCTGACAGCTTGCTTAGAAACAGCATCTAAATAGCATGTAAAACGTTGGCATTGCCAGAATCCATTGCCATGGGCTCGATTTTGTGTTTCCGTGTGGCTCCCTGCTAGCCCTGGAAAGCTGAAATCATGAGCAGACACTAAATCTGGCATTTCACGTGGCAGCACAGGTTAGTGCAGCCCGTGCTGTGACAGCAGCAAGTCAGAGGCATAAATGCAAGAGGCAACAGGAGAAATCTGAAATCAGACTAGCAGGGTCTCCGCCACGATTCCTAGAGCACCAGGAGATGCTTCGCACGCACTGGCTGCAATCAGGGCAGCACTGAGGGAAGCAAGGTGGGCTTCACTCGCAAATGCCTTTCCTGCCTGTGTCCTGATTTCCATGTTCAGAGAAGAATCTTGTTCTGAATCCTGCCTGATTGTTCTTCTAGTAGAGTAGAGAGAGGATTGAAGCTATGCACTTTCTTCTTTATCTTTTTTTCTGGCTTTGTAATTCATCTTTAAACACCTAGCAGTCTGTCGTCGGATATCAAGAGATGCTTTTTCCCATGGAGCACAGTGTGGTGGCAGCAAAGGCAACAGAAGTTCATGCGACATCTGCCCATGTTCTGCTGCTTTTATTCTGGCACTCAGAAACTAAATTTGTGGAAGTTACATGTAAACAACAAATTAGCTCAGCTAGCATGTCACCCAGGCCACCTGAGACGTGGCTGCTCACCTCTCATCTGTTTCTAACTCTCCAAGCCACGACACTTGTCTTCTTCCATCGTGTCACCACTGCCCACGCGCTCCCCTGGCCAAGGCTGTGCTGGCCCTGCCTGTGCCGCTGTCGGCTCCCGGCTTCCGCCGCTCCCCCCATACCTCCTGCCCTTGCGTGCCCCTCACGCTGCCGTCCTTGTCTGGCAAACCCGTTCCCACCTCCCCTTCTGCTGCCTCCGCCAGGCCTTGGTGTGTGGCAAGGCTGCCTGTCCCTGCGGCAGGACCACGGGGTGCAGCTCCTGGAGCCCCAGGCACAGCTCCCGCTGCCTGGTGGGGCCAGCCGTCCTTCCCCAGGCAGCCAGCCACCGCAATGGGGACATGCGGCATATGGGGGCAGTGATAAGATTTGTTCTCTTTGGTTCTCAAAGCTTTGCTTTCTGTTTATTTTTGCCTCACTTTTTCTTTAACTATTCTATTAGTACAATATTTTAAATGCCGTAACCAAAATAATGTCAAAGGATTTTTACTTGGGTATGTGTGCCAACAATAATCATTGCTAAGTCTTGAACAATTGTAATAAAACAAGTATCTTGCTGCTAATGATACCTCATTTGTATTAAAGATGCTTTAGTAGAAGCAGTTTCTACAATTATTTCAACTAATGCTTATCTGCTATGTTGGATTTTGAAGTCAAAGTACAAGCATGGAAAATTGCAAGCTCTTCCACTTTACTCAGCAGCAGTGCAGGCATTCCAGAAGCCCAAGAGCCCTGCTTGCTTACACAGATCACTTCAGGAGATCAGAGCTACCTGTAGTGCAAATTAACAGTGTGAATTACACAGATCCAAGACCCAAACCCTCTGAATGTGGCAGTGGGTAATAACCGTCACAGGAAACCAACCCCAGAGGAGGCACCTGAACATCTTGTTATGGATCATTCTTTTTTTGCCTTTTTCTTTTTCCATTTTGTCTGTGTTTAACCCATCTTGGGTAAGAACTCAGTTTTGAGGTAAAGATGATGGGCAGGCTTTCCTTTAGAAACATGCTAAAAAGGAAATAAAGGGAAGTTGATTTCAAGAGGGGAGCCCGCTGCTGCCGTTCTGTGCTGCAGCTTTGGGCTTTGGACACAACCAGTTGATGAAAATCCCTTCCTTTTTTCTGAATAACTTTTGCAAAACCAGGTCTTGGGTATCAGTGGCAAGATTATTTCTAATCCATCTGTTCAGATTTATACTAAATAAAATAATTCACTTGGAATCCCTTCTTCAATAACATTTACCTGCATAAATCAGTATAAATTCTGTATTTTTGGCACCTGTTTCCTTGGGATTGTTTAGGGTCCCAAACTATTACTGAAGAAACAAGGATTGCACTGCGCTCACCAAAGCATAAAGATGATGTTGCCAAGCCTGTGCAGGTCCCCAGCTCAGTGTGTGTTGACCAGCAGATGGTTTGGAGTGTCCTTCACCTTCTCCTCTCCAAAGCAGATGATAACATCACCTCCCCACATCTTAACAGGGCACTTCTGGAGCTCAGACATCACAGGCAGCAAGTAAGACACACACACACACACAGAAACCCTTTGTGACCACCGTGTGAGCTTCTTTGGCTGCTGGCCTCCAACTGGGGTAGCCTGGTGCAGACACGCAGCCGCTGGGTCCCTGGCACTGCTGTCTCTCCTTAGCCTCCCCTAGGCGGCCGTCTGTGCCATAAACAAAACGCTGGCAAACCTGGCACTGCGGAGCACAACGCAGGCAACCTCTCCCTGCCAGCATCCCGGCCGTTCATCCCGGAGAGAGAGGGAGAGGGAGAAGGAGAAGAGGGAGAGGGAAAGGAGAGGGAGAAGGAGAAGGATAGGAGGAGAGGAGAGGGAGAAGGAAAGGGAGAAGGAGAATACAGAGAGGAGGCTTTCTGCTCTGCTAGAAGCTCACAGCTGGATTTGGAAGCTCTTGCAGTTTTCAGGGGAGCTGGCTGGACTGCAGTTTCAGCATTTTGAGCCTGCAGCCCCACGGGCTCACAGAGCACTCCAGCGTGCAGCCCGGGCAGGAGCCGGGGCCAGCGGTGGCAGAGGTGCTGTGCCCCCGGCTGTGCTGCTGGCTGCCCACCGGGCGGGGCAGGCACCGCAGCGTGGGGCTCAGCTGTGCCCGTCCTCCGGACCAGCTGCTCCGCTTGCAGAGCCTTGGCAGCGCCAGGCTCTCGCAAGCTTTATTTTCAATTAAAGAGTGAAAGTAAATCAGGAAAAAAAAAAAGAAAAAAAGGAAAAAGCTTGAGCGTTAGTTTTTCTTAAATGCTAATAAAATATTTGCCTGGATTAGGTGTGGAAGGTGGCGGAAGATGCCTTTCTACCCTTTTAGTCCCACTTCATACATAAAATTTACCCTTATAGAGTGTTTAAATGTCTCATAATCTTATTATATATGTTTTATAATCTCAATAGACTTATCATTACACTTTGTTATGAACTTGAGATGTATGTCTTTTTTTGAAGGAGGAATGAAGATGTGGAAATTATATCTACAGAAGGAGCTCGGTCACCACCTACCTATTTGCCACATTAGATTTGCAAAATTAAATTCTTGATCCTGAAAACCTCCACTCAGCTGTTGCCATTACCAAACAGCATCTTACAGACCTGCTAATCTGAACAGAAAGGAGGAGAAACAACATGCATTTCCAATTAAAGCTCCCAAGTGCGGCAGAAGTCTAGAAGGATGCTGAGGCGCCCCCGTTAGTCAAAGCATGCAGGGATGCCCAGAGCCACACTAGCTGGGATCTCACCAGAAGTTGGAGCCTCATGGCAGCTGGCTCAGGCTGTGGCCAGTGGGACAGGGTTCTGTGGCAGGACAATGGTGCAGAAGCACGTGCGGCACAAGAACCCTTTGCTCAGGGTGCACTGAACTTGTACCGGCAGGTTTTTACAGCCCCATGCATGTGGTGATTGTGCCGGCTTTGCATTTCTCACTGCTAGACCCCATGGGCCATCCCGCCGGAGTCCGTCACTCCTCACTGCGTTTGTCCTGATGGCAAGAAAGACCATTGTCATTGAATGTCCTCTGCTAAGGACTTTGTGTGGCAGGAGAGGGAGCATACCAACTCGTTTACACCGCAGTGCCTCATTATTTCAGCCTGGGTACCCAATTACTCCCCATCCCACCCATCCCAACTGGAGCTCACTTAAATAAAAACAAATACACATCACAATGCTGCTGTTTGTCCTGAACAATTGCTGATGGCAAATACTTCCATGGAAAAAAAATAATTGTTGGTAGCTTGGTGTTCATTTAGTTGATTTCTGTAGAAAAAGCAATTGTAATATTGCTTGTCTGAATTTGGGGAAATTCTGAATGATAATTTTAAATATCAATCACTTTCAAGGTGAAATAAAATGTTTTTGTAAGGTTGCAGCTCTAAGCAGGATTTGGCCCACAATTTTGAAAAGGTTTTATAAATGCTTATGAATTATTCAGCATAAAAACCTCCCTAATTAGCTTAACTGACTAAGGAACCAGTCCATTGAAGCCACCTAGCATGAGGAGTGACCCAATGAGGGCAGGAGGGAGCCCATTATTCCCAGGAAGGTTGGGAAGGGCCACGTGGCCTGGGGGAGGGTTTCTGCAGCTTGTGGTGGAGGTCTGTGGAGATACGTGATTTTTTTTAAAGCTGTTGGACTGAGGAAAGCTTTGTTGTTTGTGGTTTGTTTCTTTTAAACATTTATAATTGTGTTTTAAAGAGTTGTTTAGATACCCGAACAAAATTATTTTTAGATCCATTTAGGAGTGTGTTTTTGTAAGACTCTTGTTTTCCAGATCCATTAAAGGGCTTTCTGGGGAAGCTGTTGCATCTCAGTGCTCCCTGAAGATATTCCTGAGAGCCCCTGATAGTGCATAAAGCTCTGGAAATGAGCAGATGAGGCTATGATTCATGACTGCTATCCTAAATGCATTGAAAAGTGATTAGTGGTGATGGGTACCTG
Source organism: Falco biarmicus (assembly GCF_023638135.1). Taxonomy (NCBI): domain Eukaryota; kingdom Metazoa; phylum Chordata; class Aves; order Falconiformes; family Falconidae; genus Falco; species Falco biarmicus. Next base: position 65,575,565 of record NC_079295.1, read on the forward strand.
GAATATATTTCAGTGAAAAGTCTCAGGAATTTTTCTTGAACTTGGGGCTAAGCTATCTGTGCAATCCCGAGTACTAAAGATCCTACTAGTTCATTTAACCTGGCGATGAATGTTTTATGTTGCTGGTTACATGTAACTGGTTGAGGAAAAATTGGGTTGAGAAATACGTAGGTAATGTTTTGAACGCAAAATACGTCCCTATATAGTCCTTGGTCTGAGGGAAATATGACTTTTGAAATCTGAGAAATGAAGTCATGTTAAGCGTAACGTTACAACATTTTCAAGCCAACTGAAGTTAGAATTTGGTTAGCTTTCCTCAAGTAAATAAGTTTAGATTGAAATGAATCCAAAGACATTACTTTAGTTGCAAACTTCTTAATGAGGAAGAATTCCACAGACATTAGACATCATGATTTTTTTCAAATGTTGATTTATTACCCCTGGCTCTGTGGAATGGCCTCAGAGAGGTCGTTTCCCATTTTGTGCCTCAGTTTCCCATCACAAGGCAGTTAGCAGCTCTGCAGGTTCCTGGGGCTGCAGGTGCTGATGGGGACAGGAACGTGATGTGCTGGAGGCTGGGGCTAGCCCGTGCCCCCTGCGTCGCCTCTCTGCAAGGGGAGAGCGCCCACCTTAACACCTTCAAGGCTCTAATTAACAAAACACTAGGGACAATTTTCTTTAATGTAAAAGTTATCTGGGCTTTTGTATTTGCTGCTATTTGGCCCAAAACCTTTCCCTGCAGCACTGTATTTTTAACTCCCAATATACCTGTTGTGCGGCTGTTCCTGGTTAGGAACCCAGCCTGGGCACCCCCTGTGTGTTCTATTGGCTGTGCCAGCACAGGGGCAGCACAGCAGCTGGTAAGGCATCGCCCCTTCCAGCAGATGATCTGTAACAGCAAGCTGCATCTTAAACCAGCACATGCACACTGGCTCAGGTATGCTTGTAGACTGGGAGGCCAGAATGGAGCACCGTGACCGCCTATCCTGACCCCAGGGCTGGGGAAAGCACGTGGGTTTTACGCCTGTTGCAGTGGGCAGGATGGAAATACTGAGTTCAAGGGGCGGCTTTTCAGGGGCACCCCAGCATCCTGCAGTGCGGCTCATCTCCCAGCAGGGATGGCAGGTGTGCTGGTGGAGCTGCGCTGGTGACCGGCTGTACTGAGCCCTAGGGAGGCTCGGGCAGTTAGTCAGCACAGTAGTCTTAAAAAAACCCCTAATTAGGTGACTAATCTATATAAAAAATACTTGGATTTTTTTGATGGAAGCAGCTGAAATCTGAGGTCTCAGTGCTCTACCTGCATTGTACCCCAAGGTGGAGATGTCCATGGACAGAGAGATTAACTTCTTTCTCATTTCACGCTTGCCCCTGCCCTTGCACACTTCCCTGCTCTTGTTCTTTGGAAATGGTACCAAAAATTACATCTGATTTCTATTTTTTCTTTAAACACAAGACGCAGTGATGTGGAGGTCTTGTTAAGGATGCGAATGGGCCATTGGGAGAATTTACTTGAGTAACTCCTGAAAGGGGACCTCAGCCCTGAGCCCAGTGCTTTGAGCTTAGGTTCGTAAATCAAAAGGCGCTATGTAGCTCATGTGTATCTGGAAAGCTTTAAGGATCTCCTGTAACCTTTAGATGCTAGCCCAGTCCTAATTGCTACTTAATTTCATTATCAATCATTGTAAGAGTAGAGCTGCACTGGTGATGGGTAGCTGGCATTGCAGCTGAGCCCTGGGTGCTCTGTGCTGCACTTGGCTGCTGCCACCTGATAAATCCCCACTGACATTTCTGGCTTTTTGCTTGCAGGAGGACTGAGTGATGGGAGGTGGCAGGGGTCTGTTTTATTTCAGCTTTGCATTTTCAAGGTGAATTGTAAGCACACCGTTGGAAACCTGTTCTGAATCTCTTGCTTTGCACTTTGTAAGCTGTAGTCCCGTACAGGGCAGCAGCTCAGAGGGAATAAGCCCATCTGGGTCTCTGGTTGTGAACATCTGTCTGGTGCTGCAGACAAGTTGTGAGGTTGCTACAGGGACTCAGATGAAGTGTAGGTGCTGAATATCTGCAGCAGGCAACAGCTCGCTGGTGTCCTAATACAGAGGGCTGTAAACAGCTTGTTGGGACCTCATGTGTTTACGAATATTCATGGGAATCTCTTCTGACATTCCTGTGGCCTGTGATGCCTAGGTATATTGTTTTATAGCAGCTATTGATAAGTGCAAAATGTATTATTATAGACTTATAAAATTATTTAGATTGGAAAGATCTTTAAGATAATCAGGTCCAACCATAAACCTAGCACTGCCATGTTGAAATAGAGCCTTATGATAATAAATGCTAATGAACGTTGAAAATTGCACTGAATTTTTTGGGGGGTTGGATATGCAGATGATGAGGTGTTTGCAAGCCTTGATTTGGCTGCTGTATGAGCTGCCCCATACAGCAGAGTCGAGCCCTGTGTCCCACCGGGAAAGCTCAATGGCTGCTGCTTTGTGGATACGTGCATCGGACTGTGGTTTTCCATGTTGACCAGGAATTCTTGCCCCAAGTCTGTGGCCAGCAGCAAGGTGCTGGGAGGCGACGGCTCTGTGCAGGGTGGCTGCAGCCGGTGGGTGCTGGGCACATGCCCTGGTGCAAGGAGCACAGGGCACATGGGCAGCGCTGGGGCTTCCAGGGGTTTGGCCACTGGGGATTCACATGCCTCATTATCAACTTTCTAAAACCCTCCTAGCATTTCTTTGCAGGAAAATGTGGTTACATTGGAGTATTTGGAGTATACCTTATATTGCCAGTGGTGTTATCGCAAAGAAATACTGGAAAAAGCCCAGCTGCCTGTAAGATGGCAGTGGTGCTACCAGAATGGACTAAAGACAAACTGAAGGGAGGAATGGCACAGGATTCATGCAGCTGTAATTCTTTTCTTAAATCAAAAAGACAGCACTGACTGAAATGTATTTATTCCTTCACACCTCAGATTTTATCACTGAAGTATGGAGAAGGAAAAGCCACTAACAAGTATACTTCAGGGGAAAAATTAAAATATATGCAAACACAGATGTTGCTTCAGGATAAATTTTTGACAGTTAAATTTTTAAAAATAAATGTGAAAACATGTAAGCCATTTGCAACTTGGCAAAATTCAACAAGCTGTGGAGATTATCAGCTGGACCAGGAGAAAAATTGACTTTCTTCAACAGTGATTAAAAGGTAAAAATGTGAAAACCAAAAGAAATGGGGATTTGAGAACATGAATGTGGAAATAAATATGGTTTTGTTGTTTTCCTTTTTTTCCCATTCAAAAAGAACACCTGCATGGAAAGCTGCTAGGTTTTAGACTGTGAAAGCTTATGTTTAATACTAAGTCCCTAATATCTGAGATGAATGGTAGGGGCTGAACATGCCCCCAGAAAGACGAGTGATTATGAAGGCATGTTGGGAGGGAGTTCAGCTTTTGGTTTGAGTGTGATATTAAGATGGTTCTTGCTGTTGCTGGGCTTTTTGTTGCAAGATTCTTTTGTTTTTTGATTTTTTGGTTATTTTTTAAAGCACTAATTAGAAAATTAAGAACATTCAACTCCCACACATCAATTTGTCATGTTCTGCTTTGCCACAGTAATTTAAATAAAGGATTTCATAATTGCACTGTGATGCAGTCAGTTTAAAATAGACATCTACCTAAAGCAGAAATGCATTATTTCATTAAAAATACCCAAATGTGAATCAGAAAAACACAGCAGAGTAGTGCCCATTAACATGTTTATAAATAGAAATATACCTTCCTACAGTTGTAATAAACCAAGGTGATTGTCTTAGAATGATACAGTTAATTTTTATACCTTAAAATTTATGTGAGGGTGGGATTAATAAAGACGAGCTCTGAGCGGCATCCCAGCAGGCTGGGGGTGTGCTCCTTTGAACGTAAGCTGTTTTCTTTTTTCAAATCCGTATCCATTAACTTGGAAAGTAATTTCAGCAGTTCAATGTAAAGGGGACTTCACTGGAATTTCTCTAATAAATTATACATATAGATAACAATATGCAATATAGGCTTTGTGTGAGGGGAATAATAGTGAGGCACAGCCAAATGTGTTCACCATTTGCTTAGTTTTCATGGTTTATGTCAGAGCCTTTAATGTAATTTAATTTTGCCATTAGTTTCTAAAATCTCCGTGTCTGAAATCCCATGTATTAGGAAGGCCTTTTTAAATGATGATATATCAAATTTTTTCTCTTTCTTTGTAATACTAATTCTTGAAAATGAAAATTAAAAAGAAGCCATGAATGTTTCAGTAAATTTACTGGAAGCAATTAAACTACAAACACATATTTTATGATTGCAGGGAGTAGCCAGTAGGAGGAAACCACTTTTTTTCCCCTCCACTGACTAGATCTTCCCCTTCAAGCAAAAGTTTAAATTATCAACAGAAACAGTGGTCTTTGTCAGAGATAATTTTTTTCCCTCGTGTAATTGAGCATTGCTTTTGTATTCGCATCTTGCACAAAGTGTTAAACTTAATCCTCTGAGCCTGAAAATCTTCTGTAGGCATGAAGGTCATTAATTTTAATTAAACAGACCTTTTTTTTTTTTTTTACACTTGGTAGAAAATTAGGATTAGTCTCAATGAGTTTCATTAAATAAACAGAGCAAATCAAAATTTATAATACATCTCTGAACAAAGCCAAAATCATCCCATCAAATGCCAGTTAGCTGCAAACCCTTGTGGGATAGAGCAAGGGGTGCTTGGTGAGAACGTATGGAAACTTTTCAGTAATGGAACAGCATGTGCATGAATTGCTGATGGCTTCCTCACAGTTCCAGAAGTGGGTTTGGAAGGAGAGGTGCTATGCTGTGTCCTGGAGGAGTGTGGCCCTTGCAGGCAGTTATGCTGCTCCTTGCTGTTGCATTTGCAGGCGCATGGTGGTAGCTCAGACCAGCCCTGGCGAGGGGAAGAACCAGGTCAAAGTCCTTAAAGTCTTGCAAAGGAAATGGTGTGCAGTCTGCACAGACACAGATTGGAGGACACGTCTTGCTGTACTTGATTTCTTCTGTCTTTTTGAAGCATTGAAGCCCCCTTTCATTCCAGTTGAATGAAACTCTGTCCCTTTTCTGATGCCTTCTCTCCAGCCCAGGCTGAAGCATGGCCCTGAGGACATCTGTGATGCTCTGCACTCAGTCATGGTCATGTTCTGCCATGACTCTGAAATAGGCTGGATTTTATTATAAAATAATGCATACAAAGACTGTTGGATCATGAATGTTCTGCCTCTGGTAATGCTGTTCCCAGGTGAAGCATACGTGGCCGGATCCTGGAGCAGGCAGCTATCGGCAGGGTGATTTGCAGCTGGTTTGCCCTCCGTCAGTTTTAGGATTTGGCAACTCTCTTGAAGAACCTGAGTGCTCTGGTTTTCTGACCTGATTTCTATCACAAAACAGTTTTTGCCTCTGTTGTGAGTACTCAGCACAGCCTTTCTTCCCTCCACGTGTAAGCCTGTGTTCTCATCCCAGATCTGCTCAAATCTTGATATCTCAGAGAGGGAGAGGACTGAACTCAGCTGGATTCTCACAGCAAAAGGAACTTTGTGCTTTACCCGCCTCATGTTTTTCTGTGTGTGTGTGCATGTGTACAGCATACACTCAGGTGTCTAAAAAAGCACACTGGGAATTGGTGTGTCTAATTTTCATGAAGGTATTTATAACTTTTTTTAAAGGGGTGGGAGAAATCCCCTAAAGCCCTCTCCCTCCCCTTGCAGGCTGTGTCCCCTCAAAGTCAGCTGGAGACTGGGCTCGTCCCAGGCAGGTGGTTCAGTTGCGCGGTTTTCCATGTGACTGAAAAGTTCCAATTTATTCATATGGTTTGAATCGTTCCCCTTCAGGCTGGCACATACTGTTTTATTTCCAGATGCTGGTATGTATTTTAGGGACTAGCGACGCATTTAAACCGATGCAGCTACAAATGCATTGAGGAGGCTCACAGAGCATTAAATTCAATATACTGGGCCAACACTGACAAGCCACATGTCATTCTGTTTTGCTAAGGATAAGTTAAATGGTCTTTCCACTCCTCTAGTTGTTTTGCATCTTCTCAGTCTTGTTAAGGCTCCCTGATTTTTCTGCCTAATGGATCCTCTTACACATCTTTTGTCTGCTGAGGTTTTTGATGGCTGTGAAAATCAAAGCATTTAAATATCTGAGATTGGATTAGCACTACAGAAGCTGTTCTTCCAGTAAAGTCTGTGTCTCAGTTGCCAACTATCCTTTTATTTCAGACTGGCAGAGAATAGCTCCTCTAAGTATTTCCTTTTCACTTTGTGTTTGGCATGTCTGAGATATTTGATTAATAATATATACTGGACTGCATGAAAATTCTTTCCCGCTGGGAAGTCTTAAATATCCTTCATGTGAAAAGGTCTTTCAGCACAGTAGTCTGGAAATGGTCACTCTGGCTGGTCAGCATGAAGACAGGTAGTGAATGTTTTGCCAAAATAAAAAGATAAAGTAGAATTTGTGGAGCACGTTGGTTGCTTTAGTTCAGCCTCTTGGTTTGAAAAATGTGTGCAGTTTAATATGTTTCCACGTGAAGTCTGATATTACCTTTAAAAGAAGCAAGCTGGTACAACTTGGACAGTTCAATGTCACCATGGAATTTTTTAGTAATGACGTTGCTATTCCTGGAAAATGAATGGAGCTCTCAGCACCTTTGCTGTGGGTGACATCGGAGGCAACATCTGTAATTCTGCACCCTCCTCTGGCGTTGTTTCTGAATTGCTGAATGAGCTACCAGCAAAAGCAGGCTTGTATCAGCAGCTTGATATTTATATCTTGGCAGGGAGCTTGTGTTTGCTGGTATCATTTGTCTCTGAAGAACAATATCTGTAATACATGAAAATACATTTTCTGCCCTCTCCTTTGCCCCCGTTTCTGATGTCATCTGAAGCTGGCCACCTCTCAGCTGTCTTCTCATAGCACCATCTATTTCTACAATTATTTTTTTTTCCATTAAGATGGGGGGGAAATGAAAAAAATAATTGTGGAGTTTCAGCTGAGCAAAACGTGAAAAGGTCCTTTGCAGCCTTAGGGCAAAACTGCTCTGCAAATGGGTCAGAGAGGGTTGACCTCCGAAATATGGTGCAGAGGGCACTGTTCAGTCCCTGAGGGGCAAAGTGAGGTGTTGGGTTCGGAAACTTTTCATTTCTGAATCACCCATAAAGGCAAATGTTATCAGCTAAGGTGCTGTCCTGGGGACAGCTGGTCCTGACCGGGATGAAGAGATGCTGTCCCACCCAACAGGAGATGCTGCTGTCCCTCCCAGCAAGGTCCTCTGGGCTGGGGTGATGCCAGCACCAAGCAGTGTGTGACCAGGATTGCTGAAACTTAGAGTGTCAAAGAGCACCAAAGCCCCCAGAATTATTTAATCAACATAATTATTTTATCGCAGCACAAAGTAGTCTTGTCCCAGTACAAATTAGATCCCCTTAGCTGTAGTTCCCAGTACAAAGTGCATCCCCTTGGCTCTGTCCCAACACAAACTGGCATCTGTAGCCCAAAGTCCCTGGGCCCGAGGGTGGCTGGGAGCATGCTGGTGTTCAGTTTCATGTTCTGGGGAGTCCTGCAAGAAGCAGGCAGTTGGACTTGATGATCCTTACAGGTCCCTTCCAACTCAATATCTTCTATGATGCACTGATTTAAACAGCCTGGGTCATGGAAACCTTATACAAAGACAGGGACATTATAAAGCCACACCAAATAATGCAATTGGGCTAGGACCAGGGCTGGCTTACGAAGCAGTTTTGGTTTCCTGTTCTCTCTCGTAAGGGTCAAGTGCACCCGAGAAGGAGCCATGATGTTCTGCTGCGAGTCGCAGCTACCTGGGTACAGCTGTATAAAATGATTCCCTATGCAAATACAGGCTCTGCAAGTAAATTGATAAGTGGTTTTTTACAGTGTTTTCTTGTAAATTTGTTGTTTCTTCCACTTTAAGAGTTTTTCTTTAGCTAAAATTAATAGTTTTTGAGTAGGTCTTTTTGTAAAGTTTTTATGAAAAACTGAAACACTTAACTTTAGGTTAGCTTAAAAGTTTTATTTATTTTTTCAGTAGAACAAAACTTTGAAATAATTAAGCTCTGAATCTGGTGAATCAAAATTATCATCTGAAAATGCCAAAACAAACTGGTTTGAGTTTTTGAAAGATTTTAAATGTTAACTTAGTAAATGTTTTGGTCAATTCCAATCTGATTGATTTGCTTTATTTGTTCTGGGTTTTTTTAGGGACAGAAAGTTTCAGGTCAGTTATTCTCTTAATTCCAGTTAGGATTTAATGTTTTAATGTAGAGATCTATAACATGTCCAAACATTTTTATTTGCAACAGGTAAATTTTAGAATTTATTCTTACAGAAATAAAATACTAGGTTGTCTAGAATCCAGTAATGTTGTATTAGCTTGTCTTTTGTCTGTCTTTAACTTGGCCTGCTGAAATGCTGCATAAAGTCTTACTTTGTCTAACATGAAAACAGCAATTATTCCACAACAGAAATACTGAAGTCAACTATCAAAAATTATAAAATTTTGGAAATACAGATTCATTTCTGACTGAAATAATTTTAGCTAGAGTATTTTAAAGTAGTTTAAAGTACATCATAAAGTACAAAAAGGAAAATTACTAAATGGGGAGGAAATTAATTTTTGTAGGGTGACACCTGTATTTACGCCTAGGCGGCTGGGTTTCTGCCCCTCTGGATGTTTGATTAAACAGATGCAACTACAGTGAAAGTGAACCTTTGAGGAGCAACGTGAATTAATGTGATTAATAATAGTGTTATCTTCTCTTTAAAAATAGGACAAAGTCAAAGTCATCAAAAGAAAGATGAAAAGGAGAGCCACCCACAGAACTAACCAAGGTAAGGGTGTGCTTGGAAGGCAAGGGCAGGGCGCTCCGTGCATCTCCTGGGTTCCTCTGTCTGGTCTAGCACAGCGGTCTTGTCACCAGTGTTCTCCCAAGTCTGAACTGAATTAAATGTTGAACTGGTAAGTAGGAGTAAATTCACTACATGCTTGTCTGCACAAACGGTGGGTGTAATTTAGCAGTGATGCCTCAATGCCTTTCAAAGTGGCATCTCACTTAGTCAGAAAAAAATGGAATAGAAAGCAAGCCAGAGGTCTGCAGCAGTGTGTCAAAGTATTTTATAGAGCCAAAGGAAACTATAAAACAAAACTGAAAAACCTTGACAGCCAGAAGAAATGGACAGCCTCAAGCAGCTTGCTTTCTGCTTGTGTGATTCAGTGTGCTGCCTCTAAAAACACATTCTTTCTGAAATCTAAATGGATATTGTAAGGCACAATTGTGTTTTCAGCTAGGACAGCCAAGAAGTTTGGGGTTGTTTTCTCCAGGCATCCCTGTTTTGTTTTTTTTGGATTGTTTGGGTTAGCTTTTTTTGAGTAAGCAGTGTGCAGGTGCATGAACTAATGCATCCTTCAGTTGGCCTCCAGATGTCTGCCCTTAAGGGCACCTATCATTGTGTGGAGCACAAAGTTTGTTGAACAGCTTTGGAAATCATGTGAAGGTAAAATATTTTTACAAAGGGATCACCAGAAAGGTTAAAAAGCTGAAGACACACAAAATGAGACTCTCTTTATTCAAGTGTTACATCGTGTATGTCAAAAATAAGCTGATGCACAGTCTTTGCCTGGGGAAGAGAAAGGTTCCCTGGCCAGTGTGACCTTTCCAAGGTGCAGCTCCTCTGTCGGGCTCAAGCACCAGGTGGGAGCTGAGATCAGGAAAGCAGCAACTCTGACAGAAAACTGGGTGGCAGGTGGGGAGAAACAAAATCTGAGGTTGATGGAAGAAAGCCAATTTAGTTCAAGTTGTTAGTGTGTCATACTGGCAAGAAGTGTGGGGGAGCAATCCATCTTTTAATTCTGTTGAGATAACGAAGTCATTAATTTCCCTACAAGTTTTAGTATTTAGAGATGTAGAATCAAATGCAGAAGCCTATGTGCAGTCTTACCAATGTCGTTTGAAGAGGGATTACAGATTTTTTGCCTCTTAAAAATGCTTCTGTAAATTTGGGCAGATTCATTCTTGGCGTGACTCTATTAACTTACAAGTGTTATTATCAAGAGTACCAAAATGCCAGCAAGCTGTGTATTACAAAGAATCCAGGGATGTACAACAAAAATTATTAAGGAGCTTGAAGAACTTAGGAAGAAAGATTAAAAGAACAAAGTGTTTCAATGCGATAAACAGCGACTAAGAGTAGCTGCGATAATCAGCTACTAGTGTGTGAAGGGTAAAAGTGCCGAGGATGTAATTTTAAAATGGATTTAGCTAGAAGTAGTGGGATAAGTTAAAAGACATGGGTGAGTGGGTTTCGTTGTGGGGTTTGGGGTTTTTTTGCTTTTTTTTTTTTTTTTTTTGTCTTTTAATGTTTAGAGGTGTTAGACAAATGTGTCCACATGTTTGTGTCTGGCTAGGTCACCTCTTTAGGCACAAAAGTTTGATTTCTTTTCCTTGCCTTTCATGCACTCTCCACCTGGCTGAGTTTGGATTTGTCTTTTAAAGGGTACCTAGCTGTCTGCTGTTGGACACTACAGCACCTCAGACATAAGCAGTGTTTGAAGATTCACACATAAAACAGAGGTGGAAACCTCTGAGAAGCCCAAGTTTCATTGGCATTGATGGAAATGAGGATCCTGAGGGTTTAAGCTACCTTTGGAAAAAGAAGACGTGCAAATGACTTAGAGCTGAATACCCTGGCAGATGACAATATGTGGAAAGGCATTTATGTACCGAAGACCAACACCTAGGCATCACTGTCATTCATTATGTTCCTGTTCAGTTTTCACATAATCCTGAGGTTGCCTTAGCATAAATCCTTACCTGGGAAGTTTGCACTGGCAAACATGTCAAAACCACCTAAAACCTGATGTTCACCAGTTGCTCAAAGTTCTGGGTCAAAATTGAGTCCTGATGATGCTCTTGCTTAGCACAACATGCTTACCCACCCATTCCCTGCAGCAATGGGCGAAAAGGCAAAGTGCATGCTGTGGGAGCGGGATGCAAGGAGGCTCGGGTCTGCCTTAGAAATCTGGATCCTGTGTCTCTGGGGGGTTTGGAAAATCCAGCCTGGATTAGTCAGTGGGGACGAAGACACACTAGGAAAGGCAAAGCCTTCTGCCATTGGAAACTGCTGGATACAACAGGACAGTACAGAGTTTTTCACCTTTACCAGGTATGTGTAGCCAAGCAAGGCCAGATGTGCCAGGCAGACAGTTTCCGTGATTAGCAGTGATGGTGCTTCTGCAGGAGGGTTTGCAGAAGCGGGGAGTGGGCAGGACTTCATGCAGTCAATCAGTGATGCTCAGCTAAGTGCTCTGAAGTGGTGATGCATAAAACTGCACCCGGAAATCTGTGAGCCATGTTTGTTTGTGATGTCTGTAATCAGCAGCAAAACTCATGTTTGTTTCACAAATTGTATTGGGAAAGTGGAAGGAGAATGTCCTAATTGCCTTCTTGTAGGTAAATTTGTTCTTCCATTTGTCAGGGTCTCACCTTAATTAACAGCAGTTTCCTCAGTGTATTTCAAAATTGTGGTTAGATGGGGGTGAATTTGGCTTTAACATAATTAACCTGATAGTTAAAGCTTCAGAAGATGCTTAAATGAGAGAAGTAGAGAGAGGTCAGGGGGTGTGGGGAGGGTTGTGCTAAAGTTTTATTAACAAAAGAACTGGAGGAAAAAAGAGAGTTAGACAAGTCCCACAGTATTTGAGGACTGGAAAAGGGCTTATCTTGGAGAAAACCCATAAGGTGTGTTGGAGATGAAATCTGTGGCTTCAACCAAACTGCTTGTGCTTTAAGTTAAAGGTGTGCAAAAGTCTTCTCACTGGTATTTCTGTTAAGTTACATTCTACTTGAATTTACCTCCTCTCCCTGACAAACCTGACTAGTCTGGAGCCCTGCATAAAGGTTGGTGCACAAGGTGGGGGCACCAGTATTTTATTCTTCATGCAATACCCTGCTTCTGCTACTGATACAGTAAATATCGTGATGGCTGCTGTTAAGGAATGTTCCCTTACCTGATTTTTTTTTTCCCAGTACAAGCTCGTAGACTACAACTACGTATGGACAGCTGTTGAGCTGAACATAGTCTCAAGTACATGCAGCTAACTGTTGTATGCCCTAACATTAAAGCATAAAAATACCATACCAAAATAGTATCATGATATTCATAGGCGGGTGATGATTCATTGAAAATTGCTGACTTGGACTAAAATACTGATTTCTACTGATTTGATATACAGTATTCACTACAAAACACCAGCGTGTAGGGTGGAGGTATGTTTTATGGTACCTGAGAAATGACATGAATGCTCTGGTGGAAATCTATTAAACTGTGGGGGGAAAATACCTACAACGCCCATAAATACTGATCGGTCTAACTTCACGCATTACCCAATAGAATTAATGCAAGAGATATTCTATGCATAAAATGTGGCCAGAAAACCCTTCCTGTAGATTGGGTGCAAATATTTTACTGAACCGGAGGGGAAGTTGGGATTATCATGAAATCCAGGGTATTAGCTGGTGGCTTTCGCTTCCTCGGCACCTGCTCTGGCATAGTGAGATGCTGCTGGTATTTTAACAAGCGTGTTTAATAAAAGCGGTTATTCCTTGGCTGGGATAAGCCTTCTATCTCTGCACAGAGTAGGGTAAAAGCTCTTTGTTTGTCTCTGTATGACAGCAAGGCACTTTATAATTCCAGCAACCAAAGAGGTAACACCATTTGGCCTGTTTGGCACATCAGCTTTTATTGCTTGGTGTTTGTTCAAAGCCCTCTTGAAAAATGTCTGGGATAGGTTGCTAGTAGAGCAGACCAAGTTTCGCTTTGAGGCAAGGAGCGAAGCGGAGAAATTACATGGATTTATAGCTCTTAGGGAAATCTTTTGCAAATACCTGTGCTGTGTACACAGCCCAGTCTACCCCATGGGCACACAGGCTGTCTCTCAGAAACATTTCTCAGCCACAGTCTGTCTCCAGATACGTGATAAACTCTACCAGAGGCAGGACCATCCCTCAAGGCTTTGCTAGCAGTAATGTATCCGTGGCCTTTTAGGAAGCCTCTGCTGTCAGCCAGAGCTTTGGAAGATGTATTTGGACACAGGCAGCTGAACTGAGTGGATGTAGTTGTGTGGGTCAATGAAAAGGCTTTGATTGTTGCTGTGCTATTGATTGGCAGTGCCACCTCACACTCCTCCTATCATACATGCATCTGTCCCAGCAAGGCAACAGCACTTCCAGTGCTGGTGTGCTTGGGGGCATGCTTATTCTGGGTCTCTGAAGCACTGCATTTAGCCAGGCTGCTGGATTTGACCAGTGTCCGTACCTCATTACCCACTTCCCAGGCGCATGCCAAGCCACGTCTCGTTGGGGAACAACCATGTTCTGGCCATTTGACCACCTGCTGGGCTTGAGGGGAAATGGATGTACTTGTCAGAACCCCTGAATGCCGTGTTTGGGAGTGCTAATGGCAAAAGACGCTTCCAAGAGATCCTTTGACAAACCTGTAAGTCTCCAGCTGGGATGTACCCTGTTACAAGCAGGATAACTTACCAGCTTGTTGTTTCCGTAGTAGGGTGTTTCATGTGGATAGGAATATTGCAGTTGGAGTATAGTCTGCTTTTATGGAGGGTAAGATGAATCTTACAATGCCTTCAGTACATCCTTTAAAACAAAAATGCAACCATGAGGAAGCAGATTTTCAACGTAAGCTTTCAGTAGTGGTCCTAATCACTATAACAGCTGCATATACCAGTCACCTCTGCTGGCCATTTGTTCCCTTGCAGTAAGTTCTTGTGAGGATGACATTTGTGTGAAACCTTGCACAGAAATTACTAGACAATCTGCTCAATGCCATTCACCATTTTTTGCTTTCTTTTGCCACTAAGTAATGGAATTCTCACTCCACAAAAGCAGGCATCATCTTACTGAAAAAAAATAATGTTTTTAGTGTTAATTCAGACCTAAGATATGTCTTTACCAGTGGCCTTTGTGTTGCATTAAATGTGTTGAGCAGTAAGGCTGAATTGTTCATCACATTGTTGTTTTTCTTGTTCTGCGTAGAATAAGCTCCACAGATACTAGTGGCTGGCAGCTGTGAGAGACCAAAGGGTGAATGAGTTTGAGATCAAATTAAATATGTTCATAGTTTTGATAAGGATTGTTGCAAATCACTGTTGAAGCACTGTTCTGTTGACCGCCATGTGCATCCACACACTGACGCTGCCCATCCTTTCCCCCTCATTTAGAGGAAGGTTCCTGTAAAACCCGAAGCTGATGTATGGGTAGATGGGAGATGTGTTAAGCTCTCGGTTATGTTGTCCTAACGAGCTCTCTAAATCTGGGAGAAGCTTTGGGTTGAGCACAGACTAGGGTTATACTTGTCTGCTATCAAAGAGACAATTTTTGTGAGCCAGCCAGCCCGGTGCTTTTTTCTCCTTCCTGGTGTGATTTGAATCTTAGCAGTAAGAAATGCACTGTATTGTTATTTTCTGTAGATATTCACTTTCCCTGACCCTGGGGGCTGTCTGTGTGCCTAAAATGATGATAGGTTTAAAGGCTTGTACGCATGTGCTTAAGCCTGGTTACATGGTTTAGTGCTTGGGAAGTGAGCATGGGATGAAGGCTGTGCAGTGAGAGTATGTGGGGTGCCAGACTCTTGCTCTTGCATGTCTAATTATTATGCCTGCTGCAAAGTTTACTGAATTTTGGCCTCTGGGGCCAGGGAGCTTGAATAAATAAAATCTTCAGACCTAGAGGGATAAGCAAATTCTGTAATGCCATAATCAGTTTGGAGAATAGCTTTTGCTGCAGCTTCAAATTGGGTCTTCAAATGGTGGTGTGGTTAAGGGGATTTTACATGTGCTGTGAAATTTCTAAACCTATCTACACTGTTGTTTGACATGCAAAAGTGTGATGTTGTCTTTTTATTAGGAGGGCTGCATGTCTGACATATCTCTATACTAGTGCTGTGGACAGACATCTTAAAAGAAAATTGTAATCGAAATTCTGAGCAGGATGAGATGAGAATTAGCTGCTTGTCTAGTGCTTTTCTGTTTATCTCTAAATGTCAGCACTCTGCACTGAAAGTTTTGAGAGGAAGGCATCTGCTATTCCAGGCTAGAGAATTAGCAAAGGGGAGAATTAGGGTGTGGGGAGGGAGAGGGCTAATTGAATCCTGCTGCAGTGACAATAGCTCTGGAATATGCTTGTGCTAGGTCAAAAGAAGTAACAAGTGTGAGGCACAGCAGGAATGACTTGTGCTGATGTGCAAAGCAGCCCCTTGCAGAAAGTCTTGGATTGCCAAAGGCCTGAGGCAGAGGCTGAAGATAGTGATTCCTGTACCTTAACTCAGAACGGGGAGGGCATCTTGCTAAAGCAGCTGAGGACATGAGCTCACACCTGTCTTCTGCTCTTGAACTTAAAGCTGTTTTCCAAAGCGACCCAGGTACGAATGGATGTTTGAGCAGGGAGGCAACGTCAAGTGCCTTGCTGTTAATCACCTTGACTCGTCCTGTGACATTTGCCATGCCTTATATTGGAAATTATTTGCTTCTGCTGTGTGAGATTTAGTAATATGATGTAGTCAGCCTCACAAGCTTCAAAAAATGTCAAGTCACAATTTCACAAGGTTTAGCTGTTACTCTGTATTTCTGGAAAACCTTTGGTTCAGCTTATTTATTCTAAGACATATTCACAGGTATGACTGCCCATGTTTTAGTCCTTTGAGATCCACTCTCAACAGTGTTCATAGTTCAGGTGGTCTGTTAGCTACTTGCAGTGCACTGAGAACAGCATGTGAGCTCCCTCTTGGTCTTCCTTTTGTTTCAGAAGCCACCAAAATCCTGCTGGAGCAGCTGTCCGTGTGTACATGCAGCTCTGCTTTCCGTGGTTTATCTGCTTAGGGAAGGTGATGATTTGAATCCCGAGGTAGCTGCCTGGTTGCTTTTAGAATACATTTGAGTTGAAAACCAGCATCGGTGCAATAAGGTACATAGAAAAGGCTACTGTTGACAGCATTTTACATGCTTTCATGAGATTTTGGGGGTCAAGCTGTGAGCAGCAGGTTAGCAGTGCTCTTGTTAGGATTTCTGCAAGTGAATTGAACTCACCATTAACTCCTGTGATTACTCTAATTCAGCAGGACCCCTTGCATACTTCGAAACATTTATGTATTAGCTCTCTGCAACAAGTCTTATAAAACACCATATATTTTTTCCTTCTGTTGATGGTGAGATTGAGTAATATACACTTAGGGCATTCAGGCCTTATTTTTCAATTCAGCAGGATGATTTTCTCTCTTTTGAGCTGTCTTTCAACTGTACATGCCATTTAATAATTTGCAGTAGCTTCTACATTTTTTGATTGAAGGGCTTGACCCACGCAACATCAGTTGCTGCTAAATAGTCATGAAGGCAGGGATTGAGTTGCTTTAACACTTTGCAACTTCTCAGACAAAAATATGTGTATATATGGAAATTTATAGTTTGAGGTCTTCTCTAGGTTCTTGTCCCTTGCCTGTCCAATGCAGTGTGAACAGCATTTGTTTCAGGGCTGATGCACTGGCAGAATCAGGGTGGAAAAGTTTACATTGCACTTTCCTGGTACGTGTGCTGTCAGAAATGGGCATTGGGCCTCTGATCTTTTAACCCCAAGCCAGGAAATTATGTTGAATAACATAATGCTGTTGTTAGATGTGCTGTATCAAGCTGTGGACTGTATCACCCTACCGCAGAGACCACAGTAACTGCATTGCATGGCCGGTCACGTGGCAGTGGCTGCTGTAGCTCTTCCGTTAAAGCGAGTGCAAAATGTGCAGTTCCAAACCTGCTCACCGAGCCTTTTCACAGCATTTTGTCACTCGCCTCACACATGCAAACCTCATTCTTTTCCCCGTGGCTTTTCAATCCGCTCTCCCAGTGGGCTGTTTTATTTTTAATACCTGTTCAACACTGGAACTTTCTCACAGGTTTTTTGCAGTCCCTGGTAACCACACCAGCCATGCTATTTTTACCAGGAGCTGAGAAATGCCAGCACAGCACTGAAAATTTTAATGTTCCAACTGCAGCTGTATCTGCTCAAATCTTCATTGCGTCACTGAGCTTCAGCTCTGCCTGTTCTTTTCTGGCTTTATTTCATTATTTACAACACACAATTTCTGACCCAAAAATCATCAGCTCTCTTAGTTCGCTCAAGTTAAAAAACCACGCTCTGAGCCTCACTGGGGTTTGTCAGATGATGCCCAGATGGGGAGAAGGCTCACCCACCTCTCCCTCCCTTCGCTGGCAGAATCTGCAGTGAATGGGACATATTTTGTGTGTTTATGTTTCTGTGCTGAGCAGCATGTGTAAATCCCCTCCAGCATCACCTCTAGCATGTTATTTGCACATTCTTCAGTACCTCTTTGTTATCTGTGACCAATTGTTATAGCAGGGGAGGGTCTCTTTTCATCGCCCCTTGGTTGTGCTGGTTGCTGCCGCCGCACCACACAGCTCCACGCAGAGCAACGCTGGTTGCTCTCTCTGTCTCCCACCATCTATTACAGGATTCTCTTTTCTTTGCTTGTTTTCCTATTGATCGTGATGCTGGTGTATAGCATTATGATCAGCACTCTCAAGGGAGTGTTCGCTGCTCCTTCCACTTTCCTCTTACCTTCTTGATTACAAATATTTCCATCTTGGCAGCAAAAATGGAAAGATCAAACAGAAAGCAATCTTTTCCTCTACAATCTCTTCAACAACCTGTGGCATGAGATAAAAATCTAACAGCAAGAATGTTATTTGATCGTGTAATTGGATAAGGGCTGTATTGTCATGTGATAAGGAGAAAGGGCTATGCTGGAGCTGCTTGGGAGGTGAAACCTGGCTTTTAAAAAGAATTGAATTAATTTGCAAATTAAATTGTCTTTTGACAACAGTTTTCAATTCCCCTTCAGGGGTGTACCTTTCAGACAAAAGTTCTTAGAAGTATATTAGAGACCTGAAAGCTCAAAATGCTGCCTGGGGTTCTCTGTCCTGCGTGATGAGTGCATAAGCTTGTGTTCCTGTGCAGGGCACTCCAGAGAGACAATACTTGAAATCTTTTGGATTGCATTTAAACTTTCATGTGACTGATGTTGTATCTTGCTTGACGCACATCAGCCCTGCCTATTTCAAGTGCAGCGACAGGGGCCTTGCTGCACGCAGTAAGGTTACTCCTCCAGAACAGCTAATGAGGGTTACCAACCCTCCTACCACATGTATGGATACATGTGGAAAGCATGAGGAATTTAATTTAGTGCACTTTCCTGTCTACTTAGGCTGATTATCTGTGGGTGTTGTGGTTTGATTTTTATTTTTTTTCCATGAAGTGAGGGTGCATGTGGAGAGAGAGATATGCCATGGATCAGTTCATATTGCATATTATCCTAAGTATCCGATTTGTGTGTCTGAACCTTAGGGAGTGAGGTACCCAAAGCTCATCAATATTGATTGGTGTTCAGTAGGATGCAAGAACCCTAGATCCTACCACCTGCCAATGGCTTTATGACCCTTGCAAAGTCCCAGCTAAATCCAAACTACTTTTTTCTGTGACTCTTGATTGAACTGAAACAATGGAGAAACATAAAACTAGAAAGCCATAAAATTATTTTTTCTCTTCGCTTCCTGATTTGGCATTGCTGATCCTTTCTTTAACTGAGATTTTAAAAAGAGAACCTGGTGCAATTATTCTGCACCTACTGCTGGGTTTTCTGCCACAATCCAGTGAGTGGACAATTTA
Organism: Falco biarmicus; assembly: GCF_023638135.1. NCBI lineage: Eukaryota > Metazoa > Chordata > Aves > Falconiformes > Falconidae > Falco > Falco biarmicus. The sequence goes on from NC_079295.1 coordinate 65,594,372, forward strand.
TTAAATGCTGAAAAGAAGAAAAATGGGGTAAGCTATTAAAGAAGTTCATCTGATTTTGCAAGGACTTCTTGAGAGGTGCTTCTATGCTCCAGGCTGCAAGCAGGCACTGTCTTATACAAAGAGCCACCATAACTCTTGAAGGCTCAAAATGCTAAAGTTACTGTTTTTAACAGCTGCTCAATCAGAAACAGCGTACACCTCTGTGACAGTGAAGTGGTACAGGTCATGCAGAGACCATGACAGTCTCAGTTCCAGCAGATAACCAGGACAAGGTGACTCCCTGTTGCACCCTAAGCTGCTGGGATGTGCCTTGGGAAGAACAGGACAATTTTCTGCTGACAGAATTACTTTAGCCACCCTGAAATACCAGCAGTGAGAGTCTTAACTGTTCCAGATGCACAGATGACATGGTGTTTAATTCAGAGGATTTGTGGTGAGGTAGCATGACAGGAAAAAAATGAGCTGCTACAGGAAAAAATGCATCTTCCATGTAACGAGACCTAAAAGGAAGAGAGAGAAAATTAAAACAATGAGAAGTTTATGGTGAAAGGCCAGTTCAGCATGATGATAGCAGACCCACATCTCTCTTGCTGGCAAGAAATATGAAGCAGCATGCTGTGTGGGATCCCCAGCAGTGGCAGAGGTGGCTGTGCCGCACCACCCCTTTGATGAGTATTGGAGAGGAAAAAGAACTCTGCAAAGATGCCCAACAACAGCCAGGAGGAGGAGGAGTAGCCCAACAGGGGCAAGGAGGAGAATCTCTGTGATGGCTGGAGAGAAGGGGTTGGATGCTGAGCCACGGGAGCAGAGAGCTTGTGTTCGCTCTTCCAGCACATCGCCCCAGAGCCCCCCACTGGCTGGACCCGGGCCCAGCCCACCCCAGCTCAGGGGCACGGGCGGGCACTGGTACGTGCCCAGCAAGGGGGCAGACGCCCCCCGCACCCTCTGTGCGCAGAGCCCATCCCGCGGGAAGGCATCAATGCCACACGGACCCTTCAGCCGGTGTTGCAACGCCGACTGCCAGTCCCTCAGACGGTTCCTGTCTGTCGGGGCGGTAGCCTGTACGGAGACACACTGCCAAGTCTGGCTGGTGCTGGAATGGATCTCCAGTTGCTATTGTGACATTGTAACCCAATATTGACTGCACTGATTATTGATGACAAATTGCAACAGATTTTCCCACTGCCAGTTGCAGCTGAGAGCGCTTTCCTGGGAGATTTTCTGCACCAGGACCCAGAGCACAGTGTGGGCTTGTCCCAGGCAGAAAGGGGTCCCACTGGCTGCTTTTTTTAAGGTTATCTGTACAAAGTTGTTTTTACCATCTTTTTTTATTAATTTATTTGTGTTCTGTTCCCACTATAAGTACCATACAGAATAAAGGCTCAGATGGTCCTTGCTTCTCAGAGCTTGTAGGCTATATGGAGAAGAAATACGAGGCCTTCCACCCACAAATGGATTTCTAAGATAACTATAATACCATAAATATACCTTTTAGCAAACAGCTGCCTATAAAATCAGCTTCAAATTGTTATGTTTCCGGTACAGCTATTTGTAGTTTTTCCAATTTCAGTTCATCAAAATGTTAAATACTAGTGAAGAAGGAAGGGTGAACGATATTTTTTATAGTATCTGTGCCATTATTCATGTATATTTTTTTATGTGTCATCCTGTGGCAGAGCTTCTTTTCAAGAACTCATTGCCTGAGATGCTGAGCAAGTGCTGAAAAAAGGGTGCAAACACTTTTTTGTGGCTCCAGTGCATGTAGGAGCCACTACAAATCTTTCAGGAGGAGCACTACACTCTTGCAAATTAAATGGATACACACGGCATTATTTCCACAGATAATGAAATGTAAATATGATGGAAAAGCTGGTGATGAATTAAGTTCTGGTGTATGTGTTTAACCTGCAAAATGTACTTGTCTTGAGACTGATTTATTACAAAGCTCTCATGCAAATGAGCTATAAACAGAAGTGATGAAGTGTGAGGTCTCTTTACGTGTATCGCAGATTAGGACTGATGTACAATAACTAATTAATGTTACTAAGAAACTCCAGGAGAGACTAATACAGGGGGAGAGTTTGGGAAGAAATTGTTTTTAAAGAAGTAAGACTAAAAGCTATCTTTGCCAAAATTAAGGGGAGTAAAATATAAGGTTAAGATTAAAAGCTATGTTTTGGAAATGTTTTTAGCAGCAATTTCTCACCCAAGGTGTAAAGAGAAACATAAAAAAAGGCCAGTGGTGTTCTCATCTCTCACTGCAATGAATGGGAGAGTCATGATCTTGCCCAGCATGAGTGAAGGAGCTGCTCACACAGCTACTATTAGTCGTAAAAAGAAATGAACCTGTGCGTGGAGGTGCTGTGTGATGCCAGAGGTTTCAGGTCCATTCCTACAGTGTAAATGGGTTTAGTTAGCTCACCTGGTGGGAACTGTGTTGACCTTTACGTGTCCATATGTTATCATCTGTGTGTATCTTCATCCTGATCCCACTCCTGGTGAAACTGGGGAAAGCTTTGATATTGACTACAGTTTAACATTAGATTCCTTAGTGGTATTTTTTATCATCTCAGGTTTTGAATAATGGGGTTTTGATCTCGTCTGTGGGGACTGGCCTCCTCATGAACTACACACCTGGCGTACAGTACAGACTGGTGAAAGAATTGATCGTAGCTCTGTGAGGAGCATGTGGCTCTCAGGAACAATGGGGAGGAGCAGCAGTCTCCTGTTTACCAGAAGTATCAACTCCTTGCTGCATCACAAGTTCATATTGCTTTTTGGGTTTTTTTAAAATTTTTCCCCCCCTGGCAGCAGCATGAAAGGATGGGAGAAAAGAAAAAAACCCTGAATGCTAATCCCCTCCCCCCCTTGCTTTTAGATACATGTTTCAGAAATTATTTGTTTCTGTACAAATCCTGTTTTTTATACCTCTTTATTAAACAAAACCTGCAAATAAATTTTAGCTGCTTTCCAGTCTGCCTAATCCTCATGTTTTCATACAGATAAATCTTGTATAATTAGCTGTAGCTCAGGAAGCCTGTAGTGCCTGACAAGAATGAAATGAAACATCTCAGAAAGCACGAGCGTGGGGTTTGGCATCCTTCGCCCCAGCCTGATGTTGCCCTGAGCTCTGGTCAGTGTGGCTCCCAGCTTTTTTTAACTGCTCCAGCCCAGTAGCTGAACCTGTTTCTGTCTTTTTAAGGTTGATGAGGAGTGTGTTCGAAGCCAGTGGGATTTGAAAACAGCTAAACCCCTACGTTTCCATGAGGGTAAAAAAAGTATTATCTCTCCTGATTTCGTTGCTCGTCGCCACCGTGTGCTGCTCCCCTGGTGCTCACAGGACAATGCACACACGGGGAAAGCAGGTCTCGCCGCCCGCACACAGAGCGTCCAGTTGTTGAAAAGCAGACATTTCAGCTCACAAGTGTTAAAGTGTGATTCTTGTGTTTTCTGTAACATTTTAAAGCAGTATTCAAAATAACTGAATTGGGTGTTTTACCGGTCAGGCACCTCTGTGAAATTCAGCCTGGCGAGGGTAGGTGTTAGTCAGCTTTGGCCTCGTATGGCAAGGGCGGCAGAGAGCTGGGGGCAGTTACCTTCGTTGGCTCAGTCCCAGTAGGCATGATATATTTTGAACAGATTTTTTGATGTGAACTTTGTTTAGTCACTTTCTGTGTTGTATTCTTTCCTTTTTCTTTTGAATCATTTGTGGTTAAACTGGTATTTTATCTCTAAAGTTAATACTTAGCACACATTTTATGGGTTTTCATTTCAAATTGTAAAGGTGAGATGTCAGTCACTTATAAATTCATTCAACTGTGGATCATGTGACCTTTGAACAGCACGGGGAAAGCTTGCTTTCTGAAATTCTTGTGTTTCATGTAGATAGGGGCTTGTTTTCCTTTTGTATAATATGTGCATGGTTTTTCAGGTGTTTCAGAGATTATTTTTTTTTCTAAACTATTTGATGGCAGGGAGAGGAGGGCTTCCCTGCTGTGTAAGAGACTGAACTAACGGTATTAACAGCAATAGGACTGACAAGATGTTGTTTTTTCTTTTTAAGGGTGAACTTTATGTTTAATTATATTACATCATAAAGCAGGGTGTCAACCTGTTTCAGCTCATAGCTTTGCCTTCCCTTATCTCTGTGGATCAGTATATTAGTGCAAGGGCAGAAGCACTGCAGGATATATGAGCAATGAGCATTATCCATCAGGGCACTTGAGTATTTTACTTGCTAGCACCATGTGTTGGTGCTGGTAAAAGCGTTCTAAATGAGCGGTCTTATGTTATTTTCATAGTCCAAGCTCTGTGCAGTTGCTTCTGTCTTGTTAATCGATGCAGTTGATTAATTCCATCACTTGGGTAGTTCTTCATGTAACAGTAATTGGCGTCTAAATGTGAATTTCCCTGCTGGTTTCTTCTGTGATCAGACAGTCCTTCTCCCCTTCTTCAAAGGTGGGACACATGCAGTCGTATATAAAGAAAGTAAAAGAAAAGAGAAATCGGTAGAACTGGTTTTAAGTTGCAGAACTACCCTGATCCAAACACACATCAAAGCATTTGGGCATCAAACCAGCCCAGACCAGAGTTCATGAGAACATTTCCATTTCAAACTGCACTAGCTTAATATTTTTCAAGGAAATTTTTCTTCTGTGTCATCTATATATATACGCACATATATAAAAGACGAAATAGAAAAAGGCTCTCTTCTTTATTCCAGCAGCTTTCCATAACCGCAAATTCTCCCTAAAGAACATCTCCCACTTCTCCACAGGCTTGTGACTGATGCACCGATTGCATCTCTGCATCAGTGACCTGCCTGTTTGTCCTCTGAAGGGGCACAGAAAGAGCTTGGTCTTCCCAAAGTACTCAGCACCCCACTTCACCACAGAAGTGGAAAAGACAAGAAATAAGAATGCTGGTTCATCCAGAGAGCTTGGGACGAAGGTCAAAATAAGAACCAGCTTTCTCAAATACCAGCTGCCCAAACAAACATTTCTAGAATTCTGCATTAACATTGTCTATGTATAGCATAGCTTTTACTTACTTTCCACCCAGATGCGTTAAAAACATTCTATGCTTTTGCTTAAAGTCTGAGTGAGTTGAAAATGAAAAGTCCCGGAAAAAAAATAAATTATTTTTTTGGGAAGGATAGGGACTGTGCAACTGAACCAACTGAGTTCATCTGATATCTAATTCTGTTGTTCAGTTGCACTGGGAATGGTATCTCAGACTTCAAGGAAGTACAGAGAAAAAGGAAATTCTATTATACTAAGAATGTGGCAGACTGATGAAATTATTAGAGAGATTAAACTTTTGCAAATGCTATTTAGACTTCGCCTTCCTTTCCCCAAATATGAAAATGAATTATGGGAGGAGGATGAAGCTTATAACCTCTCAGACTCTTTCCTTTGGGTTTGATTCTATTTCTCTGCCATGATGGCCATGGCTTTTGCTTGGCTAAGGGTTCAAGGAATAAACTTAAGTACTTTGAACATGAGTGAAAACTAGGTTATTTAACCGTTCTTCACCTGTAGCTGGCTCCATGGTTCAGGGTAGCCTGGTTAATGAAGTGCCCTTCCTTTCCATTTGTGCAACCTCTTTGAAGATCTGCGTTTCCAGAGGTCTGGACTGGGGGATTTTTAGGAGAACAGAAACTTGAAATGACGTTGAAGAACGTGGGATTTTCCTGTTTAGTGCATGTTAGCAGATGACTTGTGAATCCTTAGGCATTTAAGTAAGGATTTCTGTGTGCTAATGCTCAAAAGAAAATACCCACCATTTTTTCTTTACCAGCATGATCCCTTCTGGTTATTCTGCTGTGGTGTTCTTTAAGTAGTCTAGGAACAGCAGTGGAAAAAAGGGGTTGCTAAATCTTTAAAATAAAGCTGAACAAGAAATGAATGCATTCCAGCAATAATTGGTTTCTGTACACAGAGATAAGCTGCCAAAATAACAAGACTGTGATTTGAAATGCTGTCTAGCCTCCTACGAGAAACTGTTGGTCTAATCCTTAGCTGGAGTAAAGAATAATGAAATTCTATAAGAGTAATGGTGCTATGACAGCTTACATCAGCTACGCATATGACCCCATCCCATTCAGGGCATAGAGAAATATATTGGTGCAGATTTCTGGAAAGCCCAGAACCTGTCACTTTGAAATAACTCTCTGAAACATTTTCCATGAAGATATGGTAATTTATGCAATCACCACAGTGGGACCTTGTTGATTTCTCAAAAAAGGCAAGAAAATAAAGTGTTAGCATGCTCCACCACCTCTAAGTTGTAAGACTATAGAATGAAGTTGGCTGAGCAACAGATTATTAGGAAAGCAAATCAGAAATGTAATAAGCTGTGCATATGCCAGTGTTCCCAGGCAATTGGAGCACTTCTCCTGCGAGGAGAGGCTGAGGGAATTGAGCTTTTTTAGCCTGGAAAGAGCTTCAGGGGCATCTAGCAGCAGCCTTCCAGTAACGGTGAGGAGGTCAAAGACGATGAAGTTAGGGACTTGCTCAGGTGGGTACACAGAAGGAGAAGGACAGATGACAGCCATAAAGTGGAGGAGCGGGGGTTGTAGAGGATCAGATTCTGACTGTGAGGATGACTGAGCACTGGCCCAGGGGGCTTCTGGAGCCTCTGCTCTTGGTGGCTTTCCAATTGCTGTAAGCAGCCTGGCCAGAACCAAACGGTGACCCTTCTTTGAGCAGAAGGCTGGAGAAGAGACTTCCTGAGGTCCCCTACGGCCCAGACTGCTCCGTGTCTGTCATAGTCTCTGGGGGAAAGGGAAAGGCTGCTTCTGACTTCCATCAGCCCTGGGTGAAGCTCATAGCATAGTTTTCTGAGTTTGGGTCCATGCAAGTTCACTATATTCACTTTGACATAGACTAGGACCAGGGAGCTTGGCATGAGGGGTTAAATTATGTCATTAAACACAAGTAGGAAGTTCTTCAAGGCACAAGGCTGCCCAAGGGTCTTCATGTACAAAAGTCTATATGCATTCAGTGTACGCGTGACTTAGCTCTGTTTGGGTTTAAGAGAACAACACGTCATCTCCGAGAGGCAAAATTCCTTCATTGAGATAGGGAGCTCCACCGGCTCCTGAACTTGACCAAGCTTGGTGGCGGATTCCAGTGTTATTCTAAACACCAGAAACTTTAAAGACTGGCTATTATGTTTTGATAATCGTTTAGCTGCTCTTAGATCAGACACTAAACTCCCAAGGATCCTCATTCGTGCAAATTACACCTGATGTTTTGAAACATTCTTGCGCATGACCTGGCATGATGCGTGCTCTGAATGCTCCATCTCCCTGCACAGGCCTCCCTGCAATAACAGATGTCCAAAGCATAGGCTGGCATCACTCACTAGGTTATTGGAGACAGAAACATTTCAGCACAATTTAAATTATTTTTTAAGATGCACAGTGTATTGCATCGGATGGGAGTGAATAGCTTTTTTTAACACCAAAACCTCTGCATAAAAATGAGTTGAAAATACTCAGCAATGCATGGAGGAGAAATAATAAAAAAAAAGTGGTTTGCTCCCCTGCTTGCTTACATCTGCTGGCGGTAATTGAATATATCATCCTCAGGAGGAAGGAGAAGCAACTCACCTGCTCGAATTCATGCATTAATTGGTACGAATATTAAGACCCTCTTGAGAAAGTATGTTCAGGGTGGGGTGGATTTTTTGGTCAGAAATAAATGAATGAAGAATTGCAGGTCTACAGCAGCTGAAATGTTTGAAATCCCAAAGTCAAAGGCTGTGACTGTCACAGTACATTTACAGTAGATGTTTACCTTAACAGATATATAGCGCTGATTTATATTGATGTATGTGCCTGCTATTCACTGTGTTAGGAAATGGAAGAAGACACAGAGAAGTTTATAATCTATGCAGCTGATATTTCTCCAGGTTTATGGTCTCCTCTTTCTCCAATTATAAAAAAGATGCCAAACCTCTTAGGTCTGCTGTGCAATCTCTTCCGCTGTTTGAATGTTTTCACTTTTAGAGAAGTGGAATTTCTCAGTATTTTCATTCTCACCGACTAGTCTTAGAAAATTTTCTTTGGTCTTTTCTTTTGACATAGTTTTTGCTAGCAGAAAACAACAACCTTTAATTATAGCAGGGAGAGCTTAATGAACCTAAAAACTGTCAGTATTTTTAGAGGGGATTAGAACTCTTCATTTGAATTGCGAGCAGTTTGGTCTGTCTTTCAAGAAAAGAAAAGCCCGGCAGTGCTTTTTGTGCCATGTTTGGAATTTCTAACCAGAGAAATTAGGCGCTGTGTCTGCAAGCAGTGCTTAGTGTGTGCTGTACTGCTGATCGTACTGTGATGTGCTTTTGGCAACTGCGAGGTAATTACAGAGACTCAACAAAGATAAATGATTTCATGAAGCTGAAATTGTGATAAAATGGTTATGTTTATACCTTTGTTTACAGTGAAGTCTTATATGTGGCTCTGTGGAGTTATATGCCATGGAAGAGGTTCAGAGCTGCGTTTTGTGTGACTGATGGGGTGATTTGGTGCCTGGTTTACAGCGTTGTCAGCCGTGCAAATGCCGTCTTCAATTTGAATGCTCTGTGGTATGCTTCAAGGCAGCTACCTACCCTGATTGCTCTGCTGTAACCGATTAATATTCTCTATGAACGTTATTTTAATAGCATTTTTTTTTAGAAATTCTAAAAACTCCAGGAGTGCAATAAAAAGGCAATTATGAAACTTGCAGATACATAGATTCCCCACCCCAGAATATTATTGTTGTGGCAGATTGCAGCCATGTAACTGTGATTATGGTGATAGAACATAGAATAAATCTAATCCAGAATGCTTAGCTGCGTTTACTGAAGCAGGAATTTGTGTTGAGGACTTTATGCAGATTGCTTTGCAAAATCTGTGGTTACTTTAATGAGCTTTTATTTTGCTTATTAGTGTTAGGGTAATTTAGTAAGCCTTCGAGAGAGCTTCAGCCAGAGAGGCAGTGGTGATTCCAGGAGTACTTGTGATCTTTGTATCACCTACATACTGAACCGAATCTCATGTTAATTTAAAAATATGAAAAAAGGTATATAGGGTCACACAGGGATGATGTCTGCCTGTCCTTCCTTTCAAGAGAGCTTGCATGACTGATTACATATATTGGGAAACTTGGAGAATCTTTTTGGGAGCTGACTGCAGGCAGAGTAAAGCAGGTTTGTCAGGCAGCTGCCATTTGGGCTTGCAAACAGGGAGGTATTTTTTCCTCCCTTAGGACTAATGAGCACAGTCAAACCAGTGCTCCTAGTTACTTGTTGCAGCTTTCTTTGTTCTGGACTGTTAGAAAAATAACCTCAAAAGGCAGGGTTTTCAGGTGTGAACTGAGCAAACATCCAAAAGAGACTTATGTGCACTGCAAGCTTTGCTGTAAATATACAGTGATTTATTTGTTTATTTGTTTATTTTTCTTCTTTACTAAACTGTCTCTGGAACTTTTAGCTTTCAATATAGTAATTCCAAAAATACCTTTCTGTGCTAGTTTTACAGATAACAGCTCATTTAGGTGTTGAAAGACTAATACTTCTTGCTTCTTGTAATGCAATTGCAATGCTTTTAGTTTTTCTGGCAAAGCAGTTTTAAATTGGATTTTCCCCACCCTTCTGTATGAAGTCATAGAAAGTTTGGCGTTCTCTGTGTGCAGATATTATAATCATCTAATCCTGTAAACTAGGCTTTATTCAAAATTGTTTTAATCTGTGGAATTTTGGCTGCTGATTAATTATAAAATGATAAAATGTGTTTTAGCTTGCTTAATGTGTATGGAGTATCTGCATATAATACATATAATATAATACAACTAAAATCAGGGTTTTGTACTGCATTAAAAAACAAAACAAAACCCACAAATCAAAAAAAATCCCCAGGCCTTAACATTTTAGTTAATTTTAGGGCTTTTACAAAAACATACAGTTTGACATCCAGCAGCTGAGGATATGGAACATTTGCCTTTATTACATGGATTTCTAACTTCTTCAATGTTTAGATCTTTTCTTGTAGCTGTGCCTCAACCATTTTTAGTGGTGTAATCAATGAAAGAGATAAACTAAGTGCAGAAAAATGTAGTATTGATTTTGCGATAGATTTTATTCTTCCAACAGATTATGTCTACTTGTGGATAGAGCAGGTCAAGAACTTCATGGCAAAATTGATTTCATTGGAATGCGCCAGTTACCAGAAACAGAAAGGTGTCATGAAAATATGTCCGTCCTGCAAAATTTTGTTTTTCTGGCATTTCCCCTGGTGGGCCGCCCACGAGCTTGCAGCCCCGCGGGGGTGTGTGGCACAGGGGAACCTCCGAGGTCCACAGCTTGCATGGTGGTGACTGAGGAAGGTAACAGGGGGTGTTTGCCTTTGTGTGCTGGCTCCATCGGGCATATCTCATTTAGGAAATATTGAAATACTGCTTCTAGCTTCCAGCATGACATTTTTATTTTGGTTTAGTGGGTAAGAAAAATTATTTTGAACTGAATTGGCACAAAAGTTAATCTCCAAGTTGCTTAAATCAGAGACTGAGATGTTTTAGCAGTTTGTTTATAGTCTAAGTCTATAGAGGCTGAAGGTAAAAGGGGCAGGAGTAGGGCTGCTTTCAGGAAAGCTGGCGATGACCTGCTGTGGCAGCATCAGTTGGAGCTGGACAAAAACTATAATTCTGTTCAGTTTAAGTAATAGGAACTGAAGTTCGTTACCTTTAGGGGTGCTTGGGACTGAACTCCATCTGTCTGGACAGCAAGCACTGGGCATGGGGGATTACCCAGGGTCTGGCAGTGTGCGTAGCTCTATCCCTGCCCTCTGCCAGGGGGCAGCCATGGCCAGCCCACCCCCAGCACCGCAGTGCCCCAGCCAGGGGGTCAGTCTGAATTTCATCCTCACACCCAAGGGCTGCCGGCCTTGAGGCGGCACGCTGCGGCAAAGGGTCTCTCATGCAGACCTCTTCCATGGACCACCTCTTGCCTGGAGCATCACTCGCTTTTCATGGAGTTCTCCTTTCCTCCTGCCCAGGACCTGTGGTGTGCAAGGAAGGGCGAGCCTGCTCTTAGAGCTGCTGGGTTATTTCGCTCTATGTAAGAAATTTTGCTAATTATATACATTCAGGCAGTAAGCTGAGGGTGTCTGTCACTTATTTATTGGTTTAAAGATGATTTTTGGAGACCCTGAGAGAAAAATGACTGCTTTCACTAGCTGGAGCCTCACGCTCAGTAATAGGATTTGAAAGTCATCCATCTGATAATGAGCATTGTACACGCCACTGGCTCCTTCCCTTAGCTCCAGCTTCCTGTATGTGCTAGCAGCATGAATAAATGATGGTGTAAAAGATTAAATATCTCTTTGATGAAGCTGGGGGACAGGAGCTTTGAAATAAGTGCAAGTCAATCTGAATACGGTCTCATTCTTTCTGAAGTGAATTAGGGACTATTTTCTGGTTGTCTTTGATTCTTAATAATGCTTAGTCAAATATTAAGTGGACTGTTAGCTAGGGAATAGCATAACAAGAAGTTTAATCTTGTCAGATCACTTCTGGAGAGTGCTAAGTATTTGCGGACTTTATAGTCCCTGCATATTTTATTATAAAGTCATATTTTATGTATCTGTCTCTTACACAGGTTCATCTCTAATAGAATCAATGGTAGAGGGTAAAAGGACAGTTAGTCCTCGGTTACAGAAATCAGGTGTGCCTCCTGCAAGACCAGGTTTGTGCATTAACTCCACCACTTTATGTACCCTTGCAGAGCAAGGCTGTTTTCAGAGCCGCCTGAGAAGGGACCAGGCAGCTTTGCATGTCTTGAGCATTAAGTGCTGGCGCTTATTCCACAGCAATGAACTCTCCTTCAACCTGAATGTTCAGATCTGTATACGTGTGTGTGTCTTCAAAGTCTAAAACTGAAGCATAGACAAATAGTCTCTTCCCTTTCTCATTTCATTTTCACTGGAATGAAAAGGTGAGAATGACAACAGCACAGAAAAAAACCCCAAAAACAACAGAGGAGGAGGAGAATTAAACAGACCCATAAAGAAGGAAAATAAATAAAAAAAAAACCAAACAAAAAGAGGAATTGGTATTACAGCTTAATTTGTTCTAAATGTTATGCCAGAGTTGCCAGGTTTTTTGGAAATAAATTCTTACTGCTACATATTTCTGCAGGGTAAATTCTCTGTAGAAGGCAAAGACACTGAGCCAGTGCTGTGGAACAGTTTGGAGGGAGAGAGATGGGCTGCAGAAGACTGGAAAGCATGATCTGAACTGTGTGCTTGGATTTTCAATGCAGGCAGAATGGATAGGACAGCTTCCCAAGAAGGGAAGCGAAATGAATGCCATTTGTCACGCGAGGTATGAGGTGCTAAAGTACTAACCAGAAGAAGATACTCCCAAACAGTATCTGCCGCCTTCTCCCCTCAGCCCTCCACACGTGTTTCTGCTCTCAGCACTACCAGGCAATTCTCAATAGATACACAGAAGAGTACCAGTCACTTTGCGGCCTCTGTGCTGTGGTTACCTGCTCTCAGAATGGGAGATGCTGCTCTGATTAAAGTGCACAATGATTCTTACTCACATTGCAATGAAATGTTACCACTGCTCACCATGGAACGGGACATTTTTTTCACCTCTCCCCTTTCTTCTCTAATAGCAATATCTATCTGCTGCATGCTCGATAATGTGAGTGTCTATTCACATTTCAGTTACAGTGTGATGACTTGTGCTTGACAGATCTCACTATGTCATAGATCATCCAGTCTAAAATTTACATAGGCTTGGATTAAAAGCCATTAGGCAGAAGTCTTCCATTCCATGTGGTTTCAGGGAGGCAACCCCCTCTCTTTATGTCTCTCTATTTTTAAAAATATAATCTAATACCAGAAAATTGCAGAAATGTGACAAAATTAAATCAACATAATCAGGGTTGTCAAACATTGGGATTGGAAATCATAACCTGGATTTCCACAAAGCAGGTGAGTCACAGTTGGTCTGAAAACAGTGTCTTGGTGGCTTTAGGCCTTTAAAGTCAATATTCTTCCTCCTCATGAAATTTCATTATCCCTGAAGTGATGCTCTCCTGGTTTTAAGGCCTGTATTAGTAATGGAATGCTGGCACAGGCACTGACAAAATGAACATACACCTAATGAAGAGCCCTACCAGGTATTCACGTAGTTAGATTTCTTCTCAATTGCCACCTTACAAAATCGTTGTTCTCCTCCTGTACGGAGGCACACTGTGCCAGAGATTTGCAGCATCCCCTGGGCATAGTCCCCAGAGGGCTCATCGGAACAACAGAGGCAATTTGTGCCCAATGAGCAAACTGTCTGTGCCTTTGCCCTTGCAAAATTGAAAGATGTGGTAAACAATGGGTGCCTAATTAGAGCCACTCAGGGAACTTGCATTACATGATCCACCTGAGCATGGTAATCCAACAGATAACAAAAAGCTAATCTCTGTCACCTGCTGCTTCTAATATTGCCCAGCTTATATAAACTTGGGATGCAAAGCTGACCTATCCCTTGCAAGTTCTGTATAATTTTTGGACAGCTGTTGTCTCCAGGTCGGGGCTTGCCTGCTGCCTGCTTGCTCTTTCAAACTGGGTTCTGTCCCCTCATGCCATTATGATTAGCTTTGTTGTAGAGATGGTCATTTTTATAAAACAAACAAACAAAAGCTGGATTTTTTTTCTGCTTTTTAAAAATATAAATACCTAGAGCTAGGTCTATCAGTCACCAAAGAAATATTCTTCTTGGCTTATAAAAATCTGACTGCTCGGTTCCATCGCATTCTTATCAGAAAGAGCTGGAGACTCTTCAGGGAAAGAAAATTACAATCCACTGCTGCCAGCCAGCTAGCCTTTGTCTGAACGGGGGAGCTATGAATTTAGATTTCTTTTTCCCGAACTATATTTTATGGTACCACATACAAATTCTGCAAAATTACACTTGTCTTAAATATGTAATCAGCATCCTAATTCCATATGTGTTCTTATAATACGTTCTCACTGGAAAGGGGTTTCCTTTGACTGCATTTGCAATGCTTTTTCCTTAATGCTTCAAACTAACCTCTGCCTGTGTGCCAGTCCATCACTGAGGCAGACCAGAAAGATGATTGTTACGTAGAAAACGCCTCATAGGGTGTATATGTGAACACTCTCTGATGTGTTTGCAGGGATATCATGGAAACCACAGAACTGGATGAAGAGAGACTGCAAAAATGAGGCTGGTTTTAACCATGGTGAGCAAATGGCTTAAGGACAAGTCTGTAGATCAACTCATTTAGATGGCAAAACCAGACAAGCGTTCAGACACAAAAGCCTGCCTTCAGGGGTGAAACTGAAACAAACTTCAAGGTAAGTAAAGGTTTGGAATAGTTGCCCTGAACTACTTATTTTCCGAGGTATTACAAGATAAAAGTAAGGCTGACACCTGAGGAACAGGGGAGGGTGTCAGCAAAATGAGAGGTAGTAGGGTTGTGTCCCTGCAAGACAGAGGGACAGGCAGGCAGAAAACACTTGGGGAGGGGCGGGGGGTGGCTGGTGGTGTCTTCTGTAGAAGGCCATGTGGGATTGACTCTAATTTTTAGTACCCAGTGTAATTTACAAATTTTTGCTCTTCAGAGGTATTTTGTAGTTCTCCCAAGAATGATGAGTGAGAAGCTGGCAAGGGAGTAGCTGTTTCTTGGGAAGGGATTGCCACAGGTGAGCAGGTCACTGGCTGGCTGTATGACCCCCTTCGGACATGCAGAGTTTTGATTGAGACTTTGGTGGGTGAGTGGTAGATGCTGTATGCAACGGCTGTGTATGTGTGGAACCCAGGGGTCTGTTGGCAGTGGGGCTCACTGTGCTGGCTGCAGAGATATGTTGGCAAGCATATGTCAAGGCATGGTGTAGTTTCGTTCAATGTGCATTGGTCAGCAATGTCCTGACCGCATCTGTAGACAGAATGTGAGGATGATTGCTGTCACACCTGCACAGCTTTCCCTGGGTTCAGAGGAGGTGAAATCATCTCTGATACACAAAAACTTTTAAAATACCTATTGAGAAAGGTGTTTCAGCCTTTTTTTCATTCAATTGTTCATCATCTAATGCAATTTATTCCATAAACTTACTGGGATTCTGCTGTCCCTCAAGAGATGCAGGAGTGAAGTCAGCTGCTCGCAACAGTAACAGCCAATACTTGGCTAAATTTTTCTTGATTTCAAATGTGTCCAAGTGTGTTGATGTGAATTCATTCACTGAATTGATATGTCTCCTTTTAAAGTCTTCAGTACCTATGTGTGATGATACCCATTGTTACTGGCATCAGGTTAAAGATGTACCTGAACAAGGATTTGTTTTCCAGTTGCAGCTATGTTTTAGTCATCTTTATTTGTGTCACAGTAGCCATGTATCTCTTCTCTTTCTAGGGAACCACCAGAACTGCCTAATTATTCCATTGCTGTACAGAAAATAAAAGGATGAAGCTTGGTAGATACCTTGTACTTTTGGAAAGATGTGCTCTAATGAGATTTTCTGCATGGGCAATTTCAGAACAGTTTGGTTTCTGTACTCAGTTTTACAAGCTAGGCAAAACCTCCTCTTGATGTTCCACCAGAGAATTGATTAAAGTGCCTCAAACTGAAAGATTTCCAAGGAAAATGTAAATATACAGAAACATAAGTATTTATCAAGGGTATCTTCAAGTCCACAGTATACAGCATAGAGGTACAAATCTTGAGAGGTGGAGCCAATTTTTTCCGCAGGAGATGTTTGCATGGTAGCCACCACTGAGCACTAGATGGCCCTGGCTGCCAGCCACTGGAGTGGCCAGGGCTGTTCTGAAAGTCAGTGCTGACCCCACACATGGTCAGAATCTGCTCTTCCTTTTCTGATGGCTGAATACACCTTTTACATAGAAAATTGTAAGATATTTTCAAAAAATGAGCTGGAAGATTAGGGGAGGGGTCTTTGTTCTACTTAATTTTTGGCTCCAGTGTTCCTTGAATCTGTGCATCAGCAGAAGTAACTGATAAATTGTACAAGGGTTGGCCAGAAAAGGGGAAGGAGAGATAAAGTGTCTCTGCATAAGGCACATCAGCTGCACTCTGCCTGCACAGAGGCGTGCTCAATCTAAGTACTGGTGTGGCATTTCTCCTTTTACACCTCTCAGCCAGGGTTTGTCCCTTCCAGGCAAATACAGTCTGTGATGTTTCTGCTGACAGAGAACAATTTTAGACCCATCTGTTCAAGCAGCAAGAGACCTTTCATATGACTTTCTAAGTCAGCAAGAATAACTTAAGTTTTGCTCTTTTCCTTTTCTTTCCTTGCCTATTCTGGGGTGTAGGTTTATATTTTGTTTAAAACCTTTAGGTTTTTTTTCTAACCTATCCTCTAGATTGCTTTTGTGTGCTCTTCCATCTCATACACTGATGAATACTATTCTGGCCATCACCTCTTTTTACTGTTCTTTTCTTTATGTTGCAGAAGGATTTGGTTTCATAATTTTTGTGTATGTTCAGTAATTTCTTTTTGCCTTTCTGCATGACTTTTGCCCGAGCTATTAGGGTGGGAGGAACTTTTGTTTGTTTATGGTTTACCTCCTTTGAAGGAAACACTTCCTCCTCCAGCACCATCAGACTTTTACAAAACCAACTGTGTTAATGAGAGTGAGGAAAGAAATTGCATTTGTGCCAACAGTGGGAACAAAATACATAATTTCTCCATTAGTCTATCAGGTTAGCTCATGTAAACAACATGATTAAATTTGTCTGCATGTATCGTGCTATATAAATAATAATGATAATTAAAAAACCATGCAAGATCCAAAGATAACAAGATTATGTTAGGGGAGAGGTAGGAGGGGGGTGACAGTATTGAAACAAACAAAGATAAACTTAATTCATTAATGCTAGATATCAGTGACTGGTGATGCCATTTGGGGGCTAGAAAATCAACACCAACCCAGAGCTGAGTTTCCCACCACCCTCGGTCTCTGCAGTGCTCTGTGTCCAAGGAGTGCAGTGTCGTAGAAAAGAGGAAGAGCTTTGTCTCTGTGGACCTTTCTCATGTTGGAAAGCAATTTTAAAGAAATGAAAGACTGAACAAGAAGCAGGCTTCAGTTTCAACTCTTTTCGAAGTGCTTTTCAAAGCTACTGCTTTCAATACTGTGTTCATAGGCAAAAGAAGTGGTAACTTCATTCATTGTCTTAACCCTTCAAAGAACACTGTGGAAGGGAGCTCATGGTTAAGAGATTCGTGTATGGAACAAAGATTTTGGCTGCTCTTTAGGAGTTTCCATAAGATGCACTGTATGAAGTCTGAGTGGCTCTGATAACACTCAGACTACTGTGAAATGGTTGTCACATATTTCTGCGATCTCTGCTAAAGGCAGGATTCTCCCCATATTGCCCAAGACCTTGCTGGAGGAGCATGATGTTCCCTTGCTCTCCCAGGCATGGTCAGAGCCACACAAGCCTGGTGCAAGGCAAGCAGCGAGAGCAGCTCCAGATGAGCAGAGGCAGCTCCACACGCCTTGTGGCCCTGGTGAGGTTCCTTAAATAAAGGGTTCTGGGTTGCCATATGGGGCTTTCCCTGGGCTCTGATAGCTCTGCTGAAGTGCATACGTAAATCGGAAATGCACAGAATGGAATAATTCTCAGGCTACACTAAATTACAGAAATGGTCAGTGCTTTGGCACACGCAGATGAGCAGCTGGTAGATGAGTTCAGCAAAGCTGCCTCAAGTTTGGATTTAAAGATAAAGCCTCTGGATCGCAGGAAACTCAAAGGTGGGGTTTCCCACCTCCTCTCTGCATTCACTGATGTCTCTGGCACACACAAATGATCATGGGCTCTGAGCTCTTGTCTGAAAGAAACAGCATTAAATAAAAAGGAAAGAGAGGAGTGTATGAAATTATGGAAATACGGCATTGAAACATTATGGAAATTGGTGGATATTTGCAATAGTATCATTTACTTAATGTCATGTTGGTCTGATAATAGCTATATTTCCATTATGGAAAAAGAAAAAAGAAACACAACTTGATGTCGCTTTATCCTTATTTAGTCCTGTGAGACTACCTAGGCTGTAAAAAAGCTTAACATGCAAATGTGAATTTGTATGATTTAGGGTCACAATGGACTATGAGAAATCCATGAGTGTCTCGTGAACTGCTGTACCACCATCTGTGATTGCTCAGTGCTGTTGCCTGTGGAATAGGAATAAGGCTGTCCCAAAGCTGCAGACTATGGAGCATTACGTGGCCTGCATCAAGAGGAACTGTGACTTTAAACCTTTAAATGTATACCTGCCCTGCCAAGGCACTCACGTTCACTCTTAAAATATCTAATGGACCTGCCAAAAAAAAGTTCTATTTGCACACATCAGAGCCTTCAGTGATAAAGGTTCCTGGTTTTGTCTAGGAAGGAAATTCCCATGCAGATATTGCCTGATGGCTTCTTTTTCCTAAGGATACTTGCGTTAATAATGTTATTTATTTAGAAATACAAAAAACCATGGATGCCTGAGGATTTGCTGTACCATTTAGTATTGAGATTTTTATCGGAATTTTCCCAAAACTCAGTAACAAAGTAGGAAAGGTACCAGATGGACTCTGAAACACTATAGATCTGGGATTCCACTGAAAGCCTGTAGAAGATTTAAAGAGTCAGTGTACCTCTGTACTGTGGTGAAGCATTTTCCTATTAGGGACTGCAACACACTTAAATCCAAATCTTCAAAGATAATGATAAGTCCTATTGAGCAAGTAATAAACATACAAATACCGTTAAAGGTTGGGACCTCAGTCTTGAATTGTGAACATTAAGAAGATGATTGTGATGTTGTGAGATTAACAGTACTACATCTAGAGTAATTAATTTCAAATTTTAAACAGAGTCTGTGTCTCATGCCTAGGGAGGATGTAAGGCACCATCTTCCTTCTATGTAGAAAAGTGAAGCATAGGCAGGATTGTTTCAGTACCTTTTGCTCTCACGTTCCAGAGGTGGTCAAGGACAGCCGTGCTCAGCTGGTGAGCAGCAGCATGACCAGAGGAGCAAAGAGATTTTTCCGGAGATGCCCAGTGCCGGTACAGGTACCCCAGCTCCTGACTCAGAACGCTTTATTTCTCCCATTTATCAGTTTGTGCTGCTTGGGCTGCATCCTCTATCCAGTAATCATGAAAGCTAAACATACCTCTCCACAGGCATGTCTATCCCATCCCTGGTTCTGAGGTGGTGTTGCTAACTCGAAGGAGGGGAAGACCGCAGGTAGGTTTGCCATGTTACTGCTGTCAGCTGGCTTTTGGTTTTGTGCGCTTCCATTTGCAGTTTGGTAGGCAGCTTAGAAAATCTCCACAGCAACCCCATGTGTCCCATAAAATTGTGTATTATCTTGTTTGGAAGAGGTTCGTTAGGAAGATTAATGAGGTATTATTTTTCTCTCGTTCCGTGTCCTGATACAGAGGGGGCACAGTAATTTTCCCAGCTGTGCACAGCAGCAATTGGTCCTCTCCAGGGTCCCCAGCATCACTGCATTGTGATCAGTTAAACTGCTCAATCTTTGGAAGTGTTATTCATCAGCTTAATTAGCCCTAAAGGAAGCACTTCTTTTAAAATAAGACAAGAGAAGGACATAATGTTGTTAGCAGTGGCAACTTGTTTAAATAAAAGAGCTTTTAAGCTGAGTTCTATATGAACCCCTAAGAATCACTCAGGTTTTTTCCCCTGCCCCTTGTCCGTTCCCTGCCTCCAGCGAGCTACCAGCCTCGTTGGCATCAGATTAATCCAGTTACATGGTTCTGCGGTGGGTCCGATGCCGTCACACAGCAAGGACAGGTAAGTCAGGTGTCTTCATCAAGAAGATGGGGTAAGCTATGAGAGAGTCCTGCTGTCTAGCTCTCATTTTCAGCTGGGACATTTCTTCCTTTGGTTTATAGCAGGAGAATTCAGAATTTATCGCACCGTTCTTCCAGGGTTAAAAGGGCAGAACAAGTCCTGGAAAAAGTTACAGAAAGTCATAACTTTCGTAAGGGTGAGTCTGATACTGTGTTTTTGCCACAGACAGATATGATCACACAAAATCAGTTCAGGCTAAAAATAGCTGGTGAGGTTTTATGTTAAAATACGTGGAAGCTGTGGAAGGGCTAGAACTTGAGCATCAGTGACCACATCTGTAGCCCCATTCCCAGCCCAAGGATGGCAGCTTAAATAGACTTTCTTATTCTGAGAAAATTAGATGCTTTTTATTTATAAGAAAAAAGTATCTTAAAAAAAAATATTCTACCTGAACACTCTGTTTCAGCTGTGAAAATGTCTCCTCAGTTTCAGGAATTGTTCTGTAATTATGATCACAGTTAAGTATTTTTTTTATTTATTATTATTTATACTTTGTGTAACATAGTATATGTGAGTTTGATTTTTTTTTAATGCTGTGCTTAAAAATACCAAGCTTTCAAATGTGTTTACACAATGTGTTCTGTCCTAAGCAACTATTTGCAAAGCTAGAACTGCTAAATTAATATGCCATTTTCACATCGCACAAGTTGAGGTTGGTTTTGGTGTGTGTAGGAGGAGAAGAGCTAACTCTGCAATGGCTCAGCCAGGATGCTTTTCAAATATGACTGATCAGCAGGAGAAAAATCAAATTTCTTAAATTAAGTGCTGTATGAATAGTGATTGCTCATTCTTAGCTTGAAGGGGAAGGCAGGACAGCAGGAGATGGGCACGCAGTGCCTGCTGACCATGCAGCATCCTTCCAGGGCTGGGTTTCGGCTCAGCTCACACACGTCTGGCCTCCATGGGGACAGGGATGCTTTGAAAACAGAAAAGGACAGAAGCAACTAAAAAAAAACTAGAGCAATGTATCTTGGTACCAGTAGGAAAAGGTTCATCCATTCGGTTACGGGCTGCTCAGGCTGAGCCCTGGAGCATGGCTTCAATCAAGTGGTCTGGAATGTTTGGATTTGTCTCTGTTTTTAATTATTATTTTTTTTTGGGGGGGGAGGGTTTTTTTGTTTGTTTGTTTGTTCGTGGTTTGGTTTTTTGATGATTTTTGTGTGTGTGTGTGTTTGTTTAGTGATTACATTGTTGCTAATTCCCAGAATGCCTGCAAGCACCCCAGCAGTGCGGCACCTGGTGACAGATGGAGGGCGGCTGTGCAAGCAGCAGGCACGGCGCAGCCCAGCTCCCCGTGCCTGTAGCTCTGCTGTACCGGTTCCTTACAGCATCCATCCGGGACAGGTACAGTGTCACTGCCGAGGCTCCTGGTCTGCCTTACAGGGTGCTACAGGAGGACTGTGCACCACTGATTAATTGCAATTTCAGACAGTTCCCATTATCACCATGCTATTAATTACTTTAATGATGCATTCATTTAGATTGAAAATATGATACCAGTGAAGTTTAATTAAAAAAATCAATAACTCATTAACACATTATTGCTACACCTACATACGTCACCATATTAATCTCCTGTGTTGGAGAAGCAGTTGTGCTGCAGTTTGGTATCCATAGATCTTTTTGTTAGAAGTGATTTGTTGGTAGGACAATCATGAGAGTTATTCAGTCACCACTTTCTTTAGAGACTATGAACCACAAGTCAGATTGATACTTCTCTTTGGGCTAGACAAAGCTGACAAGTACCCCAGGTAATATTCATTCTTTCTATGTTTATTCAAAAAGAAAATACTATTTGGGTGTTTGTGTGGCTGGTTGAAATTCCAACTTTTCACAGTATGTAGGAAGGAAAAAGCCACTGAATTTTCAATTAGTGGCCACAGTTTTGGGGCATAGCCCAGGAATTTTTATCAGTAAAGCAGTACAACTTGATATTAGGGACAAGGCATCCCCTCTCCTGCGGCTATACCTCGATATCCCACATTGGCTTCAGGTTCAATGTGCACCTGACTCTGCCCTGGCGCTGGCACTGAGGAACCAGCTGCTGCTTTCACATGCCTGAGATGTATTAGATGGTATGACTGAAGGTATAACATCATTTTTGGTTTATGTATGAATGTATATGTTGTATGCATGTATGCACACATATATACACGAGCAGAATGATGTTTTGTATTTCACAGTGGGACAGATGGGAGAAGGAGCAACAGCAAGCTACTGGAAACCATCCAAATGTTTAAATGAGAAGTGAGCTGAAGAAAGAATGTTTCTGAAAATGTACTTGTTCCTTAGTGGATAAAATACACTCATTACTGGTACGTTCCCATGCATCGGTTAGTATAGTCTTTAATTAAATTATCCCTGACATAAAGTCATAGTCTCTCAGACAGCAGCACAGACTCGTGCTGCCCAACAGAACTCTTGACAGGCTGTAGGGGCCATCACTGTGCTCTGCAGACCAGCAGCTCCAGTCCCTGAGAGACCCGCACAGGACTGGACTCAGCAGTTCCCGTGTCCCAGTCACCAGCCGAGACCCCGGTGGTGCCGCTCCAGGCCAGGAAGCGCATCCTGGCAGCCCCAGAAACAGCCTGACCTGCTCCCAGTGGCAGCTGCAGCCACAGGAGCGGTGTGTAGCTCTGGGGTTCCACCGGTGAAACAGAAGACAGCTGGGTTTGGAACACCGTACGGGTCCCGTTACGGGGTCCCTGTGGCTCTGCCCCAGCCTGCGGGTCGGTAACGGGCCGTTTGCAGCAGGAGGCCACAGGCGCAAGGCAGAGGCACCTCAGGCTGTGAGCTGCTCTTGTCTGGAGGCTGCACTGTTGACCGCAAGCTCTGGCCAAATACTACAGCTTTTTTAATTATTATTTTTGTTTCAATTTTTTACAGCCTAGAGAGTAACAGCACAGCTGGTCCCATGCTGCTCTCCATGGTACCTGACCAGCCCCACCTGGACACCCCGCAGGTGCCCATGTCCTCGTGGTCATGTTTCGGTCGGGGGCCGTGGGTTCCTGCCCCAGCAGTGCTGTAGGGTGCTGATCACCATGAAGGTAGGAGAAAGAGCAGTTAGCTGAGTGGGGGACCATGTGCCTGCAGGCAACTTTTCCTCAAATCAAAGATTACTGGTCATCCACCTCTGGTCTGGTACACAGGCATTAAGCAATTGATGTGACAGCTGGACCTTGGGGTGCCAGGACAGAGCAGGGACGAGGCCACAGCTGGTGCCTGGGCAGCACTGCTGGCATCGCCACGCATCTGCCAGAGGATGTTGGGGTTTTCCCGATCCATCAAAAACAGCCATCTGGAGAAAGTATAATACAATTGGGATAAAATTTTAGAAGAGATTACTTTAACTAACATCTAAGATTTCTTGTTCCACACACACACGATTTCTGAGATTGTTTGTGAATGTGAATTAGCACTGGACTGTAGTTATGGAACTTAGTTAATTGATCATGGCCCAAGCAGCTTTGCTTCTAAAGCTGCTTAAAGCAGTGTGCTAAACCAAAAGGTTCCTCCGATAACCCCGTCAATGCCTGTGGCCACAGGTACTGTCACAGACCTTGTCTCCAAAGCATCTGTGAGGGAACATTGTTCTGAAGTAAGAGTTTCCCAGATTTGGTGGAATCCCTGTGGTAAATCAAAAAAATTTGCAGGTTTCAGTTCATTTCAGCACGAGTGGAAAGGAGATATATACACAGTGGCAGGAGACAAGGATGGATGTTAAGGGAGCCTTCCACCAGTAAAACCACCAGCTGTGTCTCCAGGATGTTACTAGTAATTCTGCAGTACCTGATTCCTGCCCCTGTCCCTTCTCCTCTCTGTCCTTCGCTCCTGTTTGTACAGCTGCAGCAGGACACGTTTCTGCTGTTGAGTGACCAACTCTGGTCCCACTGTCGCCCCTGAGGCAGGTTACCTCTCCAGATGTCTCTTCCATCCCCTTAAAGCTTTCTTCTAAAGAACCAGAACATCACGGACAGGATGTGACACAAGGTATTTGCTCAAGTACAATGGGTTTGGTGAGGAAGAGTTTAAGATTTTTTTTTCCCAGCTAACTAATTTTTCTTTTAGAAGATTTTTTTTCTGATTTTTTTTTGTTTGTACTTACAAAAAAGGTACATTAATCTCTGCAGCAATTAAAATTGGCTTTTTTCATTTTACTACATCCAAATTTCTAGATTCTCCATCTACTTAAGCTTAAGATTCAAGGCTCACAAGAGAAACCCTTAGGGAGGCAACCTATTGCTGGACATCAAATGACACACCATGTTTCCAGAGTTACAGCCATGCTAACAAAGCTAATAACAATTTATTATTAATAATTCTGCTCTAGCTAATGTGTTGTGCTTTTCATTTTCATTGTGCTGTATGTACATTAACTAATAAATATCCACAATATCTCAGTGAGGGTGGTAAGTGCTGTTATTCTCATTTTATGGATGGAAAAATGAGATACAGAGAGGTTAATAGCAAGTCTAATTGGACAATAATTACCCACTTAACACACTGAAAATTAAGAAATAATCCTCCCTTTGTCATTACATCATCAGAACAAGGAGAGAGCAGTGTTCACATTCTCCCTATCCCACCATTTAGCCAAACAGCTTATATGCAAATGAAAGCAAAGGAAGTGCAACAGCAGATAAATAAATTGTTCTTTTCTTTTTTTTTAACATCTATTTTCCATCACTGAGTCACTTCAGGATAAAAGAAAATTATTGAATTTTCTCTGAAATCTATTAGGAGATGATTTCAAATGAAGTCAAACTCTATTTGTAAAACATGTCTTTTGGAAAAGAAATGGAAGAAAGGGGATGTAGTTACTGCTATGGACTGGTTTAACTTATTTTTTCTGAAGAGGCAAAAAAATGTAGCAAAAAAATTTCCAACTTAAAAGACAACGGGAAAGCCACGAGCTCCGAATTCTCTTGTGACAGGTATGCTTATTGATGTATGTCCTTGTAAGGGTGCTCCTCACTCACCCCTCCTCATCCCTCCTCATCCCTCCTCATCCCTTCTTATCCCCCCAGTACTTTAACACAGTTTTGGAACTCATTATCTAGCACTTGCACCTGGTTTGCAGCCCTCCGGTTGTTGGCTGATACATTTGGTGATACCTGGTTTGAGCCTGTGTGTGTGCGTGCCATCGGTGTGCTGTGACCTGTTACCACTCAGTCCTTTCAAAGAGTAAGTACCAACATAACTGTTTTAAACCATGAATACATGACACGAGCCTTTGGGACTTCCCAAGTCCTGTCATCCACATTTAACACCAGATATAGCAGTGTGGAAAAACAGTAAGGGAATAGGCTGTGCTTTTCCAGAAAGCACCTGCCAGCTGCAGCCGTCTTCCACAGCCATGCTGAGATCATCAGGTCAAGCATATTGAAGGGATATTACACACTTTGACAGGTGGCGCTGGGTTTTCACTCTTATCTGAGGCCCTAGGTGGGTGACAGTAACACCCAAACCCACAATGCAGAACATGAGTGCCATAGTGACAATTAATCTGCCCAGCCCAGAGAAGAGGCTTCTGGGCTGGGGCTTTACGATAGCATCTCCACCAGTGTGTGTCCTCAGCACCTATTGCATTGGTGCCATGGGGTTAAGGAGATAAACGGAGCTCCAGACAGCACCCTTTCTCTGCAAATATTTATCCCCTATTAAAATTGGAGGGAGGGAAGATGGGAGGATTCTTGCATTAACCAATTTGATTTTCCTATTTGTTAGTCTCAGAACGTAAAGATTTCCTTTCCGATATGTGATATGTCAAAATTCACCAAGTAAACATCACTACCAAATAACAGACCCACAGCTCACTTGAAAGAAAGGAAAGAAAAAAGACCACCGTAGGTCCAGGACCCAGTTCCTAATTTGCACAGGCTGTTTTAACTGGCTTTTATTTTCTGCTTGCTTACCTGAGCAGGAGCCCAGAGCTGCTCTAGGGGCGTTAGTGTAATGTCACCAGCATTAACATTCCCCCAAACCCCCAATTTTGGCGAAGATGGCCCTGATTACAAGAACAGTTTGTTCTTTCAGTTGTTCTTTTGCTTTTCCTCAGATCAGGAGACTGATGGGACCTTGGCAGGTTGTTCTGGTCTTGCCTGGCCACAGTGGCTGGCGCCAAAGGGCAGCACTATCTGCTCAAAAACATCCAAGCCACGGCTTGTTTGACCTTTGTCTACCTCTGCACATCTCTTGGAAAAATGGTGGGGATCAGGAGCTTATCTTTACCTTCTGTCATTTAAAAGGAACGTGCTAAAACGGTTGCTAGAGCCTTCAAGCAAGTCTGCAGCTGCCTCATTATGTGGATTTCCATTGGATCATGACACACAATAACTGCTCAGAGTCAAAAGGCAACAAGTGAAGGCTCAGCAAATGCAATTGCCTTGTGATGAACTGTCGGTCCTGGGCACTGCTGGAATTATGAATTTCCAAGATTTTGATGGTACTGAATTTTGCTAGTAGAATGAATCTTTAAGATTTTGATAGTACTGAACTTTATCAATAGAATAATAATATATTATTATAAAAGGTAATAAAGCCCAATAATCTATGTTTTTATATTTCCATAGTCCCCACTAATTTTACGGGAGCACATGGTATTTTGTCCCAAAATTGACAGTGACTTGATGACAAGAGAATGTCATTAGCAGTAGCAGCTAATGCTATGCACGTGATTATGACAGGCTAGAAGCTTATTTCTGCAATAAAGTTTCAAAATGAATCACCAGAATTTGTCTCCTTTCCAAAGGAGATCCATTTTTACCTGTGATTACTAGGCTTTGTACTAAGACTTTTAAAATTACTTTTTAGTTGGAAAAAATGGTGGAAAGGATGCTTCTGCTCTTCTTAAAACCACTCCTGTGAGAGCCAGACCCTGCTCTGTGGGGAAGGGGTGAGGTGGCAGCACCAGGGTGCTGACATGGGTGTGCAGGATGGCTGGAGGGGGGCTCAGGGCAAAGACCAGCTTGTTCGTGGCTTAAGAAGAAGATGTCTGCATATGCACCTGCACCATTTAGCGCAGGCGGCTGCTGGACCAAGGTAGCCCGTGAGGAACCAGAGTGCTTGATCCAGAGTTACTTAATCCAATTTCCCAGGTCACTGGGCAGTGACTGGGAAATGCCTTGAAAAATTATAACTTTGGAACTTTGGACTATGTATAACATTTTTGTGCCGTTTTCCCCTGTAAATCAGATCCCAGCAGTGCTTCAGAAGCAAGGGAAGGTGGCAATGGGAACGCACCTCTGCTGAGGGCAGGGCTCTGTGCAGCTCCCAGTGCAGCAGGGCTGTGTTCTTACTCTCAGGGCACTGCTGTAATACCCATGGTAAATGTAATAGTAAAAATACCTGTGAGATGGACCACTGCTTCAAATGCCATTCCAGTAACTGTATATGTAACTGTTTGCACTTCGTTATTCTCATCTGTGCTGGAGCCTTTTAGATTTTCTTTTCCTTTCTTCTTCCATTGCAGTGCCTGCCAACTGTCCCCTTCGTGGAGATTTTATGAAATCTAAAATCCACAATACTTGGTTGTCATTAGTCCACTGTGAAACATAGGCACTCGTGACTTTTGCAAAAAGCTTAGCACTGACCTCTGATTTAATATCCTGGACACTAGGGAAGTGATCCCTAAGCGATTCCACAACGCCAGTTCTGCAGCAGAGGTGAGTGCCAGGGCAATGGGCAGGTTCCACCTTCAGTAATGGTGCTCAACTCAGAGATACCTTTCAGGTTTAGGTGGTGTGTATCCCGCAGCCTTAAAAAAATTGTTTTATGTAATGAAATATAATAGCGCTTCAACCAGTTGCCAGAATATGCCATTAAATTTGTCCTGCTAATGTGAGTCCAGACACAAACAGCAGCCTGCTGTAAACATCTGGAGCCATGTGGTCAGCTGCATACACATACCATGCTGCTTTAAAGGAAGGTTTTCTTTTCTGTTTTACAGAGGATTTGCATTTGAAGGAGAAACTTCATCACTTGGAGGTTTTAGTGTGTATGAAAATAAGTGCTCAACAAAAACAAATGATAGAAATGTTCTTTTAAAATGGACTAGCTGATGGCCAAAGACCTAGAACAGCTAAAAAAAAATATTAATTAGGTTGGTTTTGATAGACAGTTCCTTTTTGTGGGCATTCAGGGTGCTGATTTTAAATTCTGACTTGTTTCTTGTCTGTTTTTTTATTAATTGTTTTCTGTTTGATGTGCAGGAATTTCATGGGGGCTTCCACATTAAGCTGATTCACATTTCATTTACTGCATGTTCCCATATGTCTGTGTGTGTGTATATATATATACACAGACACACTACATGTGAGTATGCCAGTTCACACACACTGTTGTTTAACCAATAGATACAAGACTATATATAACAGTGTTAATTATCTAGATCAGAACAGCGAAAATTAATACAAATTGAATGAAATTATTTTATTCCTTCTCTCCACACAAGAAGAGAAAAGCTGGATAAAATGTAACAGTTTGCACAATTGCACCATTGCACCTTGCACACACACTCGTGTAAGAGATACTCTGAGTGCTCTGTGGTCTCCGGTGACTCGATTCAGAACAAAATTTTTCTTCCAAGTCAGCATTTCAAAAGCTGTTTCGATATATGGTGGAATTCAAATTTCAGTGTTATGAATGAAAGAAAATTATAAGATGGAAAAGATGTTTTATTTAATTTTGACTTTGTCTTCTTTTTCTTTCCAGTTTTTAAACCAAAACACCTGCTTGGAAGGTGGCACTTAAAATTTAATTTGTAATGAAAAGCACTGATTTAAGTTTCCCATGAGAAGTGCAAAGTTCAGCTTGAATTTTTATTTCAGTGGGTGAGTGTAGGGGCTTCTGCACATAACAAATGTGAGCCAGGTCCAGCCTCCACAGAGGGCAAAGCACTCCAGTAAATTGTTTACTCATTTGCAGGTGATGTGACAGCAAAATGGTCTTAATGATTTTCTTCAGTGACTCTGCTTAACTCGTAATGGAATAAATTGGAGGAACCTGATCTCAGGCACATGTGCCTGTTGGACTGCAGCTAAATGACAGGGGTGGTGTCTTCTGCTGGGATTCACCCCCTCACTGCTGCTGGAGAAGGGGGGCTGGGGGTGCAGCAGCGTAGGTGGCAGCCCCCAGTGTCGGGGGAAGGAGTGGATGTGGTCCAGCCCTGTGGTCAGGCTCTGTGGTTTGTGGCTTCCACGGAGAGTGAGATGTCCAACATGGAGACACTTTGAGTGTTGAGGCATTACTCTGCTTAAAAAAAAAAAGAGCTTTAAGAGCTCTACCAGTCCAAACTGTCAAAACCACTTTCGTCAAAAACATCAAAATCGAATGGTTTGGGTTGGAAGGGACCTTAAAGGCGATCCAGTCCAACCCCCTGCCACGGGCAGGGACACCGGCCACCAGCCCAGGCTGCTCAGAGTTCCGTCCAGCCTGGCCTTGGGCACTGCCAGGGATGGGGCATCCACAGCTGCTCTGGGCAGCCTGTGCCAGCGCCTCGCCGTCCTTACGAGGAAGGATTTCCTCCTAATATCTAATTTAAATCTCCTGTCTTTTGGTTTAAAACTGTAACTCCTCGTCCTACATGTAAGGGAAGAATTTGATAATCAGTGATTCTAAAAATTCAGGCACTCTAGGTCGTGCAGAGCTTTTTTAAAACTTTATCTCCAAATTAATTTGAAAATGTGGGTCAAGTCCTAAAACCTTTTTTTAAACCCTAAATGCTTACTAAAAGTTTTACTTGAAGATTTTGCTCTGTCAGACTCCCAGAATGGACATGAATAGCTGTATACCGGTAGAAATAGGTGGCTGCCTATGCCACTTTAGATTTCTAGTACACTTACAAAACTAAAGCACCAGGATAACATTGCCTAAATAGTCCTATATCTGTAGATGTTTTGTGATCAGTACCACTTAATTTATTGTGGAATGAAACTTGTGAAATTCAAAAGAAACATAATACTTTACAGATTTTTTTATGAAATCTATAATGTCCCATATAAAATAATTATCTTTATCTAGTTGCTAATTCCATAGCACAAATATAGATTTTGATTAAATTCTATATAGGTGATCAATAAATCTGCAAAAATCTATTATTTGCAATTAAATTCTGCAGAAATGTTCCGTAAGCACACCAATTATGAGCTCGGAAAGGAGAATAGCCTTGTGATACAACATTTTTTGATGTGAATGGTCCTCCCAATAAAAAATGATGGAAAATAAAAACAGATTTTCTGTCACAGGTGGAATTGTTCTTCTTAATGCACTCCAAATATTTCTGTAAAGCATCATCTCCTCTTTAAATACATATTATAGTACGTCAATGGAAGTCGATACCTTTTGTCAATGGGTAAAGTATTATAACTAATGATCTGGCCTGTTTCTTATTTAGCTATTGATTCTGCCTCTCTCTTGTTTTGTTTTTCTGAAAAAACAACCAAGTTAGGGAATTGGCTTTCGAATCGTGTAGAACAGCCCAGGTCGGAAGGGACCTCAAAAGATCCTCTGGTCCAACCCTTTGTGGGAGAGGGAGCCCGGATGAGGTTCTCTGGCACCCTGTCCAACTGCATCTTGAAAACCTGTGACAACGGGGACTCCACCACATCCCTGGGGAGGTTGTTCCCGTGACTGTTCTCACAGCAAAAAAAAATTCTTTCTTAAATGGAGGTGAAATTTCTCCCAGTGCAACTTGTGTCCATTGCCCCTTGTCTTCTTCATGTGGCCACGTGGTTTTCTTTTCTAAAAACAAAGTGGCAGGGGATGAAACATTTAAAAGCTGTTTCAGCTATCTCTTCTTGATCCAAGTAATTATTCTGGCTGTTTTCCTGAGCCAACACCTAACAAGAGAGTTTATTCTGGTCAGCTGTAAACAAAGCAGTGTGCTTCTATTTACCAAATTACTTTGCTTTTCATTTGAAGGTCAGGATAAAAAGCACTGACTGAGCACTAAGAGAAGCAGGAGCTAGGAGCAGTGCCCAGTGCTTCCCAGTGCCCTGCCTAAACACTCTGGCAGCTGCCCCCGCTTTCCTCCATGGGCTGCCTTCTCTCCATGGTTTGTTAGATGATGCACTTTTTGTTCAGATTGGATTTCTGATGAGTATGTTTAGCTCAAGAAAAGGTTATCTGGCTGTAGTTTTGTATCTGGGT
Source organism: Falco biarmicus (assembly GCF_023638135.1). Lineage (NCBI taxonomy): Eukaryota > Metazoa > Chordata > Aves > Falconiformes > Falconidae > Falco > Falco biarmicus. The sequence continues at coordinate 65,625,408 of NC_079295.1, forward strand.
CTGCTGCTGGGCTGAGGCCGCGTAGCTGGGGAGCGTGACTCCTGCACGTGGCGTGGCTGGACATGCTCCTGCGGCCCCATGCTGAGACACGGTGTGAATTAAATTATGGGTGATGATCTGGTGGGTGAATTAAATTATTCTTAAATTGGTTTACGTGAATCCATCTCTTCAATATGGTGCTGGAAAGACAGGGACTTCTACTTACTTTATTTACATTGATGCTGGTTTTAGTGGGAAAATGGTAGTTTTGGTGTATAGATTTCAATTAAGGCTGAAAATAACCTCTCAAAGATACAACTAAGATTGGATGGAAAAAATTCATTTTTTATGAGTCTGAACTGCCTGTTTCAGTAATTTTGATGAGTAAAAATTGAACCAGAGACTGAAGATACTAGATTAAATAAACAAGAGAGTATTTTAAGTTATATTTAGTGCTGTTGTGGGCAAATTAAATAAGTGGCTGGCACAGGAGTGAAAAGAAGAGAAGCAATGTTGCACCTTCAGTCCTGCTTTCTGAAGGCTGACCTGTACAATTCAACATTAAATGGCTTAACCCCATGCACTGTTTGAAATGTTTCTGATGCTCAGGGAACCCACATTCCTGCAGTAATAAGCCATTACCCGTTGCCCTCAATTATTCTCAGGTTACAGAGTACAGTTCAACAGTCCGAAAACGTAGTCAGCTGCGAAGAGGGAGGATGTAAAACCCAAAGCCCACAAAGGGCAAAAAGAAGTTTAAAGGGTTTAAATGGGCTGAGCGGGCAGCGTGGCTCTGGTCACCAGTGCTGCTGCTGCTGCCTCAGGACACAAAGGATGTTCTTGCTGTAGAAACAGGGATGGCAATCCTCTGCAGTGCTTGTAGAGATAGCTTTGCAGAGGAATGCCCTCTGTGCCTCGGGGAAGGTGCGTGAGCCTTCTGAAGCAAGTGCTGGGAGAAACAGACTTGTAAACATCTGACAGAATCATGCCTTTCTAATAAATATTGAAATAGACCCTTCCCAGAATTTGGGAGTATTAGTTCTGGCACTGCTTCAAGCCTGTCTCTCATCAAGTGATTGATTTCTTTATTTCTGTTCTTTCCTGCCAGCCCCTGGGAACGTGATTGAGTTAAATCTGGAGAACCTTAAAAGCACAGTGAATTTATCAGGGAACAGAATGAGAGTACTTGGGCAGAGGCAGGGCAGCCTCTTAAGCTGTGCATTTGCCCAAGTCCTGCAGAACAAAGTAATCTCAAAAATCTAATTTCATCTGCTTATTTGAAAGAGGTTGGTCTGGGGAGGCTGGGGTATGAGAGGTGGGATTATTGACCCAGGAGGGATTTATTCCAGGGTATCTCCATGCTATAAACCACCAGTGCTTGGTGGCTGGTTGTCATCTCCACTGGCATCAGCCAGTTCCTGCCACTGAACTTCAGAAACCCATTTTCTGTTTTTATAAAGAAGGTGGTGTAGAGTGAGTCTGCTGCTTCTGGCAGGGTATTTTCATATCCTTAAACTGGATTATACTGTACATAACTGTGTGTATTTCTTGCTCATTCTTTCCTCCTTAGATCACTGTGCCCAGGTGGACCAGCAGAAAGCTGCTGAATGCTGGGGCAGAAATGCTGAGGATAAACAAAGCTCAGGATGTGTAGGTATCATAGCTACTCATCAATCGGCATTTACCGAGTAGTTTCTCTATTTCAGTCACAAAATTTAAAATTTAAATCGCTTTGGTAATAAGCATAATATCACAATAGAAGAAGTGAGGACAAGTGACAATAGGCAGTATTTCTTCCCTTGTGCCAAGAATATAAATGTAAAGGCAGGTGCTGCAGCAACAGCTGTGCAAGGAGGATGAGTTGCTGGTGGCAAAGCACAGAATTCCTCAGAAGCAGAAAAAAAATCACACACATCCAAAACACCACTGGGTAAAGCTGGAAAAGCATCTTTCCTTTCAGATCAGGACAATTTTACTAGCATTTTTCAAATAACTCGCGTGTTGGATTTTTGTTCATCCTTGTTTCTCTCAGAAAAGAACAAGCTGCCACCCAGCACTATCTGCGCCGGTGCAGGGAGCGTTATCTTGCTCTGCAGCCTGCACAGCATTTTCCTGGAGCAGGTAAATTGAAGAGGGTTAGTGATTCTCTGTTATTTAGATATTTAATGGTTTTGTTTCCTGTACACATTCTTTGTCACAAAATTTAACCATCTTGGTAATTGCAGATGATGACTGTTAGCTGACATCAGTGTCCAGAGCTGTAACTGACTGCTGGGAAGTGCAAGAAATAACTAAATGGTCAGTAGTTCTGCACAAAAACATTTCCTCACAGGCAACATGCAAGTAAGTTCTTAAGCTTGAAGCATTTGGAAAAACTGCACTAAAAACAGTTAAAATGATGGTTATCTGCCAAAAAGTTACTAGCAAACTTTTTTCTTTGCTTGTTTATTTTACCGAAAGTTTTATGCTTTTATAAACTGGGATTGTTTATATACCTAACAAGAATTGAAGAGGTGTTTTGGTTGATTTTTGTTATTGTTTTCGTTAAAAGTCTTTCAGTCAAGCAGAACTGTTATGAAGCAGAGGATGGGAGTTTTGATCAACCACTTTCTTCCCCAGGCAGATGGTGCCCCAGCTCAGAGCAGCCCCTGCCCATCCCAGGAGTGCTCCACCGTCCTGGACCTTCTCCAGAAGTGTAGAAACAAGTTCAGCCAGACATTACTGAGAAGCAATCCAGAAATATCCTGTGGACAGAAGGGGCAAAGGCAATGTTACTGTTTGGGTAGTTTGGGCTCGTTCCCATCTGCTGTCAAGGTAAACCATCTCCTAACCTTGCAGAAACTTGTGCATCTCCAGCAGAAACAGTGTTTAAAGTGAAGGAGTTACGTGCAGTTTAGCAGAACCCTGTATGATGTGTAGAAGAAAAATAGCCTTCAGTTTTTTTATGCAGTTTTAATTGATTGCTTCAGCTAATCTCTTTTATTTGTACCTACCTGATTACTGTTTTAGCCTGTGTTTTTTAAAGAAGGGTTGAGCATTAGGAAAGTTTTCTTACAAATATGATTAAGGAAATACACAAAATGAAGATGACTAGCTAATGCTGCACTGCTCAGCTGATAGAGCAGAAGAGAGAATAAATGTTAAATGCAATTAAATATAAAACAAATTTTCAGTACACGGCATCCCAATACATCAAGAAGTTTTGCTTGCTTCTGGCCAGGAAAGCATCCTGTTCATAGTGCTTGGAAAAACTAATTACACTGCTCATGCTTATTTACACATTCACAGCTTGCTAGAAAGAGACTGATTTTTTACCATTCGCTTACCCCGTTCTTTGAAGCATTCCTGCTATTTTGGTATCGGCAATGCTGTACCTGTTGGGGGCTCTCATAACCATGCAAGAACACAACCCGAATGATCCAAGACCAAAATGTTTCTCCTTCCCAGACACACCCAATGACCACCTATATATTTATGAGAAAAAAAATGTATTAAGCGCAGAAATGCTCGAATCAAGACCCTTCTTGTTCTCATCTTGCAAATGAGACGGTAGAAGAATGGATTTTTCAGTTTGGGGCACAGCTGCCAGTGGGTCGCAGCCCCACTGCCTGGGACAAGGCGAGGCTGGCACGCTGCCCCTGGGTGCTGAGCCCTGCCGCCCACACTGGGGGTTCCATCTGCCGGCCGCCCACCTGCCGGCCCCGCAGCCGGCTGAGCAGGCAGGGCAGGGCAGGCTGGGCACAGCTGGCAAACCTGGGGCACCCGCAGGCTGGGCCCCTTCTGCAGCGCTGCGCAGAGAGCAGGGAGCCCACCGGCATCCCTTCCTGGGCGGGCAGCGTGGGATCCATGCTCTGCCTGCAGGATTAAACAAGTCAAGTGAGTTGAGGACCTTCCCAAAAACCTCCCCCTAAATTAAAGGCAGAATCCTGAGCAAGGTGGAACATATTCACATACTTCCCGATGAACACTGCCCTGGAAAATGTCCAAGTAAGGATATGCAAATCAGAATTTAGCCCTCCCACATTCTAAAATAATTTAAGAAACCTTAAAAAATTAAATTGCTGTCAATCCTGGATGAAAGAAAAACTAACAGATGCAAGTTTCTCTTAATCAAGTTATTCTCCCAGGAAAATGCAGGAAAAGAGAGGAGTCTACAAGCAGAGCTATTCTTTCTTACTTTGATGTAAAAACAAACAAAGCATCTGGAATTAGTCTGAGTGACACTTACTATAAAGACCTCAGTTATCTCTTCCAAAAAATATTCTAAACTGTTTCAAAAAAATCACAAACCTTGCCAACTAAAGGAAATAGGTCAGAACATTCAAGGTTTAAAAAAAGTGTATCATATGCTGGGGAAGAAAGATGATACTGTGTCATCACACTAAGGTAGAGGCACGTTTTATCTGTAAGAATATGTCAGTGTTCCAATAAAAAACCCCACCTGTAAAGGTAGAGGGTGTATTCCCAAAGCATCTACAAATACTCAGACTGTACCTTGGTGCCTGCAGAGTAGCAATAAAAAGGTGGTTGTATATACAGTTGTATAAACTTCAACAGCTTTTGAAAAGACATGTTAGGATTCAAATAGGAAGGGAAAGGACCATCATTATTAATGTAAAATGAATTGAAGAGAATAGCTTCAGAATAGCGAACGTGCCAGAGTGGGACATGAAATGGGAGGTGGGAAAAGGAAATTCAAACATCATTCCTTACAGAATTTAGAAGCAGAATGGGACGTGGGAATTTCCCCTTCAGTGGAAAAACTGATAGGAAGAGCCAGGAGGAAGGGAATTCTTGGATTATGGCACCAGAAGCATTTAAATTTTCCATTCTCAGGTAGCCCCTCCGTGTTTGATGGGTTCCCAGTGAGCATGTCCCTTTAGCTTTTGCATCACTGATGCTTTCATTTCTCTTCAGTGCTGTTTTCCAGGTGATCTGAAAGAAAACAGCAATGACAATTATATGTAGTTTACCTATTACATTTTTCCATGCTTAGCTCTCAGAGCACTTTGGAGGTCACACCATTTCTGCAAGGAGAACTGAAACGGAGACTGAAAGACAGAGACCAGAGGCAGAACCCAGGCTGGGCTCGCACCTGGTTTAGTTTCTGTTCTCTCTAAGGAGTGATTGGGAAATGCTCTTGTGGTAAGGCCATAAATAACTCAGTGCCAACACACCAGCTCTTGCCATCTCCTGTTCAAGTCAGTGCAACCACGAAGAGCCGTTCATCTCGTAAGTGCTGCTTTTAATATTTCACAGGGGTGTCCTTTAGGCACCTGATTCCATTTCCTTTGCATGGTAAGTCTGGTTTGTCCTTTCTGAATGACGGGTGAGTGCAATCAATTGTCTGTCAGTCTCACCTTGGCAGTCACCTTGCTCATTAAACACGTGTATTTGTTGTGGTTACACGTGAGCTCCCAGATGTGAGTGCAGGTTGTTCAGACCCATGGGCTCAGTCTTCACACCAGCCGTGTGTGTCCTGGTCCAGCCTGCTGCTGTGGTCCAGTCTGCTGCTGTGGTCCAGCCTGCTGCTGGGCAAGAGCTGTGGGGCTGCTGGGCATCAGGAGACATGCTGGCCTGGTCAAAGCCATCTCAGCACACCTGCAGCATGCTTCTGGGCTACAGCATGGTATCCGTAGTGCAGGAAATAATTTTCTTTAACCTTTTAAGCGAAGAGGTCTGAGTTATTGCTATCTTAATATGGCAGCGCTTGTTCTGACTGGCAGTCACCTGGCAGGTTGGCAAATGCATCCTGAGGATTCTTGTTAAGTGAATGATTTTGTAGTTTGTGTCTTTCCCTGTACTTCACTCACCTGACCTTACCTTGACATACATGTAAAACCTGTGTTCCTGAGTCCTGGCCAAAACCAGAGCCCATCTTTCAAAATCTTCAGGAGAAGTTTTTCATTTCTGTGTGCCTCTGTCCTTAACAGCCTGGGGTTGTGATTAATTCTGCGGTGCCAGGCTCTGGCCAGCTCAGAAGCAGACCGAGATGAGCCGCCTTTCAGATGTCACCCCGACTCTGCCTCTGATGACTGGGGGCTTTATGCTACATGCCTTTTTACAAGCATACAATACTGAATTTCAGTTGCTGCTGGCTTTCTGTCCTAAAACCCATTTTCCTTTCTATCAAGGCAGGTTTGTGACAAAAACCTTTCTTTTGGGTTTGGCAGTCATGCTCTGGTGAGTTCAGCTCTGTGCTGGCCACGCTGAGTTTCTGCTGTAAGGCTCAAAGAAGCCTTTCCAGTGAACACTGAATTTTCACAGCAGCATTAGGAATCAAAACTCCCACTCTAGTTTTGGATTTCTAGAACATTATTTATTATCTTTTTCACATATCTAGGAAAAAAAACATTGTTTACCAATTAGAAAAAGGATTCTCCAGAATACAGCAAAGCCAAGGAAGGGAATATCAGTGCTGAGGGAAAGCTTGGGATAGCACACGTCAAAGAGAAAGCTGGTTCTTGTGCATGCACCCAGTATTTATGTATTGTCTTCTGTATCCTGTTCATATTTACTGTGAAGTTCACAAAGCAGTGTGTAGATCTTATGCATGTCCTTTAATGTCAGCAAGAATTCTTAAAACCTAGGTGCAATCCAGGGAAGCTTGGATCAGCAGGCTCACCAGCAACTGTGCGAGCAGGGCTGAGCTCATGGATTTGCGGGCACATTTCTTGTTAGTGATTCAATTAACTGAAACCAACCACGGGGAAGGGGAGAGCTGCTGGCACAAGGCAAGAGAGATGGTCTCTTCCAGTGAAAAGCCATGCAAACCTTCAGCATAGCTTCATGATGACAAAACAGTGACCCTCCTCCCCTTTTTCCCTTGTTAAATTTAATGCCGCTTTTCATGTTTCACACCAGGATATTAAGAAACAAATTAGCCTAGAAACTTAAATTAGTTGTAATCCTAGTGAGGCCCCTGGGAAGGGATAACCAAGCAAACAAACATCTTAACATTTCCCCAGCCAGGCCAACTGGTGGGTCGGCTCTCTCCAGAAAATTAATCAAATCAGTTGCCCAGAGAAAATTGCCCAAGATGACTTTCTCAGCGTTTACAGGAACTTCTGCCAGGTGTTAATGCTATTTATGTGATGTAGATGAGTGGAAAAATATAAATCATAGAAATAACATAAGGGTTTTAACCACCCTGATAAAGATCTTATGTGCCTTCTAGACAGAGCTCCAGCAGCCGTGTGGCAACTTCAGATGCTTGGTGCAGAGGCAGGACTTCGCTGTTTTGCTGCACAAATGATCTGTATGCTCTGGAGGGTTTCAGTCTCGCTCCAAAGTTCCTTATGCGAGACTATTTAACATCATAAGCCAGCCTAATGGGCTTTAGCATATTTTATGTATCTATTCTCATGTTCCAAACAGGGTGGAGCTAGACAAAATTACAGATTATCGTGTGCATTTTTTGGCCCTTTATAGCAGAAGATCATGCACACCCATCTTAGGGCCATAATAAAACCATAATAAATAAAATACAATCCCCTCTGGGAACCCTTTCCCAGATGTGTCTCCAGTGCGCCAGACCCTGTGGGACAAGGGCACCTGTGACTACCTTGGTTGTGACAGTAGTGCTTATCTTTCAAGGCATGACACATTCAGAAGTGGAGAGGAGGGCTGTTGAGTGTAACATAGCTGATAAGGTTTACTTATGGAGTTTACTGTTTGTGAGTTTTGCTAGCAATTACTGGAGCGAGATAAAAGTGTTCCAGGAAAAGAAGAGCAGGAGAAAAAACAAAACCAGCCTCCAAATATTCAGAGGAGTATCTTAGTTTTAACAGATGCACACAGCATTGATCAAATCGCCACCTGCACTCCCTGGCTGGTACCCTGAATTATACAGTTTCCCTGAGCTTACACAATGCATAAAATACATGTTTAATGAAGTAGTCACTGGTCTGTGGATCTAGGAGGCTAAAGAAGTGGATATATAGCCATATATCCTATAGGATATTTGTGCCCAATGCCTGTTCACAACAGATTATTTGAGAGCAAAAGAGGAAAAGGGACCCATTTCATAATAGTTGCTATCTTTAATTTTTACGTGTTAGGTGGAGTCCCAAAGTGTTCAGAATAAGTTCAGATGCTATCTGGAGTCTTTTGGGGACATGCAGGTCATTGCAGTGTCCTTAGTAAAGCCAGGCATGCTGAGTAAAGGCAGGAGGAGGCTGAGTAATGGCAGCAGCAATGCAGAGGTGACTGTGGAGGGGGATAACAGCCACCAAATACTGGCCAAGACTCTTTCCAAAACACTTGTTCGAAGTTAGCCTGGGCACACGCTCACTGGTTGACGTTCAGGTGCTGAACTGAGAAGCTGTGTGCCATATCACCTTTTGGGGTGCCTGCATCTTGGCATTGACTGCACGGGGACCAAAGGATGACTGCACTTTGCACTTAGCTGTCCTAGGCAGGATAAGGCCAGCCCTGAGTTCATCTGTGCCACTCAGTGTCTGGTTGGGGTCCCTCCCACACTGGAGGGTTGAGATGGTGGGGAAAATGGAAATAAACAATAGGCTTTTCCCCCAAATATTTTTATTTCAGTGTGCATCAAATCCTGTTTTTATAACTTATTAATGATAAATTGATCTCAGGAGATATTAACTCTGTATTTACAGAGCATTTAGACATGCTGGGGGCTATTTTAGATGTACCAGCTGCTCAGTGCTGCTTTAAGTACACAGATGTTCTTATTAGCATAACATTCAGATTCGATGCCCTTCTTATCTGCATCCTGCAAATGCATAAAAACAACGTCACCAGCAGCACAGGAGATCCATGGAGGAAAAGCCCTTTCTTCCCCCTGGGACCTCCCCCCAGGCTGAACTTACAGCAAAGGGCAGCTGGATCATCAGTCCTACTGCTCTGGATCCTCTCTCATGGGTAGGTTACCGCAGTGACAGCAGGTCTGATCCCAGCATGGAAGGGTGCATGCTGGAGGTGATGGAGAGGTTGGGCTTCTTGCAGAGGATATGGTGAAGCTGCAAGGCTCAAGGCTGAATAGCCTTTGGGTTACATGTAAACAACTGAAAATGGAGACAACCCTCTGCTTGGTTTTGTATCAGTTGTGTTTGCATGGTTATTGCTGCTGTGCTTTCCTTTGTGGTGGTTTTTTTTTTTTTGCAGCTCTGCTCTTGCCCTTGCTTTGTATTTTTGAGGCGTGAACTGTAATGGGAAGTAATGTTTAGTGGTCTTTGAACCAAAGGAACTGTGACTGCAGATAATGACAGCAAATTGGTGTCTGGCTCCGTGAATTGCATGTTGCAGAAATGTTTCTGAATCACAGTTCAGGACTGGAGTACTACAGAACTGGAAAGGTCAAATCCAAACCCGAGGTGACTCTTTTCTGGCATGTTTTAATGTTGCAGGGAGGTATATCCATCTCTTCCATGACAAAGCAGCAGAAGTCTTGTTACAGCTTTTCTGAATTACCTTGGAATTCTCCCAGGTTTTCATAGTAATATTCAATGTTAAAAAAGTTAACTTAAGTTTTCTTTCCTTATTGGGTATTTTTATATGTACTTTCTGTTGCTAATCATAATGAAAATTGCAGCAATTATGACATATTTATAAAGCAAATGTTATCACGGGGGATATAAAGCCCTTTTACAAAAGAGCTGCTCTCTCCAGGTAGCAGAAGTGTGAGAAGAACCTTTAGCTCCTTATTTTCACTTTTCCATTTCAAGTCCTATCTTGTTTCCCAGAGGAAAAAAAAATAAATAAATATTATTTCAGTCTACCCATGAACACGAGTGTTATGAAATTTCACCAGGAAATCTCCATTCATTTCAGCTCAGCCTCCTAAAACCATCACGCTTCCATGGCATGAAGCTGGACATCTGAACATTTTAGGCCAATATCCGATTTTTTATTTGACCTTCCACTATGCTTTATGGCTTTTAAACAGCTTTGGTCCCCAGCCATTTTCTCACTGAGATATTTAATGTATATGATTTTCCGCATTTATATTTTTGTTCTTCATTTTCCTTGCAGCAACTTTGAGCAATACCTCACAGCATTTGATGCCTGTATTTTAATACCTTGTGGTTTTAGATTGTATGCTTTCGATAACTGGAGGCTTTACTCAAGGGGTCAGGACCACATAAGGAACACAGAAAGGGAGGCTGTTTGGTGTCTCCTCGCTCCCCCATAAGAAGTATCCAGCTCCCCAGTAGAAGTTAAAGTAATGACAACAACAGAACTGGAAATAACTTCAAAGTCAAACTGCTATCTTGTGAAAGATGAGGAAAATGTTACAAAGAAAATATCAAAGGCTCAAGAAGGATTTTCCTAGGCACTTTGTCACAGAAGTCTTTACTACCCCCTGCAGAGGCAATCAAGACTAATGGGAACATTAGTACAGCAGAGGACTACATATCAAAAGAGTCCCTGGAGCAAATAACACCAGTAACTAGAGCATCACTGGCACCATACTCCAAACCACCCCCCTCTGTCACAGAAATGAGTAAAATGGTCGTAAACAGCAGAGAGAAAATTTTTGCCTGGTGACTGCAAATAAGCACCCAGCAGAGCTGTTAAAAGTTGCTTGCTGAAGAGAAAAATATGATTCTTCCAGTTTTATGGGCCATGTTCAGATAGCTCTTACTCCTATACCATAAATCCAATTTTCACATAGATTAAACGGAAAGCCATCACAGGCTCTGCTGAATAATGCACGGGATTGTCAAGCTTCTGCTGCGTGATGTGCACCGAATCAATCCTCTTCCACGCTCAGGTATGGCTTTGCAGTGCAGTGGCTGCCAGCAATAGTGCAACGCTTGCCACCTTGGGTGCTTGGCTTTACAGCAACACTGGCTGCTCTGAGCATGAGAAATGTCACAAATGCCTTCACAGATGTGCATGTGGGGTCTGGGTTCGTACACAAACTCTTGTTTGGATCATTTACATAGATTTTAAAAATTAATAAAAAAAAAAAAAGGTTATGTTAGAGTTTAAGCTCAGAAGAGGTGGCTTGGGCAGTATCTGACTCCTCTGGAATAATGCTCGGAGGCAGCTGCAGCGGGGTCCAAGGGCAAGTGAGGAGGGAAGTAGATAAAGCATCTCACGTGTGGCATTTGTCATCACTTTAGAGAGTGCGTCTTTGTGCACCAATGGCAGCAGCTTTCAAAATGCCTGAGTTCACCTGTGGTGGCAAAGCTGGAGATGCTTCCAGCAGCTGGTGGCTGTGCTTGTGGGGAGCTGTTGCTCTGCAAAAAAAAGCTTTTTCCAGGTGTAGCATTAGGCACTGGTTCCTGTCTCAAAACTCACAGTGTCCTGATTGGTCTCTCAAGTACTTTGATGTTTACTGATACCACCACAAGTGTGAAAAACAGAGCTTGAATCTTACTGATTTGCAAGAACTTGGGAATATTATGAATATGAAGTATGCTGTGCAGGGGAAGGTGGTGTCACATAAAGTATGCTGTGTGCCATGATTAATGCTAAATGAAGATAAATGCCACTGACTGTTAGGCATTTCAAATAAACAACCCCAGTTAGCAGATGCAGCAAAAGGTACTCTGAGTTTGCTCCTCACTATATTTAGATCAAAGGAAAAAATCCACTCTTTAAGTAAACACTGCACGATATACGTAAGATATTGTATCACATATGGGGCAGCACCTCAGTCACCCAGCTATCAACATTTGTGTATTTTTCTCAATTTTGTTTTTGTCCTGAAGGTCTTATGGGTATTTGAGAAATGTGGTAGGCTCCCCATGCATGCATCCTTTGACGGCCAATGTGAGTCACTTCTCTGAAGGCATGGTTCTACTAGCACTGCAGTCAGTGTAAATTTAATCCTCCCCTGGTTCAACAGCAATGGGGTTGGACTTGTTTGTTGTTCTGCATTCCTGGCATTATTTGCTTCTGGTTTGCACACTTGTGTTTCTCTTATGATGGTAAGTTTGTGCCAATTTGTTCTTGCACTGATTGCTAATGCTCTGTCATGTTTTGCTGGGTGCGAGTACACTGGGGAGTATTTGCCTGTATACTTGTTTCATCGTTGAAAATGCTTTAAGAGAGGGCTTAAAAAAGGTCATCTCTATTTTTATTATTCACACCTATATGTTGAAATTAATCTTCTCATACTAATGTGAAGAACAAAACCCCAGGCACGTTAAAATCACTGGGTTTGGGGGGGTTCCTGCAGCTTCATGTGAGCCAGGCTTTCACCCAGGATTGCCGTACCCTTGTTCTTAAGCCATTTCTACCAGTCAGTGTCTTTGAGGGAGCGATACCTGGTTTAAACTTCTGAAAATGCAACCAGGCCGACTCAGGGCAAGCAACCTTCTGCTAGAAAGCTTTGCAGAGAGATCTGTTTAAATGCCTGCTGTTCTGTGCCCTCCAGTTCAGCGCTGAATACTAAACATGTTTTGTTAAAATGAGAGTGAGCTTGAATGCTTTGGTCCCGAATCTTATGTGAAAATGGGTAGCTAAAAATAAATGTATAGAGATTCCTGGAAGCAACACTGGGATGTGGGTGGGAGAGATGGGCAGGACGTTTCTGAGATGTCAACTCTTTTCTCACTGTGTTGGGCTGAAAAATATAAATTCTAAAAATTTTCCTGAAACGGTATTCAGCATTACACATTTGAGTTCCCAATCAGAGCATCACATTTAGATTTTATCACACTGTAATTTGTTCTGGGTTTGTCCTTGGAACTTCTTTAAACCAGAATTGAGCAACAATTTCTAAAATGTAAAGGCACTTCAAATCAGAATTTTTTTCCCCAAAAAATTAGAGATGTGAGAGGCTCGTCAAAGCTAACTCTTCATCACGCTAGTCATCACTTACTGAGTTGATATTGCCTGATAATAATTTTTTTTTCCTAAAAGTGAGTGGTGAATGGAGAGCGCGTTAGCTATGACTCGGTGCCCTACATTTCCCATCACTTACCTAATCCCCAAGGAAGCACCTGCAGCATAAGGTGTAATTACAAAGGACTTGAATATCCGTGATTGAGATAAAGGCCAGGTCTACATGTGAACACTTGCCAGACACAAATGACTGCATTCATGGAGCAAGCACTTTGATGAGTTCCTCGTGTCCTGGTGCGGGCAGCTCTGGACGTGCCTGTCTGTATGATTTTATGCAGGTAACAATGTCAGCTGGATGTTGAAAACAGGAATCAAATTTGTGTGAGGACACTTGCAGAAGGCTGTGTTTTATCGCAGCAACGTAGACGAGGCACAGTGCTTCTGTAAATGTTTTATGCCATCTAGATTGCATTTCAGTATAGAGGCTAAAAAAAAAAAAAGTGCAGTAGTAAAAGCTGCTGTGGTCGTGCCCTCTCAAGTTCTTCCCCTTCCCACCCAGTCCCAGAGCTGTCACCAGCCCATTTCTCTCCTGAGCAGATTTAACTCTGTTTCTGTCTGTCATCTCTGTCTCACTATTAGGACCTCAGCTGCTTCCCTGCTAATTGCATCACCTTACATGACATAGGTATTTTCATAACTCCAGTAAAAGCTGCTCATTATTTTACATGGTGATTTCCAATCTGTTGTCAGATTAGTTCCTGGCAACCTGAGTGCAAGCCACTGAAGGCTGGATAGCTTCATACAACTTTAATGAAGCACAAGGTAAGTGGAAATACAATGCAGAGAGGAGGTCAGCAAAACCACTTAATTAATTAAATAAGATAGAATAACTTTAATTTCGATAAGGGAGTATTATCTTTCTGGAAATGCACCTAAATGACAATTCAACTGAGAAGTGACACGTGAGCTTGCATTTAGGTGCATCTCCAGGAAAGATAAAAGTCTCATCTAGCATGTGACAGGAGACATTTCGTTTAAAATGAGACAGACAGTCCACACGCTTTGGATGACACTTGGATGTGTGAATTACAGATAACGTCAGGGCACTTATAAGTGAGCACTGTAGCCTTCTATTTCAGAATGACAGAGAAAGCATCACTTAAGTGTTGAGAATAATTAATTTTTGTAGTTCCCCACAAGACCTTTAAACTATTGCCACAAAATACACTACAAAATTGTAAGCTTGCTTTTTTTTTTTGCTTTTTTTTTTCTGGTTGAAAGGCTGGGGTGCAGCAGTGGGCAAGCTGCACCAACCCACCACATCACACTGCTGCTTGGTGTGAACGTTGCCCTTGTGGAAGTGCTCTGCTCCACGTGGACTCTGCAATGTATCTCGTTCCAGGGTGTCCAAGCCCTCCCTCCCAGCCGCTGTCCCAAAGGCAGGGACAGACCCAGCTGCCACCTCTGCGCCAGCCCTCCCTGCCTCTGAGTTCGGCTGCTTTGCTGAAGGGGTTAATTTGTTTTAAAACACTTGTTCTCACAACTTATCAGCTGACTCCTGCTGATAAGAAGCTGAGTGGAAAAGTGATTTAATTTTCCAGTTTAAGCATGGCAGATGTGTGCGTGGGAGGGCTGTGAGGGAAAAGGGGTGTGTGTGTGTGTGTGTGTGTGTTGTTTTTAAGGTGACCAAAATCTGGTCCACCAGATTTAATCTAACCTACTTTCAGCCCTCTGAAGCGCTGAAGGCTGACACAGCACTGCTCACGTGGCAGGGACGTGCAGCAGGGTGACAGAGGTGGGTGGCCAGGGGGTCCCACAGCCGGTGGTCTGTGACAGGGCAGAGACGCAGCCACCCGCGTTGGGGTGGAATAAGCACAAAAGGCAGACAAGCAGGGGCCGGGGGGGGAGCTGCTTTTGGCTGCTCAAACCCTGCTCGGTCTTGCTGCAGAATTGGTGGCAGCAGGAACAGGCTCATGTTCTGCATCTTGCAAAAATGCTCTCTGCAACCTGTTCATCCCATTGCAATCCCCTCTCGCCCCTGATGTGCGGCATGCCTCGGCCAGGTGGCAGCAGATTTGCTGGTTATTTGCTTGATTCAGAGTGTGTCTTGCTTCAGCATTCAGTCATGAAGGTCAGAGCTCAGGTTTGAACTTGGCCTAAAAGGTGAGAACCTGTAACAAAACACCGAGTGTCAGTAAGGTTTTTCACTTCTCCCTGTAGGTACAGTCAAGACTTGAATGGTGCCAGCAGGACCGTTGAGCAGGAGTTGGAGGAGAGCTAGATTTTATATTTTGTCCTTTTCTTTCTGTTCTACTTCAACAGGAACAACCAGTTCTAAATACCTGGGATGTAGGCTCCAGTAATTGAAAGGATAATTTGGCATAGGAAATATCCAAAGATAATGTCTCATGTTAATCAAAAACCTGTGATAAAAGAACAGTACAGTCTGTTACTCATAATTAGTCCTATCTTGAACTATGGAGGCTAACGATACCCAAAACAGCAATTTTAGCTGTGGAACACTGAGACATCACAACACACAGCACAGCAGGAGGCAGAACTGCTCACCAACTGCCTGCCCTGTCCCTGCTGCTGCACCCCCACATGTGCATCTACCTTTCCCGACTCGCACCAGCCCCCCCCCTGCCCCTACACCGCCTGCTTTTCACACCACCGTGCCGTGCCCTTGTCCAAGGCAGAGGCAGGCACTGTCCTGCACAGCAGGGTGCGACGGCAATGCCGCCTCTGGGGAGGGCAGGCAGCGGGGATGCCAAGGAAAGGCAGGTCAAGGTGTTTCTCTTCAAGGCTTGTAACATGCACCCAGGAATCTAAATTTCTGTGTTACTTTTAACAGCTTATTAGCAGAAGGAAAAAACCAACGATCAAGGATCTCACAGCGGAAGAAATGTGACATTCTTCGAATTACTCTGTGTGGAACAGAGTCTTCCCATCATTTTCCTTTACACTTGTAAATTTCAGCCTCTGCTCTTGAGTTATCCGATGAGGAAACAAGAAGCAGCATTTATGTGGTGACCGAAAAAGACATCGAAAGAGATATTTCTCTACAACATACAAATGAGAATTCATTGCAAACATAATGCAACAACAAAGAATGCAAATGTTCAGATATGGGTAAGTGGCAAATAAATTCAGCAAAGAGAAAGACTGTATATTTAGTGGAAAATGACAGAGTAAGGTGTCTCTGCACACTTCAGATGAGAACCACATCAATTCATTTCATCTTGAATTTCATTTCATATATCAATGCATAACTGGTTTGTCACTATATTTTGATAACAGAGTGCTACATCACACAGCAATGGTTGAATTCCCTGCTCCATACTCATGGCAAATATGAGCATACAGCAGTGCAGCAGTGGCAAGAGAGGGTCATCTGGCTTGGAAATGCTGGGAAAGATGCAGAGCACTGGCTTGCATCCACAGTTCAAAGTACAGCCTGAGGTCACTGATCTGGAGGTCTGCAGCCTGCTCCACCTCACTGGAGATGTCCCAGAGCAGGACACAGAGCCTTTCCCGCTCCCACATGGTAAGTGCTCAGCTGCCTTAGATCACAAGGAGAGCAAAAAGGGGAGGTGGTGTTAAGGTTTACTTTATATCTGTAAAACATTTTAAAGTCTCCTAGGTTGCTGTGGAATCACGCACTGCGAGCACATGGTACCAGCCCAGGAGTGAGCTGCACCCTCATGTGCCAGTATTTGCTTTGCGAATCTCCTGAGCCAGACCATGATGCTCTGCACCGGAGAGGCTTTGGTAGGTCCCTTTAACATGTCTCAGCGATGCAAGGGTTGGAAAGGTGATGTGGTTTTGGTTTTTTCCTTTAAATCAGTACAGGAACTGCTACTGTACTGTTGCTATGCTAAAAACTGTCACTCAGTGGTTTGAGGAGCTTGGTTTTTCTCTACTCCTTTTAACCTTCTCTGTTTTGCAAATTAAAAGAAGTTTTCCTATTTGATTCATCTTCTACTTCAAATAAGGAACATTTCTGCTGGGGAAAAACTCTTCAAACTGCTCAGAAATTGAGCAGCAAATCAATGGCAGCTTCAGAACAAGTTAGCAATGCTGAGAAACTGAAATGAAGTCATGGATTGATGGGAAGGTTTTCAGAACGACACACAAGTTGAAACCACACTGTTGAGGTTCAGATGTATGGATATTAGCCTCTGAGAAGCTGATTCTTCCCTAACTGGCTTAGAGAATTGACAAACTCTATGAGAAGGCAGCTATATGTTGTTCCTGAGACTACCCAATTCAGTACCCATGTAAGCACATTCCAGATTTTCAAGCACCAGATAAAGCCCTGCTGATGGCTTGCCTCCAAGCCCGATATGAAACATTTGCTTACCTGCCTGGTTTCAGACAGGAGTAAAAACCCTCCTTTTGCTTATTCATGAGTAATATATTTATGTGGAAGCAGAATATGTGGAAACCAGCTTTTTAGGTGCTCTGAGAGCCATCTTCCAGCCCCAAGAAAAGTAAATCTTTGGGGCTGAAGATATACAAAGAGATACACTGCTGGTAATCAGGAGTAAATGAAGCATTAAGAAGGAACCAGCTGTCCAGCAAACAGAACTGCACCATCCATGTCCATGAAGAGTGAGGGTGCACTCGCAGCAGCAGTAGCTTTTCTGTTCCTTCCTTTCTTTTTTTGGTTCTACCTTGCAGCACCTGAAGCCAAATGAGAGGGGAGAAATGACAAAGGGATTTGAGTCTCAGTACTTATGGCTGTAGTATTACATGTAGGTTTCCCAGTGGAGAAAGCACTGCAATGTATCTTCTGTACTTTTAGGGTAAAAGGACCATTGAGCAAAGATTAACCATTCTGGAGCACTAACACTGCATGAAAAGGCATCATTATATTTGGCAAGTGCTGCTTTCTGTCGACAGCAGCCTGTTATTTGACTATAGTCATTTATTTTTGTTAAATGAGGGGTACATTTCCATGCAATACATTTTTAAAGTGTTAACCTGAGGACTGGGATATATTTCAGGGGACACAGGGGCTATTACCTGTTTTGCCTGTCTCTTTAATATGTACTGCTTATCACTCCATCCTTTTTCATGCTGAAGCTTCTTTGGAGTGGCTGACACCCTGTATTTGCAGGTCAGGCAGCAACAGAAAAACGGTTTCCTTAAGTACTCACTTAGGAGCAGGATATGGAAATGATCCAATTAATCATCTACGATTTCTCTTATTTCTCTTAAGCACAATAGAATGAGATCACAGTGCTCATGCAAAGGAAAATCTTTTGATGATGGTGCTTAATTTTGTTGAACAGTTTCAGCGCTATCATAACCTGTCTCTCCTGTACCTGGTGGTTCATTCTCAGGCTTCACTTCTTCTCCCTAGTCCCATCATTCGATTAGTCCTGCTTCCTTACAGTGGCCCTGAAATGTCATCTTCTGCACTGGCTCAATATGTCTGGTTTGTGATTAATCTGCCTCACGCCTGAGCTCTGAGTCCATTTAAAAAGCCTCAGCAGCCTGGGACTTCCTACGAGGTTTTCCATTTCCTTTCCTTATTTACTGTAGAAAACTGCTGATGGAAGAAAAATGTAAGTACCCCTTTTGCTCATGGAAAACACATCAGAAACTGAATAGAGCTTCAAGGAGTAGCTGAAGTCCATCTGGCTGAAACAGGAAGGCAGAAATAGAAAGGGGAAGATGAGAGTGAGAACCTCTGAATTTTTATCCCAAGATACCCCCGTAATAGGCTGAAGTACTGAAATACCAAACCCTCTGCATCCTTACCCACCCTGGTGTGTGTGGGCCCTTGCTGAAAGAAAGGGAGGGGGAAAGGGCAGAGAGGATAAGCAGGGGTTATATAAAATTTTAACTCATGTCAGGTTACCACCCAGAAACCTGTATCTTCTCTCCTCCCTCCCTGAGCTGGGTTATTCCGTGTTGCTCGTGCTGGTGCTGCATTGCAAAGCTCCAGCATCTTCACAATGAGATACGGTCCAGCACGTATGGATCTCTTCTGGAGTCAGGAGATGCTGGAGCAAGTTTCCATTCTGCTCAGCCTGCCTCTGTGACCTTGGCAAGCCTCCTCATGTGACTGTTGTTCATCTGCAAGAGGGCAGCACCACCTCACTGCCTCCTGCTCTGGGCGCAAAAGCACTCAGGGGGTGCAGGTGCTCACATGCAGCACAGTGCAATGATATTATATAAAAGTTTTCTGCACTGAAATACTTGGAAGTGACTTAAAAAGCAAACAATATTTTTATGGTTGGATGTGTATCACTGTATCACAGAAGTATGTCATGACGTAAGTAACAGTTATAAAAGCAGCACTTTGAGCCTATTTGACAGTAAATGTTTTGTGGCTATTCTGTGTTTCTCCCCCTTGTGCTTTAAACACCTGAGCTTTGTCATTGTTATTTATGAGCATCTGAGCTCTGGCAGGGTGCGCAGAAGTGTGCCAGGTGAGAGGGAGCAGCCCATGCCTCCCTGGGCAGCGCAGGCTGGGAAGGTGGGCAGCGCAGGACACTGCTGCGTCAGAGCTCGGGCAGTCCCAGCTGCTTTCCCATTCCACGGCAGAATTCAACCTGGACACCCTGTGTGAAGGAAGGCGTCAGGATCAGGTGAAATACAGTAGCTCGCTTTCAAGCATTGTAAATTTTCAGGTGGGCAGAACTGCATGGATTGCCCTTTACCCAAAAATGTCACTTGTCTATTACAGAAGAGTAGCATTTGTAAAAAGCTTTGACCTGGGTAGCCTCCACACGCAGCCTCTGACCAGTAACAAAGCAGTGTCTCACGGGGTACGGAGGCAGCAATAAATTGTATGTTGGCACTGAACAATATTTAATATCTGCTGCATTCTCCTCTATATAGGAGGGTATTTACTGCAAGGGAATATGCTGGCAATTGTGAATAATTCAAGTAGCCAAAGGCACTTTTAGATACAGGCTTACGTACTGCAGACTCGCAGCCGTTTGTGAGATCAGTTCTGGTACCCACCAAAGCCGCCTTCTCTTTGTGAGGATATAGTGCACATCTACTAAATTATGAAGCTGTACCTTCTTCAGCTTGTGATTAGATTCACTTTTACCCCAGAATGCCATTTAAAAAAGAAGCCTATGTGATCCTGGAGAGAAGCATGAAAGTACACATAGGAGACTTGTCACAAACTGCTCCCTTCCTGTGTCACCACACACACGGGGCGTGACTGCTCCTGCTAGTTGAAAATAATTGAAACAGGTGCCATATTAATAAGTCCTCACTAAAACACCATTTGATCTGCTCATGAGAAATGCTTCACATGGAGCACTTTCTGTGACCTGGCTCTCAAGTGCCTTCCAGTCTCCCTTGCTTCTTGAGCACATTATGCACATTGCCAGTGGAACTTCATATTATTCCTAGCTTGCTTTTTGTACCTCAAAGTGTCTAAAAAGAGACGTCAATATCCCTTTTCTCCCTAGATCTGGCCAGGGAGTGCTGCTTTCTAATAAGAAGCCCCTGCTCAAGCAAGCTGAAAAAAAACCACCAACCAGCAGGTCTACAGACAGGCAGGCAGCTGGGAGGATGCCCTGCCTCCAGCGCACTTGCTGCCATGCCTGTGAAGAAGGAAATGGCATTGCTCCCCTGTATTTCTGTGTTCTTGAGTTCTTCATGAGTGACATCAGCAGGGAGCATTTCTGGCTGAAAATGCCTGGGTACAAACCCCTCCACCAGAGTCTCAGCCTTTGCACGGCCAGCAGCTTCCCACTCCATCTTGATATTCTGCTGGTGTAGCAGTCTGTAAGTACTCACTAGTCCTGCTCATATCATTACTAGGCTATTAGCTGCCTCTGAACTGTGTAATTGAGACAGGGCAGATTATGCGTACACACGAGAGGTTGCCTTGTGTCCTCGCCTTCCCCCAGACCCGCTGGCACGTGTCCTGCCGGTATGTGTCCCCTGGCAGTGGCCATGGCTGCCTCATCCCACAACACCACTTGTTCTTTGGAACTGGTGTCACGTGGTTGAATGGGCATAAAGACAGGAGAATAATGAAAGCTGAATATTATAATGACTTTTCACATGAATTTGTACCAAATTTTGTGAGGAATGATGGATAACTTCACAAATAGGTTGCAATAAACCAGATGCTTATTTAATAGGAAACAGAAGAGCCAGGTAAGCCTTAATTACAAAACTCTTTTTTCACTGAAATATCAATGACCCAAGTATTTCTATTGCTTTTTTCTGTTGGCAGACTCATAAGCCAGAAGAAACCACTGTGAAGTGTCAACTTACTTCTCAATAGCACAGGGACAAAATACTTCCCAGCCAAATCCAGTCTATCAAATGATGTGCTGCAGAACTACAGGGTCTGATCAGAGGTGATCTTCCATCCTGCAGCACCAGGGGACGCTATGGAATGTAAACACATGGGGTTTTTTTATTAAAAGTTTCAGTAAAAAAATAGAATAAGAATGTGAAGCCTGGGCACAGATGGACAGAAATATTAAGAAGCGTCCATTGGTCCTGGATATATTTTGAGCACTTTTCCAATTTATTGTTTTGGGAAAGTAGGATGCAAGTGTCTAAACACAGGTGTGGCTGTAGTTTACCACATGCAATGATGCCTTCTGGTCAGCCATGTACCAGAAAATAGAGGAAAAATAACAGTGCTTGCCGAGCAGTGGTTTCCAAATGATTGCTTGGGCATTTAAATAATTAGGTCTAGGAATTACAGCAGGGAATGACATGCCAAGGTGCCTAGGAAGAGCTGGTCAAAACATTTGTTATGAAAACAGGAAAAATCTATTGCAGTATATTAATTTTTTTTCCTCTGGGACACATTTAACACTTCTTTGAAGTGTTAGCAATAAAATAAAGAATTTCCATGGAATGTTTCACCAGATGATTAGCTGGGCAATAAACATGTATTTGTTTTGGTGACTTCCTCAGCTTCTGGTCCCTTGTTCCATGCCTGTTACTTAATGGTGACTCAGTAAAAGCCTCTGGGAGCCTTCTCCAGGCGTCATGCTGCAGCACCTCCACGTGAGCCCCTGCCCGCAGCAGCAGTCCTTTCTCGGGGGTCCTCTTGTCTTCAGGGCATCTTTATTGTGCTGACCAGTGCCACAATCCCCCACCACCCATGAAGAGGGAGGCTTCCCACAGCAGTCTTCTGTTTAATGACCTCACTCAAACCAGTAGAAAGGAGAAACTGGTGCCGATAGTGAGATCTCACTGGCTGCACTTCCCAGAAAAGGTACCATTTTGACAGAGGGAAACTTCTTCACGGAAATGCTCAGAGAAGCGAATAAAGGCATAAATTTAGCTAAACTGGCACTAAAACTTATTTTGAGTCTCCTAAATGAAGGTAAATTGAACCAAGGTCCCCTTGATTCTGAAACCCTTTAGAGATTTAATGATTCAGGTCATTGTTTTGCCTGTTTAATAATGCATTAATTAATTGTGAATTTAAGCTCCACAGACTTCAGGTATTTTTTTGGGGGTGTGACATTTTGTTTTAGTTCTTTGTATGTAGGGAATCATCACACGGATGTAGGGAAGTAGAGAGCAGAGGGAAATCAACCTGCTAGAGGATTTGCATCAGACCTGCAGTCAAAAGACTTTTCAGATTCATATTGACTCAATATGTTTTTGTTGCTGTGAACTATGGAGAATACTGGCGGGGTCTGCCAGCTGGAGGGATTTCATATATGCTGTGGATGGGTGAGGTGGGTCAGGTCCATCCCACCCACAGACCATGGCACTGGGGAGGTGAGACCCACACTGATGATGACTGGGGCGCCTGGCACAGCACAGGGAGGGTCAGTGCCATGTCCTGCCACACTGCACCTGCACAGCTTGCTAGGCTGTAGCACGGCTGAACCTGCCACCAGGAAGGGAGATGCTGCTGCCAAGTTACCCCTGCTTAGCAACAGGGCTAAGGCAAAGGCTTACACTATTAAACAGCTCACTTCGTTATGCTCAAACCACTGTTCTCTGTCCACTTTCTGGTTGGTTTTTTGTGGTTTGGGTTTTTTTGTTGTTTTTTTTTAATCTTGCGGAGCTATTTGCTTATCATAGTGGACCATTGTGCTTAAGGGAGCACAGATATTGTCTGCACACAGTTTGCTCCTCTAGGCTTTTGCCTTGTTCTTGTCTGCCTGGTACCGCACACTGTTACTGGCTCAGATCAAATACAGCAGAAATGTCTTTGGGATGCAAGTGCACTTTTTCTTTTCTCCCACAGATGCCTACTGGCAGCAATAGTATGAAAGATTTCTCCCTACATAAAACCAAAGTAGAGGTGAGGAGATTTGTTCTGCCAGTGTAGTGATAAACCATGAGAAACCAAGCTCCATCTGCCAGACCCGGCTAGGCAGATCTCCGCCAGCTTTCACATCCAAAGCTGAGACCAACAGCATTGTTGCACTATGTGGGCAGGAATGAACCAGGGAGACATTTCCCAGCATGGGGAGAACAATTCTCTTCCTTTCTCAGGCAGTTTTAAGTATTAGCAACCATGGTAACTGGAATAGAAACGTAACCAGTTTGCCATGCATTCAACTTGACACAATAATCATTGCAGAGCAGTCACGTTAAAAATAAACATGACTTGCACCAGATTCCTCAGCCACCTCACTCCACACCATGCCAGAGACCTGCCCAAAGTTTGGATGAGTGCATCGCACATCAAGCCCTGTGCAATCAGTTGGTGTCAATGGCACACCTGCCCATCGCCATTGTTTCTCCTTGCACAGCATCTGGGGCAGAAGAGGAAGACCTTGGCAGGGCCCCCTTGATCACTAGGCTGTGCAAAAGAGGGAGAAGGCTCCAGAGCAGACATACCTTTCCCCAGGTAGGAAACATCAGGAACCATGGGGTGGTGAGGGCAGCAGAAGCCTCTACATGTCCTGGGGGAGATAAGCAGCTCTGGGGGTGGGGGGGGTGGGGTGGGGGGGCACCTGCCTGTAGGCCTGTCCTTGTAGCAGCACAAGCGTAGTCCAAGTTAACCCCAAGGTAATTAAGGCTGTGGGCAGGGTTTCACCAATTCAGCACTGCAGCTTCAGCTCTGCATGCAGGGTATCTTTCTGGTGAGCTCTGTGCAGGCTGAAATACACTGATCTTCCTTTTAATGGTAATTTCTGGTTTTATTTCATACTTCTGTTATTTAGATAAATCCTTATCAGTCACTGAATTTATTGGTACACCAGTACATTTGCATACTAAGCACAGCTGTTCTTCCACTCAAGATAGCTTTTGAGGAAGGTAGTCAGTGTTTTAACAGGAATGACTATATTTAATATGGCAAATGTATTGCTGAACTAAAACATCTGGAATCAATGTTTGCTCTTAGAACTGTTGGCATGGATCAGCAATAATGCAGACCTGATGCATGAGAGTGCATCATTCATTAACAGTAGAGCAAACCTTGGAGAGCAAGGGCCTTGCTTTAGAAATTCTGGTTGAGATCAGTTGAGGCTGCACAGATTTTAAGCTGTCTTAAAATAATTGCTAGAAATACATTCAGAGAGAAAAAAGGGGTTTGTATACTTCATTTTGTCAATAAACATACCGAGATGTAAAACTCGGCAGTGTTGCAGCACTATCAAAACCAGCCAGCTGCAGCAAGGCTCTTACTGCCCCATACCAGGTTAACTTCAGTAAGCAGCTCCTACACCTTGCCCCAGCACAGCCAACCAGTCCCCCACAAGGTTTCAACAGTTCATCTACTGCCCATGCTGTTTCTCCATCCTCTTTGGGCCAGTCCACCCTGCATCTTACCTCTGCTGTGTCTGGATTCTTCCTTCTCTGAGCTCCTCTTCCAGCCAGCCTCTCCTCATCCAGGCCCCCTTCTCTTCCCAGAGCCTCTCCTATATCCAGGGCACACACACTCTTGCTCACTCTCTCTCTCATCCCTCTGCTTTTTCCTGGTCTCTCTTCATCCAGTACTCCATTTCTGTACCCCTTAGAGCTATTTAACTGCTTAGCAGGAACCAGCCACAGCTGCACCTTATCCACATCAGCCAACCCACTGCCCCTGAAGCCAGCCCACAGCTGTGTATTATCAATGTTAATTAACCTGCCTTCATTCCTCTATAATTCCTCTACACAGAAGAGTTTGGATTTGACATCTCTGCCTCACGCTAGTAGATGTACTGCAAGAGATGGCAGAATGTGGGGGAAAATCCTTATCAAATTGCTCATCTTCAAAATCAGCCATTCATCATTAGTTTGTGCATTTCAAACTGCATTCACAGTGCTGGGCATGCAGTACAAGCCCAGCGTCCTTTTCTTATTTGTAATGTTGTGATGAATTCCTCCTCTGCCTTCAGCAGATGAGTAGGGTTGAAAAGAGCCATGTCACATACTCCTCCAGCTGTGTTTGCAAGCCCAGCACATTGGGCTTTGTCAGGAATAGGTCACTGATAAATTGACAGTGACAAATATTTCAGAACACAAAATCACAAAACACAAACCACTACTAAGTTGCTGTGGCCTTGTTTCCAAACCCATAGAAGTTGTTCCCTGCATTTGCACCACAGTGGGTGAGGTCATCCTGACTAATGACATCTCCACCCTGCAGAGGGATGGAGGTAAGTGCAGCTTGTGCACCACATCACTCCTTGTCGGAGTAGCAATGAAATCATCAAGCAAAAGCACGTGGAAAGAGGGAAGCAAGTTTGACTATAGGAAGTATAAATTTTTTCCGCTTGCCTTTTTTAGTAAACGTTGTGGAAATCAAGGGAAAGGCATGGATTGCAAACTCATAACCACTAAAAATTTTTGCAAGAGTCATTTCTGCGCGTCATACATTCCATATATAGATTTTGGGTCTACGCTTTTAATGGACTGACAAATGTACAATAATGCCAGATGACTGTTACTTCATTGCTTGGCTATACAGATAAGAGGAATGCTTTCTTTTGATTGAGATCTTAAATCAATTGTTCCTTTGCCCGGTCTCTAGTGGTTATTATCCAAGGAGAAGATAAAGTTCAGATGGTAAATTGTTAATATTGTAAGAAAAATGTCTGTTGTGTCCTGCTTAAAGTTTCCTGTCTAGATGAAATACTTTATCCTATAATATTTAAGACTCTGTGCAATCCATCAGTGTACATATTGGATCAGTGGCCATATTTGCCTGCTCTGTCACTGTACTGTCAGGTTTTACATGTAGTTCTGCAAAATCTGCCTGCACTCTGCGCTCGGGAACGGCAGAGCCTCACTCCCCATGCTCCCCTGGCTGGGCTGGTGCTCTCCTGGGCAAGGGATGAGCTGCTGGAAAGCTGGGCAAGACCCTGTCCAGCTGTCTGGGACCAAAATATCAGTGACTGTGCTGCTGTCAGCACGGAGCTGGAAAAAAGCCCAAAGGGGTCACTTGCTTCATGCTTGCCTATCTCTGCCACTTGCCATCGGTGACACATGGAGGTGGAGGGGAGCAGGAGCCACAGGTCAGCCTTCAGGCTGGCGGGCTGTGGAATGGGGCAGCAGGCATCCTGACAAGGCCATCCCTACCCCAGACTTGCATCAGGAGAGAGCGTCCTGAGCTGTGACACATCAGGAGTCAATGTCACTGGTCGGCAGCCCAGCATATAAACCAGGCAGGTGAACAGGCAGAGTATAACCCTATGCACTCACATCCATTTCCTACAGCTTCTCCTCTGGTGTTGTGCGCTTTGCAGTTGTACTCTCTGTGATGGCTGCTGGACCACCAGCACTTTGAGAGTGGAGTCCTTAAAATGCTTTCTGGGATTATTCATTGCCTTTTCAAGTTCCATGACTACAGTAATAAATTAAAATAATTTGGATGTTCTTCCTTGATATCTTTATATCTGTTACCAAAGATACCAGATTTCCTCTCAAGCACTCAAAATACGTAGTCTCACATTTGCTTCCCAGACAAGCAACAACAGTAATTCTTCATCTACTCATCTCTGATTTAGTTTGCGTCATAATATTTCATACCTATTCGCTATTGAATTTTCACCTTGTTTTATTGAGAAAAATAGTTCTCTTATTTTCTAATAGTGACTCATGTTGCACCTTATGAACTTTAACTAGTCTCAGGGTCATTCTCATTGATGAATTGCTGTAGGTTGCTCAAGTAATTATTTGTCCTTGGGAAGATGTATATCCTTTACTGAAGGTATCCTAAGTATAAAACAATCTCACTATTAAAATGTCTGCTCTGTCACTAGAAGATTAAATACTTATCCTTTTGGCCAGTTCATGCTAGTCCTTGAGAAGCAGAGATCTGGCAAAAAGTACTAAAATCCACTCCATGAAAGGTTAGATGTCAGAGAAGTTATATAATTAATATGAATGTATATAACCAATTCTGATACATAAAAAATGCCGGTGGCTCCTCACATCTCCAGGAAAGCTGAGTTAGATGCTCCTGGCTGGGGGCCGTGTGCTTCACTTCGGTCACAGACAAGAAGCAACAAGTGTTCCCAGGCAATGGCTGTCCTACTTGTTTCTCTCTTGGGTTTAAAGCCATATCATGCCCCCACTGTTATTTCTGACAACTGATGTCAAAAGGTGACCTCTACCACAACTAACGTGGGACTGAAGGAAGCAGACCATGAACCCCTATGTCTTTTCCAGGCCAAGAGACAGGCAGCGGTACAGACAGTATGGCAAATGGGACTCTGGTCCACCTGATATCTTTGGGTGCTGCGACAGCAAATGAGTGCAGAAGTTGATAGCTAAAACCTTGTTGATTTATTTGTGCTCCTACATGCTAAGTCTGAGCCCACACAGGTATGGCTGTGTGTCCTCTGTTTTGGTAAACAGCTACAGTGAGGGGGACACCCTGAATCTAAAATGTGTCCACTAAGGTAAGAGCTCAGTGAATTAAAGCAAACCTTTGTTCCATCAAAACCGATAGGAAAACTGAAGGAAAGCTCACAAACCAGGATTTGGTACGGAAGAAAGAAAGAGTGAATAACTCTGCCTTAGCAGACCCTGCTTCCTACAGCCACCAAGCCCAACTCTACAGCGAACATAGACCCACGCATACGGGGCAGGATCCTTCCTCTCATGTGCTCTTACTGGTTCAGATTCAAGGACCTGCCATAAAAGAGAAACCCAGGTTCCACATTGCCCTCTCAAACCCATTTTATTTCCTGTCTCCTTAACCCAGAATTTGTGGCAGTGCTGGCTGCTGCTGTTGTGACAGATGCTGAAAGAGGCTGGCAGTATTTTTGGTGCTAAAGCAGTACTTTGTTGACAAACTGTTAAAAAAAAAAGATTTACTGTTATGGGGTTGTTTCCCCTCAAGGTCATTTTCTAGAGGGAATAACCTTGTCTCCGCCAGCTGAGGATGCGTTGGGGCACAGCACCAAGGGACATGCAGACATCAGGGCCTGCAGGGAAGAACAGTGTCCTGCGTTCTCATGCAAGTAATTCAGTGTAATGACTTGTCGAGATATACATAACTATTCACACCAAGTTCCTTTTCGGTTTTCCCGCACTAACGATATTCCTTTTTAAGTCCTGTTCTTGCTGAGAGGTAAAACAGTGGCCATGAGCAGGCCCCAGTGAGGCAGAGCAGGAGGGAGCACTGACCGGTGTGGGTGGGAGTACTTCCTCCTCCAGCCCTGTGGGACGAGGCAGCTGGACGTGCCTTCTCCATCAGCCCCAGTGGCTGCCAGCAGGCTGGTGAGGTGTGAACAGGACAGGCCGTGGGGTTTGTTCAGGGCGCCCATTCCCGCAGGGCAGGTACCCAGCCCACAGGAGGCAGGGGTGACGCAGGTGATGCCCCACTGCGACGGGCAGGGGCTGGTGCCGCAAGCTCCCTCACCCAACAGCCCTGGTCCTCCTCAGGGCAAGGGCTCTGGTCAAACACACAGGTAATTCTGAAGTTCAAAGGTTCCCAAGAATATCCATGTGCTTACATTTTTTTCTGCATTGGTGTTTTCACGAATGGTTTCATTAACTTCCCTCCAGCTGAAATGCAACAGCCCCATTCCAGGACTCATTTTTTCCTACACAGCTTTGCTAATGACATTGTACCTGCAGCTGTAAGTGCCTGTGTCCCCCCAAGTCTGTCTCTGCCTGAGGTCTCCTCATTTGTCTTCCACAGAAGCAAAGGGTGACTTTTCCCACTGGTCTGGTTGATGTTCTCATGATGAACTGCATGTGTTTAATGTGCAGCCAGAGTAAGTTTCTGAGTTAGTGCCCCTTCATGGACATTGTAATGATGTCCTATTCTATGCCCTGCTCCTCCAAGTAGTCTCTTTTTTTTAAAAAAAAAAAAACAACAAACAAAACAACCACAAATGTTTGGAGAGCTTAAACTGCACAGTTTGTGCTTTTCTTGCTTTGGGAATAAACAGATGATTTGTCAGTCTAGGACATTTCACCAACATTGAACACAATGGCTTTTTTTCTTCAAAGACACTTTGGGGATTTTTAATTCTCTTTTTGACTGTTAACAAAAATCATGGAGCTACTCAGCTATGTTAAAGGCTTTGCAAATATTCGACTACAATATTTGTCTCCTGCATTTACCACTTCCCTGATTTTTTTGTATTGACAGGAATCAATAGTAACTTCTACGAGGAAAGAGATAAATATATACCTAGCTAATGGGAGGTAAATGGCTCTTCAGAGCGTGTTGGCTTCACAAATTTCCACTTGTTCTGCATTTTCTTATTTTTTGGATAAATATTCAGCTCTGTGAGTTATCCTGCTCACCTTGAATATATCTGAAATCTCCAACCTCTCTTCAGTGTGTTTTCAGCATTTTGCAATGTCAGATGTTGCTTACAGCTGTAAGAGAAATTATCTTCTATACTTCTTTAAAGTAAAAGCAATTTAGAGCATTTACATCTGCAGAAACAGTAGCTCCTTGTGGAGTCCAACACCCAAGAGGTGCTTGTTTTTATACACTATTGGACTATATCAAGGGCAGCATTTCAGAGTAGTTAAGGATTGCCTTTTCATGTCATTTCTTAAATTTTTGTGTAGCATCTTTATTATTCATACCAATCTGTCTTTTAGATCATCTTCCATAGACACTCCAGATTAAATTTTCTTCGTTATCATTATAGAACTAGATGAATAAGTGGCACATCTGTTCACGAAGTGGTTTATTATCTGTTCTGTTGAGGTTTTGGATGAATAGCAGAATGACTTAAATATGGAGCAGGGAAATGCATACAGGTTTATGCATAATCTTAAATTCATAACCAGTAGCACTAACTCGAGGAATCTGATTTTATAAAGATGAGGTAATTATTAATTAATGATCTGGGCTAATTTACCATGAGGGCCAACTTAATGAAGGGACAAGACAAGACAAGACAGAAAACAAACCTGCATGTGAAGTAGAACTAATGAAGACCCATGCACTGTTTAACTGGTTCTCGTATCACTGTGAAGGAAAACTATAAATATTTTATAAACACTCCATTCTAGCCACATAAAATCAAATTGCACCAATAAATCTATTTATCCAGAAGTTATTTCCTAATTTCTTACAGCTGCACCATTTACAAAAGAGGACGCTGACCACGTGTCTACCGAAGAGACAAAAGGGGCAGCTTTCCCACACGCCGGCAGTGGCGGTGCTTTCCAGGAACGCCCCCGGACACATGCTGCCCCAATTGCCTTCACACCAGATTGTCCCTGAGGGAGACCGAGCCTCAGGACGGACACAGAAGCCAAGGTTTTCCAGCTGTGGGTCATGCTCCCTTTTGGAGGGGCATTTTTCTGCTCCCCACCCCAAACATTGCTTGAAATCCTGAGGAAGCCGTGCCAGCCCAAGCTGGCTGCCCGGGCGGGAAGGGAGCATAGGGGACACTGGAGTCTGGAGAAAAAAGCCGTGCTCCGCTCAGGTGCACTGAGCACTGTTTGATGCCCAAAAATGTTTGATGAGGCATTTTACTGACCCCCTGCAGGTGAGGTAGAATGAAGCATCAGATTTCTATGTGATCTTAATATGTTTATTTTGGGGATGTGAAATGTAAGTAAGTGGACTGTATGTAAAATATGAGCCCGTGTCAGACGGAAGACTTGCATCTTGAGCTCCAAGTGACAAATCACTCGAGCTGCAGGAGCTGTCATGGTATACAAGGTTGCCAGAAACAATCAATGAAATTATAGCCTTGTACTACATGGTTGTTTATCTGCTATTATGGAAATAAGGTACCATCAAAACTGTTGAAAAAACTTGGGGATTACAGTATGCACAATTTGGAGATATGACAGCGACATTTAATCATGTTATTCTGACAGCTTCTGTTTTAAAAAAAAATAAATCACAAACTTCTCCTGTTGTTGCCTGCATACAGCTGAAAGGATAATAATTAATGTTATTTGTCAGCTGTTATGGAAGAACAAATTTAGAATATGGTACTGTGTTTCAGAAAGCTGAAATCCCCAGAACGGCACAGGTAATATGAGAAACACAAGGATGCTCATTATTTGTATGGCTTCTACCAAGCGAAATTACCCGTCAGATAAGTAATTCTCCTGGATTTCAGTGAAAATGTTACATGGAAAAGCAGGGCAGCCAAGGGGTGCAGTACAGCATGCCGTGCGGGGCTGCAGCCCTAGCACCTGGAACACCAGTGCCCACGCTGGCCCCAGCCGAGCTCCCGAGGTCTGATGTAATGGAGAAAAAAAATGTTCAGCTAATCCCACTTGATTGTCTTTTGCTGTCTAGAGCCATGCGGAATATTTAACTTCCATCTGAAAATACATAAGGAAAGTTAATTTAATATGTCATTTTAAGAACATTTTACACTCAAAACCCTCTGCTGTTAATAAGGTATTAAAAGCTTAATTTCAGGCTTGAGCTTGGATCTGGGAGAGAAGAGGCATTCCCAGCCTCCGGGCTCAGGCCTGGGGAATCTCTCAATTAAAACATGCCAGGATTTTTATTAAATACTATTAATTGAATTTCAAAATTGATTCAGAAAAAGAAGTTCACCCCAAGACTGTATTCAAAAGTACTGTTGCTTTTGACATTTTTTTACATGCTTTTCTTTTCTTATTTATTTCCCAGATTTTAAAAGTCAAAAGGCCTTTATTATGGCTTTTATGAAGAGCTATGATTTAAACCTGAATTGCTGTTTTAGGAATTTTAAATATTTTAAAAAAACTTTCATAGAGATTAGATTTAGACCATTGTTTTTGCGATCTCTCATACTGACAGATACTGTACTGAACATTTTTGTCTACTTCTGAAGGTAGTATCAATCACCTCTGTTCCTGACAAGCCCTAAGGAGAAGAACATTTATCACTATCTATTGAAACAGTCTAAAAAAAAATTCTGGAAATGACATTTTATAGAGAAGGTATGATCTGGTTGGAAAACAGCAGAAGCTTGATGCTTTCCCTAAAAATTCTGTGCTGCCTCCTTATATAGTTGCTGTCATCACACCATCTACACACCTCGCTCCTCTTATTTTAGGAGATCCTTTTTATATATTTTCACGTCAGTCCCATGGGGGAGGGTTCCAAAATGCGAGAGCAGGAGGCCAGACCCTATTCAGCTGGCATAAAACCTACCCAAAGCACTGAGCCTACAGGTTTCTGTTGGCTCCTGTCCCTGCATCCCTGAAGGCAAGCGTTTAGCAATGCCCGATGCAGGGATCTGGGGGGATTATGTCCAGTGGAGTGTCGCCCACTGGCACACCCCACACCGCAGCAAGGCAGGCGGCTCTTTCCCCTGGTTTGCCTTTCTGCAAATCCCTATTTGTCTGGGGCGCTTCCTCGCCGCACCTCGCTGCCCATGACAGGGGCAGCTCCGCTTCCACCAGCCCTGCCAGCAGCCACGGGGTGGGGGTGGGCAGCGGGACGTGTGCCGGACCCCCGGGGTAGGTGGATCTGGGGGTCCTGGTGCCGCATCGAGCCCCCCATACCCCCTCGGAGTTACCGGGTGGACGTCCTGCATTTGCACCAGGGGATGTGGGTCTCCACCGTGGCGTTTTCCCCGGCAGAGTGTGGTGAAGGCCAAGGACAGCCAGTGGTTTCCTCAGTGCTCCCTGGGGCAGGGTGGGTGCACAGCCCTGCAGCCCAGCCCCCACTGCACCCCCTGCCCATCACCAGCACCCTGCCCGGGCACCGGCCACGCTGCTCCCTTGGGAGCGGGCGCAGGTATGGGTGATGTGTGCTTTTCCTGCCAGCAGGTACAGGATCTGTCCAAGAACTGTCCAGAACTTTATATGCTTAAATTTGAAACCACATACATTTAGTCATAATAGTAAAATCAGTGGGTCCATTAAAGCAGATTATGCACTAATAATTATGCAAATATTCCTTCAGTGAAACTATAAAAATCTCATGAAGATTTAGCACATGGCTATTACAGGGAGAGAAATATGTGGAAAATGAAAATGAAGATCATCATTAATCTTAAGCAGTTTGGGGAATTTTTTAGCTATCATTTACATACATGATTTGGGATGCCTTTGCAGGTTTAACCTGGAGGAGATGGTTAGTTATAACAGTGCTAAAATACAACTGCAG
This sequence comes from Falco biarmicus, assembly GCF_023638135.1. Lineage (NCBI taxonomy): Eukaryota > Metazoa > Chordata > Aves > Falconiformes > Falconidae > Falco > Falco biarmicus. The sequence goes on from NC_079295.1 coordinate 65,658,598, forward strand.
AATGAAAATTTGGTCTGCCGGGAGAAATGATAGCTGGAAAACAGAGCTCACCTGTTTTAGAAAGAACTTAAATACAGTATTGGGGCATTTATAAAAAGCAGAATAACATTTGTATTCCTATCAGGTAGATCTAGAGGGAATATCTGTTTTCCCGTTTCAGGGCATAGATCAGTGGCTGGAAGAAATTTCAAAGGGGTCTGACCACTTCTCCCCTCCAATGCCCTTGCTTTCATCTCTGGCTGGAAGAGCAGGAGATTCACTGTGGCTTTGGGTGCAGAGTAAAACAAGTAACTTACTGCCCCACAAGCCATAGCAGCTTGATGTTTCACTATGGCAGATGTTATGAAATGATATAATATTGGATTAGGAGACCACCCGAAGGAGCAAATTCAGTTTAATATATTGAAGCTGAGTTCAATATCCAGGTCCTGATGTAACACTTAGTACTAAATTAACTTTAAACACACAGGGACCACTGGAAATGCAGATACTATAGCGACAGGCAAGTCTTCAAAGCTGATGGACCTATCCTGATAGGAAAAAAAAAAAAGCTGCTTTTCTGTCATATTTATTTTTTTATTATTGTTCCTAAGTATTAGCTTGGGTATGTTACAGTCAGAAACCTAAAGTGCTTTTTACGTTGGCCTGGTGTGGTACCCAGTACCCAGGGTTCTCTGGCTGTCCACTTAGTCCAAGGAGATCAACAGGAGAGGTAAGGATAATACAGATATGGCTGAATGCATCCCTCAAAGTTCAAAGCAGATGAAAATCTGTCCCTGCTTGCCACATCAGGTCTCTGCAGTACAGGGCATGCAGCCGCAGAAACAATTGCCTGGTACACCAGGGAAGAGGAGAAGGAAATGTTCTCACTTGTGTTTTGTTCGCTGGGGAGGCATATTGTACAACTGCAATTAAACTGCCAGTTTTTAGTTCTGCATTGTTAGCTGAATTTATTTCTCATCCAAAGTGCTGGAAAAATAAACATGTTTGTGAGTTAGAGATAAGTACTCACTGCAGTGCAACGCAGGGTGTGACACGCAGCATGAAGCAGCAGCAGAGGTAAAGAGTTGGAGAATGTTTTCTGTTCAGTGTGGCTTGCCCTAGACATAAAGGAAGGTATTAGATACAATAGAAGATGTGATTAAAATATATGAAATTATGAGGGAAAATCTTCAGTCTGTTGGCTAAAAGCTACAAAAATACACAAAAGGGGTGGTGAAGACTCGGATGATTTCTGTAGATCATTAGATCAATAAATTAGATTTGTGGACTAGAGCTAAATTGTAGTGACAAACATGGCTGTACCTCTGTGTGGGATACTTCAGGTGAGAACAACAGTCCTGAGCAGGATACGAAGCTGGAGGGAAAGGTGGAGATGTTAAGGCAGAGGGAAAGGTATGGCTGAAGGTATCTGGAATTGTGCATTTTAGGGGTTTAGATCTTGTTGCCACTGTGGTCAGGGACAGGTTTTCCCTTAAATAACAATTTCACCATGAAAGAAGAGCAGGCTGTTGGATTTGGGTTTGTTTGGGTTTTTTTTTCCCTGTTTTTGTTGTTGTTGTTGTTGTTGTCTTTTGGGGGTTTTTTTGGTTTTGTTGTCTTCTGACAAGTTTGGACACCAGTGACAATTCAAGGATAAACTCACAGGCACTGTGGGACCTGCTGTGTGAGGTTTCATTGCCCAAAGCAATGGCAGAAGGATACCACATCTTTCATGCAATTGCTGTCAGCACTCAGGAGACACGGACAGGTCTCTGGTTATGGCAGTGACTTCTGGTCCCCATTCTCCCAGGCTGGAGGTTACCCGGCATCAGGGGCTGCTTCCCAGCTGCTCCCCTCCTTTACCACCTGATCCAGAGCACTGGAGTGCTGACTGAGAGGGGACACCACCGGCAAAGCCGCTGTAGTTACTACATGCTGGCACAGAGTTACTCACATGCCGAAACTTAGGCAAGCCAAGCGGCTGCACACCCGCATCCAGCATGGGGAACCAGCTGCTGCTTCGTGCCGGGGCTGGGGCAGCTCGTCCTGCAGTGTAGGCTGCCATGGTGGGTACAGAGCATGGCTGCCAGCATCCCAGCACTGCCCTTCCCGGGAGCTGGGCAAGGCACTTGCGGCCAGTCGTCTGGGTTGAAAGGATGGGCGGGCGCATCCAGGCTGCTAGTGCTGTTAATTGAGGGATTATTGAGTAGAGAGATATTTTTAATCCTTCTATTACTGAATGTGTGGGCATTGACCTTCACTGTCACCCATCCCAAGTTGTACATCACAGTCTAACCGTGTAATTCAGCAGGTCGGCAGCCTGACTGCATTAAGTGCTGGCAATCATGCTCCTGTTATTATTATTACAAAGCTGCAGCCTTGCCTGCATCCTCTGCATTCATTATCATTTTGCCTAAAGCCATGCTGTTTCAGCCCATGGTCTCTTCAGCTCCCACAGCTTTAGATTGAATTAACTCATTAATGCAAAAGGCCAGGGAGAGATCTGGTGGCAACAGGAAAAATTATGTTCCTCTCTCACATGGTTCTGTCATAGATGGTTACCCTAGCTGCACACCATGGGTTGCCTGAGCACTCTTTATACCTGTTTCTATCTGTCTCTCTACACTTCATACACCATCAAGAGTACAAAATAGGGAAAATTCTGTGGTTGTTCACAATGCTCACAGTAAAACAGAAAGTATCTTATGGCCAAGGAAAGAAGGGGGTCAGATGTAATGGTCCTAACAAATAAAGTAATCAAGATCTGTTCTTTTGGGCTAATGATGAAAATAAAAGCTCATAGCTATATGAGTAGCACCAGGTATTTTAGCACTGGCAATATCACTAAACTACATACTATTTCCAAGACATTATAGCAAAATTACACATATTAGATGTCTTTATTGGATTTTAAAAAAATAATTAGAGTATCTTAATAACAACTTCAAATAACACAGGCAAGATCATAGAGAAAGCAGAAATTACATTTTTGGTATGTGTCTATGAGCGCCTGCACTCTTTCAGGTGTCCTGGAAAGGGACTGTGCCATAGCAGGCTGCTAATTTAACTTGGGGGTTAACGTCTGTGACTAAATAAAAAAGACGGAAACTGCAGATTTATCTTTGGAGGTGCAGCCAAGGTCATCGCCGTCACCATCAACGTGTACAGTCCATTACACACTGGGAGCCCTTTATCTGTTTCTGCTCATCTGTTGCTGCCACTGATCGTCATTTTAGATCAGCTCATAAAGAGGGAATAACGGGTGGGGGGACCAAAGTTAATAATGACGTTAGGGTAGGATGAGCTGAAATAACTCCATTTCAGTGCTGAGGGATTAGGGTGTTCAGTTAGCCCGTCTCCCCTCTCCATCTCTCCTGCTGTCGGCGAGGGGGTAGTGGCAGAGCACAGCTTGGGTACGGGGGGCGTGCGGAGGGCCTCACCACCCTGGCTCCCTTCCCTCCCCTCCCTGCTGGGAAGGCTGACCTGCACCTCTTTTCCTGATGGTCCTTCTCCCCTGGGAGATCTCAGACCTCTCCGGGTTACTGTCTTATTAGCACAAAGCTGTCGATAGGCACTGTTCTGACCTCCAGGATTTCAGGATTACAGATTAAGTCTGGGATGTCAGAGCAAATGCAAGGGATAGCCCCATCACGTTATGTTCAGCAGCTCGGCAAATCCAGATGCTAAAGTATGTTTACACTGAAATGCCCTAAATAATTTTTGAGAGTGCAGTACTGCCTAAAGCTCAAAGACTTTTGTAAATACCTCCCAGTCGTTCAAGGGGTTAAATCTCAAGCAAAGTTTCTTCCCACATTCTTTCTGCTGGCCCAGCTCTATTTCATGGGTAAATGGACATTTGCAGGAATCACAGGTATTGGCTTCCTGGTTCCGTCAGCACTAAATCTTGAAATCGGGGAATGCTTTGCTTCAGCAAAGACTAAATAAAATCTGATAAAGGATTTTAGATTTGGCAGCTCGGTGCAGCAACCAGGCACACCTGACTGGAAATTTGATAAAACAAGATGGGTTTAGTACCTCTTGGCTACTGTTTGCTGTGATCTCTGGGGCAAAATAATCCTAATAGCCGTGCCATACTTTCTCGTCCCATAAAATGGGCATAATAATAAAAATACATCTGGAAGGATGCAAAATTTATGCCAGAGGGAGGATGTTTATGGCATTAATGTTTTTAGTGATTTTTAACGAGTCTCTGATGAAACCATTTTTCTCAAGCTTTTCTTCGGGAGGCAGCTAATTTACATGCAGTTAAATTGCTTCAAGTTTTGTTTGTCTTGCTGTGCTTTAAAAATTCTGAGCGTTTTGGGATAATTTTTCTGCCATTAGTGATATTTTTGTCATCACAGTCCTGCTTCGTGACTCAGTATTGCACCAACAACCCCGTTATAGAGCGGGATGCATTCACAGCCCGTGACGAGCGTGCAGCTCCTCTTCTCACTAAGCTTAGTGGATGTTTTCTCGTTAACTTAAATGGGCATAGAAGCAGGTTTTTATGTCCCCAACCACTTAACAGTTCAGCTGCCTGTGCTACACCACTGTGGGGAGTTTGCAGGACAGGGTTTGTTATTTAATTCTTATGTTTCAGATGGAGAAGAAAAACTAATATTTGTATCTGCAGAAAGCCCTGAGCTGAATAACACTGAGATGGAGTCACCAGGGCTCTTACTGCTGAGTGTCATGCTGCACCCTCACTAGCAAGAGGAAAGGACCAAGGATGATGGTCTCGCTTGGAGGGATCCCTCCCAACAGGCACCTGCTGCACCCTCACTCCAGCGCTGCTCACCCTTACCCAGCGCTGTGCCTGCTGCATGCCTCAAGGCTGGCTGGGTGGTGTGCTGAGCAGGAAGGAGGGACGGGTTTGTGGTTAAGATGCAGCAGGTCTCAGGTGGTCTGTGCTTCTATTCCTACCCCCACTACTGATTCCCTGCTTGGCTTTAGTGAGTTATTTGGACCAAACACACCTCTGCTCAGGGTGCCTAGCACAGCTCACCTGAAGCTGGAGGGGACTCTTGCAGGGCTCAGTGGGGATAAATGTGAACTATGTCAAGCTGTGGTGACCCAGAGACAGAGGTGACATCCTCACTCAGTGCACATGGTGCTTGACAGGTTCTTATCTGCAATAACTCTTTCCGAGGGATGCATGCAATGCTATTCCTTGTCTGTCCTAGGTAGTATTTAAGAAATAAATACCAGAGTTCATACAGGCATCAGTGTTCATTAACTGCATGGGTCAAGGATACGAGGTGCCCTGTGTCAGGACTTTCCTTCAGAAAAAAAAAAAAAACAGGGAAAAAAAAAAGCTTAAAAGAAATCCCAAACCATTTATTTTGGATTTTTTGTGGTTTTGACTGCCAGGCACAATGTGCAGCAGTGCCTGAAGGCTTGCCCAGCACTGCAGCCCAGCTGGGCTGCAAAAGGAGCTGTTTCAGGCTCTCTGCTGGCTCCAAACACATCATTTGCCAACAAAGACATGTGCAGGAATTACTGCTTCTATGCTGAGTGTATCTTCTCCTGCTGAGAAGAAAATGTGTGTTGGGAAAATGCTGCAAGGGCCTCCTGAAGTCGCCCTCTTAAAAGCAGTTTACAAAAGCTGGGTATCAGTCAGCTTGCAGAAAACCTTCCCTTTTGGCTCCCAGCTAAATGATTTTTGTCCTTCCCTTTGGAAAATTGTGCCTTCAATGTTCGACAAGTTGGAGCAAACAATACATGGACTCCAGGGTTAAATCTGTGCCAAGCAGTTCAATGGAGCTGGTCGCAAAATCAATAATTTTGGTGTCATTCACAAAGGTCTTGCCCCTCGGACACCTGTTGGGCCAAGGAGAAGCTCTTCTCCTCTTACATTGCTCTCCACGACCCTTCCATAGCCCTGTCTCTGGCTCTTCCAGCTGAAGGGCTGCTCTCTCCTCCCATCTTTCATGATTTCTGTTCCTGGTTTGCTCTCCATCTTGTAATCCTCCATCAAGCCTTTCTCTAGATGAATCTGCCTTTCCCCTGGCAAGTTCTCCCCCCTCAACACAGTAAGCCAGGTTGGAAGATGCCTCTGGAGGTCATCTGGTCCAGCCTCCCGCTCACGGCAGATGAATTTCCCCTCCGGATTCACACCCACCTCCACGAACATCTGAGCTGCCACTTTGCCATTCTCCTCTCAACCATGTAAATATTGCTTTCAGAGACCAGGCGACAGCAGGAGGACTATTTTTTAATACACACAATATTCTTGCTCAGGTTGGGAATGGACTGGATCAAAATCACACTTAGGTCCTGCCTACTCTAATTATGAGGGACCAAATTGCAAATTCCAAGTATTTTTTTCCTTTGTTAAATTTCTGCTAAGCTGATGGAGTCTCACCCTCTCATATTGTTGTGGCTAAAAAAAGGAATGGGCGGATTAAGTATGTAGCATAGCACTGACATCATGCCTAAAATCTACCAAATTTTCCTGCTTTTCCATTAACTTCCAATGGCTTATATATGTGCATAACTAGGCATGAAAATAAAGGGAAAAGTAGAGTGGCCAAGAGGTGAGACTTCAATGCCAGTGGTGGAATTTTAGGAATTGTTCTTATCTTTTAGCCTGGATCAATTTATCCCACCACACTTCTCTACAAGAGTTATTCTGCTTTTAATATTTCAAATCAATTGTTTGCAAAAGGTGTTGAGCTGACTGATCAGAAACAAGCAGAGCTCAGGCATCCCCGCTTCAGGTCATCAGTGTGTCCGCTGTGGGGGGACAGGGCCCCCCCTGCCAAGGGAAGGTGCCCTCAGCAGTGGTGCCACTGCAAAACTGCACCTTTGGTTTCATCACCTACTTTAAAAATGATTTTGAAGAGCTTTTGAGATCTAGAGTCTGGTTTGGTTTTTAATCAGTATCCTTGAACCCAGTTTCATCCTGGGTTCATTCGTTTCAGAATCCTCAAATTCAGAAATACTGCTGTTCAGATTTACATTTCTAATCTACACTTTTGATATTTTTATTGTATTTTTTTAATTACTTACATGATGCAAAGCTTTAGCTTGTCTTGAAATTCAACTTCTGCATTATATTTTTGATCTTGGAGTAGGATAGATTGATCACAGCAGAGTTGACATGTGCTGTCAAGAATAAAAAGTGAATATTTCAGTGTCCTTACTGGACAAAAACCCTCCTCCATCCCTGCAGCTCCCTGTGCTGGTGGCGGAAGAGGGACCAGGGAAGAAACACAGGGATAATCAGAAGATTATCTTCATGGCTTCGATGCAGAATTCCTTATTAATTCCACAGAGTTGTGGCTGGCCAGGTAACAGGTGTGTATTTAGCTGCCTAATAGCATATGTTCAAGGTGCAGCTTTGAAAAGACTGTCTCCCAAAATTGCAATCTGAACTGTCTGACTGGCGGCTGGGCTCGCCCACCCAGCTCTGGTTCCAGCACTGTTGGTCACACCGTGAGGATTAACGATGGTGTAACCAGCCAAGGACGGGGTCTTCTGTGGTCACCAGCCCCCCACCCCCCCACCCCCAAGTCCCCCACGACAGCATGAAGCTGGGGTGAGAGGCAGAGGGCTGTGAGAGGTGGCAAAGCACATGCACACGAGTGGCTTGGTCCAGGACGCACATACAAAGCCAAATGCCTTTTTTGTCTTTGGTCAATTTTTATTTATCAATAAAACAATACTACAAAACATGGGAAACATCTGCATTAAATACAGATCTGCTGTTACTTTGCCAGTTTTTAACCTGCTGTATTTACAGAGTTGACCCCTACGGACATTCCGACAGCAGGAGCCCAAGGGGTGGTCGCTGCAGCCAGAGGACAGGGCAGCACCAGCTCCTCGGCACCCAGTGGCAGCAATGGGAGAGAACAGTCAAGCAAGAAATAAGTATCTGCTGCTCTCAGCTCTCAGATGGGACTACCTCATTGTCTCAGTCCCCTGCAGTGGGTTTCCCCTTTGCCCTGCCCTCAGTGCAGTGGGGAGAGGCTGTTGCTGCAGGCTGGAGGGTGCACGGACCTGCATCCCAAACGCCACAGTCCCACCCGAGTCCTGCCCGTCTGGAAGGGAGCTTCCTTCTCCACTGGACCATTGAGCAAGCTGCTGACCTTGTTTGCTCTGGTTTTGGGGCACAGTAATAATGTATTCCCACACCTCTCAAGCTCAGGGATGACTTGCATGGTCAGACCTTACCCTGTCTGGACATCATGTCTTGTGGGAGTGGCTAAGGTCAGTGAGCAGAAAGGGTGGCATAGGTACTAACCAGCAGCTTTCCCATCCCAGACCTCCTCTGTGTATTAAGTGCTTGGACAGCTTGTCATTTTGGGTGTCTTCTCCTCTGACAAGGGTTGGAACAAGTGATGAGTTCATGCCTTTTTTCCCACCATGACTTACCTGTGTGGCTGGCAGCAGCATGACTTGCAGGCACAGAGCAAGTCTGGACCTGAGGTGCTGCTCAGCCTGACTGCAAGCTAGAACGACTGTAACTCGATCAGCAAGAAAAAGATATATATATATATATATATATATGTATATATAATCTCCTTCAATTATATAGTTGTAAGGCAAATTAAAATTATTTTCTGATACTACCTGGTACCAAAGAGAATTACTCCTACTTTCCATGCACATCATACAGTGCTGCATAGGGAAGGTAATTAAATCCTCACTAATTATCATACAGGTATTCTAACCTGAATACCCATTGCTCTTTCACAACTGCCCTGACATGAAAAGAAGACAAGACAGTACCCAGAGGTGCTAGGAATAGCAAAATTCAGCTTTCTACCCTAGAAAACATGGGAAGCTACAGAGTTTAGCTCAGGATAGAAGTGTGCCCCGACGGGGAGAAGACCCTGCCACCACACCAGAGATCTCATTTGCTTCCCATGCGTCCTCCTCCTTTTCAGACTGGAAGGATTTGGAGAGATGGGGAGTGAGATCAAACCCCAGAGAGTGGTGAAGTGGGGGGAGCTGGACCCAGAGCCTGGGCTGAGTCAGACCAATGCCTCGGAACATTTCTTCTTCCTCCCAACTGCTGCAATTTGTCTTCACCTCAGCAGCTGGTAAAGGAGAGCAAGCTGGGTTTTTTCTTTCCACATGAAAGGGAATGAGGACAATAATACGTTCCATAATGGTTCAGCTTTTCTTGAGATCTAGGGCGCTGGGCAGAGGCTGCTAACTGGCACTTGGCTGAGCAGCCCCACATGTGTGCCCTGGAGGGGATTGTCTGTTCACACCTCATCCCCAAGCCCCTACAATCACGACACCTCTGTGACAGGGCACGTTCGCTGAGCACAGCTTCTCTAGAACTACCACTACATTGCCTAAGACATAATAAGTACTATCATAATTAAATAAAGACAAAAGAAGTGCAAGAACAGGGGCAGAGCTATGGCTCTGCATGTGGTCTCTTGAGCCACCAAAGGAAAGCAGATAATTTTTACAAACAAAACTTTGATCTTCAACTGATGCCTTTTATTTTCTCTTTATCTGTCTGCCCAGGCAGTGGCAATAGCCTAGGACTTCTAACTACACCTCCCAAAAGCTCAGAGGTCTTAAAGGAGTTTCTTCCTGGGACAAATGAGTACACTCGTCCTCAGGGGTCTCAGACGAGATGCCCTGTGGCCCCAGAGCCATCTCTCTGTGCAGGTGTGTGCATCCCCCAAACCCCACTTAAGCCCCAAAGCATGTCTTAAATCAAGACAGGCAAACAGGTAGAGCTGCTTAAAATATTTTCAGCAAGATGTGCCATTTTGAAAAAGCCCCAGTGTATCACAAAGGCGTACAGATGTTGGAAGGAGGGGGGGTTGTCCTTTAATAACAGGTGTTCAGGCTTGTGAGCAGCAGCTGTGCTCACAGGGGGCTCTCAGCGAGCCCACCCACCGCCTACCAGCATCCCTGCCGTGGGGCGAAAGCAGGTAGCCAGGATGGGGGAACACGAGGTGCATGGAAATAAGTACATTCAGGAATGCAGGTGAGTCTGGGAAACAGTCCTGGATGGGAGAAAAAAAAATGTGTGGAAGGGGGACATGGTTAAATGTGCAAAAATGCATACATTGCCATTCTAAAAGTGAAGGATTTCAACTTTTGTTTCACAAGTTCTCATTTTTCAGTTTTAAACTGAAAATTCAAACTAATTCAAACAAAAGAAGAGCAAAAATGGCTGTAATAAATCATTATTAATTTCTTTTCTGTTTGAAGTGAAACATTCCTTGCATTTCAGGTTAGACCAAGTCATATTGGTAGTTTCATGTTTAAAAAAAAAGAAAACCTTCAATTTTTTTGTTCATTCTGAACTGTCTTTTAAGAAAAAAACTAAATCAGTCAGCAAAGTAAAAATCCACTGGTCACAAAAATCTTGTCCACACACAAATGCAACAGCTGCAGAGACACCTGCCATCCAGCTATTTTCAGCTACTGGCTCATGTTACTGGCACTGAAAACCTACAGCAATTTATATATATGCCATTTGGATAAAAAAGTGTACCTGGAGAAATAATCTGTACCATTTCTGACAAAAAAAATGGTGATAGCAGCATCATTAGTTGTTTTATTTGTATGAAGATGAATGCACTACCATGTGAGCTGACCTTCATCATCCACCCTCCAAGCCGCTGTGTCCCATACGAGCCCCAGCTGAATCAGCCCCAGAAGAGGACGATGCTGCTGCCTACCCGACAAGAATGAGCCAGCAACGAACTCTGGGTTCCAAATGCTACCCGGCAGAAAGCAGGCAGGTAAACTGGGTTAGAGACCACCAGGGTTGTTTAGAAACAGCAGCAGAACTGTCTTCTCATTTCATGCCTGCACCTTCACCCCATCTCCTTGGGTCCAGACAAGGGGTGGTAAATTTGGGAGAAGCTCACCCAAGAGCTGTGATGGCAGTTTAGGGAGGGGAGGGCCCCGGCTGCGGGCTCTGCAGGTGTTGGCATGCTGTCACCAATACAGACGGCAGGCATCTTCTGCAGAGTCATCATCCGCTGGGGTGGGAATCACATTATCATCTGGCTCATGGTCCTTCAAGCGCCGGCCATTAGCAGGCTGCCAGCGGAGCGAGCTGGTGCAGCAAGCTGTGACTACTGCACGGCGCTCGGCGAGCATCACGCCTCGCCATCTGAGAAGACATAACTTCCAGAAATGCTTTGCTTTCCATATGCTTGTGCAGATACTGTAACATCCAAATCCCTGTTATGGTGAAGCACCATATGGGAGAAGCTGCAAAGATGGGATCTTTCACCTTCTCCCAGGAAGGGGCCATGGGAGAAGAGGCCTCCTCCGAAGAATAGCCAAGTACCACAGATTAAAGATAATAATAATAAAAAAAAATCATCCCAGGATACTCAGCCCCGCCCCCCAGGTGAGTAATTGCCTGCTTTTCTGGCTTTTTCAGAGCCAGCTTGCCTACAGTGATGCTTCTGGATTTGCATTGCGTTAGTGTGTGTACATGGCTGGAAAAGCAATGAGAGCCAGGCCACCCGGAGCAGTGATGACAGCAGTGCTGAGCCCTGATTACCCCCCAGACAGCTGTGCAGAAAGGAAGAAGAGATAACAATAAACCCAAATTATGAGTCTGTCATTCCAAGAACAGCACTGCTGGGGAAGAGGATGGCAAATGGCTCCTTCCCAGCCCTGGGAGCCTTCCTCTCTTTCCATCTTTGCAGCAGCTGTGCACTCTGGGACCTGCCTGGGATGGATGGCATGGGGACCAGCACTGAGAAAAGCCACAGCTGGCTGCCTCTCCACATCCAGAAGAGATATCCTGCCTTTCCTTCTGCATCCTTATCCTCCTGCCATGCCCTGCACTTTCTCCACTTGTGACTCAGCCACTGGCTGTAATGAAGCCATCCTTTGCCAAAGCATCTTTAAAATGACAGAGGATAAAAGTATTTCAAAGTGTTCTTGGAAATACTCTGGCAGGTGGCCCTGATGCAATGATGGCTTTTCCAAAAGTATTGCTGCTGGTGACAGTATTCCCAAAGCACGGCATCAGAAAATCCCTGCTCAAGACAGGGAGGCAGAAGAATCTCACCCTGCGATCACTGAACTCTTATTTTCACCCCAACCCAGAAATCAGCGAGGAGAAAAAAACCCACTGCTTTCAAGGGAGAGCAACCCCCAGCCTGCAGGGAACTGGTTAACATGAACTGATGCTAAATCACAGTGGGCAAGAGAGCATGTATGTATCTATCCGTGTATTTGTGTGTGTGTGTATATATATATGACAGTTGAAGGATACCAACTTATTTATTCTTGTCTGTGCTCTTACAGTGTATATGCACTGATTTATTTGAATGGCAAGACACAAATTAGTTGCAGTTTTCAGCCACCCAATGCCACAACACTGATAACTGTACTTTTCACCAGCATATTGTATAACACCTAACCCGCACATGTAAATGATTAATATGGAGTGGCTCCCTTCACTTATCATCATCCTAAACAAAAGGTCATCTCTTCTGCCAGCAGTGACGCTGGAACAGAAGGCAATGGCAACACTTCCATTTACCACCTCCGAGCCTCTATAAATAGGCAATTTTGTTAGCAGTTGGACCACAGCTACCTGGCAGGTGCCATTGCATGAATGACTCCACACCGGTCACAGCTATGACTTGTGTGGTTTTTTCCAAGGTGTCTCTCTTTCTGTCATGGTGTTATTTGTACCAGGGAAATACAGCAGGCTAAAAGCTACATGATTTTTTTTTTTTTTACATACCACAGTAGAAACAGTTACCGAGTTATATTTGTCAGAGTCACAGTAGTTTATGCATATTTGCTATTCACAGACTGCAGAATATTGCCAATAACCTCACTGGTGGAGACTGACAACACGGAGATACATGCATTCATGTGAGACCATAATCAATGATGTCTATACTGTATTAAGCACATTCATTTTTTTTAAACACCTTCCAGTAAAATCAATTCCTTTAAATTTGTAGTTAAAACTTTTGTTTTTTTCCACAATTACGCACAAAATAACCTGTAAACAATTTGACATTACACTTATGTACAGTGAACCACGTTGGAAAGTAGAGGTAATTCAGTGGGTGCCACTTAATCTACATCAATGTGCAACAGACTGACTCAGCCTCAGCAAAGTCATTAAGTGCTTGTATGAGGTCCGAAAATGTAACATAAGCAAGGCCCCGAGTAGATCACAAAATCACCAAACCCCCCTCTAAATCCTCTGTTGGCTGGGAAAATACTGCCCTTACAGCACCCACCCCTCTAACACGGGTATGTTAGTATAAACCAAAGCGCCTGGGTCAGATCACGTCCTGCAAAGGCAGGGAAGGGGCCAGCCCCCGCCACTGCCCTGCACCTGCCCCTCGGGCCAGGGCGGCTTGGCCAGAGGAGATGCACAAACGGACGTCAGGAAGGGACATCAGGAAGGGACCCCCCCTGCTGAAGACCAACAATTCCCATCCAACCACCTGGGCCCTGCCATCATCCTTCTGCTTCATGTTGGTAAGTTTTGTCTGTTTAGTTCTGAATTCTGCTTTTTCGTGTTTGCGTTATCATTGCTATAGTTTAAAATCTGTAATATCATACTTATAAACTGATTTTTTAGCTAAGTGATATCGATGCCAAGAAAAATAAAGAATGTCTTTTTATAATATAAATAATTTAAAAGTGCTTTTTTGTTCTTTTACTATTAATCTACAAAACCCCGTTGGGGCATAAACTATCCATAAGACTGGACAATTATTTTGTACCATGATATACATGGGGCCTTATGCATAAAGTACTCTGAAAGTCAAGTTCACGTGCATACTCGCAATGGTGGAAAGGGCTTCAGGGCAGGGTAAGAAGTTGGAAAGGTTTCTCCACCTTTCTGGGGCTAGGAGAGCAGTGTGAGACATGGCTGAAGGTCTTGGGTACAATATGGTCATTGCCAATAGAAATCAACCCTGTTTTCCACTTCAGCCCAAAACTTTGCAAATAAAACGAATAAATGGACTCACAAAACTAGAATTAAAACCCCAAGCCATTCTCCAGAGTGCTGTGCAGCCTTTACATTGTGTGTGCAGATGATTTAGGGAAAAAGTAAAATAATTTGGTCCCCATGGGTCAATGTAAACTCACATGTTCTCCCTTTGCCTCCCCCTAACGCTTTGAGTCATGCTCAGGTGTCTGTCTCGAGGCATTGGGGCATGTAACCAAGCCCTTGGAAAACTGGTATTTCTGGCCATGAGAGGTGTCAGCAGGCATGGGCTGCCAGGGCCAGTGGGATACACGTGGCTGGGATGGGAGCTGAGCGGAGCCCAGCTGGGCTGAGCCCAGGTGCCAGCAGCACCGGCGGCCAGGAGGGAGAGGGAAGGCTGTATCACCCACCTGCAAGGCATGCATCCCGTGGTGCACTTGTGCAGGGGTACGGATGCCTACCACGCTCCTTCAGCCCACCAAGCAGAGCTTAAGCAAGACTGCTAAACAGACCATGATAATTAGAGGTCGGCTATGCAAGACCATCACCGAATGAGCAGACCTATTTGCCATATGCAGAGGTGATGAACATTGTGAGCTACGTAAGTGGATGTGTATCTATTACAGCTTAATGGCTTTCTCTCATCCTCACTGACACAAGTGCCCATTTTTCTTAAGAAAAGGTGTTTTAGTAGAGTCTCAGTCCTACTGAAGTCAATGTAAGTTTTAAAATTAGTTTCAACAGAACTTGTATTTGCCCTTTGTCATGTGTGGAAAGTAGCTCAAAGCCTAGTTTACTCCCCAGATATTTTAGAAAGAATAAAGTACTCTGTTAACTGAGTTTCATTTCGGCTTGCTACCGACAAGTGACCAAAAATGTCTTAGGGACAGGCACGGCTTCTCTCACTGAAAAAAAGTAGAATTGAGCTGAATATTTTTAGACCTCAAAACCCAGCTACCTTTTAGACAATCTATTATTCCAGTCTCATTTTTCCCCACTGCATTGCATCCGTCTCCCTTTGTCCCCTCACTGCTTCATTTCAGCAGTTGAGTAGCGGGGGGCTGCAGCCCACCACCCCTGCACAGCTCCAGGGGAAGACCTGGGAGTGAGGAAGGTGCTGAGCACCCGCCCTGTTTCCCTACTTGTGCCCAGCTGACGGTTTGGTTTGAGGTACCGTTTTGATACCCACCCACTGCAGTGATTTCTCCCACCCCTTCTAACAATGGGTGCTGCTGCATCCTGCAGATGGGGGAGAACAACCTGGCCAAAAAGGTGCATGTATCTACCTATCTATGTATATGTACGTATGTGTGTATGACATTTTTTATGTACGTGTGCATGACGTTTTGGGGGGAAGAGGTCTTCCAGAATTAACACATCACCTTGCTGTACAGGGAGGACCCCCCAGCAGCAGGAGGTTTGGTTCTTTCTCCTGACCTCCCGCTGCCTGCATGTGAACTACAGGGCCGTCGTGGAGCAGAACTTTTAATACCCTGGCGCCTGTCTCTACCAGCCCACGAGTCTTCCACACCGCTGCTTGGTGCCCCCATGCAGGGGCTTGTGCTGGCAGGGTCATGTGCCCAGCAGTGGCCCTGCAGCTGCATGATGGTGGTGGGACAAGGTGCCCAAAGCGTGGCTCTTTGGTGGGCTGCAGTTCTCGCCGTGGGGTGTTGGTGGTCCAGAGAAAAGCAGCGAGGCAAGGAGGGAGAGGAGGGGACGACCTTTGAGCAGCAGTAACGGATGCTGTGCAGCATCCAGCATTTAGGCTAACCCCTGCCAGGGAGGGGAGAGCGGCTCCCCACCATTGCTCCTCTACAGCAGAGGCTCTTCCACCTAGAGCCTGCCAGCCAGCCTTAATAGCAAAAAGCCTCGAAGCACAGCCCCCAGCTCCTGCATCGAGCCACCCGTAAAACAGCTGCAGCAGGAGGTTAGACCAAAACTAGATCCCTGCAGTAACACAGCAGAAAGTGCATATGAACACACACACACACACACGAGTGTGCACACACACGCCTGGGCACCTCTTCTCCTTCGGCTGCATACTAAATTGTGTTTCCTAGCAGGTTTGGCCTGCCTGTGATTACTAAAGTTTAAGACCTTTATTTCTGTAGCACTGGAGAGTAATAACCATTTCACAGAATCATAGATTCATAGAATAAAGGCCACATAAATCAAGCCCATTCCAGCACATTTCATTTGGTCTAATTCTTCTATAGTTATTAATCATCGTGCAATTCTGTGCAACCTGAACGTCAGTCTGGGAACACACGTGTGTGCGCACGCACACACATTCACATACACCCCACCCTACGCCCCAGCGCCTGTTCTTTACTCTGTCGTATGTATTTTATATTTGTGGTATTAAAAAGAGATGGGGAATTACGTGGACTGGTGGGAAGGACAAGGTTTTAGTTGCAGCCTGGTACTGAGGAAGAGGGATGATCCATCCCGAACTGCACACTCAGCTGAAATCCTGAGGAAGAGCCCTATCTGTTCCCCAGTTTTATTTGCTTGCTGCCAGAGCAGTGGGGAAAGATGCAGGAAATGCTCAGTAGGAAAAGAAAAATGCTATAAACAAACCAACGAATAACTAAGAGGAGCCAAATCTGTGGATCTTGTGCAAAACATTGATTTCCATGTGAAAATGTGCTTTGTGAGCAGGTAAGTGCAGGGCTGCACAACTACCATGCCTGAACTCGAGTGTGAGTGAATGAATGACTTAAAACCTGAATTGGTTCTAGAGCCTGATCCCAAAAAGCACTGGGTTTTCTCAGCGAGCCCAGCATTTCCAGGTCAGACCCTCTACTTTACAAGCCTCACTCTGCGTTACCAACACTGCATGTTCACTGTAAGAAATAGCACGCCTCTCATGCATAAAAACTCAGCAGAGATGATGCCAAGCTGCCACATCTAAGCCCTGTTCTCCAAAGACTGGGAGATGTATTGCTGGGAGGGCTTTTCCCCCTCCCTAAAGCAAGCTCATGCTTATGGATCACTCTGGACAAGTATTGCTACCTTTTTTGCTGGTAAAATTTGCATCCTCACCAATAAACACCTGTATGACGTCTGCAGCCAAGCAATGGGTGTGAACCCCTGCCTGTGTACTCACACAGACTTTACAGCTCTTCTGGCAAAACAAAAATGCCACAGCCAGATGTGTGGGTGCGATGAAGCCCTGCAAGCATGAAGGTACCACCTTGCTGAAACTGCATGAAGATCAACAAAAATAATCTGTGTGTGCTTGACATCATCTCCCGCAGCAGTCTGAAATTTAAGAGAGGGGAAGCCCTGGAACCTGCAGGATGCTAAATAAGTCAGAATCAAAGTGCTTTTTGTTACCAGCACTATCACTTCCCATATAATCTCCTTCTTCTTTTAGAAAATGAATAATATATCTCAAATACTCTAGCTGGTTTGTTCTCAGCTATGGCCGAAATAGGTTTGCTGGAGCAATTCATTTTTCCATCACTCTCTGTGGCTCACTCACCCTGGCAGCCCAAGCTCATTCCTGAGCCAGGCCCCTCTGACCTGAACCCCCCTGACGCTTACCTGCCCCAGGTTTTGCTGGCCCTATGCCTTTGACCACTTGCTTACACTTGGTTCCTGGGCACTCTTGGGACGCTGCTGCTGTGCTCATGCTTTACCCAGCAAGGAGGGCCTGCTGCACTCCGCAAGACTGACCTCTTCCCCTTCCCCAAGCTCCCACGCCCTAGGGGGCTGTGGGCTGCAGGACCTCCACTCCAGTCAGTGCAGGACCAGTCTTTTCCACAGCTCCCTGCTGGCATGTGGTGAATAACACATGACAAGCAGCACAGTTTGTTGAGTAACATCCCGTTGCTGGCCGTGAACAGGATTGATGCTGAGACGGACATCTGCAGGAGGGGATACGGGTACCTCCTTCTGAGGGCTGCATTTGCTCTTGAAGTGCACATGGCTGGAATGGTGCTGCTCCTGACCTCTAGCAATTGAACCGCTGCCAGTCAAAGCACTAAACCTGGCTTGTTAGGCAGAAAATTTCTGGTGCTTGCTTCTGTGCCGGACAGGAACCAGTGCCCATTCTCCCTGCCAGCTGCGGCCAAACACCCCTGGCACATGTGCCTGGCAAGCCTGCAGAAACCAGCCATCCTCACCAGCACAACCACTCTGCCTGCTTCCACACTCGACCCTGGAAGAATTCCTACAGCTTTCCAACTGTGATCATCACACATTTAACCCACTGGCACAGGAGAGCCTTGAGAAACACAAGAGGTGTGGGGAGGATACAGAGGGAACAAGATCATCAGAAACAAATGGAGTATTTTGCTGATGGCAACAAGGACCCACACACTGTTCCCTGGTCTCTACTGAAATGCATTTACAGTGTCTCAGAGAAGGGAGGGAAAGAGAGGGAGTGGGGGAGAGAGACAGTGAGATGGGTTTTCTACTGTTCAACTCTCAAAGACCTGAAGAAGAAACGGAACATCCATAGACTGCTAAAAAATGCTCTTTTCTGAGAAAGTGCAGTTATAAGGAGAGAGCCAGAAATCTTTAAGCAATATATATTGATATATATATACATATATATATACACAGAGATATATATACACACATATATATATATGCACATATATATATACACATGCTTAAGGTAAACTGTCATGGCATAGCTTGTTTCTTTGAGCTGTGTATGCCCCTCCAAACAAACTCACTACAAGGAGAACACAGAAGGCATGCAGTCCACAGACACCCCTGGACACTGACTGCTCACGTGCCATGTTCCCACCGGCATCAGCAGCATCCGCATATGAGCATCTCTTGTTGGTATGGTTGTGCCCTTAAGGTATTCAGCTTGTGTAAGACTCAGAGTTTACGAATAAAAGCGTTTGTCATTGTGCTTCCATGACTGGAAAAATATTGTTACCCTATGACTGTAAATGTTAAGGTGAAATAGGCAAATTAGGCAGTACTATAGAGATGGATTTTTTTTTTTTTTTGTGAGCTAACAAATAATTATTATTGGGAATTATTTTTTTTATCACTTAGAATCTTGCTCTAATGGTAATAAGGTTGTGTGCTTTCCCCACCCTGAGCCTATAGGTGGTACTTCCGCAGGAGTTCAGATTGCCAGGGATGTTTCCTTTCTGGAAACCTGTCTGGGATTTTGATTTTGAGGAAATCCTGGATACATTTTTCTAGCTCCTCCTCAATGGACAGCTTCTCCTTCACTGCTTTTTTCTTGTTGGAGTTGGACTCCCGGGAGCCAGAAGTGAGAGTCCGGAGCAGGTCACTCTTTCTCCGGATCTCAGACTGTTGCAGCAGCTGCACCGGCCCCTTCTTGGCCGGCCGGTCCAGAGTCTGTATGTTGGGCTGGCGGGTGACAGGGCCACAGATGACGGTCTCCTGGGGGGAGCTGGCCTCCGACTGGCTGTCGCAGCTTGATGTCGACAGCTCATTGCATGACGTGCCGCTCTCTCCCTCCTTGTCGCCTTTGTCATTCTTGCAGCAGCAGTCACAGTGGGACGAGGACCACCGGGAAGGCTCACCTGCAAGAGGAACAGAGAGCGTCCTGGTGTTACCGACAGCTCCAAACCCCCTGCCTGCACCCAGAAACAGGCTGCTCACCCACCACTGGGCTCGCTGCTGCCTGCCGAGACCTGCGGGAACTGGGAGTGACACAGCCTGCCAGCGCGGCAGGAAACCTCTCTGGGAGCTTTCCTGGATGTCACACAGACTGTCAGCAAAACCTCCACTTGGTCTCAAGTGGGAGATGATTTCCATTAACATTGGAGCTCCTTCAACTGCTCCACTAACGTGTTGCTCAGGTCCCATGAGGGTCCCCTGAGATATCCAGCACATGTCTGAAAGTTTTCTGAGATCCTCAATGAGAAACAGTCACTGGAAGATTCAGCCAGGTGTTTAACCAGAGCAAGCAAACATCCCTGCAGGAACCCTAATTGCTTTTCAAGCTTGTCATGATTTGCTACTACCTCTACCCACCAGCCCCAGGGCAAACCCTGAGCAGATCACAGGGAGGTTTTTCTCCCCTAAGAGAAAATCCTGATGAAGTGCACATAAATTTTGCCTAAGGAAAGACAAAGAAAAAACAGAATGGGGACTTCAGATTTTGTCATTCCCAATCCATTCCTCCACGTTTTACCTGTATATGGGGCTCCTTTGAAGCCAATAAATTCATAGGTGTGAACAGAGGTTACAGGGCCAAGGCCAAGGTTACGAGTT
Organism: Falco biarmicus; assembly: GCF_023638135.1. Taxonomy (NCBI): domain Eukaryota; kingdom Metazoa; phylum Chordata; class Aves; order Falconiformes; family Falconidae; genus Falco; species Falco biarmicus. The sequence continues at coordinate 65,678,708 of NC_079295.1, forward strand.
CAAAACAGACAAATAAATGATGAACTTTTGGCTGCCAAAGCCCAGGTGGCAAAGCCTGCTGCCCATTCCCACCCCAGCCACCGTCCCTGCAAAACACAACGGGTTCAACAGCTCATGCTGGCACTGGTCTTCCCGGGGTCTGCGCTTAATGAGGGCAAGCCTGGACAGAAAAGACTAAAGTTTGTTCATACAGGAAGGGTCTGTCTGTGTTGGTGTGTGCAGGAGTTAAGGTGGTACCCGAGGTGGCTGAGGCACTGACAGGTCTCACCTGACAATCCCAGGCTGCTTAAATCTCACCGAACCCTCCTAGCCTCATCATTTTTCTGCCTTTAAAAGGACAGTGTCAAATACACTGTTAATTCCAACCTATCTCGTTTTTATCCTGTTTGCCATGGTTAAAACCGAAGACCCATGGATTCTGCAATAATCTTCTGTGCACAATTACACCCAACTGCAGAGTCCTACTCCTCATTAGCAACCACACGTAACAAACCAGTGTAGGCAAACATCCTGCCACAGGCTCTGCCCCACAACAGACCAGTGTAAGCAACACGGCGTGGGCCAGCAGCTCTCCTGTACAGCAGAGATGGAATTCCAGCCCCACTGCAGGGGCAGGACCCATCACCGTTCCACAGGGGCATCACCGCTGTTCTGGGGCATTTCACTGCAGCCCCAAAGGCAAGCTGGCTCACAGCAAACACCCCGCAGGGAGAATCACGCTGGTGCCAGGCTCAGAGCCACCCCACCAGTGGGTTTGTTGGCAGACAGGTTATACCAGGCTTGCTCCCTCCGTCTTCTGCCAGCACAACATGTGCTGCCACATGGTGCGGTCCCATCAGAGGGAGCAATGCCACAGGGGATTATGGGTGGTGCTCTGCAGTGAGAGGTGCCAAAAAAATCCCACCGATCCTGGGTACAGGCAGCCTGTGCTGATCTCTTCTGGGATCTTACAGGTAAAATCCCGGCAGTCACAAAGAAATTAAGTGTTATGGGTTTGGGTCTAGTCCCCAGCACGTGGTGAGCCAGTGGTGGGGTTGCAGGAGGCATGCCAGCACAGGCAGTCCTCCAGCAATGGTGAGCCAGGGAGCCAGCAACCCTGTGTGATGTCCCCACCATGGGGGACACAGACACGTGGCCCTGCAAATCATACGCTTTCCCAATGGCATGAAACAAAACAAAGCAAAACAAGATGCTCCTCATGTCTAAACAAAACGTTCAGACAATACTGCTGTCACTACTCAGGAACATGTTCATTATTATTCTAGTCTGTAATCATCACAGCCTTTATACATTCATCCAACTAAATATGACTGTTTGTTCTTTTTTAAAGTAAGAAATCAAACAGTATTCAGGTGACCATTGGATACGGAGGTCAATAAACATCTCTCCTGCAACAAAAAGGTTGTATACAGCCTGTTATAAAATTCAGAACTGGATATCAGAAGGCGCCTGGCTTCCCCAGCCCATGGGGAATAGGGTTTTGGGAAATTCTCTCTTCCATTGTGGACAGTTATAGCACCCCAAATTTCTCCAGATATTTCTTCTCTCAGGCTTGATTGATAGCACAGCCAGCTTTGGCTGTAAAACAGTGCAGGCAGAGCCACCAGCCTCCACCCCCATGGGTAGCACCCTCCCAGCATCCCCCTGCCCTGCCAGCCCCAGACCCCTGCAGACAACTCATGTCACTTCAGGGGCAGCCTCCCCATGTATGAAGGTTTGGTCACGCACAGAATAGAGGCTTTGGGGAAACATGACCTTCATTTGCATAACCCATCAGTGATGGGAACTCCTGAATAGTACTTAATTTATTTCCTGATTCATGTAGCACATGGCTTGATTTTTTTGTTTTTCAGCTGAAGACCTGCCCAAATGCAGTAATCTGTGATAAAGGGGAAGAGCTGGCATTGGTAACAACTGTTCCCTGACCAAACCACTGCAATAATCATGGATTTAAATGTCATTTGGAAGCATCCATCTTCCCACTAAAATGTAATTATCATTACCAGCTCATGCAGATTGGTAACATTATCCAGATCAAGAAAAGGATAATTCAGCTTTGCAACTTCTGACCAGCAATACAGACCCTGTTCTCAACCATGAGAAGGAACTGGGGGCCCCACAGCCAGTGTTACACCCCAGTGCTTGTGGCATTTCTTACTGGGGTGCAAGGGTTGGAGAAGGGAATGGGGAGGGGGAACAGTCAGGTCAGAGCTGCAGCTTTGGCCCAGTGGTTTTCACAGCTGGGATAGGCAATGTGTGGTGCTGGGATCGCAGTTGTGCTGGCAGCTCCTGCATGGCTGGGGGAGGATGGGGGGGGTGGGGGGGGGTGGGGGCGGGGTGTGAGGCTGCTGGGGAATCCCCTCCTCACACAGGGTCCAAGGTGACCATTTGCTGCCATTGGTCTAGAAACAGGCCCCCATCAAAAAAATGGGGCCAGAAAAGAAAAAGGAAAAAAAAAAAAAAGTTGCTGCCCATTTCCAACCCCCAAGTCTCGGGAGCAGATCCTGGAGGAATCTGAGGAGGGGGGTTGCAAGCTCATGGTAGCAAAATGTTGAAAAGCTGCGCTGCTGATACTCACTGCCCTATTCTCCTGTTTCCCCACCTTTTTTGCAACCATGAATACAATGCATATAATTTACAGAAACAGGTGGAAAAACAAAAGTCAGGAAGCCCCTCCTCATCTCTTCCTTCCTTTTCCTTGTCGACTATGAAGGAATCTTTCAGTCTGTCAGCTGCATGGCTAAGTTTAACTTTCAGGCTTGTTTCAAGACCTGTTCTGTATCTTGTCTAAAAAAAGTCAACAATGGCTAAATTGATTTTTTTTATAATTTGCTCAACTTTGACAAAGGCATTAAATGCTGAACCTTTGTAAAACCCTGATCACATGAGCTTCTGAAAAACACATCCATGAGCCGTATTGATTTGCAGCTTCTTATTGCAGTTGACATTACAGCTCCCTGAGGGTTTTGCTGTGTTGCAGCCACTGTCTGCTCCCTGTGAGGGACTGCTGGAGCCTCCGCCCTTCCTAAACACAGAGCCATTTACTCCAGCAAGCAACCACCAGCACTTGAAAGGCAGAAATTAATCAGGTGGAAGGGAACCAGTGAGGGTGTGTCTGTCCATCCCTGTGGGAACACAGAGATGCTGGGAGGGGAGTGCCTCCTTCCTGGCTCTCCTGGCCATCGGGAGAGCAGCTCCTGCTCTCCTTGTCAGTGTTTGCTCTGCTCTGCACTCGCCTGTAATTACTTTTCTCACCTGTAAAGTGAGTCATTTTCCCCATGCTGCTTGTGTACATTTAAGGACGACAGTGAATGCTAATCGAGAAACAGATCTGACCAGCATCACTGCTGCCACCAGCTCTTTCACAAGGTAGTTTCCCTCCTCTGGACACTAGGCTCCCTCCCCATCATGGCCCTGGAGGATAGCGGGGCTGAGCTCCCAGCGGGCAGTGCTGGGGATGCTCACCTGCTGCTACGCCGGGATGATGTGCTCCAGCTGCCTTCGCTGCTTCCCCACCCCACACTGAACTGAATGAAGTCTGAAAAATGGTGAAAAATGAGTTGAGAGGGAAAAGGTAACTGCTCAGGTACAGACCCATTAGTGCACCGTGCAACCTCCTCCTACAGCCTACCATTGACTCTGAGCAGTTTTCGGTGCCTCCTTAATGGTTTCTAAGCAAGCTCATAGAATCATTCAGCTAAAGCCACATTCCATAGCAGGCAGGACAATCTGTGAAATCCAAATTAAATGGCTGCATTCACTCAGCCAAGGAACAAAATGCCAACATGCACCTCAAGTGCCGAAACAGCCCAAACACCGAACATCAGACACAAAATATCAGACCACGGCAGTATCACAGGACATTGCTGCGATCACTCAATGAACCTTTGCAAACCTGAGCTAATGTTTGGCACACACGGGGGTCACAGACACCTCCTCACAGCTGTAACTTCATAGCTATGAGAAAGAGGAAGGGGTCCAGTCCCCCGTGTCCTGCCGGAGGGGCTGGACCCTGCTCAGGTATGGCTGTGTGGGCAGGGGACCCACCAGATGGCATCAGGCGCATCTAGAGTATATACTTCATTACCACAAAACAAGCCTTTTATAAGTTAATTAAGACCTAATAGATGCTGATTTGACTTAATAAATATTCACCAATGATGGGCATATTGTGGGTAAGCCAGGAGGCAGAAACTCATCTATTCATGAGGCAGAACAGCAAAAACCAGGTGAGATCTGGGTGCTGGAAACAGCTGCAGGGTTTGGAGAGGTTCCTTGGGCAGAGACCTCCCACTGGCACCCAGTGTTCAGCGAGCTGGGCTGGGCTGGCTCACTGGGAGGAGAGCTGGTGTCCAGCAGCGGATGCTGTGGGTATGCAGCAGTTGCAGGCAGAGATCTTCAAACACCCCCGGGGAAAGGCAAGAGCCCGGCTGAGCAGCTGCTGCAGCAGCAGGGAGAGCTAAAACCAGCAAGCTCCTTTTTGCAACCTGAACAACTGCTCCACTCTGCAGAAAAAGGGGCAAAGGTAAACAGGTTTATTTTTGATTAATACATTTTTTGACACCTTTAAATGGTGGGGCAGTCTGTACACAGAGTTAAACACACTCCCCAAACCCATCCGGCCAGTCTGGCTTCCAGCCTCCGGAACACTCCTGCCCTTGCTGGCCTCAGCCCAGCATCACACAGCCAGAATCCCTGTGGGTGCGTGGGCAGCAAGCATCAACAGACATGTACTTTTACTTTTAGGTACAAAATGAGCTTGTTTTATATGCTGAAAAGACCTTAATATAATTATTACAAGAACAACATATCAGGCTAGCCAGAGCAGTACATTAAGAAAAATCTAAAGAGAGAGGGAAAGCTATGGAGAAAATTGAATTGCCTTTAAGCATTTAATGAAGTAGGGGGAAAAAATAATTTTCATTAGTCTACCTTCAGATACCAGAGGAAGAAAAAAAGAAAGGTTCCAGTACCAAGCAATAATATATGAAAAATACATCTGTGCCAACAGGATCAAACTAATTACCATGCTAAGAAGTTGGCTCTGTTAGTTAAAACAGTACTGTAAAATTATCTGATCTCAAGTCAAGCAAGCTGAGCTCCACTTTGTTGCAGGTGCACAAGAAAAAGTGTGGGCATAGCTGCCTAATTTACTGCTTTGCAGACTCCCTTTGCCTGATTTTCACTCAGTCAGGCACAGGCTGTGGAAACCTCCATTCCCTGCGCGCTTTGACAAACAACTCCAGACATCAGCTCAGTGAAATGGCTTCTGTCACCTCCTCGGGAGCCAGGGGATGCTAGTGTGTTCCAGAGTCAGAACTTGCCAAAACACATTTAAAAGCCTAAATCTAAAGCCAGCTATCAGTCACGTGAATTTGCCAGCTAAGTGAACTTATTGAAGGATATGATCATTCTGCCCACAGAGTTTCAGAGACTACCAGGGTAAGGAAACACAACAAATTCTAACAAGCAAAGGAAGTTGGAGATTCTAGACACATCATACAAGATCTAATTTTATCATTTTAAGTAACTAAATTATTCTCTGTATTACATTAGTTGACATCAAAGCAAGGGAAAACAATCGGTCAGTTGGACTGAAAGATGTGGACCAGACTTGGGAATTACAGATAATTGCATGCACAGCTGCAACACAGCCTGTTAGAAATAAAATCCACAACACTATCATTAGCAAGGAAAAAGCCATTTGGGAATTGAGGAGACGGGTAGCAGGTTTCAGAGCTGCGCTACCACTTGCACGGCACGCTCAGTCCCGAGCTGTTCAAGGGTGAAAAGGATCAAGTGAGCCAGGTCATCGCTGCAAGGTCAGGTTGCTTGGCAAAGAGGGATGCAAAATAGCTCAGGATTTAAAGAACATATTTTCATTGCTGTTTGCCTCAAAGTGATGTTTTTTCCTAGCAATTTTAAACCAAACATTTCAGTTACCCTATACTAAAGGAAAATAATACACTGTTTGGTGCTCTAAAAAAGATTCACTTTTAAAAGATGATTTGGAGCATGGAAGAGGGGATGGAAGGCGATGGGCTACTACTGATTCAAAACTGTGCCACGTGTCACCTCCGTGTAAACCTCTCCATATCTGGGTGTAATTAGAAGCTGCTGACAAACTCAAGTTCCATCAGAACATGATTTTGTATTGCATTGTAATGAAATAAGCACAGCAGTGCCCTTCACACCTTCAACGCATGCACATTGCACGTTATTTTGCTGGGTAGATGGAGTTTTAAACAGCAAGAACTGTGTGGGGTCAAGGCAACCGCCAGCCAAAGGAGTGCTCAACCCACAAGCCCTCCTGGTAAACTCAGCCTGTGTGGGAGCAGGATCGGCCATGGATCTGGGCTTGGGGCTACATCACCTTCTCTAGACTGGGAGCACAGTCTTTGATAGCCATGTGTTGTGGAGCAGCCACACATAAAATGAAATCAATAAAACCCTACTGAAAAAATGCAGATTGCTGCTAACTGAAAGCAATGGCTGCAAACTGAAAAGAAATCAACAGAAAAATAAGAATTGTCACAGCCATTAAAAAAAGTTAAGGCAAATCATTCACCTCCATGCCAGAACACCATTGGTGCTCTTCAAGTGTTTTTCCAGCATTTTCTGGATCACTTTTAAAAGACATTTCACCCAACTATTTACTTCATGGAATATAATTTTGGTGGGGGAGTTAGCAACTTTCAGCCCAGAGTCCCCAGGGCTCACAGCACCTGGGCCAGCCCAGTGGGACATGCCCCCACCAGGGACGGAAAGCCAGCTAGAAGCAGAGGAAGGATGCACAGCCCTGAGAGCTGAACCCATGCTCCCTCCTGCTCCGTACCAGGATTGCTCTAACCTGCTAAACAGCCTGTGGCCACAGCTGCATGCAGCTACTAACGCACAGGTGGGTACGGTGTCTGATGCAGGAGTACCTCTGAACTAGCACACACAGTCAGCTCTCCTACTAAATCCCGTATCAAAAGCAAACCCAGACATATTCAGAAGGCCAGGAGAGATGTAAACCCTGTGCACTGGGCCTCTGCCTTACATTGAATATCAGAAACCTTTTTATTAGAGGAAACTGCTGCTAGTGTCAATTTATTTTTGGGGGCACCATTTTGCCACACAATAAGAAGTTTTGCTGGAGTCCCAGGGATAATCTACATGCCACAGGTAGGAGATTTCATTGAGTTTGGGTCTGAGTCAGGGGAGAACCTTTACTCACCATGGGAAGCCATCAGCTTTTGGTGCACAGGGGACACGTCTCATGGGCTCGTGGGGACTTGCACAGTTCCCAGCAGTGCAAATCTGCCTGGTTGCATTGCCATGCAGGGGATGGGTTTCCTCATCCTGGTTTTAGGCGCTGTCAGAGTGACAGACAGAGCTCATAGGAAAAGAAGAAATATTTCCGTGTGGTTTGCAGTGAGAGGGAAGCACCTGCAGCAACATCAACCAACACAGGACCCACAGCTGAGCAAGGATGGGTGCTGAGCCCCAGGACTGGCCACCATTGTGGTGGTAAACCGAACATCACACTGATTTAATCACATAATTCATTAATTAACGTCTAAATGCTTTGAGATTCTTAGATAAAAGGGGCTAATTAATTCTGGCCTGTCTTTCTTGCTTTTCTTCCTGATCTCAGCACGTTTCTCTCCCAGTGCCCTAATTATAATTATTATTATTAGAAGCTTCTGAAGAAGCAGCAAAGCCTCTGATGTATAATTGACACACAAACCACCAGCCATCCAGTTTTTCTCTCCTCCTCTCCCTTTCACAACAAATATGCTGCAAGCATGGAACGGGAAAACCCTGCAAAGAGGGACGGCTGGTGTGCAGAAACATAGAGAGGAGAGAGAAGTTATGATATAAAATAAAACTAGCACAGGATCTTCAAACCAAAATCAACAAAGAGCTTTTATTGTGACATAAAGACCCTAACCCTAGCCATCATCAACTCCGCCTCAGATACGATGGTGTTTGAATTTTGTGATTCAAACATGTTCAAAATGTGCTAAGCCTGGGATAAGTAGCCCACTGGAGAGAGGTCCAGCTTCCTCAGGACAGTGCGTTCCCCCTCCTCCCTGTCCCTCTGCAAACCCTCTGAGCCAGCTGCGATGCCCCAGTGGTGGGGGATTTGCAGAAGCACTTTGAGGTGTCTAAAACTGCCCCAAACCCCGCTGCTGCAGCAGTCTGGGACATCTTTATGTCCTCAACTTCTGGGAAATTCAAGAAGAAAGTTTATGCATTAGTACACTCAGAAAAAGGCTAACAGAAAATCTAATACTATTCAAATTTAAATGCTGTCCATAAGCATCGTCCAACCAAGTGCTGTTTTACCACATAGCTGCATCGACTTCTGGGGCTGGCACCAGTCTCAGCCTCCACCTGTCCCAGGTGATCAGCCCCAGATTTAAACCCACTAACAAATTATCCAGCTGCTGCACTGGAAAGAAATCATCACCCCTTGCTCTCCAAGCCCACCTGGAAAGTCAAGGGGAGCATAATCAAAGTGTGAAACCTCTGACAGCTCCCAGGAGAAAGGATTGAACATTTCAGGCATTTTTCCACTGATAAATGCTGTTGTCTTGAAATTGAAATATTCTAAAAGATCATGGTGATTTTGATGATATTTGCACTTGGAAAGTGCTCAGCTAGATCACTTCATGCCTCCTTTCATTTTGACACCTATATTATAATAATACTTTTAATATCACACTATGTATAGTTAATTTTCAGTTATAATGCTCCAGACTTATAAAAATGCAATGTTGTGGTATTTCAGAATTAACGTTACAACTTGCTATTCTACAAGAAAGTTCAAGAATTCGATTCTTTTCCCCTCCTGAATTTGGAATTAAAGTTTGTGTTGATATGTGAGAACATGCAATGGGATGGAGACTGATTTCTCATACAGCCCTGACCTTAGAGGCAGAAGAGCTCATTGTTCTCAGAGTTATATTCCTTTTATTAAGTTTCTACAGTTTTCACAGCCCTTTTTCCTGAGCTTGGGTGGAGGGCGGGTGGGTGGTTTGGCTTGGTTTTTTTTCCCAGGGGAAAAGGGATGGTTGAATCTGTCTTACAAAATAATGAATGGCAGGTTTGTTGCTACAGATATGGAGTTAGCAATGAATCATTAAGTCAAAAGGCACAAGTGAGTTTTCTTGCTCAGAAAAAGATGCCTCCCCAGCAGCACGAGCAGCCATTGCCACGGGGCCAGGCACGGCCAGGTGCAGTCCCGCAGTAGGGAGGCTCTTGCTGGGTAATTTGCCCATTTAGACTGTGCAGCCCCATCAGCTGCCTCCACAGTGAGGGACAGGCATCGCACCAGCCCCAGGAAGGTCTTTCAGAAGACATGGCTGGGAAGGGACAACGTCTCCAGGCAGGGCACAGAGGTTATGTGCTATACGCTTTTTGAGGCAGGCAGAGATATTTTCAGTACCCAGACATTCATTACCTCTACGTGTGTGGGCTGCACCAACCTTTCAGTCTGTGATCATCCTAATTTGAGTCATTTTCCTATCCTACTGTTCTCAATTCAATCTTGTCCATTTATGTTGTCCTTTCACCTTTTATTCTTACTGCTCCTTTTTACAAGGGTATGTAGTGATAGGACAAGGGGGAATGGCTTTAAGCTGAAAGACGGGAGATTTAGACTAGATATTAGGAAAAAATTCTTCCCTGTGAGGGCGGTGAGGCGCTGGCACAGGCTGCCCAGAGCAGCTGTGGATGCCCCATCCCTGGCAGTGCCCAAGGCCAGGCTGGACGGGGCTGGGGGCAACCTGGGCTGGTGGCCGGTGTCCCTGCCTGTGGCAGGGGTTGGATTGGATGATCTTTAAGGTCCCTTCCAACCCAAACCACTCGATTCTATGATTCTTCTGCTTTAGGATTTTGTTGTTGGTTTGGGGTTTTTATTTGTATTTCACATTCCTCTTCTTCTTGCTTGTCCCCATGACTTTAACCTCTCAACTGTTCTTAGGTTTTGCTGTCTCTTCCACACTTTTTCTCTTCTGCTGGGGCTAACTGTAGCAACTGATCCCCATTTGAGCAGTAATTAACAATACCGCCCAGGTAGCCAGGACCATTGGCAGGCCCCACCCTGAGCCAGGCAGCCTCCTAAGCCACCCCCCAGCCAACTCCCCATCACCTCCATCCCATGTAGGTCCCATCATCCAAGCACTTGAGGGGCCGGGGCCCTCACCTCCACACTCACCTTTGTTTCCAACTTTGTGAAGCAAGTATTCTCCTTTCAACACCAAAAAAATGAAGTATTGAAATTTTGAAAAATATCACACATTATTCATATGGTAAATAAAAAACTGATTGCCTCTAGGTCTGAGGATAAGGTAATGTCAGTAAAGTGAAATTTGATTTAGATCACTCATTCGTGCATGCACAACGCCTAAAACAGTTTTTGCATCCATGCATGAATTAAAGGTGTTGTGATTGATGAGAGACCAAAGTCTAATTGTTGTTTTATTAAATACATTCTGACTTGGTAATCGAGCTAGATTTATCAGCAGAAATTGCCCCTGTCTAAACAAAATTACTAAGGTAAAGCTTAGGAACAATGACAAATGCCATGCAAGTAATTGGCTCTGGGATCAGTGTCGGCAGCAGGACGGACATGCGGTAGATTTATTTGCATTTAGGATCAAGTATCTTCAGTAAAATTTCAGCAAGCAAACAAAACCAGAGAAGGACTTGACAGTAATGTTATTGGTTTGAACTCTCCCATATGTTCAAAGACAGCAGTGAAGGGGGAGGAAGGGAATCATGGAGGCAACAGCGGCTGCCAGGCATTGTTAGTAAGCCAATACAATTTTTTCCCCTTGTGGGAGCAGCTGTGGACACCTGGGTGCTGCTGTGGCCAGGACCTGAGCTGCTCTATGCAGATATCTGGTTCCTTCCTAGTTCATTCTACTAATTCAAATTTTCTGTTTTAGAACTTTTTCCATTAAAATTTTCTGAACTTGATAAACCCAGTGTAAAAACAAGAATTGTTCACCCATGGTCTCTCTGTCTGGGGAGGTCTATGATTTGTGCAAGATAATTTCAGCTAGTCCACAGCTGGCACATAGACTTTTATCAGGAGTCTCCCAGCACTTAGTCATTTTACCGGCACGCCTGTGGTCTTTCCTGAAACACTCAATTCTGGAAATGAACTTCTGCAAGAGTATTACATTTGTTTGAAAATAGAAATAAGTTCCCCAAATGGTGGAGAAAATATGAGACCTGGTGTTAAAATACCAGAAGGCATATTAAATGGGCCAAAATATTTACATATGGATTTTTCTCAACCTAATGTGTGATGAAGTTAAAATTCTGAGTGGAAAGAGAAGCACAAAGTGTGAGCAGCAGTATGGTAAGAAACAGAAAGTGTTTAGAGGAATTGGTCACCATGGTCATTGATGCTGTCAGACCATTTCTGAAAGTTGCGATGTACCCCAAGTTGTACGGACTCCTCCTTGCACTTCATAACAAAAGCCTTTTTATCAGAGGAAAACAACACTTACGGTCACTATCCTTTCGGGCATCACTTTGCTGTGCAATAGACATTTTTGACTCTACCTGGAGCTCCCCATGCTGTCCTGCCTAGAGACACAGCCTGTACCTGGGCTACTCAACACTTGTCTAAACCAGCAAATATATCCTGGGAGAACCCTCCAGCTTCTGGCATCTCCCACCAAGGCAGGCAGACAGTGACGGCAGCCGCCCCTGCTCTGGGAGCAGCCTAGCCTTACCAGTGCATCAGCATCCTTCCCGGGGGATGTGGCTGGTGCAACACTCTGCACCCTCTGATCAGCAAAACATGTGGTGAAGGCTCAGCCCAGACTGACTCCATGCAGTCGTCTTCTTGTCAGGCTCTGACAAAGCCCGTGCAGGTTTTTAACGGAGGTCGGAGGGTGGCAGGAAACCTTATGGTCAGCATGAGTGACCCTTGAGTGAGTTATTTCCATGTTCAGGAAAACTCTGTTCTGTCCCTTACTATGAAGATGCATGGTGATACCTCAGCAAACGTCTCCATCATTAATTCAGGTAATCTGTCAACTTTTAATTGTTTCTTATTATGGTCTCTTCAAATCAAATACTTTTTTTAAACCTCTTTATCAGCCTAACCATAGTGGTCTTGGTCATAGCTTAACCAAGTTCTTCTCTGGTAGCACTGTGGAAATCATTCAGTCTCTTACAACACAAATTTATCTGCCTATCTACCTTTTAGCTCTCATCCACCAAGTAAAAATCTTTAGCCAGACTGAAGCAAGAGCATAGCTGAGCAATACTCTTGCAATTCTCACCTGTATTTTTCATTGACAGTTTAGCAAGCATTTAGCCTGAAGAAGGAAAGTAAAATGAATGGTCTGGTTTGTGGGAAGAGCCAAAGGGGTCTGACTGTTCAGCATTTCCAATATAAGAAGAAGTAATTCAAGAAATAACTCAGTGCTGCTGGCTTCCTTGCTTTGTACCGCCCTTTCCAAATACTGTGATTAGAAACAGTATTTGGCCATCAGGACTGTGGCATTTAAGTATATATTACTCTGGGAAAATGACATTGATATGAAAAACTGATGCATAGGTTTTCTTCTGCCAATAGTGTTTGCTCTTTCTGTCCTTCTGTCAAACATCTCTAGCTCATTTAAGTTCAGTGTACAGAGAATTAATAGCTGCTACTACCAGCATCTTCCTTCTTCAAGTCCAGCCTTTCTCCCTCAAATGTAAGACTTTTTTGTACCTTTTTTTATTTATTATTGCTGTACTAATAACTTATCCTAACTCAAACTTTCCTTTTACCTCCTTTTACTTTAAAATTACCCTCAAGAACCTGAAAGTGAAGTTTGGTTGAATTAAGCCAGCCTGGGTTAAAGAATGAGGGCTTTCCTTGTCTTCTCTGAACAATCCCCTGGAGTTAACCATGGCGCGAGCTGGGACGTGCACTGCCTTTCTGTTAGCAAAAGATGTGAAACCCTCTGGTAGGACATTAAATCAGCCAGTCAGAAACCACTGAAGCAATGCAGGTGGATTGTGGATTGAACCCCCACTGTTGTTTTGCACTGATGAATTCCTGATATTTAAGAAAGAAATTCCAATCATCCATTAATTAAAACATGAGGGAAAAAAAAATTAGTCTGAATAATCAGAAAATGCATCCCTTCCCAGTGTCCTAACTTTAGAATTACCTGTATGAGCATTACTGCAGACTCCTCAGCAACTAAAGCAAAGTAATTCAGAATTAGATAATTGTCAACAAAGCCTTAATGCCTAAATGCAAAGCCAGGGCAGTTCCACCCTTAGCACCAAGCCAGGGCAGGAGCCCACCCCAACACATTCTGTCCGGGACTGCACACAGCTCTGATCTAGTATGAAGGACCTTGAGATAAATATATATATATATATATGCACGCACACATGTATATGAAAAACACAGTTTACATTCAAACTTGAGCCCTGATTTGGACACATGTTTTAATTAGCAAAGCCAAAGTGTGTATTGCTCCTGCTTCTTGAAGATACATATTTTAAATTGCTGACAGATGGTTATGGTAATATGGAAGCCACAATTTTTGAATTTTTGAAAATTAGAACTTATGAATTCCAAAATGCTCTGGAGATATGAAGCTATCATGTCAGCCTATGTTGTTCCAATTAATTGCAATCAATTGCTAATTGAGAGCTATTTTAGGACTTGCCATTACTCTGAACATAATGTAGAATAATTTATGTGTTCCCCTTTACCCCCACCACAAATGACATCAGTGCAAAGAAATCTCAGGAAACGGAGTGAAGAAGAGTAACAGGAGCCTGATGCCTGATTTTCTTCTGCCTCTTTGGCAGGTACAACAAAATTAAGAGATAAAGATTTAAGAAATGTATGAGACAAGTACTGAGACAAGGAATCTGTTACTTGTTAGGGCTCTGCCTCTAAAATTTTCTAAAAAGGCAGCTCTGAGTAAATACATTTGCTTGGATTTCCAGACAGTATAAATGTCTCATTTGTTGAAACTAATGTCTTCAGAGAACATTGCACCTCAAATCTGAGCAATAGTGGTGAAAAAGTGTCCAAGGCAGATGGCAAAGTGGAGCCCAGTTTGTATATTATACTATGGGAATGAGTTGTCTAAAGGCGCATCATAGACTCTGGAGGGGAACTGGAAAAATTGATTTTACAGGCACAAAAAAGGCAAGGTTAAAACAAACCTAAATCAACAGGTTTGCAATGACATCACTTGCATAGGGCCCAGCAGCGCCCACCTCGCTGCAAGGCGGGGAGGAGGATGGGTGCTTTGCAGCAGGGATGCAGGCAGAAGGGACAGCTGCTATAAGCAACAGACATGTTATTAACCAGTTAGAGATTTCCAAATGTAAAGATGAAACAAGGCCTGGGAGCTGAGAGATGCTCTGGTTTAATGATGGCAGCAGGAGAGATGCACCTACAAATACGTGCACAGTGCTCCAAACGAGAGGACAAAGGAGTGTGCTCCCAGCAGCCCGGTTCAAAGCCACCACCTTGAAACCAGCACTCAATCTTTGTTCATATTTTAAAAACAAGTGCATACGCTCATGGGGAAAGGAAGCAGTGTTTGGAATTAGTTTACTGGGCGGCACAGAGGTTTGGTTTGTGTCTTTAGCTTGGCTGGCTTTACAACAAAGGCCCCCAGATTCTGGCAGAGTTATTTTGACATAAAAATCAAATGACCTAAATAACTGTACAGTGTTGAGCAATAGGCTTGATGCTTACTGCAAAAGCTGGTTGAGCAGGCAAATCCAACAGGGATATAACTCTTGGAGGCAAGAGGCATTTACGAGTAAGACCAGTGTGCTCAAAGACAGCAAGTCTGTCATTCAACATCTACATCCAGCTTGACAAGCTATTTCATGATGTCAAGTAGAAAAATCCCCAGGCAAAGAGATAACTAATTCTTAAATGAGGAGCTTCTGCTAGCAGTGCTAGTTTCAACCAAGCAGTAAGAGTTTTTTAATCAACCTACAGTTCTGCTGTCTTCTCATTGCATTTTATTATGGTTATAGTTGGAACAAACTCAGCTCTCCTTTTAAAAGACCAGAATTAAACTTTTTTCTCTTGTTCATTTAATCACATACTCTCTTCCCTTTCATTTTCCACCTGGTCCTCATATATAAACATACACTACATATAAAAATATAGTTCCTTGGATCCTGTCAGTGGCTTCTGTGGACAATTATGCTTGCAATCATAACATGGATAAATTCATCCTCTTTCACCACTCGTTGTTCTGTTTGTGCAGACTCCCTGTTGCTGCAGTTTCCTCTCTCATAATTTACTCTTAGTATCAAGTGATTTGCTATTCTTGGAGTATCCTCCCATTTCCTCTGTCTCCCATGCTGTTCCAAAAAGTCACCCTTTCCATGAACTGGTTACGGAGGCTCCTCGGTCAGGTCTCCCCCTGGATTCTGCAGTCCAGTTTTCTTTGGGGTTATCAACTTCTTGTCTCTTTTCTTTATTAGTCCTTTTCCTTTACAATTCACAGCATGGAGGTTTATGATGCTATAAATTAATAATTTGGCTGTAGTAATAGGCAGTGAGCTGTCACAACTCACAGCTGAAATGATTCAGCTGAAAAAGGGCTTGGGGGGTGGGGGTGGTGGAGAGATTCTTTAAATTTAAAGCCAAGGTTACTAAAGGTTAGTTAATACAGCCATGCTGCTCATCCTTGAAGAGCCAGGATGGCCGAACAACTTCCCAGGGAGGAGGGGAGAAGCTGCTGGCTCCTGCCATCTCCAGGGAACCTGTCTCCCAGCCCCAAGAAGGGGAGTCCGGGGCTCCCCCCATCCTAGTACACCTGCTCAGCATGCTGGTAAAACTCAATGCCTGTGTTCTGTGTTGGACACCATCCAAAGGGGGGGATGGAGGGATGCAGGAAACCAGCTCTTTAGCAGGTCTGCCAGTGGTACCTGTGTGCCTGGAGGGGAGTCGCTGCCATTCGGACATGCTGAAGCTGCCTGTTAAGTCACCTGCACAGGCAACAGGAATGGCTGCAAAAGCAGCATGGAGTTATCAACCTGCAACAAGCTTGTTAGCAGCATTTCTTTTCTGCCTAGTTTAGCCCCATTTGATGGTGTTCCCCCCGAGCCTGGATGGCACTGGCAAAGCTGAGAGGAACAGCTGCTTTCTGGATGGTGAACAGTGACATGATGTATATCGTTATTACAGAGTGAGATGAACCATAGCTTGTGCACCTGGACCAGGCGGCAGTGAGAGGGTAGAAGACCAGCTAAGCAGCCAGAAATGGCTCTCCTACTGAGAGATTCAACTGAAGAAGCTGCTTATTGAAAATAATTATTTTGGAAATCACTTTCTTCTTCCCTGCTTAAACCCATTACTAAGCTCCTAATTACTATGATACAATTTCCTTCTTATCCTGGACTTGTTTTAAACAACTTAAGTCCTTCACTTATCATTTAATGTCGAGCAAAACGGCCACACATACCCCATGTGGGGACACCAGCTGCACAGCCAGGAGCTGCCTGGTGGCTGCTGCACCTCTGAACCAAACAGGCTGCACACTGGGTGGTTTTCACCAGCTGACACAAAGCACCATTCCCCCATCCTAAGGCTGCATCCCTGAAGGAAGTCACAAATTACTTCCCTAGTTACCAGGAATTAATGTTGCAACAGCAGCACAGTTGCCTGCAATACCCAGCCAGCGGTGTTCGCAATGCATTCCCTGCTCATCTGTCATTCAGCATCACAGTGGTGTTACACTCTGACAACAGGCACTAACAAATAACACACATTATTTGCTGTAGCGGTGCATTTTCAATAGCATTGAACCAAGCTTCATTTTTCATAAATGGCTTCTCAAGAGCAACATCATGCAGTGCTGGCACACTAGGCAATAGATCACCCGCATGGGGCAGTGGTCCAGCCTGGGGCCGTGCCACAGGCAGTGGCATGGGTGGGGGTGGTGACTTGTCACCTGCCCCGAGCTTGTCCTGCTGCTCAGCCCTGCACTGCCCAGCACTGCTGGATCCTGCTCCCCACCAGCATCGAGGCAAACACCGTGGCTACAAGGAAAATCAGAAAGCGAGGGGCTGCTAGATAAGGGAGCAGCTCTGGAGGGCTGCTGTTTGTTAATCATTTGGAGCATGACCATGGCAGCTGCTGCCAGAACAAAGGAAGGAAGTCTGAATCCACAGGCAGGGGCATGGATGGTACCGGAGCTCTGCATCGGGGCTGCAGCATTTCTGGGAGTATCAGATATCCCTTTCCATAGGGGCAGATGCCTGTTTCTCATGAGCTATTTAAGACACTCTCTGAAAGTTTTCTTCTTTTTTTTTTTTTTCCTTCTGTCTGAACCTCATAAAATAGCCTTCTGCTCTACAGAGATAAATTTGGTTTATGTGAGAGAAACATTCCCAGCCACCGTGGGCTTTGCCTTAAATCCTGTACCTTGCTATTTAATGTTGCTGTGGCTTAGCTTGGTTTATTTTCTACCTTCTGAGTGGTGAATTGAACTTTAAGAAATGAATGGTTTGGTTTATCAGCTTTAGCATCTAAACCAAAGCACTTTTGCATCAAATAAATGCATGCAGTGGGACACCCTCCAAATACTTATTTTTTCCAAACATGTTTTAGCACCAGCTTCAAGACCAATTAAGTTACCCATGCCCAGTCAATCCTAAATACTCTGAGATCACAAGCTCTTTTCTGTGGAGGGCCCCAAGGGAGTGAGGAGTATGCTGAGCCACAGTAGCAGCCTGGCAGGGACAGCAAACACCACAACTTGGCTCGTCCTCCCATCACAAGGCAGCTCTATGTAGGTCACACAGACGCTCTCTAGCACAGTGTTAGCATGAATGAAATACCCAGCTATTACTATTTTTGCAATGTATAAAAAATAAATGTAGAAGCCAGCCAAAGCCTTACCTGCCCCATCACTTCTGACTACAAGGAGGGCGCTGTGCAGAAGGGGATGTGACCATCAAACTACCAATTGCAGAAAAAGAATCAGTAATATTTGTGAACCTGCTCTGCGGGAGTAAATCCAAATGAAATCTGGAATGACTGACATTTAGAAATAGAAAACAAAACACAGCACCCCATGCCTAGGTGATAGAAGGAATGCACTGGAACACACCAAACCAGATAAATCTCTTACTGGAAAGCGAGGGGTAGATGGGCACAAATGGAGGCTGGCAGGGACATGGCATCCTTTGCTGTCTGCAGCCTTGGGAGCCACCCAACAAACCCGGCAGCAGTGATACCAAACAGCAGCAGCTGCATACATATCCTTTGGAGCAGTTTTTCTACCAGATCCTAAAAGGTTTTTCCCTAAGAAGTCTAGAGGATAATTTGATTTTTTCAAGGTGGGCATGCTGGGTTGTATATAGGTTTGGGGAAAATATACTAAACTGGTTTTGGTTTACTAATATAGAGCTCCACTCTGCATTCATAAAAGAAGAAAATACTTCACTTCTTTTTTCCTGCTGAATCTAACAGATTATTAGATACTTTCTTCCACGTTTTTCTAAAGGAAGATGCTAAAAGTCTTTAGAGATGTTAGTGTTTCCTATTAAACTTTGGCATCAGAATGCAGCAAATCTCAATGACTGAGTACAGTAACCATGGATGAAAAACACATTCACTGGAAATCTCAGAGCATTACAGATGTATTCAAAATAATAAAATGGAAGGATTTTTCCACATGCTGTAATGTGGAAATGCATCAAACATGGAAAAATTTGACTCACTGTCCTTTGACCTAGAAGAAATGTTGAAAATTTAAGTAAGCTGTCAGCTATATAAAGACCTGATCCTAATCCCTCTGGAAATAACATGAGCATTTCTACTGTCTGAAAAAGACTTCAAAAGGGCACATCAGCTGCAGCATCGCAGTGTACATTTGTACTCTTTTACCTTATAGAAACTTATTTCTTTAGAAATCACTACACCTTACAGCTATCCAAAAGCTAATAAGGCAGATTGTGAAAGCAGGCTGAATCTAAAGAAGTCTTCAGAGGAGAGGAAAAAAAAAAAAAGAGAGAGAGAGAGAGAGTGTTAAATTCAGGATTGGTATGTCAGGCTTCCCAGGCTGGTTTAATAATTACTCCACAACATCGTACCAAGTAGGTTAGTGATGGAGCAGGAGCAAGTCATGGGTAGGAACAACCTGGCTATGGCCACTTGGGTAACTAGTCTGTTTGCATAATGTGACCTACAGATGTTGCAGAGGAAACCTCCATCTGCAGGAAACAAGACACAGACAGGAATATACAACAACCAGGTTCACTATCATCACGTTAAAGTGATGGGAGGGAGGTTTCAGAGAGGCCTGGGAAGAGCAGTGGGTGTTGCCTCCATCTGCTTGAAGTGGTGGAGCTGGGGAGTAACTGAACATGTAATTTATATTTTCTTGATTTCTGTTGTTTGTTTTAGGTTTGAACAGAAGTTCTTGTAATTTGTTTCTGGAGCAATGGAATGCAGTGCTTCCAGCAGGCATTGGAAATCAGCAGTTACAGAAACCTTTTCCACACAGTCTGTGAAACACAGCCCTTCATCCAGCAGCAGCCAAGGCAGACCAATTCCAGCCCACTTAGTTTTGGATCAAAGCAGGGACCCAGGCTGGTCTCACCCACTTGCACACCAATGGGGCACAACTCATGGGATCTGCGGCAGAACTCAGTGAAACATTCCCACAAAAGGAGAAACACCCGTAACTTCTGCAGGTCCTCAAAGTCATGCTTCTTGACATGGAACCAGATGTGGGGTATCTCCTTTAGCATGGTCTTTCACATGAGTTTCCTTTAGCAATTTTTTCCCCAAAAAAGAAAAGAAAAAAAGTACTTACTAAA
This sequence comes from Falco biarmicus, assembly GCF_023638135.1. Classification (NCBI taxonomy): domain Eukaryota; kingdom Metazoa; phylum Chordata; class Aves; order Falconiformes; family Falconidae; genus Falco; species Falco biarmicus. The sequence goes on from NC_079295.1 coordinate 65,698,532, forward strand.
ATACAGCCAACATCCTACAAACTTCTCACAAACATTTTTCCTTAGCTGCCTCTGGGTCCTGTTTTCTTTTGCTATCATCACTGTGACTCTTTCCGTAGCGCTCTGTATGCCTGCACCACCCTCCCCACCTGCCGAATTAACAGGTCTTCATTTACCTCCCTGTACATGTATTTCCTCCTGTGATGTCTACACAGAGAGCAACGCTTACGGGTTTTTTTTGTAATTAAACCTACGGACCTTACACTGTGAAAAGTAACTATTTAGAAGATAGAAAACAGGCAGATGGGGATCTGGGATGCCAGAATTCACGCTGAATTGTAGACAGGCTTCCTTGATGCTATTCTGTAATGTCCTAGCACCAAATCACATATACTTTCCAAGAAAATAAAAGTAACTAACACAAATACATTTCTTCAAGGACAAAATCTTTGTTTTGTTGAAAAATTTTGTTCTGATTTTATATTGCATTTAAAAGAAAACAATCATTATAAAATCAAATTTGGAGGGAAAAATGTTTGTCCTGGGTTAATTTTGCATTTAATTTAGAAGTTTCCATTCATGGCAAAATTAAGAAATAGCTGTTTGCGTTGCGATTTTGAGCGATTCCCCTCCCCCCCCCCCCCCCCCCCCAGCTATTCCCACAATAGGAGCGGATAGAAAGAGAAATGTTCTTTCTACAAAGTGGAATTTTGTTTCATCCTGGTTTTGTAGACAACACTCATAATTAAAACAGTCATTAAAGAGGAGAGCATTGGTCACTCCTCCCATTGTGCCTTTCACCAGCTGCGCTGGGCTGTGCCACTCTTTGGGAACATCTGCTTTTGGTTGTGTGCAGCCCCCCAGGAGCCCAGCCAGGAGCCTCTAAGCACAAGCTGGAGATGCAGCAGGGCAGCTGCCTGCCATGCGGGTGCCGGGCCGGCTCCATGCCGCTCTGCAGCTCTGGTGGGGAGCAGGCACAGGCTGGGGAGACACATGCCGAGACCCAGAGGCAGCTGCCACGCAATGTCTTGGTCCTTCCAGCAGTTCACAGAGCAACACTTGGAGGTCCTGAACTGCTCTCATGGTCATTAGCTGCTCCACCTCGCTTCAGAGACATCACCCGTGCTCACAGAAGGATGTGTTCCTGCTGCAGCCTGTTGTCTATCTCAACCTACATCATGGGCAACCAGCCCTAAGGAACACAGGCATGCCATCCCCTGCAAACGCATGCTTTCCAAAAATGGCACTAAGGAAGGTGCCTCGCTGGTGGCAGGAATTCACATCATGTCACTGATCCAGCCAGGACCCAGAGAGGCTGGAGGAAGCATACTGCCAGCAGCTGTCACTGTGAAATGGAACATGGCTTGTTTTGCCTGTTGTGGGGGGATTTCCATGCATCCATCCACAGTGTCTCCCAGGCATGAGGAATTTTCCTCCAGCCTCCCACTCCAGGTCCTCATCTGCTGCTCTAGGAGCAGATTCTGCACTGCAGGGTGTCAAGTGTGTGACAAACCCATTCCCCCCCAGCAGGATCCTTGTGGGGACAGATCTTGGCTGAGGGATTGCCATGCCCACATATATCGTCTTTCTGAAATACTAGAATGCATGTGACTGCTTAGCTGAAGTGATAAATGGGCATCACTATTACTTCAGCAGATATCATCTACTGCCTTACGGCTGCCACTATAGACAAGTTATTTCAGTTGGAGTTTCAGCAAACACCTTGCAATGTTTTCTAAATATTTTATATTGGAGGAAAACATACTTTTCCACATATGCCTAAAAGATTCAGAATAAAACAGGCACATTATGGGTGTTTTTATATCTTTTTTCACATGTTTACCTCTAGGACTGTGAAAATCATGTCACCTGTTGTTATTACCTGCAAATGTCATTCATTAACTCACATAGGGTGCTTCTATTTTTCCTATAGGCACAATACCATTCATTTGACAAGCAGGCTGGGAATAAATGTCATCAGGAGTTTCACGTGCAGCTTGCAACAGCAAAACAAAAAGCACCGACAAAACTCCACCTTGACTAAAGCTGTTCCTTCAGTTGTCATCGTTTGGTTTAGGTGAATAGTTTAGCAGATACAATGAAGATGCCAACTGTGTACTCTTCTGCTTGGTCCCTTTGGAAGTGATTTGCATTTGCATGCTGCCCGTTGGGGTTTCCACAGGGCAAGGGAGACACTGCCCCCCCCCAGGGCTGAGGAAGCCTCCCTGACCACAGCTCTGCCACTGCCAAAGGGGAGAGACTGAACATTTGGAAGTAAGAAACGTTCTGGAGCGGTAAGAACAGCTTTGCTTTGTCCACTGCAGTCCTTTAACACTGGGAAGAAACGCAACTCTCCAGCCAGCTCTCCCCACCTGGACGTGTGCTTGTTTTCTAGGTGGAGTTGAACAGGAGTAAAGCGGTGATATAAACAAAAGAAGGAGAGGTGTAAATGCCATCCCTGCCCCAGGATGAGGAAGAGCTGCTTGCTGGTCTGGGGGCCATCACTCGCCACCGCAGGCACCAAGAAGGCAGATCGGAGCTCCTAGCCCTGCAGCCAGCTGGGGACCTGCATGCCAGAAATAGAGACTCCCAAACCCCTGCTGACCCTGCGCTGGGCTGTGACCAAGCTGACATTTCACCAGATGTTCCTTTTTTTGCCACATTTACATCTCCCATCAATTCTGTGTTAGCACAGGAGTTTAAATATAAACTCTGCACAGGTGTGCATTGCCTCGGCTGCACATGCAGGATCCAAGGACACAGACCCTTGGCTGGATGATACCCCACAGCACGAGCAGGTGATTACTCAGGGGCCTCAGCACTGCCAGTTTTACTCCGATGCATTTTACACCTTCTAGGTGGAAAAGGAACGTAACTGGGGAGAGGGGGGGAGGCAGTGGCAAACGTGTGGGGTCCATGCAGGTGGCGTGGGGCTCTCACCCCGACCATCAGCACTCTCCTGCTCCAGCCCCACAGACCCCATGAGGTACCACCTGCAAAAGCATTCTCCCACAGAAAATTGAAATCAAAAGCAATTACAAAAGATGGCTTCATGGATGGCATCTAATAATGTCCAAGGAACAATACGACCTCAAAAAGGCCTTTCTCGTTAGGCAGGGCCAGGCCATCGCATAGGAAAGCATGCCATGCTGGAAGGCAAATGCACCAGCCCAGTTTGGTGTAACACAAGGCTCCCTGCCTCCACCTGACTGGGAAGCATACTAAAGCCATGCAGGCAATTATATAGTAAAAGTCTCCCGAGAAAATAGTGCAGTTTTAGTGAAGCAGAGTCTTCAGCTGTTCTAATTGTACTAATTACTTGAGACATTTACTTTCTCCCTTCCCTCATGCAACCCCCTGGGCCCTTTTCCTTTAAATCAGCTACAGAAACAAAGTAATTTGGTCAAGTAAGAAGCTTATTAACATACCATGCAGCTCCAGGGCACAAGAAAACACAGAAAGACCACCACAAAGATCCACCCGCCTTGATCTCCCGACAGACTGATCAACCCAAACACGGCAGAGAGGCTTTCTCTAGCAGGGAGGGATGAGGGCCTCATCCTGCACTTGAAGGTCTGCTGGACCCAGCTCAGCCTTTCGACACCCTTGCCAGGTTGGCCAACATCCCGCTCCACCTCCCTGGAGCCCACCATTGGGATGACTGATTGCATCCCAGCAATGGTGGGGAGGCTCAGTGCCAGCAGAGACCCCAAAACCAGCACCGCACCACCCCCACCCCCCAACTTCCCCAAGTCCATTCTCTCCTTTTTCCTCCATCCCTCAGCAGCCCATGGTTTTTAAAAAAAGCCCCCTCAGCTCTCTTCTTCTCAACTTAATTCCCAGACATAAGGAAGTGGTTTAGAGCTAGTTTTGGGGAGTCATATTCTTCTGAATCCATCACCAATGCCAACACAGGGTTCTGGCTGCTCAGGTCTTGCCTATTGCTTTATTTCAGATTTATCTGGTGAAAACCAAATGCTGCAACCTAGTTCTATTGTTCAAGAAACATAAATTATATTCTAAATGCATCCATGACCTGATGTTCAAGAGGCTTGTTTTAGTGTTTCATGGTCTTTATTTATTGATCAGCCAGCAGATCTAAATCTGGTACTCTGAGCTATCCAAGCCAGGCTGGGAGTTCACAGGAGCACTGGCTCGGCAGCAGGCAGGGGAGCTTGCCAGCAGGCTGCCTCCACAGCAGTGGATGGGCAGGATCTGACTCCCCCGCGCATTGCACCAGCCTCATTCCAGCATCGCTGCTCAGCCAAAAATACAATTAAGGCAAGCAGTGATTCCAGTTTTTAAGTGGTGCAGATGAATAGAAATATGATGGCAAAATTGAAGAAAAATGCCTGAACTATAGAGTCTAAATGTTCCAGCTTGAACTCAATACATTACCATGCAAGAAAAGCTACTGCTTACACTGTTGTCGTCTTCCCTGTGAGCTGCTCGGGCCTGAGTCACCACTGTTCTCCATCCTGACCTGCATCCGGTGGCTTTGCACCCTTGTAAAGCTGCTGTCAGGCAGGCGCAAATCCAGCCAAAGGCATCTCCTGCTTCCTAGGGGAAACTGATATCCTGACAGCTTTGCTCTGCAGCCATTAGAAGAAGCTGCAAATCCAGTGAGTAATTTCTAAAGGGAACTGTTAGACCTGAATTAATGTGGAATAATGCACACACATGACGGTGCGCTGCGTGCACAGCTCTCCCCAGCTGACAGCCTCAGGCAGGGCTTGAGCTAGGTAGGAGATGTAGACTGGGTCCCAGTGCAGCAGGAGATGCACATGGTGGTCCCAGAACAGAGGTAACAGAAGCAGTAGCAGACCTGTGCAGGGAGCTGGAACTTTCCCCATCGGGGTCTGGGTGCAGTGGGGCTGGCCATCTCCCTTCTGTGCAGAAAGCAGGGAGAAGCTCAGCAGCTTTCAGCCAGAAAAAATGCACTGTTTATACTCAAAAAGTTGCAGACTTCCTGGATGTGGGATGCTCATGGCTGGGTATACAGGTTAGTAGGATTTATGCACTCTCTGGGGCTTAATATTAAACTCCATACTCTTAAAGTTCAAACTATTGCCTTCAAAAATAAAACAAATTCACATTCAATGTGGGAGATTAATCTCTAACACAAAATATTTAATTAATACAGTGAAATTTCATTTCATGGGTACTTGCATTTGTGCTGTGATAAGCATTAGTTGAAGATCAGTGTTATCACCAAATACTGCCCAAGACAAAGGAATCATTCATCTATATTGCAGTCAAGCATAACAAATAGCTAAGTAGCATTTTGGCACAGCTCTGTAAGTCTGCTGTATTAGTCCTTTACATGAATAATTTACAGCTGAATGTCTCATTGCCATCACCAAATCAAAAGTCATTTGCACTAGTTATGATATCACAGTGACATCTTGACTGAAACAGTTTTCACTTTGCCAGCCTGTGTATTTCATTGAATTTAATGGTTTATCTTATATATTAAGTAAAAATAGAATTAAGACAAATATTACCAGTATCTGGGAAAGATGCGTGCATCTTATTATAGTTATTCAAGCTTACTGAGGAGGTGCTTTGGTGCAAAGGGACTGCGCCTCCTCATCCCGTGTGGTTTAGCTGTAATGTGGGGGGACAGAAGGAGCAGACCCAGACACAGCATTCCCGAGGGTAGAGCCGATCAGAAGCAATTTCCTCATTCCAGCCCTGGCCCGGAGGCAAAAGCAGTGACATGCAAGGCCAGGACATGTGTTGCTCCTCTGCCAGTACTCAGCCCTTTGGACCAGCAGTGAGAGCAGATAAAGCACAAAGACCTCATCCAGGCTCCACCAAGTCCTGTCCCACCACCGGTCTCAGCAGGAACCTAGAAAACTGGTGTGAGCACAGATTTTTCTTGCAGCATTGCCCATAATAGCACATACCCATCAGGATGCTGGGAAGCGCATTTCTAGGGAATCACCGCATCTCCAGCATCACTCAAGTCAATCCTTTTTGGTGTCTTGCCTTACAGAATTAACCAGGCCCTTCTGAAAAGATCCTACCAAGCTCAGAGATTCAAGACAAAGCCGTATTACCAGTCTCCAGGCACTGCTTTGAAAAACTGTAAACCAGAAGTTACTCTGCCTTTTGTAATGAAGCACAGTTGTGGAGGTACTGTTTGACTTGTTTGAGATTGTTCTACAGAACGGATGTCTGGTCCTTAACAAGCAGGAGAGAGGGGCTGTAAGGAGCACAGGCTAATGGCTTGGCCAGCCTAAAAACCATTCCAAGTTTTACTCAGTTTTTAAGATGTGGTTTGATGACCAGCGGATGAGCTGACCTGAGCCACCTTGTCACCATGAAAGGAGCCCTGTCCTCCCAGCACAGGCGCTGGGACTGGCACTACCCTGTGGTAGGCAGTGGGTGCTCAGCAGGGCTGGGGTGGGGAGGACCCCAGGACTCTGCCAGCTCATGGGACGGGGCAGGTTGCTGCTCCGCCACGGCACACACTGCCTCCAGCCAAGTTCCTGCTCATTGCAGGGAGTTTGTTATTTGGAAAGCTTCACAAATCCAAAACCAGTAAAGTCAGATTCTCATTTACACATTAAGCCTTTTTATACCCCTCTTACTGCATACTAGGGCCATAAAATAAGCAGCAAAGTAATTTACTTACGTTTCAAAGCCCCTTTATAGAGCCAAAATGATTTATGGGGCCTCTGTGCACGTGACCAACAGGCCCTTAATATTTAACAGCTGTAAAAATATGGCACAAACACTATGCATTACTGAGTTTTGGCCTGCAAACATATTAAGATAACTCTGCATATATTGCAACTGTTCAAATATTAATCACTGAATAATTTATCCTGTGAATTTATTTTGTTTAAAAAAAAATAATTCAGCAGATATATTTGTCCACTGTAGTGCAAATACATATTTACGATGTGGTTATTGGTCTAATATATGTTTTCTGGTATCCTCATTTCAGGATATACATAATAAGAGTCAAATCTACTGCTAGGAAAAGAAACTGAGGAGGGGCCCAGGGAAAGTTTTATGTGCAGGGCTACGCTTGGCAAAATGGTGCTGCCTGCATTCAGGGAGCTCTGGAGATGAGCAGTTGCAGTCTCTTTAAATATTGATGGCTTTGCTGGAACTGTTATGAAAGCACTGGAGAGAGTACTAGAGCTGATGTAAAAACCCCAACACACGAGGCAGTCTGCAGGACTCCTGGCCAGGCCGCGTGATACGTGCTGCTGCCAGCACCAGTCCCCCCGCGCTCCCAGGACCCTCCTGCTCCATGCATGCAGAAAGCCTCCCTCCCTTCATCAGCATCCATGTAAAAGCAGCAAAGTGGAAATTGAAACAGGGAACAAACGCACATAGAAGTAGCAAGAAGTATTTGCCTCCCAGCATCTTTCAGCCTCTGCACAAGAAGGATGGGAATCTGGTGGCACAAGCACTCCTGGGGTAGGCAGCAGGTCCCAAGCAGTGGCTGCCCTAGTCTCGGCAGAGCCCACAGCCTTTCCACAGGACAACTGCTCTGACACGCTACTCAGCACTTTGCCCCACACACAGTGCAGGGCTGACAGATCTCTTTGGCCAGCATAGCAGCTGCAAGCTCAGCAGGCAGCCAGCTCTGGCATCGGGGAGGTCCTCAGCCTTGCTGTGGCTCACTGCTTGATGTAGGGCCATGCCAGGTCTCATCCAGAGACGTTCAGCCAACAGCACATTCACACCACAGAGCCAGACAACTCCCCAGGGTTTTAGGGGAGCACCACTCACACCATAAATGCACTGCTTGCTTCCCATTGACTTAGTCCTCGCTTGGAAACCCCCTGCTTAAAATATTTCAATAGCAGATTGAAGGAAAAGCTGATTGATTTAGGCAATCATTGACATCCTGGGCAGAGCAAAGGCAGCTCGGAGTTTGCACTGGATAGCAAGCCTACAAGATCCTGTAGCACATCTGAAATGTCATGTAGACAAGCCCAAAGGGACAAATGTTCAGTCTTTTGCTGGAAACAGCTTGTGCAGGCAGCTAAAAGCTGATAACATCCTTATGCTTACCATGACAGATGTATGCTGCCATGTGAGACTGAAAGCACATTCCTTTTAGGATAACAAAATTCATATGAAAAGCAAGTTCTTAGCTCGGGGTGGGCATCCTCCTCCTCAAATCCCAGCATTGCCCCACTGCCTTACAATTATTAACTGTGTAAGCATGCTTGATAATCGTACGATATGCATACAAGAAGAGTAAAAAGGCAACGTGACTGACATTGCCTCATTAACCTTAACCAGGAGTTGAGTTCAGATCAACAGAAGTACCATGTTCACTGTGAGCAGGCCGAGTACATTACCAAGTCCTCTTACAGTCCACCACTAATAAAGGGTTTAATTAAAGACTGCAGGTTGTGCACTACAACCGCACAATGTGGAGGCAGGTCAGCTCATCCAGCAGAAGGAACAGCTGAAGAGCTTGGCTGGCGTGATGGGCAGGTTATTCTGCCTATTCTCTGCCACTGAGAAGCACCAGCAACATCAGAAAGACTGTAATTCATGCCCTGCATACTGGATCTAGTACAGTCATTTAATGACCCTAAAATGGGTCCCTGTACCACCACGGTATGTCCACTGCAAATTTGCACTGTGATTATACCACTTCAGTAGCTGAAGACTGGCATTTCTAGCGCCAACCTCGTCACCTTGTTGCATCATGGCTACAGTTGCCTACTCAGCCATGGATTTATACAGGAGACAAAACCTCTGTCAAATACATCAAATAGGAAAAGCAAGAATTCACACCTTAAAACAGGGCTGCTGCAACAACGCCTGCTTCCCCCGCTTCAACCCATGCTTCCAGACCAAAAGTCAAGGGCAAATCAAGCAGCCGTCTGAAGGCATAAGCATATGTAATCCACATGCCTGCTCCAAGCCAGCCAGCACTGCCACTCCAGATAGATTTGCTGAAAACTGCCATCTGAATCCTGACCACATCTCTACGTACAAGATGTTTTGAGGCATTCATAGCCAATGGGCAACTTTTAAACAAATCACAGCAGCGTTGATTACTGAATTAAAAGCCACCAGGCTCAGCTGTTTCGGCTAATCTGCTCTCTCAACAGTGCATTGCAGCCTGCAGCGTGAAGCACTGATTTCTTTGGGGCCTGATACTTCATCTCCCCCTGCCACAGCGCTGCTGCAAGGCACTGCCCATTGCAGTGGGTGAGGAAGGCACCCATGGGTCACATCAGGTCCCCAGGATGAAGGCTGCCCTTGTCGCCCAGCACATCCCCGGTTTGTGGCTGCTGATACCCACTCGTGCTGGGCAGCGCTACCTGCCAGGCCCCTCATCTGCACTCAAACAAAAACCAGCACAAACTGCCTTTCCTTGCTACCATGGCACCAAAAAACTCACAGTACTATTTATTTCACTTATTTTCATTTCTTAGTTGTGAGTTGGTTAGCAACATTAAGATTTTCATTTGGAGTGAGATTTTTCTCTCTCAGGTTCATGCTGCAATTGACCAAGCATGTTCTTAAAGTCACCCCAATGACTTTTCAGAAGACAACTGAATTGCTTAGGTAATGATGTCATTCTGCAGGAACAGATTTCAGCCATATTCAGACCAAAAGGGTCAAAGCAGAGGTTCCTCACCAGAGAAAATACCCTGGAAGTGGGTCCCAACTTCCCACTAGCAGTCTGCACTGCTTTGAAATTTAAATCAGTTGTGATTTTAGCTGCCAGCATCAGCCCATCTCCAGGAGTGGCTATTACGAACGGCTTTGTGCTCCTGCAGGCACCACACACAGCTCAGGCAAGACCTTGCTAAGCTCCCCTCTGAAATGCCCAGGAAACGGGAGCTGTACTTCAAGCTACCAAGGAAGTTTACATTTCTAGTAAACTGTGACAGATCCTCCAGCTTCCATCACAGCAATGAGCCTGACATTCTTTTAGGAAATTATAAATGTAATTTAAAACAACTGGGGAATTCCATTAAGTGATTTATTATGCAACTGATGAAACTGCAATTTAACTTCAAAGCCCTAAACAGCATTAAAGAAAGCCTCGTGCTCAAATTAACAGTAAAATATTTGACACTGAAAATTATTGTAACAGCAAATCGTGTTGTTCTCCAATTAGCTGAATGCAATAGATCACCGGATGGGCAAGCATCCCAACAGGCACTCACTGGGATATGCACGTTCAGGTTAACGTATATGGCCTTAAGTGCAGACAGCAGAGCATTACACATGCAATAAGAGCAGCCCAGATGAGCTGACTGTCCTGCTTCTTCCCAGCCAGCTCTCACCTATTCACAACATTACCCTCTGAGCAAAGATCTAAATATAGCAAGACATCACCTGGCAGGCTGCAGCCTACCCACCCTCCATACCTCACCTCTGCAGCATCACAGGCAGCAGCAAGATTTTGCAGGAATCAAGGTTGCGAAGAGAAATCACCCTCTTGCAGGAGCTGTGCTGCGCTGCTGCCTGAGACTGCAGCTGCCCAGGCGATTCCTCCCGCATGGAGGAAAATGAAGGGCAGGAGAGGAAGCATCAGTGCTCAGCCAGTGCACGCCTCATTAGTTTACAACTGTCTCTTTCAATAACTAGTGAATAAGATCCTTATCGATCTAATTAGCAGCAAGAGAAGAAAATTCTGCTTTTTTAAAAAATTATTTTTTAAGGGCTGTTGGCAGCCTCCTGGTCACAGCTTAAGAGCTCCATTAGCTACATACAGGTGTGTGTGGGCAGCAGGGAGAGCTGGCCCCAGGGACTAAGCATGTGCATCTTTCACAGCCAGGTGCTCTGAAGAGAGTTCAGCCTTGGACACCACCAAGGGCTTTGAAAAAGCACACCTTGACATGCCCCAAAAGGACAATTCTGAGTGAGGTCCATGGGAGCCTGCAAGCTGACTCCTGCAGAAACTGCCTTATTTAACAATAATTGTTAAATTGGCCCTGATTTCGGGCTGTAACTGAGCTGAACGGAACCAGCAGAGGAGACAAGCAGTTATACCCACTCTCGTGTTTCTTCACATTATCCTCCGTAATGCCTAGGGCTGCTCTAATTTAGGCCACCTGGAGCAATCCTCAGCAGAGCCAAGCAGCAGCCCTGAGTGATGGGAGCACACAGAACAGGCAGGGAGCAGCAACCAGAGCTGCTGGGTCCATGCTGCTGCTCCCACCCTGCTCCCTGCCACAGGGATTCCCATCTGGTGGTACCCTGTCCATCAGCCTGTACACATCCAACAAGGGATGTGGAATGGATGAAGAATACCACTGCCTAGAAATCTTTAGCTTGAGAAAAGGATAAATAGAGGCAGGAAGGAAGAAGAAATATGTTGGTAAATGGTATTTATCTTCTGAAAGGAAACAAAGACTTCCCAGGACTGAACAGCTCAATTAAGCAAGCACTTGCTAGAATGACAGATTTACTGCTTGCTCAACAAATACATTTCAAACCAGTCATAAAACTGGAATGAGAGAATTAACTGAGAGATAAGAGCAGCCTTGGATAACTTAAGAGAGGATCTACCACCAGGAGCTGCTGCAGAGTTGGGTCAGACTATTTGTTTTGCAGCTCTTCATCCCTTGGAGAGAAGAATCTCCCTAAGGAAATGATGCTGCTCCCTGGCCTCTGCTCAGCTGGGCAATCCCAAAGGCCACAAAACTCCAACAAACCACCCCAACCCTGAGCATTCTGTGGGATTCATCATGAAGGATTTTCGGCTAAGGCTTGCACCATCAGGTTCAAGATTCTTCTCCATCTCCTCTTGTGGAAATGCTTTTTCCTAAAAATAATTATAAAAACTTGTTGTTTCCCTTATTGGTTACTGCTTTCACTCAGAGCCTGTGAATGGGGCTGTAATTAAGCATACAGTGCTGTGAACATGCCAAACTGCCACGACAAGCAGTGCACTCCAGTCTTCATTCCTCCAGCTGGAGGAGGGGCAGAGCAAAGCCCTGTAACAGCTCTGCAGCTAAATCTTAATAAATATACTGGTAGTTATTTAAACCTCAGAAGTTAGGTGCAAGTCCTTCAGTTTAATAGGATGTGCCAGATTATACACCCCTCTAGCAAAAAAGTACACTTCTTACTGTTATTAGGGGTATTCTGCTGAACAATGTCCAGCCCCATTGAGGGGATTTTTGATTAAACCAGACAGGGGACTGTCTACATTAGTTAAGGTAAAAGTGTTTCCAGCCAAGCTATCTGGCAAGCAGTTTTTATTTCAGCAAACCAGTAGCAATGGCAGGAATTAAAGATTTGCAGGTGCCCAGACAGCAGCTCAAATCCTCCTAGCACTAAACCTCCATGCAATTACGGCAGACAAATTACCATCCCTTCCTCATTGCCCAGACTTAGAAAGGATTCATGGTTTTTCCATTTCAGGCAGATTTTGAAAGGCGCAAAAGACTGTTGTGTGTAAAACTCCCAGTGATAATCAATGACAGTTGGGTCCTTATCAATCAGTATGTTCTTAAAAAAAAAATCTTCACTTTTGCGATTAACAGTTTCTTTGGCTCTCTTCTTGATTAAGAAGAGCCATAGAGAAATGACTATGCATCCTATGGTTACTTTCTAAGGGAGCTCCATAATTACATATTTTAATTAATACCCTTGTTAATTGCAGAGAAACTGGTTTAAGCCTACTTTTTTGGCAAACAAGTTGCATCCGTAGCATGGTTTGAGAGCTTTTCTCCCATAGCCTGGGAAAAAGCACAAATGACCAAGAACATAATTCATGAAAATTTTTAATTTAACCCAAGAAAATTAGCAATTTATTTCTCACACCCTTGCTCACAAAAGGCTTCTTTTTTTGCAGTGTAACAAATCTACATTTGCAGATTTCTGTGAGGCCACCATGGCAACTACCAGAATTCATTCTTCAAAGACATCCTGGCTAAAGCCAAAGACCTACCACCACCACCACGATTACACCACAGAGCATGTTTTAAGCTGGCTTTCAGTTACATGGCACATGGGTCAGACTGGATCCATGTGGATCTGGGACCTGACCAAATACTGTGTCGCATTAACCCAGCCACAGGTGGGTTTCTCAGAATTTGGGTTTTAAAGCTGAGCATGGCCAGGACCCCATGTGATGCCACAGCTCCTGCACCTGCAAGAGCCACCCTCTTTTTTTTCCCCCCCACTCAGACCATTGCTTTTTCTTCATCTTTCCATCTCTCCTTTCCACAGTCAGCTTTTCTCTTCAGCCTCTTCCTTCGGCCTTCTGATGGGAAAATGGGGGAGCTGTGGCCAGAGCTTTTCCCACAGCCAGCCCTACACTCTCAGGTGCTGACCTAGGGCTGGCAGGCGAGTGCCTGCCACCACAGCTGAACACAGAGCACAGAATCCTCCTCTGGACCACATTATACAGCTCCTTTGTATTGAAATCTGTTGTCACAAATTCTCTGCTCATTTGACGTACTGATTGTACCAGGAGTACCATGAAAGGAACAATTGCACAAAGCCTATCGAGTACCAGAGTGTGGATCAGAAACAGGAGTTTTCCCTGCAATTAGAAACAAAGTAGTTCTATAACTTGCCTTGCAAGAGGGTCATGCATTCAGAAGAAAGGCAAGGAGGGAATCATTTCATTTTTAAAATAGGGGAACATTTCTGTGAGGAAATATAAAATGCTTTCCGTTTCGAAATGTCTTTTTGCCAAGTCTTCCTTTTTTATTTTCAAGTTTTCCTATGTGAAAATTTATATTAAGTCTTGCCTCTCCTCAGTCTCCTTGTTGTACTAGTAAGAATGAGCTGGTACCCACTGCCAGATTCCAAACTGAGGGTTGTCAGTGCTTGGATTTAGGATCCAGTTTGCCCCGCTGGAGAAAGTATGAGTAATGGAACTTGCATTTTAGGCATCCCCAAGACTCAGAGAGGTATTTTTTAAATCCTAAATGAGAAAAGTCAAGCAACCACTGAAGCTACAAGCAACTTTTGATACAAGCTTTCATTTTACCATCAGCCTGCAGGCATTCTCCCCTAATCACATGCCTTTGTCTTGGAAGAGATGGTCAGCAGCAGGGAGCAGGATCACCCTACTTCTCTAGGGCCTGCTGCTGCTCCTCCTCCCTCTCAGTGCTACAGGGTGGTTGGGGCAGAGTGCACCAATGCACCCACTGAGCCCTCTTTAGGTGTCAGGGCTGCTCCCTGCAGTGACAGCTGCATCCTGTGGCATCCATTTAAACACTGTACATACCACTCAAAGCCACAGTAAAAAAGCCAAGAGCAATTAAGTAATTCCTTTGATCTGTGCTCTGGTGAGATCCAGAGAGCATAATTACATTCTTGCTTCAAAAAGAGTGAAGAAAAAAAAAGGCTTTATTTTGATGTTTTAGTGTTTGCTTCTCAGCAATATGTGCTTAAAGGGAACTACAGTAATTTATCTTTCCAGTGCCCACTTTCTAAGTCTGAAAAAATAGGAATAGCTGCTGTACATTTGCATCTCAATTTCAGCTCAAGCAACTTGACAAGGATTCAGCTAAATGAATCCTCGGTTTGCAAAAAAAGCAGCTGAAGCAAATAAAACCTCCAGGGGTGCTGACCAAAGGAAAAAAAAAAAAAAAAAAAAGCAGCGCATTAAAACCAGGATATCAGGATCTGCTCTTTCACAGCAAGAGAAATCCAGCACTTAGAAGGGCTTCAATGAACTTTGGATCATACTCTATCAGCTCCATCAGGCTTTGGATGGCACACAAAAGGTCAAGTGATCAATTGCAGTCCCCTATGGCTGAAGCCTGCTGGGGCCAAATTTTGATACGGCAAGACCTGCCGTGGAGAGGGTGAGCAGAGCAGAAGCCCCTGCCTGACAGTTTAGGTTAAAAAGCTGAAGGAGCAGGAGAAGCAAAGGTGAACCTGGCTGCAATTGCTTGGACAGCCCAGGAGCATCCCCACCTCCCACCACCACCCCAGGGGCAGCAGAGGGGAGACACCTAGCTATGGGTCTCACTGATGGACATCTAGGGGCCAGCTAAGCTCCCACCAAGCCCCAAGGTTTTATTCAGAGCAGCTCTCTTGCAAAGTTTCATCTGAGAGCATGAAAAAGGTCTTAATTTTCAATTCACTCAGGACAAAGTGAGAAATATTGGCCAGCTGCACATTTTATGGGAAAGTTATGAGCACTGATCTTTGAGACCTGAAAAATACGTACCACTTTTGCATAACAATTAACTTTTATGTTTTTCAAGGGGGCTGTTCCCTTTACTGCCTCCTCACTCCAGGCCAAATACTCTCCTGGTCTCATCCGGTAAAGTTCTGCTGCCTCCAGCCATGCTACTGCTATAGCAATTTACCCAGCTGTGGCTTTTACCCTTTGTTTTAACCTTGCCTTTGTCTGAAGGTCACACAAGCTCAGGGGAGATGTTTCAAAAGCACAGAGGACTTGGCTGACTAATCCCTGGCTTCAAGGGAAGCAGAGGAAGTTAATGCAGCACGCTTTCAAAAACCCTTCCCGGAGTCCACATTATCTTAAAGCGCAGCATGTTGGAGAGGCTAAAAGCAGAGGTGGGGCTGATCCAGCTGCTGCTGTGGGAGCTGACCAGTTTAATTAGTAAGACTGAGCTGAGATAGAAAGCTTTCATCTTTTGATACAGTGAGGAGGACAGAGAAGAGGCAAATGATTTAAAAGGTGCTCGTGCCCTGGGCTAGCTTTCACTGGGTACTGCTCCCTTTTGTTACACAGGTCCTTTTGGTCCAGTGAACATTCGCTCACAGTAGTTTGCTTGTTTTATTTGAAAGAGTGGGAGGAAAAACTACTCCCATGTACATGCCTATGGCCGTATTAGAGTCTGGGAGCTGCTGCTCCACCTGATCTCTACTGTTTTTCATCAAGGCTCCCCAAAATTGCCATCTCAGGGACAGCATGGCCAGCAAAGCTGCAAGTGACAGCCATGTTAAGCTGAAGGCTCAGTAGGAAAAAATACAGGTTTTATTCCAGGACAAAACAGCAACAGGCATCACTTCAAAAGTCTCCATTTACCACCTGTATATCCAAGTCGTATCTGGCATTGCTCCAGCACAGTATCTATACAGCCCACTAAAATGGCACTCACTGTCCCAGCTGGTATTTACAGGTTCAGGCTCTTATTTTCATTTTACAAAGTATAATACGCTCACATAAACTCATCAGTTTTTGAGCTCTTGGCAGCAAAAGCCTGATTACTCTTTACACAGCCCTCATTTCTAAGTATCCACAAGGAAGAGAAGAGTAGGCTACTCGTAATCAGCTCACCCCATTGCCTATCTGGATGAAGCACTGTATATGTTGTAGCAAGATGTCACAGCACAGTTTCCCCTACAGACCACTGCAGATGTACATAAAGCTTTCATTGCAAACCCGTCATACCCAGAACTTCATCAGTTTTATATTCTTGTACAACAAAATCCAGAGCACATTTCCGGAAGGTGATTGGTAAGGCTCATAATGTTTACAGTTAGCCCAGGCCATGCAAGAGCTGTATATCAGCATCACCCAAAATTCACCTTCTTGCAGATGGAAGACGACACAGTTTTGCAACAGGCTGGTAGTTCAGTTCAGTCCCAATGAACTTTAGACTTTGATGATGTCGATTAAAAGAACCAACCAAGAGGCTGGCAAACCAAGATACCCAGCATTATCATTCTCTCAGTTGCAATAAAAACCTTTATGTCTGTTGCAAATAGCACAACTCTGATCTTACTGTACCACTCTGTACTACCCATGCTAACAAGACTACGCAAAATCTTGCCATTTTTTGAATAGAAAGTAAAACAATCCAAGGATTTAGTTTTACTAAGAAAAGCTTCACACAGGAAAAAAAAAAAGTAGTTCTTCCATCAAACCATCTTAGAACAGTTGTTTCTCCAGAGCAAGATGAGGCAAGTGACACAAGAAGTTAGAAATTATTCTTTTCAGACAGCACCTGTAAGGCCACTTATCTGAGACATGAGGAAGGACAGGCCTTAGACATGCAATATTTTTAGTGAAATATCTCAAGAGTACTTTGAGCTAGAAATGAATACACAAGCTCCTCTCTAGCAACAGATTGCTTTTTAATTCACAGAATGCAAATGCAGATGCTGTTCTTGGCGCTTAACCAAATTATTGCACAACACATTTGTTTCTAGTGTATTTAATACAGTAGCAATAAATGGGAAAATAATACCTGGCATCCACCTGTATTTGCCTGGTTTTGTTATTTCTGCATGGAATATACCATGAAGATACTAAACTGAAGGCAAATGCCAACCCTGCAGAGATCTCAGGCTGCCTACCCTGACAAATAATAAATATGGAGGAAATTTAACAAGTATTTCCATGATGTCCAAACCTTCCAGCACTATCATCATCTTAGGGGTCATTTTGTATAATGAGGTTACTCAATATAAACACCGTCTGGCTTCTGTGACTCAGCTAGGAAACAAAACAGTTAAGTTAAAAATGCTGTCAGAGCCAGCAATTCCAAGTCTCTTCCACTTCAAAACATTTTGGCTCAGGATCAACAGCAAGACAATTAATCTGCATGAACACCACACAGAGCCTATTCTCTGCAATTCAGTTCTGACACGTATTACAAACACGTGTTTTGGATCAATAGGGTTGACTCCAACAGCCAGGTTACGGCTCTGCGCAAGCCCTGTGCCCAGAGCTACCGAGGGAGGAGACCCTCTCACCCCTGCTTTCTGTGAACTAGGAATGTCTGTTGCTGTCAACTGAGAAAGTCTGGGAGAAAAAACACCACCAGAAAATCCACATCTTTACTTTTCCAGAAAGACTCCAACAAAAAACAGTACACACTTGAAAGTGAGAAATCATAAGCAAGGGATAGTATACGGCCTCTTGACAACAAGCAAGGGGAGATGCTGTCATTTTTCCTGATGCTTTCTCCTTCTCTTCCTACCTGTTTCCACCAACGCAGCTCACCATATCCCCACAAAAGTGAGGAGCACTCAGAAACCTACCTGGGGCAGCCTGGCCCCTCCTGCAGTGATCCAGATGGCACGGTGGGGAAAGGCATCTCCTTCCCAAGGAGCTCTGGGCAGCTGACACTTTAGCTCTCCTCTTTTCAAAGAGTGAAAACCTCTATATTTCCTTAAATTTCAAACCAGTTAAGTGTATCAGGTTTTAAAGTACAAAGGTAGCCTTAATAAAGCTGTGAGTAACATTTTCCCCCTCAAAATAAGCCCATTTTCTCCTCTACAGGTTTCAGCCAGCCATCTTCATCAGCAGAAACTTCCCTTGTAGAATGATTCTGAAACACTAGGGATTTCTGACATGCTATCACCTCACACAAATTACATCTTATCAAAGAAGCACTGAAGTACATAATACAATTACTCAAAGAACAATTTACTGGTGCCAGAGACAGTATTTTACATATGCCACTGAATTTACCATTTAAGACTAAATACTGTCAATGAGTGCTGACATGATACGCTTTCCTCCTATTGTTTTTCTTCCCACCTCCTACTTCTTTTAGCCACTGAGTCACACACTAACATATAGTTGCAATTAATGATGGGCTAAGTAGCTTCTAGAGAGATGATTGTCCAAACAGGAGCCAGGGCAGCAGTTGCAGAGCCACTGCTCTCCCAAACGAGGGTGTGCTTCCTCAGTACACACAGAGGACAGTACAGCAGGGTCCATACACTAGATTTCACTGTCTCTCACCTTTAACCAACCCAGAGCGGTAAATATATAACATACCATATAACATAAGTTACTATATATATGCACACATATAATAAACCCCCACCTTTTCACAGGCACTCATTTAGAGGGTTTTGCTCTGAGGACAACACTGGGGCAAGGCCTGCATCCTGGTTTACCAATTTCATGTCAAGTGAGTTGGGTACCGCTGCACAGAACAGCAGCTGCCTTCCTTGCATGCATGCTGAGAGCTCACAGCAGGCAGTCTTACCGTTACACAGTGAAATAAAGAAAAAAACCAACCCACACTATTTTCAGCTACTGGAAACCTTGGTAGAGCCGTGATCTCAACACAGCTCCTCCTGCACAGGATGGTGACCACACTCACAGGAGCAAGAACATCTGAGCTCCCCGATACTGAAGGGGAAAACACCATAGCTTTTGCAAGAATAAAGCCCAGAATAGACCCCAACCCTGTATCACACATGATACCATCAGCACCAAGGATGCAGCCAACAGGGCTCAATTAATTTAACAAGGATCTTGCTCCTGACCTCCTCTTCTGGGGGGCAAAGCAGGCACAAGCCCATGTAACACAGGAGTATGGACACAGCAGGGCTGCCCAGCAGCCACAGGTGGATTTGGATCACAAGCAGCACATAGAAGACTGCAAACACAGGCATCCAGATGCTAACTGTACCTTTTAGGTAAAAGGGAAAAAATGGGTCAATACAGCAGGGTAAGAGGTAACAGAACAGCATAGAGGGGACATCCTTGCAATGGCACCAGCAGAAAAATCACAAGGTTCTTTTAAACCATTCACATGATATGACACGTATTTTATTTATGTATATGTATACACACACAGCTGTAGAATAGCCATATATTCTGCATCACTTCAAAACAAAGACCATGCGCTGCTTGCATTCACCAAATCAACCTGACCTTTTGAATCTGAGGTCCATTCCATAACCAGGACCCTGGGAACTGTATCTACCTTACTTCAGGTGACAACATGACACCAGATCCCTGGCCTGAAAATGGGCTGGCAGGCATATGCTACTCTGTGTAACCACAGCTCTCATTGTACAGTTCAGGACAGGCAACCTCACCTCCTACATCTTATCTGTTGCTTAGATAAAAATCTAGACATGATGTTTATGGTTATTTCTCCAGACTTATATACATACAATAAAATTATTTACCTTGAAAGGATGTTGTGTAGACCAGTAAGCAAATATTCGATGACTGCTATCTGAACCTTAAACATTATTACTAATAATTGATTTTTCAAGCTGATATCTTTAAGTCCCATGGAACCAGATTCTTAGCAGAGATGAATCAGTTTATTTCTGCAGAAATCAACGAAGTTAAACTAATTTACACAGTTGCTAATGCCATCCAGATTCCTGAACAATAAAGTCTGTTCTTTCCTCTATTTATACAAAAATGCATTACTTGTTTAATAAGAAAAAAAAAAGCCATACTGTAATAGCTACTGAGCATTTTTCCTGAAAGAGATCCTGCTTTTAAGCCAACAAACCAAAATTGTTTTCTGACTTTTCTGCTTTATATAATATCAACTACACTTGACACAACCTTAATGAAACCAGTGACAGAGAGACAAAAATGCATCCTACTTCGGTCTCTAATGGATTTTCCTCTGTTCTCAGAAATTCCCACTTATGTCTTTGAATTAACAAAAACTATTACTGAAATGTTACAGTATTATTTCTACTGCACAGAAAGAAGTATTCTACCTAACAGCATGCAGCAGCAGAATTAAATTAAAGCAGTGCTGTAGACACAACACGTGGAGTAGCCCCAGGTCCTCTGTGACAGGTTGCTGCAGGGGGTTAGGGGTTTGATTTTCTTGGGAAGCAGTTCACAGTAATACATGAAGATTTACTTTTTGTCAAGCAGTCCCTTTTCTAACTATTTTGTGGACTCAGAGGTGGCAGCCTCAGCTAAAGGAATCTCTTCTGCAAGGACTGCATTGGGTTAGCCAACACATCTGAGGTTCTGCAAGGAGAGTCTGACAAAGACCATTTCATGTCACTAACTAAATCTAACTAATCCTCCCAAATTTTATGGCCCCAGGAGGTCTACCACACAAGTATTTCTTGCCTATTTTCCTAGCCTGAATTGCAAATACTGACAGTGTGATTTAAGAGGACAAATGACAAGTGTTATATCACTCATGATGAACTAGCGCACATCCGGACAGAAGATATTAATTTAAGAAAAATAGCAGAGCCCAGACAGGCAAGTTAGCTGCAGTCAAAGATCACTGTTTGGCCTTCCTGGCAGCTGTGGTTTATGTTCTTAGCTGTCACAACCCAGTTGGTCCCCAGCTCACAGTTGGTGAGACTCCCCAGTTCAACTATAAATGTTGGATAGAGCAGATCCTAATGCTGCCAAACATCAACACCTGCTCATCCTTGTGGGACACAAAACCAACCCTGTCCAAGCATTACACTGAACTCTACACCTGTATTAACCTGATTCTCCATTTCCTGAAAACTTATTTCCTTCCCACTTTCAATATTTTATAGAAATGCTGATGCATTATACCATAAATATTTAATTACAGGTAGCTAACAAAAACACTGAAGTTAATAAAAATCTCAAGGTATAGCATGCAAAATACAGCAAGGAACATTTTTACATGTAAGTTAAAAAAGAAAGCAACATATACTCTGGGCAAAATGTTTCATGCCTGCTTAACTAAATTCATTCAGGTTAATTAAAGCCTTCTCAAACAGTTTTTTGTTTCACATTTGTCATAGAACAAATTGCAAAGCATGCTCCTCCACTGCTACGTATTCAGCAATTATACATGATTTTGTTAACTGTTTTGTTTCATACATCAGATTTTGTTTAGTCTTTCTGAACTCTTGTAAAATACAAGAGAGAATGTAAGTGTTTCAATTTATATCTTTCTGAAGCTGAGAGGTCTTGGTTTAAAAGAAAAAACATTAAGTACAAAATTTTAACTTCATTGAGAGACCAGAGCACTTCTCCAAGGAAAAACCTGCCTTTTTCTTGTGGGACTGATGGCTGCCAGGAGTCATTGCAGAAGAGCAGGCACCAGCTGTAAAGACAACCATTTTAATTCATGCATTTGTAAAACTCAATAAAAAAAAGGGATTTAGGCATATAAAACAAGTAGTTAAAATTCCATATTTCAGCACATGGAAGAGTCTCCAACAGAAATTATTCCTTGTGAATAGCCAACTCCACAGTTGCCTTTGGGAAAGATCAGAGCTTGCATCTGCCTCCAATGCACTGGAGGCTCCAAAGCGCCATCAGCACTTCTGCTCCAGAAGCCCCTGTATTTCTCCCCATCATTAACAGAACTATTTGTTTTCCTCTAAGGTGTTTTGGTCAGTGGCATTTTCTTTAAAACTTAAGTTTATCCCAACAGTTATGGAAATTCAGTCAGTGTTTACTAGTAGAAGAACTCAGAAGAAACCAGACCTAGAACAACAGCTACACTGACTTACAACTGAACTTAGTGAAATTCAGAAGTTTGGTTACAAGCATAAAACATGGAAAATAAGTTAGGTTGTACAACCTTGCTTTCATGATGATACCACAGGTTTTCTAATCCTTTGACTGTCAAATGGAGCAATCTCGTTATGCTTATCAGGACAAATTTAATTGTCCCATCAGGAACCTGGTTCTGAACATCACCAAGACTGTTCAGGAATGAAGTCCAAATTGTTAAAGACCTGGCCCTGCAGGAGGGATTTCCCCTTAGTAACCTCACTGCACCATGATGGATTGCTTTCCACACACACACACACAGCCCAACATTCCTCAAGGCCCATTGACTTCAGTGCTCTTTGGATAAAGCCCCAGCTGAAGAAAAGCGTGAAGGCCAGCCTCATTGTTCTATAGCATAGCAAAAAGTCTTAGTGAAACAAGGTATCAGGGCCAAGAGGGAGCCTCAGCTCTCCCCTGCCAGATTTAAAAATACTGTAATGAACCTTTTGCAGACACTTGAGCCTGGCACAGGACAAGAGACATAAACCTACATTTTTTTATTTCACAGTTTAGAACCATTCTTTCTGAACTTCTTATTGTGGGAAAGAGTAATTAAGCATTTGCAGTAAAGTCTATAGGGGGGTGGAGATGAGGATTTTGTCACAGTCAATCACATATACGTTACCTCCACTCAGGAAATGGAAGCTTTACACAGAGTTTAAACTCTGCAGTGGGCTACAGTACAAGTTAATAACAACGGCTCATAAGATGTGGTGCTACATATTACTCATGATCTTTAAACTGCTATCATAATATGAGGCAATTATCAACACACATCGAACCAGAATAATTAGCACATCATTACTAATAAAACAGGGTCATCAAAAGATACAAGATAATTACATTACATAACCATACAGCTGAAAAGTCACAGAAATACATGGAAAATTAGTTAAGACCAAGAAATTATTAGGCTGACTGGAGCTACAATGATGTAATTGCAGTAAAACAAAGCACATGTCACCATCCTTCCTTGGAGGCACCAGGAAAGTCACTATCTGTAATTGGACTCTGCGCTGGGGAAGAAGTGGCCCATGATCTCCATTATCCACTCCCAGCACAATCTGCTCCTCTCAGATCCCATCATGCAGTAAATGCACGTGGAAAAGTGAATTGATGAGGAAATTAATAATTACCAGCTTCTAAGCAAACTCCCTGAACATGCAATTATTTCACCCTGAAATGCTCCTGAGCAATCAAAGACAAGACTAAGAACAAAACAGCAAAAATTGTGTAATCAAATAACTATAATCAGCACTGGAAGAAACATGTATGCCGGACTAGACAGGTAGTAATAACTTCAGTGCTGCAGAGAGCAACAGACACATAAGCCTGGCTACAGTGACACACACCCAGGTCACTTATTCCTGCTCTTATACATTCACTCCTCCACACAGGCTTGTGCCCGCATCCAATTTGTTTTGCTCATTAGGGAGCAGCAAAGCGTAGCCAGTGGGAGCCAGGCTGGTATCAGCCGTCATCACAGCAGCAATCCTTCCTGCCCAGTGTTGCAATCTTAAGATATGCTTCACTGAAGCTCCTTCAGAAAGGCAACTCCACAAAACAAGGTGATAAATCACTTCTGAGTGCAGGAACTGAGAGTGACAGGTGGATGGACTTTTCTGCATCCCTCACTGTACCCACTTGACATCAGCTCCTGGGGAGCGAGTGGATGCTGCTGGGTGCCCGTGGCTGGCAGGCAGCTCAATGAGCTCACCAAGGATGCTCAGCATGGTCCTTAGCTCCTGACTGCCTGTACTCCCCAGCACACCCTCCCTGGATTAGCAAACTCCAGCTCAGAGCCAGTTCTCCACATCCCGCCCCACTGCCCAGGATGAAACAAGTCAAGGGTCTGCATCCAAAGATATCTGGTATCCACCAAAAGTTTAGGTTTGGCTTCAAGCTTTGCTCCCTTCTGTGATGGGCAACCAGCATGGTCCAAGCAAAGAAGCATCTATACACCCTGCACACATCTACACTGCTCTTGGGATGATGCCAAATAAGAGGCACAGAGAGGCTGATACACAGTGCCCAGTCCTGGGAGCTGCCTCCCAGGCCAGTGCAACAGCCAGAGCTCAAGGGGCCAGTCCAAATTCCTTCAAAATCAGCATCTCTCCACTGGCTTGAGCGGATGGTGAATTCAGACCCTAAAACTGCACCCCAAATAACACAGAGCACCCAAAAGGATAAATATTCACTGATGTGCATTTAAACACTAAGAAAAACTAAACCCCCACTGTTTGTAGGTCTCCAGGGAAAGCAAGAGCACAGCCCAGCTCTCCTTGAAACAAAAGGCACACAAAAAGAATTTGCCTTTAGTATACAGACTTGCATCTGCATTTCCCCCACCTTACAGCAGTTATTGCATTGCCATCTCCCACAACCTTACCAAGCAAGGGTTTGCAGTGAACATTCAATTTTGAAGCAGTTCACAGGCTCATCACCACATTGCTAGTGAGCACACTGAGAGCAGGTTCTCAACACAACCTCCCATTACTAGTTGCTTAGCTCCTTGTTCTCCGTGCTCAAATATGTGTAAATGGGCCATCTTGGTTTTGCTCCACAAAACTGGAAGAAAAAACAAACCAGTATGTTGGAGGCCCTGGGCAATGCCAATGGGAAGTCTCTCAAATCCCTGGCAACACAGCACACACTGCTGGTAGCGATCACCCAGATATAACTTCAACAAAGCTTTTAAAGTACTTCTGTTTTTACCCATGCAAGTAAAAATATCTGTATCCACACTTACATGGATGCAAGCAAACACCTCTCTGCAATAAAACAGGTGGGTGGATGAAAGCAATAAGTGAATGCAGACCACAAATACCTTATCCAACTCTTCTTAAAAGGCTCCTTTATCCTATTCTGTTGGCTTGTATAGTCACTTGCATATCTCCTTCTTCCCAGGCTTCCTGATGCAAGCTCCAGATAAGAGTATTCCCCCTGCTCAGAGTGCTCACAGCAGCACATGCCAGCCTCAGGTGCTGTTTGTCATCCCCCTTGACTCCAGGCCCTCCCACTTTTTTTTTTTCCCTTCAGTGAAAAGGGAGATAAAGTGGAGCTGGGAGATGTAGACCAGGCAAGGGGTGGTGCTGACAACTGCCACAGCACGAACCACAGTGGGAGACTTACAAAGCCACTGTATTTTACTCAGCAAAAGCACTCAAATCTGGGAGGAACTGAAGATGTATTATTGGTGACAAATAAAAATGGAAAAAATAAAAGGCTGGTATATTTCCCAATTTCCACAACTGCAGACATGCTGGAAGTGTATTTGCATGCAGAACTGCAGCACTCAAAGCATGAGTCCAGGAGTCAGATAAACTGCAGGCTGAAAGATGATCTCAGACAAGTGAATGTGTGGAGGAAAGGCATCCAGAGAAGATAGCATGATCAGGCTTCTGGCACAGCAGATGTAATGAGTGCAGGAGCAGCAGCATAATAATGCAATCCTCATCCCATAGCAAAGGGGCAGAGAATCGCATTACATGTGTATACCTACATTATCCTGGGATGAATTACACTTGACAAAGTGCATTTCTACATCTCTCCAGCTTCTTTCAGCCCTCAAACATTCATCTCAGCATTACCATTGCCTGTGGGAAGCATTGTAGGCTATCTATTACATATATCATTCATGCTCATCACGTACATCACACCAACTTCCACAAGCAGGGACAAGAATTAAATCACCCCATTAAAACAGAAAATAAGTTTAAAAAAATCTATTCTCATTTTAGGGCAAGACCATCACTGCTGTGTGAGAGGTTGTGTGTGTAATTATGGCAGCCATAAACATAAATGCCATAACTGTACATTGTGATGAGCTCACCTGCCCAATGGAGCATGTCCCAACATATCAGCAGGACACCAAGGACCACCGGCACACCTGGGACCTGCAGTGACCCTGCAAATGTGCCATGCACACGTGAACATCACATCATGCACAACACTCCTGTTCACCTCAGAACTGGCTTTCAGTTGCACAGGTACAAATATAAAAGTCATCCCCCTTGAAGGCAGATTAGTGCCATTTGTCCAGAATCTGCTTCTAGATCTTGAAATGCAATTACTGCCAGCTGTCAGCTCAGCCCCACTTAAAGCCCAGGGCTTTCCCCAGGGACCAGCACAACATCCTACCACGAGATTATTGTTTGTGTGGATGCAGACTCAGGGCTTTGAAACTCTTTGCTCTCTTGTTCCACACATTATCTGTTCCAATCTCTTTCCTCTTGTTACACCTGCATTTGTCCAAGCCTCCTCACTGTCAACATCACTTACCCTGGATCGTTTGTTCTGAACTGCACAAACAAGTATGTGCTAAAATAACTTACTTTATACTATCATTGCTATCCCACTTCAGATGAACTTGTTCATATAGCTATTATATAGTTATCCAAATTATTTAATTATTCAATTTAAAACGTTTTCAATAACCCAGGCCTAGAAAATGATAATGCTGGGAGGAGGCAAGTGGAGGGCAGCACATGCTTCCCATCTGCTTGCAGCGGGGCAACAGATTTGTGGGACCACGGGAAAAGGTCCCACGTGGTGAAACTGGAATTGGCTGCAAATACCAGACTAGTATTTCTGTGTGAACTTGCAACACTGCCACGATACCAGTCTGTGTTTTACGCAAGCCTATTATCGGTGCTTGCCAGGCACTGCATTTCCAGGGCAAATGCTGCATCAGGGCACAGGAATGCCAGGACATGCAGCACACCCTGCCTGTGGTTGTGGTCATGATTTAAGGTACTGAAAAATACAAGCCAAGGCAGAAACTGAAGGCTGGATGGTAGGCATGCAAAAATGAGCCTGAAATTTAAGGGACATTATTAAGAAGTCTGTTGATGTCCTCAAAGTGCACTGCTTGTGGCCTTTTTAGAATAAGAGCTAACAGGCATTGATTTTTTTTTTTTTAAGATCCATTTGTTCTGAACACTTGCTTGTGTTATAAATGCAAATAAAATCAGAAACTAAAGGAAAGAGTTCCCTGGCTGTTAAACAGAAAACATGCTCACCTGATTATATTGACCTGGACTTGTCCAAGATGCCATTTCTGCACAAATGTGTAACGTAACACCTGCAGTTTCTCCTTGGGGAGACCAGGCCAGGATGAAATCCCAAGGCTGCCTCAGTCCAGGCACTCTTGTCCCCAAGCCCTGGGGACAACAGGGGTCCCAAATCCAGGAAACGCACATTAACCCAGCACAGTGCAAGCACACCTGGCAAAGCTACTTCCCTAAGACCACACACACTCCCACAGAGAGCGCAAAGGACAGTGTTGAGGCAGCTCACACTATCAAGCATTAAATGCAGACTATAAAAAAGCCAGTTCAGTGCTGCAGGTGTTTAGGAGAGCACCTCTACAACAGCCTGTGGAAAGTATGAAGCATTATTAAAACTTTTCTAGAACTACATATTTTCTGCCATGAAAATCTGATTATCAAGAGACATTTCACAGACATACACTGCACCTTTCACAGCCTTTATTGTGCTGAAAGCCCTTCATGCAGAAGGAGGCAATAACACACCAGGACTTCCAGAGCTACCAGTTAAGTTCAGAAGTGTCAGCAATGTTGGCTGTGCCCAGCCTCTCAGCAGAAAGATCCCCATCAGAGCCTGCATCATCCATGCCTCACTGGGGACCTGCTGTCCTCCCTGCATCATCCCTGCAATAGATGGTGCTTTGGGAAGCAAAGGGACTGAAAAATAACTACATAAAGCCCAGAAGCAGATGAAACGTGCATCAGCTCTCAGCAATGTTCCTTAATGTGTGCAGCTGTTTACAGTCAGAGGAAACAACACTGGTAGCAACTACTACAAACAGGAGTTTTCATACAAGAGAAAACCCCCACTTTCCCAACAGGCAAGGGGGAGCAGCGGTAAATTGAAAGCTGGTGGCTGACATTGCAGACCTTGTTCTAGGCATGCAGCTACAGAAGCCAAGGCAAAGGGAAGACACAAATACTGTAATTGGAAGGTGCTAGGGAGTTGTCAGCATTATCAACAGAAAAGCAATTGCTGCTTAAAAATTAATCTTTTTTTTTGTTACCCTACTGTTATTCCCTTTTTAATGTCAGAATGAGCAAAACAGAAGATCACTTCGTGATGTTCACTCACAAGGGAAAATTCAGTTTAAATGCAAATGAGCACATGGCTCACAGCACTCTCTTGCCTACTTCGCTCATCCCAGCGGGTCAGGCATCCCATCAGAATTCGGTGCCCAGACTGAAGTCCTCCACCTGAGGTCCTGTGCCACCTCTTTCACTTTTATCATTTTCCAACACAACTCCACTTTTCCACTGCCACCCACAAGCCCATTGTCAAGGGAACAATATCCCCATCACCCCCCACACCTTTGAACTGCTTCTACATTGCCTCTGTTTTCTTCAAGGTCATTAAAAGCACTGTGTACAGATGTCTCAGTTGTGAGGTGCCCTTTCTTTCACCCCCATCCCAAATGATCAGTCTCAGAGCTGGCCACCGCTTCTGCTGGAGCCTCCCCTGACACTCCAAACCCCACAGGAGAGGATGTATGTCTGTCACCCCTTCGGACACAGGGGTTCAAACAACTCCTCTTCTCTCCTCCCCATGTATTTACACAAAATCCCTCCCGTAGTCTGTAATTTGGACAATCCTCTTCAACACCTTCATTAGTTTTCTGTGCAGTTCTCAGCAAACTGCCTCACTTGCCTTTGCTTTTCATTTGTTTCTGCATAATTTCATCCACCAACACATCTTTAATTAAACAGTTCTGTGTTGATGATTCACAGATGCATCTTTCAGCTCCAGACACATCTCCTTAGTTCAAACCCCAATTTCAGCCTCCTCCCCAGCCCTGGAGGGTTCTGTCCTTGAGGTCTAGTGAACACCAAAGAGGCCACTCTCTCTCACCATAGTCACCACACACTTTTCTCCATCACCGTGGTCAACATCTTGATTACACAAGTAACTCAGCCTTGGTCTGCAATCACCCTCAACCTGGATCTCCCTGTGTCCTGGGTATATCCACACCTTGCCAGTTCTTCTGCCCAGTGATTAAAGATGTGCATGTATTTCCATGTAAACAAACCCCTCATTTCCATCACTGCATAACTCTTCCCTGGCTGTTTCACTTTCCTGTTATTCACACACTGCCAGACAATCCTGGGAAAGGTCATATATCCCCAGATGTCACTTCAGCCAGGTCACCCCGCAAACCCTTTCAGTGCATCCTCTTCATCACAACTGTAAGCTGCTGCTTTACCTCTTTCCTCTTGCCTGAAAGAGGGTTTGTGGTTGTTTTCCCAGAGACCCTTGCAGGAAGGGAGACATCTCCAAGACTATTGGGAACAGCCGCTCATACCAACATCTAAAAGTAGTGACCTATCTTGGGAAGGAGCTCCATAACCTGCATTTATCCCTGTGAATACCCAGCCTGCCAACCTTCAGCAGTTTTGCTCTGGGGACCATCAGCCAAGTTATCTGATAATTCTGGTTGTCGCTATTCATAGGAAGCAGAGAGAGTTGCAGGCTCTCAGACAACACGCTTGAGACTCAAAAACAGAAGGCGGGGGGGAAACAGGGAGGGCAGGGAGAGGTGTGGCAGAGGCACAGCTTCACATTTATCCTATGCAAATAAAGGAAAGCTAAGCTTTGGCATCTTCAGTTAACTATACATACAGAGACCACCATCCAAAAAGAAAAGAAAAACTTATGCTCTTCATGCAGCAAAGAAGGCTGAGACAGAACGAAAAGATGCCAGAAATCACATAAGCTGCACTGATAGCTAAGGAGACCAGGAAGGAGAAGGAAAACTGAGAATGGCAAAAGGGATGCATGAACAAATGTCCATTTCTTGTAAAAATTTAAAAAAGAAAAGCCACCGCTTCAAAAGCGACTGCTTTTGGACTCTGCTATAAGCAGTTCATAAACATGCCAGATGCCTTTTTCTCTGCTGTCCCCACTCATTAGGAAGCTGCAGCCCCCTGGGAACAGCACTGCCATAACTAAATGATGAGAGAACATATTGCCTGGTGCCAGCATTCACCTTTTTCCGAGATGGACATTTTGATTGTTAAGGTGAGAAAACCATATAATGATGTGTTGATGAACATGAAGTTAATTTTCCAATAGATTTCCTACAAACTGTTTCTTTAGGAATTCTCCTCAAAGCCCAGAAAGCAGCTTTGAAGGATATTGTTAAATATTGACTGCTGCTCTGGGATTATTACAGAAAATGTGTTTGGGTAGTATTTTTCCAGGGCAGATCAAGGGGGCTGGGTGATTTCTATTAGGACAAATGCCTTTTCTACCCTGGTGAGGAGGAGAGGGAAGCGGGGCAGACTGAATTGATCACTGTTGGTTGTTGGGTTTTCCCTCCCCCAGAAGACTCTAACAAAGCCTGAGGACAGCAGTTTCCTAAGCTGGGTCAAGCAGAGAGTGCAAGTTCAATAGCAAAATGGAAATATCCTCCACTGCACCATAAGGGAAAGACCAAGTCAGCTGGGAGGGGAAAACAAACACGTGATTGAGGCAGCTTTGGAACCAAAAAGATCACAGAAAGGGGGTGGGGGAGAAACAACAGGGTTTCTTCCCTGTTATACAGCAGTATCCCAGGAGACCAGCCTCTGCTTGGCATTCATGGAAGCCGAGCTCACCATCTTTAATTTTGGGTTTCCTTTATATATTAAAAAACACACACAAAAAAACCCACACAAAACCCAAGGTATTAAGAAGATCTAGAAAAAATGCTGCATGAAGCAGCTGGAGGTCTGTGCTCCAGTGCCTGGAACAGGGTAAGTGCAGACAACCTCGCTCCCTCCAGGGAAGGCACAAGCACTGAAAGCCCCCAACACCACCACAGCCCCATTCAGGAAGAGCCGAGGCACCGATCGATGCTCACTGCATTTGCTTCTGCAGCAAGCAAGAATGATTGGAGCAAATGTAACGACAAATGCTTAAGCAGCACTTAAATAGGAGCATAAGAAACGGTCTGAGAGGATGAGAAATTAAATTTTAAGCTCATAAAGTAGCACACAACTGTATCTGTGACAGAGCCCTCCTCGGCTTGCAGAGGTTTGCCCATCCCCTCCTGTGCCTCAGCTGCAGCAGGTGGGTGGGTGCAGGCAGCTGACAATGTTCAAGGGGAGGGTGCCAAGCTGTTTCAGTGTCAGCACCCCAAAAGTGACTGTTTCTAGGAAATTTTACAAATTCCCAACATCAAAAGACATTTCCAGTATTGATACAGAATATGGGGGGTTGAGCAGGGAGAACGAAGTTAAGCAACATGCACTATAAAGCAGATGCTCCCCACATGGATCTAAGTACCCACAGAAGACAGTTACTTTGCATTTCTGTCTCCTCCCGATTGAGAAAGCACCAATTTAGCAACAAAACCCATGGACAAATAGCTTGAGCATAACACAGTCTTCCAATATAACTCGGACTATATGCTGCAGCTAAAATGTATCATGTTGAGGGACTGCCGATTCCCTGATTTTCCAAGCTTCTTAAGCCCACAATAAAGGACACGTCAGGGATTTCATTGCCCCATCAGTGACAGAAGTTATTCTTCCTTGCTGGCTAAGAAGGTAAAAAACAGTTACGCACTTCTGAGGTATATGTCACTGGAAATACAGATCTTTGCTGTAAATGAAGGCCTGTGGAGCAGTACACTGGTTCAAAACTTACCATGAAGAAAGTGGCTTGATCCATCAAGTTCTAAGAGGAGGTTACCTGTGTTGCTCTCCTCAGCCCAGCTGCAGAAGGGAAGGCGGGACTCACCCCATCACCTGCAAGTCTCCAACTGGAGATGCATCATCTTTCCACAGGACTGAGATGCACCAGAAATTGGTACCTGGTTCCTTCACATCAAGGCCAAAAGAGCAGCAGTGGGGACAGATTCAGCTTGTGCTTGCCTTGTCATTGGCACCAACACCAAAGGAGTTTAAGGCACATATCAAACCACCACCATGAACCGCTCCTTCACTCACATGCCCCAGCAAAGCCTCTACACACCTGCTGCCTTCTCCTCTGCCAGCACCAATCCACACCCAAACAGATGAGGCTACATTGGTTTCACACATGAGAAACTCTGTATTCCTCTTTATACACTGTAACTTCTTCCCCCTCTACCCCCCTGCCCCGGCTCCCGCCCACTTACATATAAAATACATTTTCTGTCATTTATGGTTCGTGATCTGATTTTCAGTTTTCCCCAACAAGAAATATTTGCAACAAAGGGTAGGGCAGAGACAAGCAACCCATGAATATCATTAGCTGAAATGCTTCCCATTCTTTCTCTTTTTCAAATACTGATAGATACCAGCTATAGTACATTTTGTCCTTGTGTATCGTTCAAAATTACTTGGGCATGACATTTATTTTCCTGTAACTCAAACACTATATGAAGGAGGGAGGGAAACTAGATTTTTTACTTCAGATTCAATTTTACTTAGAAGATTCTGTCCAACACCACTATGTTGGGTTTTGGGTTTTTTTGTTTGTTTTTAAATAATCATACTTCAAATATGGAAAAGAATAGTGAATTTTAGTTTTAACAGAAAATGATGATACACACTCAGCAGTAAAACAGCTTAGTTTTGCTCATCATCATCCAGAAGCATTTGAGTGACAGAGTCAAGTTAAAAGCCCTGATTAGCATATGAAATAACATAAAAGATCCAAACAAAAGCAGAGCTTCAGATCCCTCAAATACAAAGAGCCCAAATAAATAAAAACTTGGTGTTGGCAAAGCTTGTTTGTGGGACATCCAACTCGGAGGAAAAAAAAAGAATTCCCCTTTTCTTTTGGGGAAGCTTCAGCTGTTAGTTATACATCAGCCATTAATAAAAACTGACATGGCCAATTAAGCCAGAAGCAATCCTACACTATCCTCTCTCCCTTCAGCCTGTCTAAAGATGACTAATGCAAATATTGCCAACTGTTTGTGAAGAAAGAGCTCAGTGATCCTGGGACACAAGGCTGCACCCCATCCTGCCCCTCTCACTCCCCAAAAGAGCAGACCAGCCTCCCATATGCTACTAAAATGGTACTGGGTTTATGGAGACATATAGTGTGGTCCCATTTTAATTTCAGCACACGGATCAAATAATTGTTTGGATTTTAATATTGAGTCTACATTTCAGTGATTTGCATTTAAATGTGTTGTCAGAGAACTTCCAGAAGGCTTTAATAAGAAGATTGATTTGCATTTTAATGTGCGCTTAAAGAATTTCAAGAAATCTTTTCATGTGAATAGTGTTATCTGAGTAATGTTCGCATTTGAGGGGGAACGAGAGCTGGCAAATTGCTAGGAACAATTCTAACAAAACTACTTTCTTGAGACAGCCCAGCCTTGTTGGACTTTGTTTAGGGGAAAAAAAGCCTTACTGAAGATGTGATTTACAGGGAAAGCTGGGGAGGTAGTGGTAAGACCCATGCTGGTGCAGAGAAGGCTGAAGAGCAAGTCACCAGGGCCTCAGCCCTCATCATGACCAAGAGCACTTAGGTGAAGCCTGAGCCTGGTGGGCAAAGACTCACAGAGGGACTGTGGGCTCTAAAGGGCCCTTTGCTGGAGCTCACTATAGCTTTATAAATAATTTAGCTGAATAATGTCTCACTTGAGCCATCCTGCAAGTTAAGGAACCAGCAGCTTGTCTTCTACATCAAAAGCGGAGACAAACAAAAGCATGGTGGGTTTTTTTTTTTTCCTGTTCTCCCCAATAAAATGAGTATTTTAATCTCCTTGGGACTTTTTAGAGCATGTTGTAGTATCTAAGCCATACCGCAACATCTATGTCCTCAGGTTACAGGGCAACCCTCCTCTCCTATAATCAATCCAGTGTCACTTATATCCATCAGATTACTGGGAAAAAGGAAGCACAGAGACTGGGTAGAGTTTCTGAAAATGAGAAGTGTCATTACAAAAACAGAAAACAAAAACAAGCTAAGACAAAAAAAGGAAAACCCCCACAATCCCCAACCCTTCCCAGTCAAACAGAAACACCCCACTGAAGCACAGCTCAGAAGCCATCTCCTCCCTGCCAGCGCAGCCCCCTTGCCTAGCCAAGCCTTCCACCGCAAAGGGACAGACTCACAGCACAAACAGCATCCCACAGCCTGCAGAACACTGCAGTTGCCCAGCAGGTTTGGGGGACCAGCTGGTGGCTGCATACATGTTTTGACATCCCTAGCTGATATTTTTCTACAAGTCAGTAGAACACTAGCACGTGACTTTGTTATGCTAATCGTTATGAGCTGTGTAGCTTTAAACATTAGGGAAAAAAAAAAATCTATGTTTCCAATTATCAGCTTTATCCCATACTCATTCCTAAGCAGAGCTAAAGTCTAAGCTGATATGAAGACAAGTTCTTTCTTCCATCTGCAACAACAGCAAATAAACAGCTCCTTTAGCTTAGGTTTTCTTACGAAAGATTTGTACATGCCTGCAGATTATTTTAACAGAGAATTAGCTTTCTACACTGCTCAGGTTTCTTATATCACTTCTCACTTAAGCACCAACACATTCAAAACTCAGAATAACTCAGCAGATCACATAGTGAAATCACACACTGAAGCTTGATTAAGAAATCTTATGCATTTCTAGATTATGAGAACAGACACGGGATCTAGTCTCTACAAAAAATTCTCAAATTAGGTTTCCTCTTTAAAAATAAGCCAGTACAAAAATTCATGTACAAATATCCAAAGCAGCTAAGAAGCCATATTGCAAATACAGCTCCAATCTTACCTTCACCCCTTATACATCCCAGCACACACCTCACCAGTGCTCTACCCTCTACTACTCACCCCTGCAGATAAATGGGCTTGACTTTAAACCACAGCTGTGCCAAATAGAAAAAAAATATGGCT
This sequence comes from Falco biarmicus, assembly GCF_023638135.1. NCBI lineage: Eukaryota > Metazoa > Chordata > Aves > Falconiformes > Falconidae > Falco > Falco biarmicus. Next base: position 65,733,534 of record NC_079295.1, read on the forward strand.
ACAAGTGGTGGTAGGGGCTGTTTCCAATGAACAGATGAAGATAGGCTCAACACTAGCAATAAGTGGAGGAACTTAGAGACTATCATAAGACTAAAATCAGCTCTTTTGACCCCAGAAGTTCTTACAGCTGAGACAAAGCCAGTGGAATACAGGAATGCTGTCCTGCTGCTAAAAAAAAAATGCAAGGCTGAGGCATTTATCAAAAATAAATGACTTTAGGAAACAAAGATACTTATTTTTAGAAGACAAGTCATTCCCTGACAAGGCTCTATTCAGTTCCCATAACTTTGCTATTCCTAGTGACTCAGGTTGCTTCAACACCTCTTCGGTGGCTGCTGGTGTGTGCCAGGGGCTGCTGCTCCTGCGCCTGCCATCATCTGCATGTTTCACTGCGAATGCCACTAATTCTGAGCTGAAAGAGGAACTAAAGAGCTCAGATCCAGCCTCCCCACCCAGCCTAAGCTTTGCTAAAACAGAGAACATGTATGCATGTTGCATGCTCTCCCAGCAGAGCTTGCAACTTGCGGCTTTGCAAACCTGCTGATATTTTACAGTGCAATCAAAAGTTTAAAGACTGCAATTAGCAAAGTGGAGACATATGCAAGGAGACAGCACAGTAATTAGTGAAAAGCAAACTGGATACTTCAGAGTTTAAAAGATATAACACAGAACTGGGACATAAGTAAGAATATTTGTTTGATTTATGAGGTTTCCTATGGCTTTCACCAAACAAAGCTGTCACTGATTTTAAATGGAATAGGCTTCTATTGCTTAAGCCAATTATCTTCTCACCAGAGACCAGGGCATCAATAAAAATGAACAAATAAGCCAGTTTTTGATCAGATGAAATACTGGTTATGTGGGATTTTTATCATATTCTTTATTGCCATAAACATAAACAGAGAATCACATATGCATCAACACTGACAACTCTTGTAAATTTTCTGAGCATTTCACGACAGCTGATGTTTATGTCCATCCACCTGTCTAGAGACAGGGTGCTTCTAGGCTTGGGGGGATTTGCATGGGTTTTTTAAAATATAAGTGTTGACCCTGGGGCCATAGGAACCACCTGTAAGCTTATGCTTGGGGCTAGGTTACTCGTGAGGGCTTTTTTAATCATATCAAAGACAATGTAGCTGCAGTCACCAGTTTTATACTCAGGCTTCTGCTCTTCTCCTGGTTTGCCCAGGTATGTCAGCCAGGAGGAGAAGGCTGCCAACCCCAGTGATAGGGGCATATGGGTGTCAGATGAATGTGGTCCTTCTGTATTGTTTTAAAGATCTGCTAATCCATCTTATTTCCTATTTCAGTAGCCAGTGATGCATTCTTAGGGAAAGCACACTGGGTGGTCTTTAATGCCCAGTAATAAGCTGTTGAGGAGAAAACACAGTGACGGGACCGGTTTTGTATCATCCTGTATTGAAACAACAGCTCCAAGCACAAGGAAACCTCTCCCTGTGTAGAAGCTATTTCTGTATTTCAGGTGAATTTGGGAGGGTCAAATAAATACATGCAGTTTTGGCACATTGCTCTCAGGGTGTGTAATACACACTAAATAAAAATTCAGCTATGAAGGCTGAAAATAATTTAAAGGTCTCACCAAAATCATTTTAATAATGCTAGTGAAGGGACACAGCAATCCATCTGATCCCACAGTCATGAAGAGGTCTACGCATTTTCACTCAGAACCTTGTGGTTAGTACATGTCAACTCCATGGGCTGACGAGCAAGGGCTCATCAGATGGATTCAGTCTCCTTTCGGGACATACAGGACATATGTCCTGCGGAAGGGGATTGTTTTATATGAGGTTATATCCAGGTGGACGTGTTCAGAACAGCTCAGTAAAAATGTGACTCCCGTACATCCAAACAGCTTTTGGCAAACTATGCCTTTATGAATTTATCAAACCTGATCTGTCTTTCCAAACTGGCTGTGTCACTGCATACCAAGTGAGCGCAGAAGATGATGGAAATATGATTTTCCCTAACGAAATGTTCTATAAGGTTTAACTTAATCTGTTCTTTTTAGTTGCTCCATCCCTTGGGAATAAGCACATTAAAACACTGACAATCTGTACAAGCAAGAAAAGGCATTACAATGCTATTACCAATACAAACCAATTTAAAATGCCTCCAATATTTAGAGAAGAGCTACAGCATGATTGCAAACAAAATCTCTGATCACTTTTTCAAACAATATTTAATCTGTCCCATAGCCATGGCTCTGTAAAAGCTGCATCTGCAAACAAATACAGTGTGTAACTAAAGTTGTCACTACAGCTGAGCAAACACATTCTAGCTAATATTTTAATTATTCCATTTACTTTACATACCATTACATACTTATTATTACTCCATGCAGTGGACAAACCTGTCAGGGTCAGGTGCAGGAAATTCAGGTACAGGAAAATTTCTGTCTCCCCAAGGTGATGGTTTATGTCACTTAACAGCATGGTGGCCACTTGGAATATGATATTGGAATTCAGGTTTGGCTTCATGGCTGTATAACATAAGCAGATGTACTGGTGCTGATTTCAAGGTGTGGTTTGATTTTGAGCCATCAAGGTGTAGGGTGCAAAGTGTGGGAAGATCTGCATGGGATGACAATCCCACAGACACAGCTGGCAGGGAACAGGCAGAAGGGTGATGCACACATGCTGAGGGGACGTGGGACATCATTAGTGAGGATGAAGCAACCCAGTACCAGTCTGTGCCAGCAAACAGCTTAGTAACAGCTACACCTGCATGGAGAAGAGCGGGTGGCAGAAACTGCCACGGCAGAGAGGCCACCAACACTAAGTGCCATGGTGATGCACCACAGGGGGATGATCCCTGGGTTTCCAGTGGGCAAAAAGGACAGTGTAAAGCCATAACCTGCTCCCAGCAGACCAAGGCCCCACCAGCTTGGAGATCTTCCCCAGTGATGGAAAGAGGGGGTCACTGCTGCCCATAAACTCCAGGGGCAGAGGGAGACCCCTTTCCTATCCCACAGAGCAGAGGGGCTGTGGTTTTGAAGAAAATCTTTCAACACAGCATAACTAGAAGAGGGTAGGTTTAGACTAGATATTAGGAAGAAATTCTTCATTGTGAGGGTGGTGAGGCACTGGGGGTGGTTGCCCAGAGAACTGTGGATGCCCCATCCCTGGCAGTGCTCAAGGCCAGGCTGGACGGGGCTTTGAACAAACCTGGTCTAGCAGCAGGTGTCCCTGTCCATGGCAGGGGAGTGGGAGCTAGATGATCTTTAAGGTCCCTTCCAACCCAAACCATTCTATGCTTCTATTAAGTGCAAGAAGTTAATATTTCAGAGCTCTTTAATCCCCTTGTTCAGAAGCAGCAACACAAACTTTCAAATATTTATGCTCGCTAGGGAGAAGGTGGCAGCCTGGATCAGTGCGCTGTGCCTTTCCTCTCTCACTGCCTTGCTCCCCATCAGGTAACCCAAGAGAAAAAAATGCATTGTCTAATGCAAGGAGGTAGCTGTGAGGATGTGATGGAGTCAGTTGCTCTCTCATATACAGTGTTGTAATGTTTTCCCATGAAATATTCATTATTTCACTCACCCACTCACCCTGCCCCCATTAGTACTTAAGCATCTGAGCAGAGGAGAGGCTGATGCATGCCCCTCGGCGGCACAGTGCCAGGCAGCCCTGGTGCTGTACACAGCCTACCCTTCCCTTTCCCTCCCAGGAAAACTAAATTAGCTCAAACACCTCTGGCTATGGCATGGGCTTCTCGGTCAATGTCATCTTATGCAGGATAATTATGGAAAATACTAATTATCAGAAATAGGTGGGAGGGCAATTTTTTGTGCTCCAGGTGATCCCAAAAGCCCTTTCTGCATCAGTGCAGCCGCCCCAGCAAGAGGGGACATGCCAGCCCCATGGGGACAAGACATCTCACAGCCTTTGGAGATATGCTTCAGCAGCACTCTGGTCTGCAGGCTGCCCAAGCATCCCTGCAATCCCCCAGCCAGCCCCCCACTGCACCCTCCAGCCCAGCTGCTACCAAAGACCTTTACATTCTCCACCAGTTTCCCAGGAAGCACGAAAAACTGCAGCTGAGGGCCCTGAATGGTGACCTAGGGAGATGGGGGTCTTGCGGTGCCAGGTCCCTGCCACAGGAAAGTGCCTCCATCCTGTTAGCACTGTGCTCCCAGACCCACTGTGCTTTATGGGCAGGAACAGTGTCTTCTAAAACACTGTGGGCTTTCACAAGCAGCAGGGAGATTTGTACATTTGCATGCGAGAGGAATGAGTAATGGCAGCAGGCATGAGGGAGGAATAAATGAACCCAATTGTACCTACACCTGCAACTGGCATCCTTGCCCTTGTGTTAAATGTTTGCATTGTCTTTCATGGAAACCTTCCCTGCAGCTGCTATCGCCAGGATGTACAAGTGAAATGCATCAAAGACAGGTAACAGACTAAGATTTATTTTTGCTGGTCCAGTCACTTGATCACAGTCAGATCTCAGAAACATGTTCCCTTGTTAGGAGTAAGCTGGGTAGACACTTACTCAATGATTTAACCCTTGGGATATGTTGTTTTCCCCAATCTAAAGATCTCAAATACCTACAGCTTGTTTCAGTGTAGGAGGCACTGGGACTCTCCTGATTCCTGGACTGGGCTCTGAATCAAACACCAACATTGGACTGGCACAAGCTTCCCTGTGACCAGCTGCACACAGCAAACACCCCTGCCAAAAAGGAAGATTAGTGAGCCACATCAAACCTCACCCCTCCAAGAAGATGCTACCAACTGCAGCCCCCAGTAGACATGAAGCCAAAGCAGAATCAAGGCTGGTACACAAGAGACTTGCTTGAAAAATATGCTCACACATCCTTCCCTTGAGTATATGACATGGGGCAATAGAAACAGTACGGAAAATGTACACAGGTGCTTTATGCAAAACACTGATACCTTAGCATGAAAATTGGTACTATGTAGTAGGTGTAAAATATTGAGGTGGACATTAATAATTCATAGTAGCAGATTTTATGTTTTTTCTATAAAAGATTAAATAAGCTTATAAATTGTGATGAAAATATAACCGTGTTTCATGACAGGATTAGATAATAAGCATCAGTCTTTACTGGCATAAAAGTGGGGTCATCTGCATTTATTCCAGTGCAGCCAGAACCCTGCCCTAGCACCCTCAGTCACACCAGCTGTATGCGGCTTGTGTGGCACTCCCTGGCTGCACAAGCCCTGCCAGAGGATTCAGAGCCAAGGGGGGGGTTGGAGCAGCCACCTCCTTGCGAGCCCTGCATAGGACCTGCTTGCCCTGGGGACCCGGGCAGATTTCTCCTGAGGAGGCTGGGCTGAGTACAGGGAACCTGCACCTCTGCCAAGCTCCAGTGTGCAACCCCGCCAGACCCATCCTCAAACCCACACCTCTCCAGAAGAACAGCAACAGGTCTAAGGGGAAATAAAAGGGCCACTGAGAAGGAAACAGTACATATAGAGAGAGGAGTTTTAGGTAGAAATAGGGCTGTTTTCAATCTAAAGTCACACGGAAAAGGGATTTTGAGAAGACTTGTACACTTGCACAGACACACACATGAATGCATGCACGCATGCACGCATGCACAGGGAAAGAAAAATGACACATAGAGCAATAACCATGGAACCGTAGAATGGTTTGGGTTGGAAGGGACCTTAAAGTTAATCTGGTTCCAACCCCCTGCTAGGGGCGGGGACACCGGCCACCAGCCCAGGTTGCCCCCAGCCCCGTCCAGCCTGGCCTTAGGCACTGCCAGGGATGGGGCACCCACAGGTGCTCTGGGCAGCCCGCGCCAGCACCTCGCTGCCCTCACAGTAAATAGTAACAACAGTCAAAAAAGTGATTTTTTCTTAACCTGTTAAAAATAAAAATAGCTAGTGTACAAGTTCAGTCCTTGGACCATCTGTATCTCATAAGCATAAGTTAAAATCCTGACACCATCTGTTCAATTGGAATTTTAATACTGTACCAATACGCCAAATCACAATTATGCTAGCAAGGACAGCAGCCTCCTCATTTACCAAACAACTTGCTGCCATACTTTAATGAGACGGGGAACAAAAAGCAGCCAACTTGGAGCAAAATGAATCAGGGTGCTTGCTGTTCTCCCTGGGGTGGGGGAAAGAGGCCCAGGCCATCAACGGCACTCCAGGAGCTGCCTCACAGCCCTAATATAAAAAGGAAATTTAGGCAGGACATGTGAAGACTGAAAAATGAACAGAAAAAACTCTCATGCTTCTCGTGGAATATATTTTGTTCTCAACAATATCAGTTGAGAACAACAGTTTGCCATCCTGCAGAGATGGCAGCCCCAGTGAAGCCTTTCCAGAACAGACATCCATAACTGCTGCGATGAGGTTCAAGTCCCCTGGCACCACTCCAGTGCCCTGTGCTGGACCATGGAGGTGGCTGTGACTGCCTGGTCCTTCTGCACCTCTGCCAGGTACCAGTCACAGTCACCTCCAAGACTTCTGTTTGTCTCTGTTATGGAAGAAAGAGGAGATGCTGAGACCCCAGCAAGACCCAGAGTGGCTGGTATTGTGAATCCAGGGATGAGTTTGGATTCAATGGCAAAAAACTGTCTTGTGAAGTGTCTAAAAAAACCTACCTTGCTAAATTAGCCTAGCAAGATTTATAACATCTTTTAACTAATTATTGCTAGAGAGGATGCTGAAAGCCTTTGCATATTTTTTATTGCTCCTAGTGGGAAAAAAAAAACAACATTTTAAAATGGAAATTAATATAATACTTGCCCAGCCTTCTTCAGTGATTTTTTTTTCCTTAGAAATATTATAGAGTTACAAACCATACATCATGTCTGGTGTTTCTTAGGATCAATTTCTTCAAGAAAGAAAACCAGAAATGCGTTATCTTACCACTGCAGGATATAAAGTGGATGAAACTGACGGAGTGAAGGAAGGCAAAACACCATCAAGTGAGTAAATCTTACAGACGTAGCACATATCCATTTTTTCCTGATCAGTGGAACTACGTAGGCATGTTCACAAATTTTAATTAAATCCTGTTCCCCAAGTAATCTATGTGCAATGTTTCCCTGCAATTATTTATTTACTACCTGTCATGTAGCTTTTAGCTTTCATCCGAAAATGATTGGTTTCTATGGCACTTTTATTAGCAGGCACACAGTAGAGAGGCTATTTCCCAAACAGTTAGTGGGAAGGTTTGCTTTTCTTTTGCTGTCTGTAGGTTGAGTGTCTTCTTGTAAAGAAAATCTATTAATGTATTTAGATGCACTTCAATAGGATGCTGTTTGTACCAAAGCCACAAGCAAAAGTTGGAAAAGAAACGTACAAATGAACAAAATTCAGTTCTGCTGCCAGCAGCTATGAATGCTTGCTGTGGGAGCTGTGGCTTTTGCCAGATTTGGTTTGATCCTGAGTCTGTTGTTGCTGGATTGTGAATACACAAACTGAAACCTCTGTGCTACTGCAGCAAATTTATTTGGGCATGGGACAGTGTGCAACACCCAGTCAAAGGGGATGGGACACATCTCATGGCCAGAGGAAGCGCAACCTCAGACAGGGGGTCTGAATCCCTTATTTGTTGAAATCAAAGAGACTGCAGAGATGCCCAGGGAGAGGCAGACAAACCAATCATCCTGCCCACGTGACAGGCCTTGGCTGCTGCTGTGCCATCTGCTTTGTACCAGCCTGACTGGAAACATGTGGGCTGCTGTTGAGGAAGAAAGGATGCAATTATTAAGAGTTTCAAATGGATCATCTTCTTCAGTCCTTCAAGTTCTGGCACAGGAAAAGTTATTCAGACTTCTTAAACCCAGAAAATCTGTATAAATACTGATGCTTCCTAGGTACAAGTCAAGTATTCTGAAGATTTAGAAGTGGAAATTAGAGCAGGGTTTGATTGCCCTCCAATAGATCTGCCAGTCTCAACAGGTTGCAAACTACCATGGGCTGCCTAATCCCATATCCGAGAAATTTTGTTCTATCTTTATAATGGAAGGTAGACTCAGTTCTATTTATTGCCCATTCTGCAAGCAAAAAAAACCAATCCAAAGAAACTAACAGACATAAACCAAGAAAAAAAACCCTAGTTGTGACATCTGTTTCTATTCTAAGTCCAAATAGTGTGACAATACTGTCCTTCTGGGAAGGAAGTTATTTTATTTATTTATTTCCATCATGTAGGACAGGGGTCCTCAAACTTTTTAAACAGGAGGCTGGCGCACGGATGAAGTGGCAGAAAGTCATCTGCGGCTGCTTGGTTTCCCCCCCAACCCCCAGTGACAGGGGGGTGGGGGGGTGGGGGCGGGGGGGTGTTTGTAAATACTGGGGGCCGGATTGAGGACCCTGGGGGCCATATCTGTCCCACAGGACATAGTTTGAGGACCCCTGATGTAGGGCATCAAAAGCAGTGCACGGAACAAATACTATGGCTACTAAATGTTCATCTTTACAGTAACATGAAAATGTTCATTGGACTTCTGAAATCAGAAGCACCATTGCTTGGGTTGGAAGAGCTGATCTGGCCTCAGTACAAAGCCCCCTGCGCCGGGAGCTGCAGCAGAGGGGTCTGTGGGGAGGGACCTGGTCTCTCCCCAGCAGTGGGGATATCACGGAGTTGTGGGAATTCTTCCCACTGACGAAACTTAAACCAGCTTCTCAATCCCTCTGCAACAGTATCTTTTGACTTCTGCCTTCACCTACAGAACTCTTTAAAGCAGCAGATTCTTTAATCAGATCTTTACTGGTGAATGCATTTTTATCAGCATCCTTATTTAAATATCCTTTGTCTACTTAAAGTAAGGCAGACCAGCTTTCTAGCTGCAGACTCTGAATTGAAAGAAGGGAATGATTTAATGCTCACGTAATAGAAGTGCATTGACTTGAGAGAATAGAGACTTTGTTCTCTTGAATACTCACAAATGAACGAAATCAAGAATACCTAGAAAATACTCCTCCCCCAGCTAGGAAACACATGCTTTTGCATCTTGATAATTGTGGCTTCACCAGGGAAAGTAAAGACATCCTTGCACTGCACGTGGCTTAGGTTAAACAACGTCCAAGAGAACAAAAGGATTTATTTGAGCCATGGCTATAAAACCTCTCTAACCTACAAGTCTTTGGGCTTAACAGGCAATTGAGAGAAAGTCATTCTACCCAATACTGGCAGGACTGACAGAGAAGTAAATTGATCAGAGAAAAGCATTCAGGTTACAGCTCATGATCATGATCAAACCTAAGAGACAAAAGAAACCCAGCTTTCAAGAAATTGTCAGCAACAGGTTTCCCATAGTGACCTCTCAAGAAAACCCAGCTGTACCTAAATAAAGTACTTTAAATATATTTGCTATGTCAAACAAGGAAGTATCTTCTGTAGCAAACCTTTCTAATTAGCCAGACCACATGGGAGCATACACTTTTGCCAGGGTAAGAAGCAGTACAGGGATAATGTGCTCAGAAATGCTTGGCCAGACCTTCAGCTGTGATAGCTGGTGCAGCTCTACTGGGATCAGTAGAGCTTTTGTCATTAACCTGAGCTCCTCTGCCTGTAACTACAAAATTAACAATAGAGGTAATAAATGATACAATAAATATTATTATTTATGCATAAACATTCTATTACCACTGACCACTATTGGGCCATTAATTCAGAAACAGAATTCCCTCCTTAATTCTGCAAGAGGACAGTGGTAATTTACACACATACACATAATTATGTTGTAACACCATACCAAACTAAAAGAACCAGGCACATTTTTGAGGACCAGCTCCCTACACTGACTTCGATGATCACCTGAAAACTAAGACAGTAAACCAAAGAAAACCAAAGCCAGCATACTTTAAAAAAAACCCAGCAACTCATCAAATTCCTGCTTACTGAATTTTGCATGTTGGTAGATTAGGAAATTTTAGATCTTCAGTGAAACACCTCATTTTTTTTCAGAATCCCCCGTCTTCTGCTCTGATGCCCAGCTCATTTGCCATATGACCACACACCAAGGCAACAACACTGCAAGAGAAAACTGTTCAAATTTTATATGGAAGCATCCATTACCAATACAGGTGCAATATTTAGTTTTACTGATTATCGGTAATGACATTTTCATATGAGCATGCAAATAGTAAATTTGCAAGATGCCATCTTCACACCCCAGTCTTGGGATTACCCTCTGCAATCCTTCTGGTCCTTTGTGGAATGAAATGTTGGACTTCCCCAAACTACCAGTGAAACCTCTGAGCTGAGAAAAAAATCAGTAAAATTCCCTTTGTAGGAGTACAAATAAACATTTTTTCAAGCTCTTTGATGGCATGCTTTTTGCTCACTCAAGCTTTGCTCTGGGTTTTTGGCTTTGAGAATGTTTAAGGTGCAAAATTCGGTCAAAATCAGCATGTTCCACTGGGTTCTATTTCAGCCTGATTTAATACTGGTGTAAAAATATACTCTGATTCAGTTTGATGGAAATTCAGTCTGAAGTCTTGAAATAAATCTCCTCCAAAATATCCAAAGACAAAATTTTTCCTTTAAATTTGGCTTTCAGGCCCTGGCCAAAGACTAATGCCCAAACAGCAGGACTGTATCTCCATTCCCACCTGCAGTCCAGCTCGAAGCTCTGAGCTCATCATTAGGGCTGTTACTCACTCCAAAGTTATTCTGTTCTTCTAGAAATGCACAACAAAACTCAGGTTAATTTCCCTGTTTGAAATAAAAGGTTTGGGAATGTTGTAGTCTTTTTCCAACAAACTCCAGAGCCCAGTGTCCAGAGCACAGTTACAGAGATTTTCACATGTAGACTTTCAAGGAGTTTTTCAGGACAGATTGCAAATCAGGATGACCAGGGTTCTCTTCACTGTATTTTTGGTAGAGGAAATTTTTAGCTGCCTTAGCAGCTAATCAATGAGCTCCTATAAATCACTAATTACTTTGTAGTAGATTCAGAAGCAGCACTGGAAAATTTTTAACACTAGTGATTTATTAACCAGCTTCCTAAGTCCAACTGGTTATCACAGCTGCAGAGGGCTCATACCAGCTTACAGATGGAAAGGCATTTCACATGACTGATAGTCAACAGAAAGCGGTCAACAGGATCACAAAAAAAGCTTATACCCTACTATTGAAATATAAAAAGTATTCTCACAATTCTAGACTTCTCGCTTTCCTTTAAATATTATTAGAAAACTAATTTAACAAGCTAATTTGGGAAAATGAGGAAAAACAGGCTACAGAGTACTCTGATTGCCCCAAACACTGCTGTTCATTCTCTAGTTTATTCACCCAGATTCTACTAGCAGAGATAATACCAAGGGACATTCTTTCCAAAAGAAGAGTCCAAAGTTCCTAGGAAGGCCATACTAAAGGCCATTAGCACAGAAATAACACCAGCGTCCTACACTGAACCCGAAGGGAGACATTATCCTATGCACTACGCTTTTATATTGCATATTAGTCATGACTCTTTATGGACTTAAGAGGCATTGCAGGTGTTCAGCACTTCCCAGCCATCAGAATAACATGCTCCATCAGATTTGAAGTTTAAGCTCCACTGTTCCCTAAGCACTTGGGTCAATGTTAGAAGGCACAATAATAGCAGCAATGTTTTACTTTTTATGTATTCCATATTTAATATTTAATGTATTCCAGTATCAACTTGAGCACATCTTCAGGAAGTAGCAGGGGGAAATTACTCAAGCCGGATTCTGTGGTCTTGTCAGCTCATTCACTGTTATGCCTTAGTGACAGTTTAAGCAATTCCACCAAGACAAAGTCACTTCGGTCAATCTTTTTCTTTTACAAAAAATACAGTACTGAGCAAGTTTCATAAAAGGTTGCTCTTACTCTTTGCAAACATGTAATTTAGATTTTGCTTCTTGTCTCCATATTTACTGTATGTTAGCCTTGAACTTGAAAAACTGGGGGGGGGAGGGGCTGGGAAGAAACAGAAAATGTTGTGTTTACAAATTTAAACAAATCCAGGATGGCTGGACAGAAAAAAAATGCAACCTGCTCCAAGGAAGTGTTTGTCTGTGTGTACAATATGTTGCTGATATTCACTGAACAGCAAATATCTGTGTTATGTTTTCTTATTTACATTCCTTTGCTCTTTCTGATTTTGTTTTCCTAAGATCTACAACTATATTTCAGCAAGTTTTAAACAAGGCCAGACCTCACCAGGCTGAATAAACCTGCAGCAAACCAGGTGGCAGGAGCCATTCCACGCTGCTTCGCTGCCCTCCCAGGGCAGCAGACCAGGCATTCCCTGTTTCCACACCTCCCCAGGACACCAGCCCGGGAATATCTCACTGGTGCACATCTATTTTTATTAGAGCAAAACCCTCCTCTGATCAGCCTACTGAAACAGTGCTGTGGGACCTCACGTGCACTGTTCCTGGAAAACATCCAGCTCAAGACTGCAGTTTAAAATACATTTATTTATTTATTTATTTATTTACTTTCGCCCAAATGCCAGCCCTCCTTGGTTAATCCTTCAGTCATTACAGTCTCTTTCCGGATCACAGAGCAGCAGCAGCGATGCAAGCTTCACAAATGAGGTTCTGCCTCCAGCCCATTACCTGTTGGTCCTGCAGCAGCAGAAGTGGTGGCCAGGCACAGCGAGGATGCGACCACAGCCTGTGCATGCCACCAGGCCCTCAATTTGCTGAAGCCAGCATGAATATTTCCATTCCTTCCCTGATACCTGCACTGCACAAAGCACACACAGCCCTTCTGACAGCTCGGAAAGGGAGGGAAGTTGCAAACACCAGACCAAACCCCTCTCAACCTCTTCAGGCAGTGCTCATTTTATGTCCTGAACTCACAAACCCCCTTCCACCACAGAGACCTCCACAGACACAGGACAGAGGGGTAAGAATTTTCCTTGGTGGGATATCTGTCTAGTTGCTACACGGGTGCTGTGACAGAGGGAGGATTTGCATTGCTAAGTGGTATTTTGGAGCAGCAAAGTAACAGACCTGTACACTGATGATAAACATCTCTCTCAAACATTCAAGTCAATGAAGATCATACTCAAAGGGCTATGAGATAACTAGCCATGCTGTGAATACTGGAGAGAGACAAAGGCCAGTACCCAAAAGCCATGCTTGTCATTTCCTGAACATCACTGTTCATACATTGTTAGGATGAACTCCGTGTCCTATAACCAACCAACTTTTTTACCAAATTTTGTTTCAGATATCCATTGAGCTGGAGATTCTTACACTAATCTAACAATCAGATTTGACCATATTGATTTCCAATAAATAATAGCATTTTTCAGCTATGGACTAACTAGTCAAAAACTCTGGAGGTTTTTCAGCCTGCCATAACAAACTGGAAAAAAATCAACTGCCACTCAAGTCTGACCAAAAAAGCTCAGAACAAGGTCCTTCTGACATGAATATGCTAACAGACTTGGCTGGTGACAGCCCCATCACCTGCAAACAATCATCCTTGTGAGAGAGAGTTTTGTATGGCAGGATGGACCAGAGTCATTGATGATGACAATAATTACCTGGAAATACAAACACCTCCTCTCAACAGGAAAGGAAGCTTGCAGTATTCATTGGATTAGACTTTTTTTTGTTATCTTTTGGGTCATTTTGATCTTCACTGATTTAAAACCAGACAGAACCAACTACTAGGACATATGACAGTCTTACTTTAAAGAGGGAAAATAAGTGATATTCCTCTTCCACATCTTACCAGTGCAGGTGTCAATGTGCAAGAGCATTCAGTTTTGTCAGTCAAATTTCTGCCACACAATTAATTTATGAGTCAGTGGTATGTATATCAGTTTGGGATCTTTTAGCTCTGTTCACACATACAGAGTGATGGGTCACAGCTGGCTGCATTAATCCCAAGTAGATCATCTTGTACAAAGGATGTGATGATTATCCCAACATGTCCGATAAACAGCCATCACAGCGCATTCACAAAGGGTATCACCTGGCATTTCTCCTCCCTCCTGCACATCCCCACCCAAGAGGATTCATCTGTTTACTCCAGGATAATCTGAAACCTGCTTCACAAACATTTCTGCATACCCCCTGACTACCAGCAACTGAAAAGCACACCCAGCCAGCACCTTCTTGAAAGAGTAAGGTGAGGCAACCAAAATTTACAAATGTCACTAGAGAGAGCAGAGGCAGCACATGTCCTTCAGGAGCAAGAGCCTTGTTAATTTTTGGCTTTCAGAGCCACAGTGCTAGGAATGTCTCATGGCTTCCTTTGAACATCTGCAGGTGCTTGAGCTGCTCCACATGTGCAGATGTGAAGAGGGACAGAGCAAGGCAAGGCTTATGCAAATCATACTGATTGTCCTGATTTTCTCATGCTTGCTCAGACTTTGAAGGATGGCCTTAGGAAGGGCACGGACAGTCATCTGTCTAAATCCCTGTATTCTTTTCTGCTAGAGAACTTGAAGGAGCATTTGTCAACCCCTCTCCACCTGCTTGTTGCGAGAAAACATTTGGGTTAAACTGAAGGCTTGATATAGCTAACAAATTCTCCCTCACTGTGTCGTGGTGTAGTTGTCAGTACACCCATCTTTCCCCTGGTTCTTTGTCTCCAGATTGCATGTGAATTTCCTCTCCTTTTCCTCCATCTGTCCTCCTTCTATATTTGTTTGCTCTTGCCTAGTAGCTCTCCTCACCCCGCACTTTATTGCTCCAGCTGAGCAGAGCGCAACCTGCTCATTGTGGTGCCAGCCGTGCTCCTTGATGGTGCTATGCACAGCTGTGCAGGGAGCCATGAGAGCAAAAGCAAGGGGTCTGATGTGATATATTGGAGGCAAGATCTCCCCTCTGTACAGTGAACTGTTCTAAGAGCCTATCACAGTCTCAGCCACTGACAAGCAGAGAAAGGATGTGGCATCAGGGTTTTGGGGGCAATAGCAATATGCAGACAGAGGCCACCATGTAGTTTTTCCGAATCCCATCCCACCGCCATGTCACTTGGTTCCCAGCTGCTCTGCAGACATGCACACAGCCTACTGTGTTGCTGATCTGCTGTCAGAAGCTAAAGCCTTCTCTGTTTCCAACCTGTTATTTTGCTTTTCTGGCAATCACAACATCCACGTGCAGGACTGTCACCCACAGTCCTAGCAATGCTGCAAGACTGGAATGAGGCACAAAAAGCTGGTTTGTAGGTTATGAGAGGTGGTGAAAAAGAATGGGCTGCTGCCACTGCAAAGTTAGGAATAGGGCCAGGCTAGAAAAGGCTAAGACAGCCCATATGCTGTAACACCCCCCGCCCCACCACAACATGTACCAGATGTTCAAGTGCACACTTTTGATTCATCCCATTGTAAAGGTTGAAAACGTGTAAAAATGAAGATCAAAGCACAGGCTATCACCCTCTTCAAAAATGGGAGCGTTTGGAGATGAGGTTTTACTTTAAGATCATCAAAACAACAGGGAGGGGTGAAACCCACAAAATCGCTCAAGTCAGAAATCCAGTTTTAGCCAGCATAACATTTAAGTAAACATCTCTGACATAAAAGAAACAGGAGGAAAAGAAAATGTATGAGTAGAACCTCACTTCTTTCCTCAGCTCATACCCCACCTGTGAGCAGGAGCCAGGCTGTGACTCCCGCCTACCCACCACACAGGAACTGTGTTTCAAAAAACTGTTTAATTGTGACTCTAACACAGCAACACAGCCCGTCTCCAAACCCTCCTTTGCATCAGCCTATTTGAAACTGGAGTGGAGCCCAGCTGCGCTCCAAGGATTGCACTGTCATCGCGAGTGCCGGCTTTGCAGCCCATCTTGCCACCCACTCAGCAAAACAGCTGCATGTTTGCTGTACTGGATGCTTTCCGTGTGCCCTGCATTTTGGGAAAACCTCCTCCACATAGAACATGAATCTCCTATTAGCCTTAATGGTACCTGCATGTGAACAAGGGGAGAAAACATCATGGAATATTAATCATGTAATTCTGTTAATAGCACACACTGTACCCATGTGGGTAGCTGCACAGTTTACACCCTTTTCAGGCCATCTGATCTACTCACACATCAAGAATGTTCTTTATCTTTGCTCCAACCACAGGTATTTACTACTACTGAGTACTATTTGGAGTACAATGTATTTGGTGTATCAAAAAAAACATTCCTCCCTCTATTCTTCCTCCTTTGGAAGTAATCATCTTTTCCCAGCTCTGAAGAGTCCTTCCAGCTGTGCATTTCACAGGAGCTACTAAGTGGCTCCACAAAGACCACCTCTGCAACTGCCTAACCAGTTGTATTAGACACCTCCCATGTTTAGGCCCATCAACCTGATCACAACAGCTTGATGAATTAATGCTTATATAGACACAGTTGGCAGCTTCTAATTAAATAATTATGGCTAAGCAGCTGCAGAGAAGTTGTAATGTTCCACTAGAAAGCCAGATGTCAGTTTTACTGGTCCTCAAAGTTTCAAATGAAATGATTTTTGGAAATTCAGAATGAAATGATTTTAGGAGATTTGGAAAGAGCGTTCTTTTGCTCCAGGTGAATTCTGTAGATATCATGCCTGCTTTCAGGTTGACTGGGTGCATCTTGGTACCTAACTCTAGCCATAGTGATGTGGAAGCAATGAGCAATCCTTGAAGATAAAAATTCAAATAATATGAAAATCAGGAGTCTGTGTTTGCTAATTCATGCAAAACCTACATTCATCCTCTCTTCAATTAGAAAATAAGGAACTTACATTTTTTATGATTTTAAATATAAATGCAAACACAATTTATTCGAATCCATTCCTTTAACTACATTGATTCTCCTCCTATAACTAGTACAAGGCACTATGATTTCAAACAGAGGAAGCCTAATAATAGAAATCATCCATCCCTGTTGGAATCTAAGCAGATCCATGACCTTAGAAACGTTTTGCTAAGAAATCCAGCTAGAAAACTAATTTTAAGTAAATCTATGCATGTCAAAAATACAGATGGCTTTTCAGAATGCTAACTTAAGCATCATTACATAAGCAGATTAGGGCTGCCTGTTGAGCCCAGACACAAGAGTAGATGGCGCTGAATCCAGTATTACACACAAACTATGCACTTCCTGATACATCTTTCATCTAAAACTTTTTGTCAGCTCTCCACGTGACTAAGCCTGCTAACTGTAAGCACCACACACAGGGCAGCAGGTCTGCCAGCAAAGCACTGGCCTTCTCTGAGCCCTGCTGTCCAAAGCAGCAGCTGGCTAAAGCCTTTTTCTACAAATGGACTTGGGAAATGTTCCATCCTTCATGTTCTTGAAATGGAAATGGAACGAAAACAGTCCCATGAATCTCTCCAACATTTAAGCACAGGAGTTGTGGAATTATTTTCTGATACAGAATTACAGAATCAGAATTACTCTCATGTTACCATTGGTAACGGTGCCTCTACCTGAATATCAGCTTAGAAAGTTAATGAGCCTGCTAGAGCTATCCGCTAAAATTACCACAACAGTATGTGATCTGATGCAATTGTGGGAAGCAGGGCAGATACTTCTCATTATGAGGACAGTTTGTTTCTCACAGGCATATTGCATAACAAGCCACAGCAGCGTGCCCCTCTCTGCTCTGAGCCCTCATTTCAGAGCACATCAGCTGGCTCCAAGAAGGCTCCCTGCTGAAAAGCAGCCAGGGGGACAGGATTTTGTTTTCCCTTCACCATGTGTAAGTGTGTCAGGTTTGTTGACAGATGGCTTGGCTGACTGTGCTTGACTATTATCAAGCAGCTATTACCTTTGTAAATTGAATCCCGTTTGAAGACTTTCTGTAATTAAATCTGCAGTGTGTTTGCAAGGCTTATATTGCATCCCGCACATACTCGGAAGCGTGCAAGGCAGTCATATGGCTGCTTTACACAGCCAGAGACATCAGCATCTATAAACCACAGAGGTGGGGTGCTTTTGGCAGTCTGTGCTGCCACCTAGCCAAGATCGTGCCATTGAGTTCAGCCTTGCTTTACATTTTGAAAGCTGAAGCTGAAGCGTATCCCCCCAGATCTAAATAAAGCCTTAGTTCGTGGCAGACACAAAACTTGCACTCTCTGTGCTTTGAAAATTGTGGAGTCAACGGAAAAGAGCAGTTTAAACCAGGCAGTTACATTTCCCTCAGAAACGTCTTGTACTTACGGTAGAAGACATATTCAGTGTAGCTGGACCAGACCTTGTCATCTGTGTACTGGTTGACAAAGGAAGCTGTCACTGAGGAGTTACAGGCCACCATGTGGAATCCACACTCAGACAACATGTCGAAAGCCCTCTCCAGGTGCTTGAACTTGAGATAAAACCTGGAGGTATACCTTTCTGGAGCCCTGTCTGGGTCTCTGCTTTCATTCAAACTTTCTCCAAAGACCTCTTTGACCAGAGCAATCCTTCCACAAACCAAAATCCTTGGGACTCTCCTGAATTTGGCATCTGCTTGGCTCTCCCTGCCAATAGTGCACGACCCCCGATACCCAATGGTAATGAATCCCCACTTCCGATCAGGTGGTAAGAGTGATGAGGGTGGGCATATTCTCGTGTCACTGCCTTGGGAGACCTCTTCATAGTCACTGTGGCAATAATCATCAGGGCTTTGCTTGCTGTCATCAGGAGTCAGGAGTTTGACCAAGTCTGGGAGCTGGAAGTACTCAGCCTCCCTCTTGAGCCTTCCCTTCTCTGGGAAGTGGTCAGGCAGAACCACTTGCTTGTCCCTGAGATAGTCCAGAATATAGCGGAAAAGGAAACCATCTCTGTCAATGAAGAATCTTCCCTTGGAGTCCTTGGCCAGATCGTTGGCTGTGTCTCTCTTTGGGGTGAACATTTTCCACAGCAGTGAGTGAGGGGTGCCAACCAAGGTCGAGTGGCGAGTGAAGTAAACCTGGCCACCCACATTTAGCTCCACTACCTCTGGGAAGGAGTGCAGCCCTGTCCCCTGCTCTCGAGGAGGAAGGTAAGTCCTGCAGTTGCCACTTAGAGCCATTGTACTTTAAAACAAAAATCAGCAGCCCAAAGCAGCAGGACTATCAGTCACATCGAAGTGTAGAATAAGGCTCTCAACATTTAGGAGAAACAGGCAGAGAAAGGTGAAGTGAGAAAAGGAAAACAGCCAAAAGGTTTGTTCAAAAAAAATCTGAATTGTTCATGAGTGACAGTGTGGCAGAAGTGGCTTACACCCTAAGCCACAGAGGCTGGAGAGCAATCACTTCATGAAATGCAATCACATCATTAGATCTTCCAACAAAGCCATCAAAATCAAGGTCAAGCCAAGCCTACGGTCAGTCACAGGTCTGTCAAAAGGGAAAACATAAAAAAAGACACCAATTATTCTTCTAAGCATCACAGAAGCTGCAACAGAAAAAAGCAGACCAGTTTAGAAAGCCAAGACAGATTTTTTGCTATAAAGCGGTTTTGTTTTTTTTTTTTTTGCAAGTTCTACACTTGTTTTTCACAAGTACTTATCAATGGAAGGACTACATATGAATCCATGGTTTAAAAGAAAAAACATACTTCGTCTTTAACAAAACATCTCATTTAGACATGCACATGAGGGAACAAGAACAGCGAGTCTTACCTTGGTTACAATGAATGCATAGCTCTTGTAAAGGAAAGCAAAATTTCAAGACACCCAGCACACACATACAGGCACACAGAGTCCAGTTAGTATGAAATCCAATCCCAGCAAGGGACAGCAAAGGCAAGAAAAGTGCTCTTAAACATCCATGTAGATCTCAAGAGTTAAACCGAGTCACAGGAAAGTTAACCGTGGTAGGTGATGAGAGGAACTGATACATACAGCATAACAGGGGAGAAGAAAAAAAACAAAACAACAACAAAAAACCCCCACAACCTACAAAAACAAACCAAAACCACAACAAAGCCCCCGAATAAATCCGGCGGGGTGCCGTGAGCGCGGGCCAGGGGAGCGCAGGGTGCGCGTTCTGGCCGGCGCAGATGACTTGCAGAAACCCCGCAGCCTGTGCTAAGGGCTGACGAGCTCCGGCGGCTCCCGCGGCGGCGGGCACCCGGGCAGCGCCGCCGGCGGCACACCCATATCCCCGCCGGGGCCGCCGCCGGGGCCCGGGCGCTGCGGGGCCGCCCCGCTCCGCTCCGCCCCGCTGCGCCAGGCCGGGCCGTGGGGCCGCTTCCGCGCCCCTGCGCCGCGCTGCGCGGCTCTGCTCAGCGGCGCGGGGCCGGGAGCGCGGAGGGCGATGCCGATTGCATCATCTTAAAGGAGTCGGGCTGGGATGGGCGCCCGCGCCCCGGGCCGGGGCAGCACCGCGGACAGCGGCAGCACCGGGGCCGTTGACGGGGGGCCGGGCGCCGCCGCCCGCCCCACTCGAGTTCGGGTAAAGTTCCTCCCCGCTCCGTTCCTCTCCGTCCCCCTCCGGTCGGCAGCGCCCGTCCCCTGCCCGCCCGCCGCCGAAACGTGCCTTTCCCGGCTCCGCGCTGACACGGCGGTGGCTTCAGCCGGCGAGGCGGGCGGGCAGGGCGGGAGCGCCCGGCGGATGAGGGCTGCCGGCGCGCACGCCCGTGGCTGTCAGGCAGGACCGTGGTTTTATCACGCTGCCGGCACTCCTCATCTCCCCAGCAGCGACCCAGAAGGGGCCCGAGCCGGCAGGGAGGGAGGAGAGGGGAGCCCGGCGAGGCGCGGCGCGGCAGGAGCGGTCCCGCGCCCACTTTATTTGCGGGGCCTTTAACGGCGGAGGGGGAAGCAGCGGCCGCGGCTCCGTGCCCGCCCCGCGCTGCCCGCGGCCGTGGGCGCGCCGGCACCGCCACCTCGCGTCCGCCACCGCGCAGGATCGTCCCGGCTGCTCTCACAGGGTCAAGCGCTGCTGGAAAAGGGGAGCTGGATGGTACCGGGGCCAGGGGGGCTTGCTGCTGGGTGCGGGCTGCGGGCCGGTACATCGGACGTTAAGCACGTGCTTCGGGTTCCATAAGCACGGCACAAAACGACGGCTGAAACTGAGCCGTGGAGCTGCTTGAATGGCTCACCAAATCCCAGCCGCGACTAGCACCGACCACATCTCACAACTGGGCATGCAGCCGTAACAGGGAAGTCCACCTCTGTGCCCAGCACACATCAGTGCTGGGCAAAAATCGGTGACTCAGGATGATAAACATATGATAAAATAAAGCTTTTTATGCTAACATTAGCCAAAACCTGGAGGGGAAGCTTTAAAGTAAAATCGTTGTGCAAGGAAGCCACCACACACAGATAGGTTTTGCTGACTGCAAATACTGCATTCATTTGTATACTCACAGACTTTCCAAATTCAAATCTGAGAGTTGAATACTTAACCAAGCCCTCTATTTTTACCTTAATCAAATCATTAATTTTGAGGCTCCTGAGCCATGGTTCTGTCTCTTTCTAATGGATCTGATCTCTAATTTTCAAACCAGCAGGATCTGTTACTGCTACAGAGAATGCTCACTGTATCTCAGAAAGAGAAAAGACAAAGTATTGTGCATCTTCCCTTGCTGTTCTGGTAGCCCAGGTGAAGAAGTGCTTGTCAAGTGCTCCATAACCCTTGCAAGGAGGATTTAAAGGTGTGATGTGAGAACATGTTAACTTAGATGTCTTCATTACTTTTTAAGAGGCTGCTACAGTCAATGCATACGGACTTTAACATCTATGTGGCCAGTCAGATGGAATGATAGCTTCATTTGGGAGTTAAGCTCGCTAGTGCTGCCCCTGTTCAAAGCAAGGAGTATTGCATCAGCTTTTTCAAATAGTTTTGTTATTAATGTTAGTTAATATGTTCTAATGCCATATTGGCAGGGCTTGAAGAATCAATTCACTCTCCCCTGTAAAACCAGATCTTGTTCAAACAAGCATCGAAGCCATTCCTAATCACACACATGATTAAGATCCAAACCACAAAGGCAGGCGGATAAGGATCACCTAAGCAGAAGTTCTGAGAGCCAAGTGAAGACAATGCAGTAAGTCTGATGTGCAGGCACTTAGCTAATAGCATGGTGAAAGAGTGTCTTATAAAAAAACGATTCCTGACAAGCTTCTGTGAAGCACTCTGACATGGATATCATGTGATTAGCAAATACAGAGATATTCAAGCTCTGAGTCTTTTTGAAAAATTATAATCAGAATTGCCCTTTGAAAGGAACAAAAACCTTAGAATTTTAATCACAACAGCTTTATAAGTGCATCTGCACTTTTCAAATAATAAATGAAAAATTCAACACATGCTTTTATTTCTTTACACAGGATGCTCCAATCATTTTACTGTAATGTAATATAACTTCATTTGATGAAATGGCTTCAGTAGTAAAAGCATCACATAATGCTTCCCAGCTAAATATAAGCCATTGGCTAAATCCACAAAAATGCAGCCTGAGAGGAGTGAAACTTAAACATCAGGGCCAAATACACTGGTGACCTAAATGTAAAATATGTGTGTCAGGACCATGCTAAGGTTCTTATGTATTCAACTGCAGAACCAACACAGCTCATCTGAAGAGCAGCCACACTTCTGATGGAAAACGAAAAGCAACATCTATCTAAAGGAAGAGGATGGAAGCATGTTTCAGTTTTAACAGATGCCTACATAACCTTCAATATAGGTAGGGGAAAATTTAGCCCAAGCTTAAATTGTATGTTCCAAAAGTCACAGCAGAACTATGCTTAAACCCAATACACTAATGATGTGACATCATTCACAGGTTTGAGGTCATTCTTTATGACAAAGTGCTAAATTAGCATTCATGTTTTAAGGAAATCATGGGACAACTGACTTCATCAAATTCTGTGGGTGCTAAAACCACGTGTTGTAAAAGAAGCAGCAATGAATGTCAGAAAGAAAGGGTATATTCAGCTAGGTCTGTAGTAGCAATGGTATATATATGTATCACCTTACACCTTGCAGTGTGAATACACAAGCTATAAATACGAATCAAGCCACCCACGCATAATGAGAACTGTCGAAACTCTTTATCAGCTTTTAGCAACACCATGCAGAACTTCAAGGCACTCAGAGAAGTAGCAATTGAATGTAGCACAAACTGAAGCAGTAATGCTGGGAAGAAAAAATACCTAAGTTGGATTTTGGACAGAAGATTTCAGCTAAAAAGCCACACGGAAACTTTCATCACTCTGGGTGATTTTTACACAGTTAAAATAAAAATGTTAAATAGCATAATAGTTAAAACAGGAAGAAGGAAAAACAGTACTTCCAGTTCTGGGCTTATGCTTCCATTTAGAAATTACTTCAAGGTGCCACATAAGGATCCTTAACCACATACGCTGTAATGTTCAGTGCTCCTCAGCAATCTCATATCTAAATACTGAGCTAATGCAATATTTCGCCAGGGCAGAACTCCATCAAGCCACAGACAAGAGCGCAGATTCTGAAAAGGGTGACATGGCAAAGAGAAAAAGAAATGTCTGGCCCCTGTAAATGTGTTAGGCCCAACTCTGGCTTATTTTCAGAGCAACACAACGGAACAGTGGTTTCACTGAAAAGCAGATGCTAGCGCTTCCAGACAAGGCTGCCAATCCAACCTCAATCCATAGCAAAGAACAGTAACAGAGCTCTGGTAGGAATAAATTCCCGGCTTTTACAGAGTTACAGACCTTCAACCCAGACACATTTCTAAAAGGTGTAGATCATTCCTAGAGGGGAGTGCTCTTCACATCACTCAGGTAGCTCCAGCAATGGAGTTCCAAGAAGTGAGCCAGGCAATAAAAAGTACGATATTGAGCTAAAATAACACATTATCCACTGATCCAGCTGTGTGAATTACATACAGTGAAAATCTCTCTGCTGAAATCCAGCACTATGTGTGAATAAGAAGCCCTAACAAATCTTTCACTTTGAAGAAAAAGCATAAAGAAAGACTAAATGGCAGAATCTCCCTAAGAAAAAGATCTGCTAGCAAGAGTGTGAGTCCCACAAAGTAGGGTTTATTAACAAGCGCATAGTAAAGCATTATACAGATTTGCCCTTGATCTTTTATTCATAACTCAAGTGCATAACGTATTTTCATCCAAAAAAAAAAAAGGCAAATTAGAAGAATAGCTTTCACAGCTGCTCAGCACGTGAGCATGAGCATGGTGCAAGGCAGACAATGCAAATAGAAGACATGACATGTTTTTTCTATCATGTAACAGAGTGTGGACACAGCTTCTGCAAATAAAACTCCATGCTGCTTCTGTCAAACACCAAATCCAAAGCAAATATGTTGTACAAGGTTCTAGGTTTTCAAAAACTGACAGTAAGGGGGAAATATGTTCCACTGATTTAGGTAACAATTATTGTACATCAGATAACATTTCCAACATGAACTGAGACATCCAACACTGACAAATCCTTTAGAATTTAATGGGCACTGTTTAACAAAGCAATCCACTATACAAACAGTCCTGGGAGTATCTGACACTTCAAGAGACCGAGCATGCGCAGGCAGTCAGAGAGACCTCATGTGCATTCACATCAGCATCCAAGGATTAAAATCAATCAAAAAGCACCATTTTCAGTCACCCTTCTGCAGGGGACTTCCCTCCTCTCTTACAAGTTCTGCCATAGCAGAGCCTACTTCAGCAGACTTCTCCCTCCTTTTTCCCTTCCTCCCTCACTTCCAAAGTTCTTGGAATTATACTTCTATTTTCAGTCCAGTTCAAATTATGCTGTTATTATCACTGGTGTAATTATAGTGTGGGTTTTAATGTTACAGCTAAGATGAAGTTTGGTCCTTGCTGGGTAGCATTATTATGACATCAGCACTGTGTAACCTGTGTACTGATCTTGGGGGTATTTTCACTCTTCCCACTTTGGAGCCATTGCCCCTTGCAAAACCAGATCGCCTGTGCAGATCACCACAGGTGCAGCTGGAGCTGCTCCCTCAAAAAAGAGACCGTGTTTGCCTGGGAGAGTTTGGTGCCTTACTAGCTTGTACCTCAAGGCATGGTGAGCTAGGCTGTTCAGATAAAGCCCCTTCCTCCAAATCACGCTGGAAGGAAGCAGCTGCGCAGCTACAATGTTTCACCTTCCCTTGAACCCACAGGCCTGTATCGCACTACTCACTGCTACAGACGAGCATGAGTTTGTCCTGTAAAGGTGAAGCAGATGATACCCTAAAGCAATGTTGAAATGCCTACTGCAGAGAGAGCTAATTAATGAAAGTTCAACCTAAGCTGTCAGTAAATTCTCATAATCTAAGCAAATCCAAATAGATTTCGAGCCAAAGAGCATTTCACCAGCAGATCACAATTACACAACCCACTGCCTGGGATTTGGGCCTCATTTTACTGTCTGGTGAACTGCAACAAAGTCACACAGTTCAGCAAAGTGGCACTAAGTCATCAACATCAGATGTAGCCTGCACACTCCGCAGGTCTTCCATGAAAGCTGGGATCGTCTCAGCTTTCAATACTAATTTACCTAAAGTATAAGTTTGCAAGAAGCAGATTATACCACAGTTACTGATCTCTGTATTACCCATGGCTATAATTCCTCCACTGTTCTTTCATTCAGTTCTACAAACACATACTCCCTGGGAAGCTGTTCTCAGGAGATATCATGCACACTGCACCACAAGATATGTTTTGCAGGACAAGCTTATAACAGGACTATAATTTAAATACAGTAATCTCACTAGAAGATTACATACATGAGAGTTTGTAACAAAATAACTGTAATCGTGTCCTGAGCCAAAATGAATTTAAAAAAACCCACCCACCCAACCAACCAACCAAACATATGCATACTTCAAAACAGGGACTCACACTTGCAGAAGCACATGTGCCAAAGTGGCAAGCCTTTGGTTCCAGCATGCATGTAAGAAGTTAGGCTACATCAAGCATGGGATTGCAACCATTTATGCATGCGCAGCCAACATATCTCTAAACTTTGTTACATATACCTATTCAGCAGCAACTATGAAGTGGCAATCACGATTCATTTCATTCTGAAGCTTCAGCTAAACTACCTCATCCGGGGTTTCCCCTGACTTTGTCCACTACAAAGCCCACCTGAGTCAGCAATGCACACCCACTTCTTCCCATGTTCAGCATCAGGACCTTAGGTACTTAAGAAAAACAAAATATAATTAAGAGTTTGAGTACAGCCCTTTCCCTTGGCCCTACATGAAAAAAAAAAAAAAAGGGGGGGAGCAAAATAATGGAACTAGAGGGATAAACAGAGTGAGTGACAAAGGAGTGTAGGAAAGGAGCTTCTTCACATGAGAGCGTCTTCACAGTCCCAATCATGTTTTCCTGAATTTCACAACATTCCTGGCTCCTGCAGCTTATTTGTGAGGGACAGGCTAACAACTGGTCTATATTAAAGACAAGAAGATTCATGGCTCTAGCAAATCTTTTGTCTGGCTTCAGTAAAATATTAATTTTATTTAATGTGGACATGTGAAAGGGTATGAAAGTCTAATATGAAGTGACAGCAATTACTTACTTTTCACTCAGCAGCACCATCACCTACTTCGTTTCCTTCAGTACCCACAGCTTCACATGAACCCTCCCATCTATGCAGTGAACAGAGCACACCCTGTACCCTCTAAACTAGACAGATCACGGTGCCAAGTGCCAAAGTTGCAGGCAAAACTACTTCATAAGTTGTGGCCTCGAGGGGAAAAAAAACCAAGCAAACCACAACACTCCTTGAATGAACATTACACAGAATAATACCTCTAGGGCCAAAGTCAACTCTCTTTCTTTCACTCATGTCAACAAGAATTATGTCTGAATCACATGAACAGCATTTTATCCCTGCTTTGCTCCACATATATAGAAGGACTCACAATACCTTTTTGTCATGAATAATAGCGGCGGGGGGGAGAAATTTTTGACAGTTAAAAAGCTACACAGTAATAAATTCCTCTGTGACCCCAAATGCATGAAAATAAACTCTTACTGAAAATCTCCTGGTTACCTGTGTGCATAAACTGTAGTAAATCCAAAATTTTGCATCCAGCTGAAAGCAGATGACGCTGCTGAGCATAAGCAGTGAACCTGGCAGATGCTGTGAGCCTGACAGCCTCAGTGCTTTACTTGACGAAGTTAGATGAAAGTCAGTGTGCTGCTTGCTAGGGATGCCGTTTGCGCATCCCAAAAGCCCAAACAATCCGGCCGGAGCAGGATGACGCGGGAGGGAGGCGCAGGGGTGAGCCAGACACGCCGCTTTGGGCTCCATCCAGCTCTCCCAGCACTCCCACGGTCCCTCTCCCAGACCCATGAAGGCCTAACTGCAAACACAGCAGTGACAGACACTGAAGGAAATGTGGAACCATTACCGCCATCGCCAGAGCCCTGTCTCTGCTTCTGCACCTCCTGAAGAAAAGGTCGGCTTTTCTGTAAGGTTCGCTACACCATCACATCTGCTCCGCACCACCGCTGCAGCACAGGGGCTCTCTGGGCAGGCTACTACTGATGGAAGGATTTGCGACCACAATCAAATATTTTACGTCATTGGTGGCTGCACCAGAAGAAAAAGTTAAAATAAGTAAGTCAGCGGTTCCACAGCTTCACCTCACGAAATGCCAGCGTGACTCGTCACCTCACAGCTGGGGTGTCCGGCTCTCAGCACGTAAGATGAAGCAAAGCGGTAAAAGGAGGTGCCGACTAATAATGCATTAAAAGCCCCTGAAATATGGACATTTCTTTTCGCATGTATTTAAAAGAAAAAAATTGCTTTTCTTCACATTTCAGGCAAAACAGCGGAACCCCGAAGCCGCGGCTGTACCAGGAAGGCTTTCCAGCGCCGGGAAAGCCGCCAGCTCCGCCCCCGCGAGGGGGCTGCGCGATCACCAGGCCGCCTGCAGCCCCCAGGGGGTGACCGGACCCGGAGCCAGCACACCCCAACCCCGGCCGCCATCCCGCGCCCCGCCGCCATTTCGCCACTGCCCCATGTCCCGTCCCCATGGCAACGCGGCGGCGCCGCGCGGGCCGGGCGGCGGCGCATGCCCGGGGGCGGTGCGTGCCCGGGGGAGGTGCTCGGCCCAGTGCACCGCGCGCACGCGCGGCCTCACTGACCCCGGAAGTGCTCGGGCGGCTGGGTGACACGTCGCAGGGGCCGCGGCGGCGGGTGTGGGGCTTGGCCCGGAGGGGCTGCAGGTGGGACCGTTTGCTGCCGGGGCCGGGGCCGGGGCCTCGGCCATGTGGGGAGCGGATGGGCTGGAACGGCAGGCAGGCCGCTGGGGCAGCACACCGCGCGGCTGCGGTCGGCCCGAGGGAGGGCGGCGGGGGCCGCCGTGGGGCCTGGCTCAGGCAGGGCCGCTCCTCACGGGGCCTCTCGGCGCTCGGAAGCTCACGGCGGCCCTGAGGGAGGGTCGCCGGGCAGGTGCTGGGCGGCGGCGGGCGGGCTGAGCTCCCTTCTAGGGTGGGTTTGCAGAGCCGAGCAAGCCTCGCTGTTCTCTTACAGATAATTTGCGATGTCTGGGTTTGACAGCTTCAACACAGACTTCTTCCAGACGAGTTACAGTATCGATGACCAGTCGCAGTCCTATGATTACAGTGGAAGACCGTACAGCAAGTAACTCGTGCCTGCCTTTTGTACTGGTGTAACATGTGTCTTGCATAAAGCCATTCAGTCATGCTTCTTTAGTGACTAAGCCAGAGTTAAGGTTCTTCTGGGATAGTCTGTTTAGTCAGAGAAGGGTTGGTGTTTCAGCTAACCACTGTTGCCTGTAAATGAATTCCTCTTGCTCTGTTATATGAAAAGCCTACCTTATCTTCTGTAAATGGAGATATAAAGCAGTTGTATGTTGAATATGCTGCCTTCAGCATTTTGAACCAAAGATTAGAAAGCTGAAGGAAAAGTTATATGACTAATTTAATTATATGAATAATCTTCACATCTTTGGGAAAAGAAGTACCATTGTTCTGTAAGTCCATCTACAGTCACTTGGGGCATAAAAATTAGTTACAACATCACAGAAATGAGCCTGCAATGCCAGTAGCGATTCCTAGGCTTTAGCAGGGAAACATGGTGCGCGTTCCTAGGCTGGGGGATCTCTTAGGAGTCCTGTGTGAATATCCATGCTCAGGCTGAGGGGTTTGGTTGGGTTTATGACCTCTGTGAACCCTGCGGTAGGATGGAGCAAGCAGGTTGACGCCTGTTTGTGTCCTGAAAAGGATTACAGTGCTGCGATGGGGCTGAACTGTACCAGTGCAAGGAAAGAAAGGAGGATGACATCTGGATTTGCCTTCTTTATATTTCCATATTTAAATATTTTGGAGATATTTACTGAAATAGCTGTGGTCAGACTTGGAAATTATTAGTGGCAAGAATAACTTAAAAGTTTGTTTAGGAACAGAGCGTAGGTTTGATTCAGCTTTTTTTAAAGATAGCAATTTATCTTTTTATACATATAAAATCTATAATAGAAAGTATTCCAAAGATGGTATGAATTGATGTGTTGGTAATTAATTGAGAATATACAAAACAGAAACTGAAAAATCACCCTTTCTTTCCCCCTGCATTATGTCCTGTAGGTAGATGTCATCGTGCATTTGATGTCCATATCATGATTCCTTTTTATATATCATAATACTACCTGGTACACGTGGTGCCCAAGTGAAGGGGAAAACAACTTTGCTTTTGCCTTTTTTTTTTTTTTTTGTAAACTAAACTTTTAAATATGGAGAGGAACAAAAGTGATACTATAAACAGCTTTCTTCTCTAATAGTGTGTTTGCAAATAAACATTCTAAATAGCAAATTAATGCTGGCATCAAATGAGATGTCAGTAGTAATTAATGGACAATATTTGAGTAAGTTTGAGATGTAGAATTTTCCTAATCTTTTACAGGTCTATAGCCTATAGTAGTAATTCAGTCAATGGATAACGCTCATTTCTCCAGGCCTCTGACTTAAAACCAGAAAGCAATACTAGCCTGTACAGCAAGAATTATCTTTTTTTAACTTAACAGTGTATTGTTTGTAAGGGGTTGAATTGATGGACATGGCTGTATGCCTAAAAGGCCTGGATCTGAGTAGGGGATGATCTAATGTGACCTTTTAAAAAAGAATAAAGGATTGTTTGCTGCAACTGAAAATAAGCTTTACTTTTGCAGGGAGGTGTTTAAAATAAACTTCTGTATCTGTCCATAATGCCATGTCATCCTTTGTAGGCAGTATGGAGGCTATGAATACTCTCAACAAAGTGGATTTGTCCCTCCAGACATGATGCAGCAGCAGCAGCCTTACACAGGGCAGATTTACCAGCCAACACAGACATACACTCCAACTTCAGCACAGTCTTTTTATGGAAGTAATTTTGAGGATGAACCTCCACTGTTAGAAGGTATAACTTATGTTTTATGGCCAAAATCCAAAACTCTTCCCAATTTGGGGATAAGCTGGGTAGCAGGGTGTGTATTCCCTACTTCTGAAAGTGCACAGTTGATTTAGAATTCTCATTAATTTTTTATTTAACTCTATTTGGTAAATGAAATACATGTTATTTTGTGAACTTCTGTGGTTTTAGATTTGTGCTTTGTTACTTCATACCATCTCTTCTGTGAAGATGTAATCAGTAAAACAGATAAGATGACTTCGTACAGCACCGATGACAAAACACAACAGAAATATTTCCAACAACAGAAATATCACTTAAAATTGCCCACTTCTTGTAAAATATATCGATGCAGTTAGCTTCAGTTGATTCTTTGGTCAGAACTGAAATCTTTCATTGCCAAAGAGGAATGGTAAACACTGCAGAAACGGCTGTGTAGAATACAGCCTGTGCAGAATGCCAGAACGAATATGTAGTTAATGTCTAAATGGATGGTTTCAGTTTCCAGCTTACAGTCTATCCTTGTTCAGTACCAAATAACTGAAGACACCCTTACTGTTGCTGGTTAGAGAGAAGGGTATTCATAATACCTTCTACCCTGTTGTGCTTTTTTGGTATTCTTCAAAAAATTGCTCTGTTTACATAGATGCTTCCCAGAGCCTGAGGTGGACAAATAGTAACTGCATTCATAACTAGGTTTTGACGGACAACCGTGGCCAAACCATGGATGGAAATACAATTTGAAATCGTATCTAGCCAGAAGGAGCTGTGAAACTCCTTGTCATGAAATGCCAAGTGTTAAAAAGAGTGGGTGGGTTTTTTGGGGGCTCAATGACAGGTTTATGAAAGAGAAATCCACTGAGGGTAGTTAAGAGAAACTACTTGGACTTAGAAGTCCTTGAGCCACCAGTCATTGGAGACTTTGAGAATCTGCATGTTCTGTGCTTATACAACTTCATATGTACCTGCTTTTGGCCATTTACAGAGATGGGGTACTAGGCTAAATGAACTTTTAGGCTGACCCGGAACAGTGTGCTTACAGTCTTACCTGGTCCTTTGGAAACTATCTTGTCACTTCCAAGCATTTGAGACCTGGAATCTGTGGAGGCAGCACACTGAGCAGCTTGAGGAAAGGTGGAATGACTCCATTCTTCGCTCCCCATAGTATGATATCTGAAGGAGACTTAAATGTGGGGAGACAAGGAAAAGTAGGAGTGAAGAAAATGGGAGTGACAGGAAGGGGGGAAAAATGAAATAAATGTGCATAATTATTTTCATGTAACTTGTAGAATTGGGGATCAATTTTGACCACATCTGGCAGAAGACACTAACAGTGCTACACCCATTAAAAGTAGCAGATGGCAGCATCATGAATGAGACTGATTTGGCTGGACCTATGGTCTTCTGTCTAGCTTTTGGAGCCACATTATTACTGGTAAGATATTGACTGCAAAATATTACTGCTTGTACATTAATACTCTTGGAAACACTGGGAAAAAAGCCAAATAATGTACACATTTATTGGAAGTGACTTCTTAGCAAGGAGGTCAAAAAAGCACATACTGACCAAGGAAACTGCTTCATACACTGCTGATTGAAATTAGTAAGTTCACTATCACTTCAGTGGAGTTTGAATCCAAGCCTTTGTGCTTGTTTTTTTGCATGGCAATTATTTCAGTGTTAATTCATATTTCTTTTCATACTCTGCTTTTGAGGAATATGGCTTCCTTTTGTCACAGGAATGGGTGTGACCCGTGTTTTCTCAGACTTTTACCTGTTTCAGTTTTCTTTATAGATCAAGGTGTTTTGCTTTCAGAATCATACCTTGTCTTTTTGCAGTCTCTGTTATCTTATGTCTTATCAGGAATCAGAACAATGGACACACTGAATATTTGAATATTTATTTCCTTTAAGAGTTTCGTTTCTTTTTTAACTTTTTAAACTTTTTGTTAACTTTTTAAACTGGTTAATATTTGAGTCTGTTTCTCTGTTTTGTTTCATTGTATTTCTTTGCTCCATACTCTTTATTCATTGTTCTTTACTGATACTCAAGAGGCAAAGAAATGCAAAATTCATGCGTAAAAAGTGATTTCATAAATGCTGATACGTTAGGCATGACTATATCAAGAGTCAGTCTGGTAAAACACTTCTAAAGTAAATGCTTTCAGATTGTTTACGCTTCTTAATAGACTGTTGAAACCTGGTGGGTTTTTTTTAGTTGAGCTTAATTGAAATACTGTGCTTTAATGACTCAAAAGTGTAGATTATGAAATGAGAGAGTAGCAGCAAACAGTATTCCTTGTCATTGAAAGCTTCAGTATTTTTAATCAGTATTTTTTCTCTAAATGTCTTCAGGCACTGCATTTAATTTTTGCCTAAAATTTCACATTGCTATGACACTTAGAACACAGTGGTTTTGTACCAAGGGGACTTACTTTAATAAGTAAACTTTATTTATGGAAACTAGGCCAGTAAAATTAATGAACGTATTTATAATAAAGACATTTGAATGTTCTTTTCCTAAGAAATTACTGCTTTCTCCTGTATGCTGCTTGCTTTTTTTTTTTAATTCACTGAATGTAGTGAAAGAAAACAAGCTTAGCCTAGCAAAAAGATTAAAGCAGGTATGATTGTCTTCTGTAGCACCTGAGGAAGAAGAGAGCTGGGTTATAAATTTAGTCTGGAAGCTAGTAGTGGAGACAGATCTTGAAGCCACACGCTGTCGTAGCTTCAGTAACTGTGTGGCCCTGTGTTCTGCCGGGGTGTATGCCATTGTGTTGTGTATGTTTTGATAGGTGTGAAAAGGGAAGCATCGATGTTGTCATTGGAAAAACATGATGACATAGGATACACATGTTTTGAAATAATGTAGGTATTCTTTCTGCATACATGTTAGTGAGCAAAGTTCTGATTCTGACTTCTTAAAATCTACATGAGTTAATTCTGCCATTCGTATACACTGCTTTACAGCTCAGCTTAAGTTTCTGGGAAGTTCTTGTAATTTATGTTGTGCTATAACTTCATGCAGTCTGTCACAAATTAAAGGACTTTAGCTCTGGATTTGTCAAGAAGTTCCTGATTTACAGTTTTTCGGTCTTTATACTCTAGTTCTGTAAAGATCATCATTGCAAGTAATCAATTGGCATGAGAAGTTAGTTGATTAAACCCTAAAGAATTTGTAAACTTTTGCAGCCCAGATCAAAGAATAGCAGTTAGACCTGAATCTGTTCATCAAGGTGTGTAAAGTTCAGATAAATGTGCCTCTTGGGTGCCTAGAATATACAGGTGTCCTGGAATTCAGGTTGTGGGAAAATAGTGCCTATTGGATTTGAGTATCAGAATTGGGGATGGTGGGTGATGGAGAAAGTTAAGATACTCTGTATTCTTCCCTTATCCCTTTGTTTGTGGGAGGCGTTACCTGTTCTGGTAGCTAACATGTTACTCTGCTTGACTTTCAGGCTGGTAAAATTCAATTTGGTTATGTGTATGGAATCAGTGCAATCGGATGTTTAGGGATGTTTTGTCTCCTGAACTTAATGAGCATGACGGGTGTCTCGTTTGGCTGCGTTGCCAGTGTCCTTGGATACTGTCTTCTTCCCATGATCCTACTTTCCACTTTCGCAATTGTATTTTCGTTGCAGTAAGTACATGAACTTTATAATTTTGTATTAGATTCCTAGGAGGTGGTGAGGGAAGTTATTAAAAAGAATTTAATATTCAGTAATAAAGATGCATATAATTTGAATATGACAGGAATTTTTTGTAAGTGTAAAAACATAAATACCAACAGTCTCCAGGTATTTACTGGATGAAAAATAGGTGAATACTGGTTTTATCTGTAAGTCAACAGTTTTTAAATACATAGACTCAAATAATACCAAGATTGTTTTCAGTCAGCTTTGAATCTGGCAAGTCTCAGTACCTGTAAAGTCGAAAATTAATTCTGATTTACAATGCAAATTTGCATTTGACAAACAAGAAAATCAGTGTGATTCCTTATAGCTCTATGGAATTAAGGACTGAAAAGGAAGAACTTACTATCGTTACTTTACTCACTGCTTTTACGTTTCATGTGCACAAAGTTAATTTTGGGGTTTTTTTTAGGCTGTCATAATTGAGTAATACCATTCTGAAGTCTTTACTGGAACAATTTCATTTAATGTCGAATATAAAAGCTACAATTCATCTTAGAATCTGTAAAAGGTGTTAGAAGGAGGCAAATTATGACATCTATAAGCTTATATACCCAAGGCTTTATGAATTCTCTTTTTATTTCTGTCTTTACAGGGGAATGATGGGGATTATTCTCACGGCTGGAGTCATTGGCTGGTGCAGCTTTTCTGCCTCCAAAATCTTTATTTCTGCCTTAGCAATGGAAGGACAACAACTTCTAGTAGCATACCCCTGTGCTTTATTGTATGGAGTCTTTGCTCTCATTTCTGTGTTTTGAATAGACTGTCCAAACTTTGGACTTCGGTGGGCCAAAATAAAAACATCAACTTGGAACCTTTAGCTGGACCAGAAACGGCTGCAAACAACTGTATAGTGTTGCTATCATAAAACTTAGACCTGTTTTGAATCATCTGGAACAATGAAAACAAATGTCTCACGTTCACTTTTTTAGGACTTTGAATACTGTTTTCAATTGACCTGAGGTGTCTATAGCTTTAATACATGTTCATGCTTGTCAGGTTAATGTAATTTCTTTCCCATTCCTATATCTTTAGAAAAGTAACTTTTGGTTGTTTGAGGGTCATGTTTGGTTTTTGTTTTGCGTTTTGGTGTTTGTTGGGGTTTGTGTTTCTCTTTTTTTAGGGGCATCAGGGAGGGAGATGTATTGCAGTTGTAAGTTGATAGATTTTTATCAAAAGAAGTTAACAGAACTGCAGATGCCCTTAGTTTGAGGTCCTTTTTAAATAAATCTGCAGTAATAAGGAACCTATTTTCTCTCCCCTCTTACCAAAAGCAAAATGCACAAATGAACACAAGCAATTAAGAGTATTTTCTGTATTTTAACAAGTATACTCTTTGGTCTCATTTATTTGTTCATTTGATGTGGTAGTATTTCAGGGTTTACATACCTAAATTATGAATTAGAAAACATGTTTAAAAGTTAAAGGGATCTGTAATTCTGTCACACTTGAAATATGAATACATTTGGATGTCTGAGTAGCTATATGTTAACTTGGATTTCTGAAGATGACTTTAACTAGTTTCTTCAAATGGTGCACATATTAGTTAGATGAAGAGTAATCTCTTTTGCAGTACTTCCAAGAAAAACACCATTTTGAAAATGTTATGCTTGTCAGTATTGTAGTTACTGTAAAATAATTTAAAGCATATTGATTAAATTTTCCTTAAATTTTGAAAAAAGGGGTTTCTAATCTTTCTTTTTCAGTGGAGTTCAGTACTAAAATAGTATCTTCAATATTGAATCAAAATCATATTTAAAACTGGATTTGGTATTTGCTGCAGTCACAAATACTTAACCTTACATGAGAAGTATAATACAGTTTGTGATGTTAGTCACAAGAACTCTTATAAGCATGAGAAGTGGGAATGCAAAAATTGTTGTTCTTCACATAAGCACTTGCTAATTCTTAAAATACACAAGGAGAGGCTACAGGCGCATTTTAATTCATGATGAGGAGGGGAGGTTACTTATGTAGATAGTAATTCCCTGCCGCCACCTTGGAAATCAAAAAGAGTTCTAACAAAGTGCTAGACTATAACTACCATTTCTTCAGCAATTTATCCAAGGGATTTAATTTAATTGAATTTACTACAGGTATTAGTCTGTTGTTCATCTGTTGTGTTCATGGAATGACCTGTTCAGAGACTTCAGGAGTTGAATAACTGGTCAGATATTATGTTAACACCTGGTAAGACTCAATGTGCAAATGCATCTTCAAAGGAAAGCTTTGATTTTAGTGGTATGGGAATGAATAAATTCAAAGGCGCAGCACACAGTTTTGTTCACTGTTCCCTTAGTTCTGCACATTCTCCTAAAAACAGCTTCCTAGGACCACTAGAAGTTACTGGCAAGGTCCTTTGTTGGCCAGAGCCAGCTTTTGCTTGTGTTACTGGGAGGTGTGGGAAGTGTCATGTGAGTGTAAAGCCTTTAAGAACCAAATGGTCATGCACAAAATTGTTCAGACTTGCATTTACTGTAACTGGTGGTTACAATGAATTTTAAAACACCCATAAGAAGCTTCAATTTCCTTCCAGAAGCAAATTCAAGAGCCCAGTTTTCTACTTTGATACATTACTACAAATTATTATCCTAAATAAAAGTGGTGAGTTGATTTTATTTAGCAAAATGTTTTACTATGTGACTTCTTTAGATTAGTAGACCACATCTGCCCCAGCGCACAAAGTTCTTACTCTTTTTAATGAAGAACATTACCTGCTGATGGAGCATGATGTCCTGTATTTGTGCAACTAAATTACAGTGATTACCTTTACTAATGAGACCTAATTAAATACAGAATTGTTCTAGTAAGTATAAAAGCTCACATACTTTCCCGAGCACATCAGGTTCTAATACTCAAATATTGTATTTTTGTGAAAGGGGCTAATTAAGCTTAGCTTGCATATACGGATGTGGTTCATTTATTAAAGCTTGTGTGCTGATCCTGTAGATTGCTGCCAGGGTGATTACTTATGTGTTAAAACTGTTACAAGTAACCTTGTTTTTCACCACAGCACAGGCAAACTTAAGTGCACAGGAAAAACATTAAAGTTAGCTTGTCTTAGTGTGGCGATACAGCTGCCAAGTTTGGAAGGACCATATGAAAAGGTATTTATTTAGATCCATATGCTTACAAAGTCCTTGCTTTGGCAGTAGAGGTTACTATGCATTCTACTCAAGCAGTGAATTTTCAGAAGTGTTTATGTTCTTTTTTCTCACATTGTGGAGAATTTAGCAGTGAATTTCTAACTGGTTTCTTGGGGGCAAGAGAGGAGCAAGTAGGGGTAGGCCAAACACTGTAATTCACAGAGGACTTTATAAAAACGATGTTATGTCTTGACCGGTAGTCTTAAATATCCCAAATTTCTGGTACGTTAATTAATGTGATTCTACTGACTGTGTTTATTGCCTTTCCAAAATCAATTCCATTGATTTCTCTGTAATGTTTTGTCCTAGATCTTGCTCTTCAGTACCATTTCATATGATTTGTCATGCCATAGACTGACAAGCTTGTATTCTGTAATTCTTTACTCCCACATTTTCCTTTCATATTTAGTAGAATTTTTTCTTTTATGTTCTAAATCTGAACTCTCTTCCAGTCTGTTAACATCAGTATTCTCATCTAGTTTTCCAATGAAATATTAACATTACTTGCTTCCATCCTGCATTCTCTTCAACATTTTCATGTTATTCAACTTAAAGCATTCAAATATGAATGCTGTTGTTGCTTTTTTAAAACTGCTTTTGTTATCACACCTCATTTTGAAAGTACTTCCTATTCTACATAAATTAAAAGTTAGCTTTGCAGTGACCTTTTTTTTTTTTCAGAACACTTGTTTTGCGGTGAGGCAGCTGCTGACTGCAGTTAAGTTTATTTCTACAGGCAACAATTCTGTAAGTATCAACAAACTACATGGCATGTTCTTTACTAAAAAGCGTGTTTTTCTGTGCTCTTATGCCTTTCATCTGTGCACTGGTGTTGGCATCTGTTCTTGAGGGGCTGTCACTTGTTTAGTAGTGGATGAATAGCTTTAGAAGCCACAGGGAGCAGGGACTGGGACTGATTTGGTATTTTGTGTGAAGTCAGATGTTCCTCCATCCTCACGCTGCAGAGGAGTATCTTGGCTTTGTATGGGGAACACCAACATCTCTGTGCATTAGTATCGCTCGTGCTTTGCATGGCTGCCTCTTCAAAACTATTGATTACCTTATTTCCATGGAGCTGAGCGGTCCAGACTGGGTTACTGTAGAGGCCATTTGTTTCGGTCTGTAATAAGAAGGTGGAATACCTTTAGGCATGTCTCCAGGTATCAGCACCAGGATGTTTTCACTGGATAACCCATGCACGAAGGAATTGGGACTCTCGCTCCTCTAAGGACCAATGGTTGCAGTTGGGCATGTGCTTCGTGGTGCGAAGGCTGGGGCTGGGTCACAGCCCAAGTCAGTGGGAGCCACTTGCTAATGGACTAACAGTGCATTAGTTCGTATCAATACCATCATTTAGAAGTTTGTGAATGTTTTTTAGGAACCATGTTAGCTGAAAGAACTGCCAGCAAGCACTTTGGAGTATAACACATACGTTGTACCACAGAAACGGGTTTTGCAAAAGAAGGAGCATTCTTTCACTATGCCAGTCAATTTACCTGGACCAGGTTTCGGTCTCTGGGTCTTCACCGAGATGCTTTGGAGTGTCGAGTGTTAATGTTACGCCCTGCATCTTAGCGGCAAACGGCCAGGGTCGCTGGGGCCTGCTGTTCCCTGAGCCTCCGCTGGGCGGGGCTGCAGCGCCTCCTGCCGGGCGCGGGGGCTGGGGCTCGGGCCGGGGGCGGGGCCGGGCTCGGGCGCGGCGGCCTGTCCCCCCGTTGCTTGCCCCCCCCCCCCCCCCCCCCCCCAGCTTGTCCCCCGCATCATCTAGAGCAATCACATTCCCAGGCAGCCAAACCGCTGATGTTGTCGACCTGGGCTCAGACTTGGGCTGTCAAATCAGTGGCGATGTGCACCCAGTAGCCCTCCTGGCAACAGGAAACCTTTGTTACATCTCATTTTTCTATAAAGCTGTAATGGTTTTGACCAGCTTTTTTTTTTTTTTTTTTTCTCTTAAAATTACCGAGAAGACTCCTCATTTTCATTACATGGTTCAAGAGCACATAAAGTTATTTTTCTCGGGGTAATT
Organism: Falco biarmicus; assembly: GCF_023638135.1. NCBI lineage: Eukaryota > Metazoa > Chordata > Aves > Falconiformes > Falconidae > Falco > Falco biarmicus. The sequence continues at coordinate 65,772,604 of NC_079295.1, forward strand.
CACTGCTCTTCCAACTGCTGGGCAATACAGGCAAGCTCTTTCCTAGTGTGGATCCCATTGTGTTGTAGCACTGCCTTGGTACCTTTTGTCCGTATAAGCTGACACATCGTTCTGTTGCTATACTTTTAAAATTTAATTAAATAGCATCTCTCTTGGAACTAAAACAATCTTTTACACAGTCTATGGAGTCAGAAGAGTTTTAAAAATATTTTTTGTTGTTTAGGAGTTGCAAGCCCTAATAGATCAAGATGTGAGGACTTCAGATTATTTATTGTGGTTTTCCTTGAGCATCCTGTGAGACGGGGAGGTTCTGTTGTCTTGTTTTGTAGATGAGGAGCGGAGTAAGGAAATGTATGTAATTTGTGTAAGTCCTGCTGCTGTTGACCATCTTTATGTCAGCAAAACATAACAGGATGTTTCTCCAGGGGGGAATTCTCAGTCCAGCTCTGTGGAACACAGTTTGAAAGTGGGAGGAGGTTTTGTAATTGCAAAGTCTCTGGATTGTGTTTGTCAGCCTTGCGCTTTCCTAACCAGAGCCAGCAGGCTGTTTGCCAAACAGCAGCCCATGCTTTGGGACAGACTGCAAAGCATTGTGCACTTAAGGGCATTTTTTTTTTTTTTTTTTGCCTGTCATTTCTTTGCTTTATTGCAGGAAGTACTGACATTAGAAGAGCAAGGATTCTCTGGTCCTCATCGGGAATGGTGAGGTGGAAGATTGTCTAAAATTAGACATTAGTCTTGGAATGGGTCTCTCTCAAAAATTGTACTGTAATTACATGTCTTTAGGAAGAAGGGCGTTGCTCTGTTTCTTTACACACTGAACTCCACCACATCGTTCTTGGAATTACAATGCTCTTACCATATATATTTCTATTTGTTTTTTTCCAACATTCTTGCTTTTCTGCTGTCGGCAGGCTTTGAACCAGACCCTGCCAAAGGCACTCTTTACCTCCGTGTGTTTTCTCAAGTCTGAAGAATAATGATTTATTGCTATACTGCTAAAGAGGAGTCAGGAAAATTCCCTCTCCCTTGTCTGCCTGTTCGCAGCACAGTGTTAGGTAGCTCCTGAGGCACAGGGTGTGTTTTCCCCTTTGTAAACACGTGGTTTACATCTCGTGTTGCTAAATGCATTCATTACAGGAGGATATCTCATCCCTGAGACCTGCACAAGGTTTCCCCCCGCACAGCTCGCCCACCCGTAAGCCTGTCAGGGAGGTCACCAGAGATGCACAGTTTAATGGTCCAGCTGAGTGCTGGTCCCAGAACTTCTTGGTAGAATCTTTCCAGACCCATTGCAGCAACCACTGGTGAAGGCTTATCTTCGGCAGTTTATGAATCCAAACTTGAGGCCGTTTGGGCTTCATGGTAAAATCCAGACATTCTTACTTGGGGTGTGATTTATCCCATTCTGGTGGGTGCCAGCTTCTCAGTTCTTTTTCAGGCAACGAGATGAATATTTGGCCAATAATTATGTCAGAAAAATCTGCACAGATATCCCCCGTTACAAATAAACCTGTTAGCCTAGGACACTTAGCTAGTACCACTACTCCAGCCAGCGTCAGACCCAAGTGATGCCCAATGTCCCAAGCCTGCACTGGGACTAGCTGCATCCTCAGGGAAAAGAATTTCACTGTTGATAGATCAATGCCAGCTCCTTACCTCAGAAATGTACAGAGTCTGAAAGTATGTGCATAGAGGACTTTTGTTTTAGTGAAGGATATAGTCTGTAGAAGTGAAAATCCATCTTAAAAATTTACCGTATTAACCTGTTCATGTTTAATTACCCAGGAAAGTTGAAGGTCATATTGTTCTCATACCATCAAGGCAAACACTAGAGACTCACAACAGGTTATGGAGGATTTTAGTGAGTTCTGTGCCTTTTTCTTTATTTAATTTTCATGTTATTAATGTAAGTCAATCTTCTGAGTGTTTTAGCAGCTACTTCAAATGTTAATTGTCAATAGGAAAAGAGAATCTAGCATCTTGGCATGGCTGTGCTTTATTGGATCACAGATAGAAACATTTAAATTCAGGATGATTTTCTCATTCCAGTATTTTGTCCCAATCAAAAATCACTGGTTCAGACAGGGTTAGGAGATCTGAGGAATGCAGTGTCTGCACTTAACTAATGCCAACAGCAGATGTCACATTAGTGGCCACTCTGCTTTCTTATGGTTTCATTTAGCCAAAATCTGCCAAATACCCATTTGGTTTATTTTTAAAGTCCTGAGCCTGCAAGTGACAGAATTACCTTTTATTATTTCATATGGGATTTGTCAAGTTTTAACATTCCCCTGGGAGACACAGAGAGTGGGGTTTATCTTTTGGAATAGTGTTCCAGGACAGTCAGATGGGGTTCTCTGCATGCAGATGAAACTACAGACTTCTGGCTACCTTGTCACCCTCTCATTGCACTCAGCAGAATGTCAGTCTGGTGGCAACACTCATGGAGCTGGATCCAGATTTTCTGAAGTGAGGCTTCAAATCTGGTCTCTGAAAATTTTACGGATGCCCTGTTTCATCACCCTCCTGTGAGTTGGGTTCGCTGGGGGAAGCCCCTTCCTGCAGGTCCCCGTTACGGGCCCGGGGGTGCACAGGCAGTCAGCGGTGAAGCCCCATTTCTCTGCCACAGGGGAGCAGGCAGGACCCAGCGCCTGGGGCTGAACACGGAGCCCCCCAGCGTTACACTGCCTTTCTAATGCTGCCCGCTGATTAACACCCGCGCTTTGTTCCCTTGGCTGACCCCGTGGCTGCCCCTCCAGAGCCCCCCATGAAGGCTGCCTGTCCCTACACCCTGCTCTGCTCTTGGCTGTAGAAAGTTGGTCTGTGTGGGACCCAGGGAAGTCCATCACCTGGTGTAAAAGGCAAGATTATCTCATTTCTGACAGATAGGTCTGACCTGTCCTTTAAAACTCCAGCTGGAGGGAAATGGCACAATCTCTCTTGAGCACCTTGTCAGTACTTGGCTAACTTTATGATTAGAAAATGGTTTGTGATGTCAGGCTTATTTCTTCCTCCCTTTAATGTACTTTATTGTTACTATTCTATCCACAACAGACATGAAAGACAGCTTATTCTCTTCCGTTTGGCAGCAGCCTCTTACATAATGGTGAACTTCTTCTAATTTTCCCTGTCATTCTTTTTTCTTGAAAAAAAAACAAACAAACAAACAACCCTGTTTGACTCTCCACTGCAGTCCCCAAATCCCCTTCTACAGAAGTGCAACTGAGCCCATGGTTACCCATCTTGTTTATAGGCATGACATTTCTTCTTTAAAGTAGCATTGTGCGCTGTACTGAATTCCATTTTAACAATTCAGATAATTTCTCCAATTTATGTAGATCAGTTTTGAACTCTAATCCCATTTCCAAAGTGATTGCAATGCCTTCCACTTTGTTATAATCTTTAAATTTCATCCCCCATGTTGATTAGAATAGCTAATAGTGCAGATTGAGGGTGGGGTATATCGCCCGCGTTTGAGAGTGGTGCAGTCGTGATTTTGCACTCACGTTTCAACCTTGATAGTGAGTTTATCTGAAAGGGGTTTTCCTGTAAATAGTGATATCTCATCTGCTGCTTCCCCATCTTTAGTAAGACCTATGAAAGAAGGTAACTAGATTTGCCTAACCTTTCCCCCTTACAATCCCATATTGGCTGTTTGTTATCACCTCATTTTCTTCTATGTATCAACAGACTGATCTTTTAATTATTTTCCAGCCTCCTTATAGGCTTTAACATTGGTTCCTCAGGTCCTCCTCTTAAAGTGCTTTATTTGTCCCTCTGTAACTACAGCATTTGTGGCCCCATCCCTGCACTTGCTGCATGCCTTCTCAAGATGATTGCAGGTGGCCAAGCAATTGCTGTGTCCGGCTCCCTGAGAACCCTCGGGTATCGTTTAATAAGCCTCCATGGACACACAATTTACAGAAATAGTCTTAGCCTTTTAAGGGTTTGAACATTGGGTCACAGCTGGTGTTTCGGTGGGGGCTCACATAAAAAGGGCATGGTAACCTCCTTATCATGCAGCACTTGCTTTCCTTTTTTCCTTCCCTGTTAAGTAATGGTTGTGTACTTTGCTTTTATTGTTTGTTCTAATATATTCATAGAAACTTTTGTTAGTCTTGCTTGCAGCTTTGTTTACTGATCACTTAGTACTCTTCCCTTTACCTCAGCATAGGCTGCTTATTTTTTCATCGTCTTCACCAGAAGAATATGCATCAGATTTTCTTGGATGGTCTCATTTGCTGTCATCAACCGTTAAGATGTTATTTAGAGAAGAAGCTGAAATCATTAGACTGGAGTATTACAAAAATAGCTCTCTGTATTTTAACCTTCCCAATGCCTGTCAGATGTGCAATTTCACCACTAAATATTTTGGGTCTACTGCAGTTTTTAAATACATGTGGAATGGTGGGTTTGAGTGCTTTTGGGTTACACAATACATGAGAAGAGGGTCCTTGGTTTGCTTTGAATTGTTGTTTGGAGGAACGTTTGCTCAGTCCTGTGAAAATCAGGTCGCTGATCTCAGCAGCCAGCCTTTAGTTAAACAAAACTAAGAGTTGACCAGCCTGAGTTCAGTTAATCAATTATAAAATGGCTTTGCTAATTCTGGAGCCACAGCGAACTGCGGAGGAGTACGGGCGTTTGTTCAAAGGCTGGCTGAGCGAGCAGAAGCAAACCAGGGCAAGGTCATCTTTAACACCACCTAAAGGTAAGCACGGCACCAGGAGTGGAATCTGCTTGTGCAAGTTACCAGTCCAGTGCTTTTCTAATAAAAAATGTGCACCTCAGTAAAACAAATAAATTGTTTAATTACATTTTGAGTAAAAGCCGCAGCAGTTGTATTGTTCTTAAAAGCCGAAGAATGGAAAGGGACCTGGGAATATAATCTTACGTGGAAAAAGAATTCCCTGGGTATGGATTTCAGTAGCAATGGTTCAATGACAGGAATGTCTGCTTGATTAGCTGCAATTGGCTTTAATGTTTTACCTGGTCATCTTATACTCTCCTGGAATTCTTACAATCTAAATCCTTTTATCTAAACTAGATGTACTTGACTATCGTGTAATAGTAGGTTTGATCTGGAGGTTGAGAATTCACAGTTTCATATGTCAATAACAGCTTTCTGGGAGATGCAGATGTTTCATGTTAACTTAATTTCAGTACCTTTTAGACTGAATGCATTTGTTGTTTCACATGTTTACACAATCAAGATAACAATTCTGATGACATGGGTAGTTTATTTCTGTTCATTATTTAATGTTCAAATAACATTGTTTTTCAATATCAAGGTTTGTGGCCAGGGGGGTGTTGGGCTTTTTTTAATTGAACAAGCTTCTCTTCCTCATTTCGCTCCTTAATCTCTAGCGATTTCACTGTCATATCTGAATAAGGCATCAGAATTAAATTTTAAATATGCATATTAACAAAAGACAAGATGATCATAATTACAAATGATTGATTGGTTCAAGCCCACATCATTGGATTAATACTTCACTCCTTCGCACCACTGTTAATTTGGAATAAATTTGCAGCAATCAAGTGATCTTAACTAGTGTTGCAAGTATGAAGTTCATAATGTTCTGCCTGAGCTTTAATTGAGCTTATAAGGCCTAATTCTGCCTCAGATCTTTTCTTATTTTTGTTTCAAACCTGGAGTTAAATGTAGAGCTTAAATTTGAAAATGATCCTGCTGTCTACCTATTAGCTAGTGACAGTTTTCCCACCCAGTCGTTGCTTCCGTTAATAGGCTCAGACGTCCGTGCAAGGCTGGAGGATGCATGCAGCCATGCCGATGCTACAGCAGGTAGTTTTACATCAGATCACTTAAACATATGCATGTATGGAATGGGATTACTTTTTTCCACATGGTACTCATCACTTCTCATAAGATTTGTTAAAAATATACAGCAATTTGTTTAGAGAATACCAGGAGGAAATAAAGCTACAGAAGGTCTCAGAGCTTTGGAGTGAACAGGACACAATATATTTGACAAATGACCATGAAAAGTGTGGGAAGAGAGAGAGGAAAAATCCATCCCTATCTATTCGTCATGTAAAAGTCGTGTAAATGTTAGAGTCAAGAGCTCTGTTCAGTCGGGAGTATTTTCTTGGCTTTTCCCTGCATAAATGAATCATCACCACAGCATACAGAGTGGACGTGGTGATATGCAGTAAATTCTACCCTGAAGGCCCCTCGCCTGAAGTCCCCTCCCTGTGATGGTACCGCACCCTGTATGATGCTGGGCTGGAGCGCAACCCTGGGCGTGGGATGTGGGATGAAACCGTGGGGTGCAGCCCAGGGATGCTCCCAGGTGCATCTGGCTGAGCACACAGGGGACGCAGCGAAGCCTGCAGAGAGCCCAGGGCCCTGGGGAGCTGCACGGCTGGCGCAAAGCGGAGAGCAAGCCTCCCATTGAGAAACAGCAAGGGCTTCCCCTTCCATCTGAGCATAATGGGGTGTGAGGCAGATTTCTGCCTCCTGCCTGCCAGTGTCTGCTCGCATCTGTAAACAGGGTGCAGAAGGTAAATGGTTCAAAAAAAAACCCAACAACAAACAACACTCTGTGGTGGTTCTTTGTACTTCTTGCATTAGTATCTTTCATGTAGCTTTACAAAACGTCCAAAATTTTACCTTCTAAAAAACCAGATCAGTTTAATTGGGGAAAGCAGAACAACAACAAAAAAATAGCAATGCCTTTTCTGTTTGCATGCACGCAAATGGTGAAATAACTATTTTTCTCTTTTTGTAGATTCACTTTATTTGGGATTGAGAAATGGATGACAAAGAGCTGAGCTGTCTTCTGGCCTCACAGCTGAATTGAAGCAGTTTTCCCATAAATTACAAGGAAATTTTCCTACAGGCAGAGCTACAAGGGTGACACATTTTGGATCCAAATCTAGACTTAACATGTTTAGCCAGTTGTAATTTCTTTTTTAGGCCAGTGTAAGAGTTTTCTAGTGGGCTACTCGGTCTATGAGCAGACAGGTGTGTTCACACCGAAGTCAGTTCTCGTGGAACAAGTCCCTGTGATGCAGAGCCCACTCTGCAGCTCATCCACAAGCTACAAAACAACCACCGTTAGCTCTCACAGTAAAGCCTCGCTAGCAGGGAAGAGAACAAAACAAGCCAAAGAGGAGGAACAGAATGTTAAGTTACCATTAAATCGAACTGGGGTGGTGAACAGATTATCTGTGCAGATTGCAGGTAAGGAGCAGGAAGACAAAACTGGAAAGAGATGAACAGGCAAAGTTAAAAGTTCTTAAACTATCTATTGTCAATAAAATCTGACTTGGCGTGCCTGTGACTTGTGCCTCGGATATCATCCCTTACTATGAGCTTTGGCTGCTCATCAGTCCAGTCCCAGCTGGGACCACAGTGGTGGGCCTTCCCAGCCCAGCTGGTTCCTGTATGGACCAGCCTGGACCACTGACGGAGATGCAGGAGCATGTGCTGCCTCGAAGGATGCTGCCGTGGGGGCTGCCACCCCTCCCCACCTCCCTCTTCTCTCTGCTCCCCACAGCATGCGATGCAGGTGACACTGAGATACTTTTTTTTTTTTTTTTTTTACCACCAGCTGCACCTACCCTTCCAACTCTGTCCGACAAGCAGCTGTCACAGCACCTGCCAACTCTCAACACATCTATGCTGTTGTAGATCCTGTTCTGGCTCTTTTGGTCATACATGGTGCCTGTGAGCACTGCTAGTATTAATTTTGCCTTTCACCTAAGCCTTTCTCCAGGCCGCCTTCGTCAGCAGGAGTGAAGAGCTGTAATTAAGGTTATGGGCTGCTGAGTGGAGAGGAGGAAGAGCTGGCAGGGAGCAATGAAAATAATTATTTCCAATTGAATCACGGAAGCAGTAAAAACCACTATCAGCCTAACTTTTGTAACTGCTAAGTAATACCAAATATTCCTTCTTATGCTGAAATAACAAAAGTTATTAAAACAATTTATCTCCATCACAAATTATATGTGAATGTGGTAATTATTCATAATCTGCTAAAAATTATCCTGTTTTGAGTAGCATGAAAATATTTAAATTAGATTATTTCAGATTGTGTTTTTAAAACCAAGGAAAATTTTCTTATCTTTTCATTAAAATATATCCTAGCAATACTCTAAAGTACCTGCAACTCACAGCCAGAAATACATGTCAAGTTTATATGAAAAATACTGTTTTTCAGTAGTACAGTAATTGTGCCACATACTGCCTTATTCTTGCTGCAGAGTCCAGCTCTGAGTGAGAAAACTAATTTTACTGACCTGAAGAATCTCGCCGGCTGAAACTCAGTTTCATGTCCTGGGGATCCCGATGGACTTCAGATACTGAAGGTAAGGGGGAAAAAAAGGCTTTAAAATCACCTGTCCCCTTTCCTTGCCAATGCAGAGCTATTTGTTTCTGTGCATAATCCAGGCTACTTTTAAACATGCTAATGACTTTCCACTGCATTGCTGAAAGGAGATGAACAGTGAAGGTATCCTGCTCAAGTTATGATTAATTCCCCTTTAACCATAGCACTTGAAAGCATCTTAAATATACATCGGAGAAGTACAACAACAGTTCTTGTCTTTCTGCCACAATTTGTAATTAACTGGCTTCACTGATTTGTAAGGATTTTTGCCCCTGTTGCTTTCTGGTTATTTTCTTTGTATAAATGAGTTGCCATGCTCTTTGTGTGTGCAGTGTTTTTGAGGAGATACAAGTGTTTTCGGGCTGTAAGTAGCTCTGAAGCAGTCACATTCAGCTCTCTTCCTGTTTCTACCTCCAGCACGTTTATTTGCTTGTTTTCACTCTGGATTGCAAAGCAGATGGTGGAGTAACCACAGAGGCCATTTCTTCATTATTTTCAAAGGAAATATGGGCAGAATTCTAGACCCTGGAGAAAATACAGCTAAGCTAAATTTTGAAATTGTAAAGTGCTGGCAGCAGCTAGATAATACTCATCAAAGATATCAAGCTGAAGCTCTGAAACCTCTCTTCAGTTTACACAGTAATTCATCTGAAATTGTGTTCTATGGGAGTTTTTTTTCCATGGAAACCTGAAGTGTAATCCCCCAAACAACTCACTTCACTCTAAGGTATATGGACTTGATGTTTAGATACCACCCAGCTATGTTAGTCTAGTTGCTATGGTCCTGTTTTCTTTTTCATGTAACCTTTGATGAATACAGTAACCGTCACAAGGAGCTGGAGGACTGCTATATGAATGTGCCATATGGAGAGCGCTGGGTAGAGATGTGCTTGCTAGATGCAAAAATGCTGCTAGTTTCTGCCAAGAAACTGACACTATAAACAGCCTTGGCCTGCACTTACATAGCATCTCAAACCCCTTCACGCCGCTGCCAAAATTTCTCACTGCAGATTTTTTTTCAGCCATCATCTCTACCCCATCACTCGGGGCTGGAGCCTGCCCACAGCCCTCTGGGTTGCCTGTGATTTACAGCTCATCCAGCTCTCCCCAGCTCCATCCCCTCACAAACCAAGATTCCTGTTGCTTGTGACTTGGTGCAGGTGGCTCGCACTGCACACGCGTTGGCAGGCTTGGACCTGGGTCATCCGAACCAAAAAGCTGATGCCTTTACCCAGCTTGGGCCCTTGCAGCATTTTTCTGTTATCATCAAGTTTCTTTTATTTACAGCCTGCAGCTAAGCAAGGTGGCAAATCTTCAGATGATGTATCTTGGTGAGAGTATTGACTTTCAAGCACAAGAGTAACCCATGAATGCAACGCTTGATGAAGCTTAGAAAGCCAGCTAAGCTTCACGGATTATAATTCTGCTCCTGTTTTCTCCTACTTTAAAATGACTTTTCCCTTTTTACCAGTCTCAGCCAATCCAGTTTACAAAGATGTTGGTTAAGTTATCAGTTCTGTGTTACAGAAGGAGAAATTGAGATATGGAGAAGGGGAACAATTTGTCTGGAGGTCACCAAGGAGGCAAAGCAGAACCATAGTCTAAGTCCCCAGTTCTGCTGGGAAAACAAAAGTGTATCTTCAGCTTTTGCTCAGTAATCTATACCCTTATCAGCAACTTATCTGCATCATTTTCTGAACCAATAAGCTAATTTTAATGCCACATTTATAGTGCTGTGGTTCTTACTGTTTTCAGCCTTGTTTCAACTCATCTACTGTGGGAATCGTCTGATCAGACGTATCTGTAATGCATATGTAGATACAAGAGTAAATCATTTGAGGCTTTACAGGCAATGGAAATGAGTAGGCTTTATACTGGGTTTTTCTTATCTTACACTACCACAATGAGTCAGATGAGTCACACTTTGACCGTAAAGTCAAGCCAGGGTGACTGGGGCGCACACAGAGACCTCTGTGATGTCCAAGATGAATCCTCCCCAAGGCAGGGGGCTGGCAGGGAGCTCCCGGGCTCCCGTCGAGCACGTGTCCGACTCTCCTTGTGGAGGGGATCTCCTGTGCAAGACAGTGTCTTCAGTGACACAGTCAAGTGTGAGCAGGGGCCTTGTGCTAAAACTAAATTTGGGCAGCAAATGCCTTAACCCGGTGCCATTTCTGAATTCAGGCTGCTTGACAATGCCATGTCCTACAGGTTCGCGCCTGCTGGCCTCACGCAGGAGGGCTTTGACAAGGCCACCAGGATTCTCTGGATCTCCTGGTTAAGGTGTGAGCATGGTCAGAGCATTCCCAGGGTGGCAGTGGGGCTGACTCAGCAGGAGCGGGGTGGGGGGGTGCGAAGTGGGGCCCAGCCCCACACTGAGGGGTGGGAATCTGCGTTTCACCCAGGAGAAGTAGCGCCAACAATGAACCTTCCTCCCAAAGTCACTCTGGCCTTACTTTCTAGCCAAAATATCCTGAAAATCTAAAGTAGAGGATTAATAAAGGAAGAAAGCGGAGCTGATACAATTTGGCCTCAGAGGCTGTTGGTCGCACTGGCAAGGGCACTGTTACAGGCAGCAGGAGGATCGGGAAGAAAGTTTCAGAGCAGGCTTGCAGCAGTATTCAGACTCAGCATCCCCTGTCAACAAAAACTGAGTGAGTAAAATTATGAACGCCCGTTTTCATAAGCCACTAGATGGCAATCTGTGTATACCAGCTCTTTGTAGCTGCAGCAATGTTTGCTAGATCCCAGAGTCTGCTCCCGAGGCTGGGGCCACCTTCTTCTGGGAAGTGCTAATGCTGGCTGGTGGGTGCCGGAGCTGGTGTGTGGGGCTTGGGGAGCTGGACCAAGGAACTGTTCCTGCTAATTACTGATTCTGGATTAATTTTATTAGGTTAATTTTCAGCTGAATCAGTTCCCTGATCTTAGACTTGTGGCAGGGCCACACGAACACTGCAGGAGGGGGAAGGAGGCAGTGGGAGCAACAAGCCAGAGCAGCCTCTTCAGCAGTGTTGGATGACAGTGTGGCCCAGCAAAGAGAATTCAAAGCAGTGATGCTATTCTGAGAATACTTGCTAATATGTTGGAGCATAAGGAAAAGAAAACCTCACTTTGATCTGTGAGTTGTCAAAAGTTTCCATTTTATGTACAGCTTATGTTTTCAAAGAAAACTCTGTTCTCCTTCCAAAGGAGGTGGTAGGCAGTTACTGTTTCTGTACCTCTTTCCTGTTGAATAAAGCTCAGCAATGTCTCCAGGCGGCACCAGGTCCTATGAGAACTTGGTGGATCACTTGGATCTGGTGCTCCAGGTCTGATCTCAGATCTTGCAACAAATTTTATCTCATGCTGGAAGTGCAGTCCTGTGGCACACTTGGGTGTTATGTGCACACAACTTCTCATTCTTTCTGACAAAAGCTAAAAATCCTGTGTAAAAATACTTTAAAAAAAAAAAGGGGGGGGGGGGGGGCGGGGAGGAAGATGACTTTTTGGCCAGCTGCCACCTCACTTAGCAGGGAAAAGTTAATGGCTGTTCTAGTGACCTCCACAGTCACTGCGCTCATTTAACCACTTACACTTAATTATGCTGAGTAATTTAAAAATTCCATATGTTCTCTGAGCAAATTCCTCTTTGGTCTATGGAAAACAGAAATCCAGCAGAGGCAGGAAAATGCCTGTGCCTGACAGCACTCTCTTGTAATCTATTTTTAACTGAATTTCTCCATCTTCTTTGTAAAGGAATAACACTTCTTCATTGCCTCTGGCCATAATTAATGTGCCATAATTCAAGTCCAAGAGACATAAAAACAGACTTAAAGCAGGACATTAGCTTTCAAGCAGAGCAAATATTTCTGGAGTTCAGTACTTTCTATACTTAAAACCCTTTTCACTGGTGTTAATTAAAGTCCTTCTGTTGCTTGAACAAGGAACATGCTTTCTTCAGCCACGCACTACATTTGAGTGCATCTATCTCCACTGGGACTGGGCAAAGGAGGCAGTTTGCTGCAGGAGCTGCCACCAGCAGAGCTGTTGCATACTGACTGGAAGCAGTACAAGTATCCAGTAGTGTTAAACTGCTGTCACTGCCCCTGGTTGGTTTTGTTTGAAAATAATACTGTCATTTTTGTTACAGAAGAGAGTCAATATTTGAAAACGTTTAAAAACTGTAGTTGGCAATCGTTCAGCTCCCTTAATTGGGTTCAGCTCCCTTCCTTTAGTTAACCAGTGACCAGGCAGCTCTTGGGAAGCCAAGTAGTGTTTCAGCAGAACTGCGTTTTGGATAAAGCATGTTTTGAAACAATAAACAGTTTATATATGTGACTAACCCCGAGGAGGCTCTGTCTGCTGCAGAGGGTCCTGGGGCTGCCAGAGTCTAGCAGCAGCAGCAGCCCCCATCAAAGCCCTCCTGCATACACTGCATCAGTAGTAAGGCCCACAGTGAACAGGTTAAAGCTCTGCTCCCTCATCACTCACGTCTGCACCTCCTGGGCTTTCTGGCTGGAACCACAAGTTTTAACAAGCCTCCTCAGTACCCAGCTGTACACAATCAGCATCAGCACAAGAGGCACTCTTGCACCTCCTCCACCCTTGCTTATAGTCTTAGGTCCCTGTGGCTACAGCAACAGCACTGTTTACTAGCAAAAATATATATTCAAAAGGTCACATGCAATCAGAGGAGGCAAATGGGGGGGATGAGGCCCTGGAAGCTGAGGCAGGATGGCAGCAAGGAGACCCATTACTGCCTGCTTCAGGCCCACCCACTCAGCCCACTAACTATTGCAGGAGACGCCAGCAAGCGCAGTCACCACTTTGTAGCAGCACATGGCATCCCCTGCCAGTGTGCGGGTTTGAAAGAGGCAGAAGGGCTGCAGGTTGCCCCATCTATGCAAGCAAGTAGAGTAGCATAGAGTACTTAGTTGGAAGGGACTACAAGGGTTGTCCAGCACTGGAACCAGCTACTCAGGGAAGTGGTGGAGTCACTGTCCCTGGAGGGATTTGACAGATGTCTGGATGTGGCACTGAGGGACATGGCTTAGTAATGGACTTGGCAGTGCTGGGTTAATGGTTGGACTCTACGATCTTAAAGGCCTTTTCCAACTTAAACAATTCTATGATTCTGTGATTCTACAGCAATTGTCTGGTCCAGCTGCCTCACACAGGTGTGCCCCATCCGCACAGGTGTCCCCCATCCATGCAGCCCTCTTTATCTGTGCAGCCAGCCTAGGGGCTCATTTTTCTTTGAGAGTCAGTTTGCTTGTAGAGAGAGTGCTGGGTGCAGGTAAGAGCTCCTTTGGGGGAGCTGGGGCAGGGTCTGTTTGGGGAGTGGGGGGTGTGAGAGGGGGACTGTGTAATAGTCACTGTAATCCAGAAAATAGTTGGGCTGATGCTGTTGTATCTGCTCCCCTGGCTGCTTTTCTCTGTGTGCCTAACGCTGTGTGTGCCCAGGTTACTGTAGTTGCAGTCCTGGTTCTTGGGTTGGTCCTTGCTGGCCACGTCCAGCACACAAATGTTCTGCACTCGTGCTGTGGGTGCCCTTGGAGTGCCCTGGAGCTGGATGGGGGCCTTTCTCCCTTTTGGGGCATGTGTGGTGATCAGGGTTCTACTGTGCACTAGAAGGAAGAACAAACTTATTTCAGTATATGCTATACAGTAAAATACTTCATGTTGTTATGGCAACTGAAATTCTAAAAATAAACCAAGGAAAAAGAGATGATGCACATCAAAATGACCACATTTTATTTCAGTTACAAGGGGTTTTTCAACACTTTCTATGCAAAGAATTCTGAAGTTTATTTTTAAGTTTTCCTTCTTTCAGTAACTTAAGGTCTAGAAGGAGTTGGGTACAGCAGAGATATTTGCAGAGGCTGCCCGGTGCCAGTGCCAGCACACCTTTGCAGCAGCTCGGCCATGGTGGCAGCTGCCATACTGGAATATAAAGGACAGAAACGAAATCTTTTGGGGGTTCCTGCTCAGAATTTGAATGTGTAGTCGTAAAACTTCATTTGAGGGAAAAGAAACTGGAGTTTCCTCTTTGGGATGATTTAAACCTTTCTAAGTGCTTTGGACTTTGTGGTACCAATCAAGGCAGCAGCAGCAGCTGTTTTACGGTTATATCTGCAAATGTGGAGGGGATGATATGGCTTCTGGGCTGGCTGTTGTATAGGCAAATAGTAACAATTATTAGGCTAATTCTAGTAATTGTGATTACTAGTAACCATGGCATTATGGACAAGTGACTTCATAGGTAATCTTCATCCAGTTGCATTGTTCTGCATGTGCTGTGTTTGTCCAGGGCTGGCTGCCTTTTCCATCCCTTGGAGCCCAGGTCAGGTGCTTTTACTTTTTTGCTTTTTCCAATAGTTCTTTATTATGAAAACCAATTATTGAAACTGAGTCTATTGTTTTCTCTTTATAACAGTTATAAACACATTCTTGCTTTGGTAGACTCACTAAATATACCTGGTTTACATTGCAAACTCTTAAGGCTCTGCTTTATCAGACAGAGAACCCATGGCTCTTGCCGCTGGGTGCTGCTTGGGAACTAGCGTTTGAATTGCAAAGAACAGTGAACTTCAGTCATTCTTGGAACGACTGGAGAATGAGTTTTATTATGTCAGAATCCAAGCTGCAGCCACAATCCTTTTATTAATCATAATTAAACCTTCATGGAGTTGCTCATGACTGTGCTAGCTAGGCCAGGCAAGTCTGCTCCCTTCCTCTGCACCAGCCTGATGGAGCAATAAAGCCCTTGCTGGGAAGATGAGCTGTGAGCAGGGCATTCGCTTACAGTATTTGCCGGAGCAGCAAACTCACACTGAACAATGAGGTTTCCATCCTTATCCCAGCAGACTGCAGTGACCCCAAGGTAAATCCTGGGGTTGGTGCTGTTCCTGATGGCTGGGAGCAGCAGCTCCTTGCTGCAGATGCTGCTCAGCCCCTTCCCGCACTCATCCCTGTCTGGGGTGAAGCCCTCGATATTCCTGTGCTTGCAGAGGACCTCTCGGAGTGCTTTCCCTGCCTGGCCCGTACGGCCCTGTTTGGGAGGTACCTTATGACGGGAGGTAGCACCCGTCTCTGGATGGCAGCACTGGGCTCCCTGGAGAGATTTTCCTGGTCTCTCTGGGTTTCACCCGTGCCCTTCTGTTTTGAAGATCTGGTACAAAAAGGAGAGAGGGGCTATCTGCTGCTGCTTGCTGCTAAGGTTTCTTAGCTTGTAATGCTGTGATTAAACATCCCCATAGCTTCATTGGTGTGGTGAGAGGCAGTGAACCCTTCTTGATGGTGGGGTGTCCCCCCCTCCAGCCACAGCGGACTGTGAAGCTGCCTATATGGAAGCCGAGAAAACCTGTGCCCTCCCTGCTCATAGCAAAGTGCAGAGGAAGAGGGGGGTTGGGCCCCGCTGATGGGAGCGGAGCTCAGGAAGGAGGGTTTCAGTGCTTGGTGTGGTGCCTGTGGTAACAGCCAGGCTGGGGGGACATGCAGCACCACCCCTTTGCTGCCTTTTGGGATGGGGGCACCTCCTGGCATGTTTGGGTAGAAGTGGGGATGGTTTCAGGCACACGGCTTGCTTCTGCAGCTGGACTAATCCTGCGTCGCTGCTGAGACGAACATCTGGAGAAGGGGCCACAGAAAGGAAATTCTCCTCAATTCAGGGGGAGGGCTGTGAGTGTCAGCTAAACAGTATGTGTGTATGAAAAGTGGCATTTAATTAAAGATAATGTAAATAGAAATATGTATTATCTTAATTTGTGCCGCAGAATGAAGGCACTTCCAAAGAGCAGGGAGGGGTGAGGCCGTGCACACCCATTTACTTCTTGCATCCTGCCTTCCAGCAGAAACAAATTAACCGCCAAAGCCATGCTGCTTCTTGTTATGTGTATAGACATATAAATAGGGTGCATGTGTGTTTACTATGCGCTGTAATTTCTTAGGTGCTATAAATTTCATGCCTCTTCCAAATATTTGAGCACTACTCTGACCTTTTAACCAAAACACAAAAAGTAAACTGTATGAAATCTATATGTACAGTGGTTGTCATTGAAAGCTAACATTTACCCATAGTCATTGCTGTTTATATTGCAACAGCATGAAAAATTGCAAATATGGAGGAGACGAGAGGCTGCCCCTGACAGGAGGTGCTTTGAATCCAGGGAAGCTGTGGCCTGGGAGTGATGCTGTGCTTGCAGAGATCGGGCTTTTTCCACCTACTCTGAGTGTTCTCCTTGTACAGCTTGTCCCACCAAGGAGCCCTTCTGGATTTGGGCTTTGATTCATGTTTTGTTTGTGTTTGAGCCATCTCTGATGCTGTGTTTGTTTGATCATTCTGAGACTGCAGCAAATGGCTGTTGGCTCTTATAGCAGTTTCCCTTGTTACCATGAGATGTGGTGTTCCATGGTAATAGATGGTAAAAACCTGTGATTTCTGCACGAGGCTCAGAAATCTCCTGTTGATGACCTCTCTACAGATATACCAATGCTCTGTTTCCATCCCTCATCTCCTCTTTGTCTATTTGCTGTTTTGGAATTAGAGGGCCTCTAAGAAGGTAATGGCTTCATGGGGCAGCTCTCCAGGCAGCCTGATGTGCCAGGGGCTCGGCAGCAGGAGCTGTAGTAGTAAGACAGGGGTGGTGCAGAAAGATGGGTTCAGCCCAGCTGGCAAGGGGTGCGTTAGAGTAGGAGGCATTGCATCCAGAGTATTTTCATTCTTGATGACCTGCAATTCCTGTCTATCCTTCATGAACAGCAGCAGTGTTTGTAGAGACTCTGGCGAGTTGTGCGGAGCTGTGGGTACCCGCACCTCAACCCTGGACACTGGAGCCTGAGGTCAGGGCTGCAGGAGGGGTAAGAGCAGCCCCTGGGCTTATGGGAATGCTGTTAAATGGGAACCCCAAACCCACTTGGGGCTCTGTCATGAAAGAATCCAACCCGATGCCACCAAACTCCCCCATGCTCCCAGCACTGGTTACTGGGGCAGCCTGGGGGATGACCAATCAGATTCCCCAGTGTAAAACCCAGGGAATTATCCTTTGTCTCATATTGTAAGTGCTGGGAGGTTTGGGTGATCCTAAAGTAATGCTTTAACATTTTCTACTTGATACGTCAAAGGTCCTACAACTGTCTGTGGCAATACAGGCATTTGCAGCTTCATCTCTACATGAGGAGTCTGTGTCTAGAAGGATCTTGCCATCTTTACTGGACAACCGATAAAATGTGCGGCATGATTTGTAAAGCAAACTACTTACCAGAGCCTCTAACCTTGCCTTTCAACTATGAGACTGTTTTTCTCTAACAGCTTTACTCTGTTATAAACCTCTGATAATAAATGCCAGCCCTTAGCTTATAGAATTGTCTGGAGTTAATTTTAAGAGGGAGCAATATAAGATATAGGCACTTGGTGCACAAAAAAAGAGGTTAATAATGTAGTGGTCTCTACTTTGCGATGTTTTGTAGCTGCATAAACAACCAAAGAAATGGCAGTGTGCCACAGATCTAAGCCAGTGTGACACTTAATGCTGCATTGCAATGTCTGCATTTTATGCTGAACCAAGAGGCTGCTTGAACTATTGCCCCATTTACTCCATCAGTCTTTTCTATTAAGAGCATTTGCTCTCTGGAGCAAGACTCATGTCTCCATATGGTGACCCCCTGTCCTCAAGTGTCCTTGCTGGACAGTAATGCATGCATTGAATTATAGAAAACCAGTTGGATTTAAAATGAACAGTTAGTAAAAATATGATGTTACCTTTAGGACTATTTTGAAAGCCAACAGCCTGACAGATGAAGTGTCATTATTTAGCAAACAAATATGCTATTAGAACTGCCAGGGAGGGCTCTCTACGTGGTACTGAAGAGTCAGTATACTTGAATGCAAAGCTAAAACTATTGAAACATGGAGTGGAGTAGGCTCAAAAAAAAAGTTGCATGTCCAGGTGTTTCAGCTGGTTGCTGTTCTGATATTGTTACTGTGATTGGTACTAATTATGTGGATGAGGCTGGAAAAGCAGAACAGCAGCATGTCCTATTTTATGTAGGCTGAGGTAATATATTCTGTAGCATGGGGTGTGTTTCTGAAGTTCAGTGTATTCATCTAAAGATACTCGCATCTCTTCAGTAAGTTTTACTTCCTTTAACTTGTATGGTGTCCTCAAATTTTAGCCTGCTTTTCCTGACAATGTTGTGTAAATAAAGTTATTAAATGTACCTGAAACAAAAGAAATTGCTGTTGCCCAGGCAGGAAGAGGTGCCTTTGATCTGCTCCAGCCTCGTTAGAGAACGAGCAGCACAATCTTACTGGTTTTATATTGATTTCAAGGTAATGTTGGCCTTATGTATGTCTGATCTGAATGGACTTGGCAAGACTCTTTTCTGTGTGAGAGGGGTTTCCACCTCCTGCAGCCTGGGAAGGAAGTTTGGATATTTCACAGATATGCTCAGCTGTCTGGGACACGCAGGGAAGAATGATGCTTTTGGGTCTTAAAGCTATTGGGACAATATAGAAAAGCAGCATGTGGTTACCAGAATTTGAAGGAACATATGACAGGAGTCACTATACTTCTAATTACAAAAGCAATAATGACATTTACTTTGTGTATGGCAGTGTCTGGAAGTTTTTGAAGACCTCTTTTTTTTTTTTTTTTTTTTTTCCCATTGGAAAATATTCCTTTATCAAAAAAACCTATTCATAAAAAGGGTACACTTCTTCCAAGGCTTCTGATTCAAGCTCTTAGAGGAGGATCTTTTTCAAAACAACCTGTTAAGCTGGGAGTAACATTTTGTTTGAAACCATAGTTAACTTACACTGGTAAAAAAGTTAAAAGGAAAAGGTTGAAACTGAGGAGAAACACTTCAAATGTTTGTAATGGAGCATTTTAGTGAGTTACCTTCTTAGAATAGCCATCAGAAAAAGCAGACCAGCTTTTTTCACAGTGATGCTATATAACCAGTCACTTGTCCTTTAAAAAAATCAGATATTTGCTTATTATAGCATTTTGTGGGTGCTATTGTATTTCTGGAACTGGAGAACGCCCGGTGAGCACTCCAGGACCTGCAGCACTTTGCTGCCCATCTCTGGTACGGGCTTTACCTTCAGCTTCTGCAATATTCCACTGGTTGGCATAGAGGTGGCCTTGTAAGAGCACTCCTTGGGAACTGGTTTTCTGTGAATATCTTCTTACGAATATCTCTGTGCTTTTTGTGGTGTGAGCAAATGGCATGTTTGAGATCTGTTCCCTTTCCTGCCCTAAAATGAAAGAAATGGTATCTGATTGAAATACTTAAGAGGCCTTAAATTAAATGTTAGACATATTAAAAAAAAAAAAACAACGACAGGACATCCATATAGACAGCTGTGGGAGGAAAAAAGATTAGCTTTCCTGCCGAGTGGGAGTAGATTCAAGTAAGTCCAGTGTTATCCGTACGCTCTATTTAAACCAGTGCTTGGAAAACTATGAGCATTCCTAACTATACCTTGTTTTCCTTGGCCATTTTATTGGCTACATCTCTACTAACTTCTGGACAAGATCCTGATTTTTCTGAAGTTAATGGAAATTTGCATGTGCTTAGTTGTTGGTTTTGCCCTTCTTTTCTGTTGCAAGTTTGCTTTTTAACAAGTTTTCTTAATTGTTACACTTTTGCAGGCTGGTATTCTGAAGCATGTATTTCTGTACCTTGCAGACATGAAATTGCTAGAAGTTTGTAAATAAATGCAAGATTTTGGGAGCTTGTTACTTTATTGTTCTCCTAACGTCCCACACATCAATTTTTATTCCCAGTTCTCCTTCACTCATACCACTAAGCCTGTTTAAATAAGATCCATGTGTTGAGTGAAGTGAGAAGAGCTTGTGGACCCTAAAGAAAATGTTCACTGAGTGCCTACAACACAGCTTACTTGAAGATTAGAGATAATACAGCTGTTTCTCTGCAGTCAATAATACAGATATTCTGCACCCCCTGATTCACAAATAATGAGAAAGGATGGATTATTTTTAAGGCAATTACAGAACTGTATTTTTCTCTCCCTTTCATAATATAGGGGATAAAATATCCATGCATCAGGATGAATGTAGTTAGTCTGTAAAGAGTTGCCATGAAATGAAGTTGCTTTTTAAACATCCAGATGATTGTTTCAATTATTTTTAACTTTTGCTGACGGTTGGCCCAGAAGGTCCTTTGGTGTTGAAGGCTGTGACAAAAGTGCTGGTACTGAGCAGAACATGATGGGCCCAGGTTACCTTGGCCAGAAAGGAGATGACTCATTTGCACAGACTTTGCTTTTTAAGGTCCTGAGCATCTTGTTCCACTTGGCAGGGGGGAGGTGGTCTTAATCTGAAACAAGCTTTTCTGTGTTGCTGCAAACATCCATCAGCGCTATAGGCCCCAAGGGATGATTCTCTGGCACACGTTTAGGCTTTTCTGGACAGGCTGAAGTCAGCCAGCTTTGGAAGAGAGCAGCATCAGAGCTCCCCTTGTGAGCAGGACGCTATACCTCGGGGTTGTGAAGGTGAATGGCATAATAATGTTTAATGATCCTATGACAGTTGCGTTTGCACGTGTGTGACTCTTCTCTCAAGGTGTGGTTTGACTTCACAACTAAGAAAATCCAAGAAGTAGAGTTCCAGCAAAAAAAAAAATCCCTTTCCAGCTTGAGCCTTTGCCTCTGGGCAGCGTCTGTTCCCTCATGCCCGCCCCTGCAGAGCTGCAGCGAGCCCTTGCGGGGGGGCTGCCTGCTGGGGTGGCCCAGGGCAGCGGGGCTGGCACAGGGGCAGCATCAGCAGGAGGAGGAGGAAGGTGGTGCTGTGTGCTTCACCA
Source organism: Falco biarmicus (assembly GCF_023638135.1). Classification (NCBI taxonomy): domain Eukaryota; kingdom Metazoa; phylum Chordata; class Aves; order Falconiformes; family Falconidae; genus Falco; species Falco biarmicus. Next base: position 65,793,759 of record NC_079295.1, read on the forward strand.
GCCCATCAGTGCCCACCCTTGTTCAGCTCCATGTACGGTGACCATTGCAAGAAATTAAGGCTATTGTGGCCTTAGAGTGATGGATTTATCTAGAAAAGATGGAAATCTTTACAGCTGTACCAGACTTGACTGGGAGGTGGTTTGTAGTGTGTCCTGGCTCTCACTGATGAGCAACGCAGCTGGCGGTACCATGGCTGCCTGCACAGGGTTAGTGCGTGGTGTTGGCTGGGAAGAGCAGGGAAATGCTCAGAAATGGCAGAATAATACAAATTAAAGTCAAACAAAGCATTAGCAAAACAAGCCTGAGTTGTTGTTAAAGATTGTTTTAAAGCTGATAACAAACAAATTGTAAGTTCTGCTGAGTACAATTATGATAAAGTGCTGGAAGTTAATTACCAATGCTTACTGCTCCTTAACAATGTAATTTTTTCACTGCTATTCAGTAAAACAGCTTTGCTTATCTAGGGATTCGTTGTTTCATCAAACATTTCCCCGGCTGGCTGTGCAGCCTTCAGCATGCTGCACTGTCATCAGCCTTACTGCTGCTCTTGATTTGTTAGCCAACCTCAGCAACAGGTACCTTTCAAGCTAGTCTTCCAGGGCTGTTAACCACTTGCTAACCAATCTTTGGAGACATACTCTGTGCATGCTAAGTCTTCACTTGAGGATGGGTATTTTTAGGTTTTGTTTATTGACAAAACTTTGCTTCAAGCCTTGGTGGTAGCTGCCTCCTTAAACTGTTTGGCTGTTGAGCTCTTTGAAGCCACAGTGGCTGAGCCCTAAGGATTTCTGAGGCTGGTGCTGCCTTGGGGAGGGTGGTGTGGGATCACTGTCCTAGTGTGGCAAGTTCACCTGATAAGCCATGGGAAGACTTAGTTGCTGTGGATGTTCAGGAGATGGTTGTCCTCTGGATGCTGAGCTGGAGGAGGAGATGCCTGGGATGTGGAAAGGACAGAAAAGCACATGTTGGAAAATGCTGATGACCCCCTTTTCTGAGGTTTCCACTTTTACTAAATGATAAATAATGGGAAGACACAGTAGCTTATTAGGTCTTGAGGACTGTTAGTGCTCATAACTGCCTGTAGTTTAGCTTCTCTTTTGGCCCACCACATTGATGGTTTCCCTGGGGGGCTAAGCAGCTGCTGGAGGCTGTGGGAGCAAAGCGTGTCCCTGCGAGCTGGGCCCCTTCCCCTGCAGTTACTGGGGCAGGACTGTGCATCTTGCTCTTGCTTTCATTATTACTTACAGCCCACTCCCTGTTGTTGGGTACCTGCAGTTCTGTTCTGAGCATGAGTCTTTAGAGGTCAGCATCTGCCAGGTGTCAGCTGTATGAAGTGCTTGAACCATTGCATAATGCAGCTGGTCTGAACAAGAGGAGGAGACCCACTGAAGAACTGTCTCCTCCTGGGTCGTATGGCTGGTATGGATTCATCTGGGGTTTCATTCTCTCATGGGGTGAGTCATGATGCAGTGGTAGCTGCTTAGCCCATTTGCATTCAATTTGTATTTCTCAGAGAAATGCATCAGGAGGCTGACATCTGTGTTGTAGTTCCTTGCTTTATCACATATAAGTTTGAGATACCGTTTCCCTCTGGCAGGGTGAGATCCTTTTGTGTTCTTCAGAAGACTACTTTAAATTGGGAAGGGGGTGACAGTGGTTTAAGTGCATTCATGTGACTTGTACTTCAAGTAAGAAAGAGTAAGGACTATCGGAAAACTTTTGAAATGTGTATTGCATGTTAAATTTGCACTGAACAGGTGCTGGGCTCCACTTGTTAAAATGAGGGGAGATGTAAAGGCATTCATTAACTGCAACAGTAAATTGGGCTTCTGTGTGAATTGTGTTTTGTTGATGAGATTAAAAGAAATGGCTTGGGAATGAGAGGTCAAATTTAAAGATAATGTTTACTTAGGGTGCCAAAGAAAGCCTTAAAGAAATCCCATTGTGTATTTTCTAATCCAGATCTGTTAGCAAAACATGTAGCCCTTCCTCTTTTCCCTATCTCACTCCTTCCCGAGACAGGGGATGCTTTCTGCTGCATGGAAGACTAAATTCTGGGTAAAAGGGTGATACCAGGTAAACAGGTTTGCTTCTGATGGTGCTAACTTTCCAATGAGCTACTCTGAAAATACAGAGCACGTTTTTTTAATGTGCCCTTGGAAAAGTGGCATCAGATGGTTTGGGTTATGCGGTACTTGAGATGTTCTTCCAGAACAGTATAGGCTTTGTACAGCAGAAGAGGTTTTTGTACAGGGAACTGAGCACAGAATGACCAAAGGCCATATGCGACCTTGGAAAGAACTGGAGTCACACAGCAACAGATGAACAAAAGCATAAATTCCATGCAACAAAAACAAGAGATTTGGGAGGAAAAGTTAATGCAGCCAAGCTATAGAAATAGATCACAGGCAGTCTGAAGTCTACACCAGCTAGTAAGGAAAGCTTTGGTCCTAGTCCATAAGCACATTAAAAATATGAGATGGAAGGGTTTACTGAAACAAACACAAACCATTTATTGACCTTGGCAAATGCCCTGTCCTGCAGGAACAGGGATTTCTCCAGCTACAAATGCATGGCTTCCAAACTGAACACAGGAGAGAGATGGTAGCTGTAGACCCTTCTAGAAGAATAGACAGACTCTAAAAAGAAAGGAAAAAAACCCAAAAGAATGCCCTTTCTCAGCCAGCCCTGGGTATGCTGAGAGGGGAAAAGATGCTGATGCTGACTGCCAGAGCCCCGCTGAGCTTCAGCCTCCGAGCTGTTGCCAGATTCATAGGGGAGAATGTGACTTCTAGGTGAAATGGATTAAAAGCTTTCCCCTTGAGATCTGAGTCACATCTTTACCTCCTGCTTCACTTGTCTGACTTCCTAGTGCTGTCTCAGTGTGATAGAAAGTTGTACTGGTCTCTGTTCAGAGCAGGCTGTAAAACTGCAGTTTGAGCATCTGCTCCAAATAAGAAAGGCAGGGACCAGCAGGGGATCCGGGTGGCCAAACAGTGGAGTTACCAGAATTATGTTTTTTCTCCACAAGCCACTGTAAGCTGCTGTCATGCTGTCTGGCAGGAGAGGTCAGTGGGGATGATGTGTGGGATGGTGCATGTCTCTGCAGCAGCATGACCTGAGCTGCTCTGTCTCCCACCTTGGCAGCCGTGCAGCATGGGACCATCAGCAGGGGCCTGTGCAGGAGCTGCTCCTGGTTCTCCTCTCCAATAATGATTAATTTTAAAGCAGGTAAATAAAAATCAGTGCAGCACTCATCTCACCTGGTGCAGGCTGCTGTAGATTACCAAAGTTCAGTGGAGCACTGGCAGCTGACCCTTAGTTACCATCTTTCCAGCTTACATGTTGATCTGCAATTTGTTGCACCAGTGTATGGGGCCAGATTTGTCAGAGGGATCAGACAATGAACAACTTGAAACAACTTGTTAGAACAGCAATGTTAAAAAAAAAAAAAAATCTTGTCTTGGAACAATGGGTATAAACCCATTTCAAACAGTTCAGTGAGAAACATATGAGACGGCTCTTTTTGCCAGTTCATGGAGCGTATCTTGCTGGTCCCTGTATCATTTGGCATGCTGAGCTGCCAACTGGCTCTCAACAGGCTGAGCAGGGGATTCAGCTTTCCTTCTGTGCTCCTTTCTAGTTCCCTTCCATTATGGCCATAACAGCTATGGACTATTGTTTCAGACTGCTTCCTTGCTTAGGACCTCCTCTAGTTTTGCCTGGTTTTCCCTGTTTCTAGCATTCCAGAAATGTAATGTCTTTATTCTGTTGCTGTTGTGTCAAACTTCATCCAAGCCACTTCAGCTCTCCTAATTTCTCAGCAATTAATGAAAAACATCACCTTGAAAATGCTGTTCCACCTCCCCCCCCAGCAAACATTCCTTTTCTGCATGGTTTTATCTCCATTTCCTAATCCTCAAGTATTGCCTGCTTGTGTTTAAATTTTATCCTGCCCAGACACCACTGCCCCTCTGATTGCACAAAGTATACAGCAATGCTCCTGCTTCATCCCACTGTCATATCTGGGCTTGCACGCATTGCACACACAGGCTAGGAAAGGATGGATGTACTGAGTCAGACTTCCATCCTTGCTGCCTGGAAATCCTTGAAGCTTGTCATTTAAGGAGAGCACTGTCTTATGGTAAGTCTTTTCTTTGTAAGGAAAAACATGCTAAACAATTCTTTTCTTCCTTTCCCTGCCCTGCTCCAACCCCAGCTTTTGAGTTTTATCTCTAAAGATATAGCTGCTGCATGTAAAACTGTTACCTTCTGTATTCTGTAACATGTCAGAAGAAAGCAAACAGACCTGAAAGATGACATACCTGAGATGTGTCATGGCAAGCTGTCAGGAGTGCTGGCCACTACTGTGTTTTATATTAATGAAAAATAGGCAGGAGTACATTTTGTGCATGTAGTGTCTGCTGATGACTCAATATTTCAGCTAAACATATTTACCTGAATATTCATAGTCACTTAGTGGGTGGTTGCATCTCCTAAGCTCAGCTAATCATTTAAGTTCTGTTGACTACACCGCTCTTCACCAGCCTGCAATATTGCTACTTGCAACCTATTTACTATGTCTCCTTTAACTTCTACCAAAAAAAAAAAGCATGAAACAAACAAAAAAACCACAAGCCAAACAAAAAACAAACCAGAACAACAATGAAACAAACAAAACCAACAAAAAAACCAAGAAACCCAAAGGCACCTCAGCTTGCTGCAGTGGGAGAAAGGGGCTGACTACAGGAGCACGCAGCTGATCTGCTATGTTCTTAGGGAACACGATCCTGCACAGGCACCCGTGGTCCAGGGTGCATGCAGCTTGCTGCTTGGGGACACAAGCTAAGACTGGTAGCTCTGGAGGTGCATGGGTTTTTTTATCTCCTTTTAAAGAGATTCTATTCACCCTCCACATGAGAATGAGTTACGGGCTTTAGTAAGAAGGGAAAACTGGTGAATGAGGAGTGGTTCTGCTGGGGGCAGAGCCATGGCTGGAGTGGTGGTTGCAAGACCAGAGGAGAACAAACCAGGCTTATTTTTAAATCATGAGAGAATGATTACCTCCAAGCATTTCCCCCAAGAACAACAGAAAATAATTCTGGGGCATGTCTTTAGGTAAAGGTGGTATTTGTTACAACACGGACCTGAAGAGCCTGCAGATGTAATAACAGCATCTGTGCTGCTCTTCTTCCTGGGGTGTTTGGATGGCAAAGCCCTGTTCATCTGGTCTAAACGCTGCCTGGAAAACCCAAGGAAGATGCTAAGTGTTTTTGAAGCTGCAAACACATCTGACAAAGACCCAGTGACCTGGGCAAGATGCCCCTTTCCCAGCAGAGGCAACAAATCCCATTTCATGCTCGGAGGTCCCAGGTGGGAGAAGCGGGCAGGGCATGACTGCCTGGCAGTGGGAGCGTGCCGTAAAGCATTGAGGTTGAGACGAAACTGGTTAGTGCATTTTTCCCCTCTAGGAGGTTTTTATCAGGGAACAGATGGTGCTAAGATGCTGTTGAATCTCAATGTCACCTTAGTTAATCCTCTACGAAGTTTTGAGGTTTCTCTGAAAGCTGTGGCTGCCAGCTTCAGCTGCTGCACTGAGAAAGTCCTCATTTGGCAAGAGGTCCCCTGAATAAGAAAGCCAGGAGTCATTACAAGGTTTTTACAATAACAAACATAAGTCCTGAGGTCTGGCTGGAATGTATTTGTGTTTTAAAGGGAATTGAAGCCCTTCAGAAAGGAAGAAGAATAGTAAGGTAAGAAATAAAAGAAAAAAAAATTCAACCCATTACTGAGCTCTTTCTTTTGCCGGATTAGTGAGTCTTAAGGTTACAAAAGAATCGGAGACCTCACCAAAGAAAAGGTGATGGGGAAAAAAACCCTGCTGTCCTTAAAGATGGGTAGTCAGCTGTGCATTGGGCTGGCTGCAGAAAGGGGCAGGAGCCTTCACAGCTGTGTCCTGCAAGGGTCTTGCAGGGAAACAGGCAGTTATTGAGCAGAGCTGATCACTGCGAAAGGCTGGTCTGATGTTCCAACCTCTGAGTGACTTCAGTGTTGCACACACACTGATGGTAAAACAGCTTTCCGTAAGTTCCTGTTGATTACATATCTGCCTACAGTTAATCAATTTTATGAAAATGTCTAATTAGGATACATAGTGTTTCCTTCTCTAGCCACTGTGCTAGGTTGGTGGCTGTTTGCTGCCCAAACCTGTAGGCAGGTTGCTGTGAGCACAGGCAGGTCTGCCGCTTAGGTGATGGTTTTAATTAAATAGGAGATGGGTTGTTTGGGTTTTTTATATAAATGGCCAGTGATCTCGCTTGGTGTTCAGCAGTTTTTATCAGCAGAGTGATGCTGACACCATCTGAGACCTGTGCGGAGACCCCCTGCCTATCCAGGAGAACTTGGCCACCGGTGATGGGTGAGTGGGGCCACCAACCAGAGGCTGCAGGTGGTGGCAAAAGGATGTCCTCCAGAGGCTAACGGTGCTCTGCATAAAGCTGTGTTCAGACACATGCAGAGCAGGATAAAAATGTGCTGTTCATTTCTGGCGGTCTGTCCTGTCCTCGATGAAAGGCATTTGACACAGCATGTCACTGTGTCTGCACAGCCTTTGTTTTCCTGTGGTCAGTGCCGGATAAGGCTCGGGGATGCATTAATGAAGAATGCAAATTTGGTAATGGAAAAATGTGGTCAATAAGTGAAGTCCTCAATCAGGAAATTACTGGTGTGTTCATAATTAATCATGGGAACGTTTAATATGTTCAGTAGGAGGAGATGAGATGTTGCCTGGGAATGCTGCTCAAAAAACACATTATCCAATGATCAAATACAGGAAGACTTCAGGATATATTGGGGGGGGGGGGGGGGCGGCAGCGGCAGGGGGGCGGAGGGAATAGGAGGTTACTAAATATTGCCTCTGTTTTGAGGACGTCCTGGTGCCACAGCCCCTTTGCAGTGGGCTTTTTTACAACCACATTTGAAGAGTATTTCAAAGCCTGTTGGTCTATGTGCCTGCCATCATGTCAAACTTAAGCCTATGGTTCAAGATATGATTGGTTCTGGAGATGCAGATACTGTCATAAGATTCACCTAGGGATATGAGCTAAGGTTTTTACTCTTTTCTGTGAAATCTTCATAAAAACACTTACATTTTACAAAGCATAGGTAAGGGAAAGAGCTGTGTACAACCGTGCCTTGTTGCTCAGGTCCTGTGAGTGTTCATTTGAGTAACCAGTATGCATGGCTGCCTAGCAAAGCCATCATTAACGTTAAGGTTTCAGTTGCAACTGTTGTTCACTACTATTTCTAATTTATATCATACGGCTAAAAATAATCCATAAAATAAGAAATCTATAGGTAATGAGAACTGAGCTTTCTCTTTCAATAGCAGCATGGGTTTTAATTGCAGGTGCTGTATATGGGGAAGGGGGTAAAGGGAGAATAATTTAATATCCAGGATATCTATTTGCATTCATTTCTTGTGTAGCAGGTATCAGATTCTTCCTGTCTAGACCATCCTACACAGACAGATTTTTCTCAGGTCTTGGCTCAGGAAAAGGTGCTTCTATATACATGCTAAGACTTTCCTAGAATTTTAAAAACAAAACTGAGGAGCTGTCAAAGTAAACAATAATGCCGGCATTTTAAACCTGTGTGTTCAGTGCTTGAATAGGAGCTGATTTCCCTTGGTGCTGCTAACTCATATCATTCCAGCTGGACTTCAGACCCTCCTAAACCTCAACGTGAAAGGAGATAATATTATGTTCCTTCTGGTATAGTCAAAAGCTGTGAAAATCTCTCAAGTTTGCCACTAAAGATTCTTTAACTCTTTGATATTTTTTAATTATTTTTTTTTAATCCTTGCCTTTCTAATAGCTTCATCCCAGTAACTGTTGAGGAAAATCATATTGTAGTTGATACAAAACTGCTTTACAGCAGGGCAGAATTTGAACAAAGTGTTTGTGCTTTGGTGGTGGTGATGCTTAATAATCCCCATGAACATCAAATGCAACCAAAATACTGCAAAGTAAGGCTGCCACATCCAGATTTGCAACAGCATATGCATATCTGGCAGTATGTTCTTGTTCACATTAGTAATGTCAAGTATTTATGTTCATTCACCATGATTAATCTTGGGCATATACTGTAACAATGTGTATAGAATACTATATATGATGTGTGCTGAAGGGAAGGTGGAGTTGACTATATGGCAGTGCTGAGGATGTTAGGACATAAGAAAACAATAAAAATAGAGACAAAACAGAGGGAGAATGTGATTTTAGTTGTATTGGCCCATCACCAAACAAGTGGCGAGGAACATGGGGCACTGAGATCCAGCTTGTAAAATATAAGAACATATTGTGGAGATGTTATTTTCCACTCCAGCTTGACAGCTGCCCCATGACCCCTGGCAATTCCCTTCAAATCTGTGCTTTGCTCCCTGCTTGGCTCATCTCTTGCAAACTCTGTTTCTTTCAGCATATGCTTAGGCATGACTTGGCACATGGAATTTGTCTTTAGCAACACTTGCAGACCCCAGTAGAATTAAAACATAACCTTTGATTTCATCTCCTATGTAATACTTACCCCCATGTAACTTCAGTGGGACAGTCTGTATAATTGAGGCGGTGTCTAGACTAGCCAAGGGAGGCCCAAAGACTAGGTGGGACTACTGAATGTGGCTAACTAGATCAGTATTTGCGCTGGTAGAGATAATGGTGGTACGATGCTCACAGCAGGTTGTGTAACTGGTCAGGGAGCCTTTGGCAGGAGGAATTCAAGTAGCTAATGTACACGCGTGTTTCAGGTCTGTATCTTGTCTTGTCAAGGACATCAGCGCCAACTGACAGCCCCTTCTCTGCTGCCCTTCCCTAAATGGATGACTGAGTGCAGGTGGAGCACAACATGCTCAGGCAGATTTCTGCTATTGTGGAAGGCAAAATAGTCTTTGACCCTGAATCAGAGGCACCCTGGTCATGTGTGCTGTGGTCAGCCAGGTCCGTCACGAAGTGAATGATTGCATTTTTTCTCTTCAGTTCCGTCTTAATTTGAACTGTTCTTGCTAAGTCACTCTAGGCACTGAGGATGCCTGAAGCTTCTCAGGTCTGATAAGATGATATGTTGTTAAACACAAAAACATGTGTTAAATATCATATCGCTATAGTGGCCAGTTGTTCTCTGGGTCCCAAGGGGAGGTGTGTGCACCCCCGGGGGCAGCGATGGCTGTAGGTGACCTCAGCAGGTGGAAGAGGCTTCGCTCAGTACTAATATGGAACAATCATCTCAAAGAAAAGCTAGATGGACCTGCATATGTGAATTTATTGGCAGTGATTGGCATTTTTACTCATTAAGGGATGATTATTCTGATACTAAAGAATAAACTTTGCCATCAAGCATCTCAAGTGGCTTAACAGTCCTTAATTAAACATTGTAATTTTCTTTGAAGAAGGTAAATGTTATTGCATATCACAGGTAAGCTAGTTGGGACTGAAGAGCAAATGGAGCTCATCATGTTGAAGAGTTAAGCTTTGCTGAAAATGGTCATTTTAGGATCTGTATGTTTTCAGCAGAGAATAGACCTTAATCAACAGGACTTAACTTTTCAACTTTCTTGTGCCATTTATAATTTCTCATTGGAAAAGGGGAATATCAAACAGTTTAAGAGTCTGCTTGGTCTCAGCATTTCCCTGATTCTTCATTTTTTATGTGAAATTTGCACAAAAATAAATGCCTTTATGGCAAAACAAACACATATTTTCCTAAACGTTTAACTGGAAAAGCAACTGTGCAACAGTGAAATGTACGACATGGAGTACCCCAGGTAATTCTGTCTTCTAAAAGAACACAGCTCTACTTGCACAGACAGCACTAAGTGCACAAGAAAGAGGCTCTCCTACAATTTTTCAGTACAAATGGCTGTTTCTAAGAGATGGGTTCCACTTGGTTGTGGACAAATTCTTGCTTCAGAAGGAAAAGGCAAGTTCTTTGTTTGCATGTATACGTAATATTACTGCTGTCCACTTTTCAAAAAGATACGGAAAATGTCAAAGGCATATCTGGCAATTGCATTCAAAACACTCATAAAGCCATCACCTAGCTGCATCTGAGCATCAGCTGTGCTCTGGCAGCAAAGCGCTGCTGGGTGTCCTGGGCTTTTGGCTGCTCTAGTGGGAAGCCCCCTTCGCTAACCGGGACCAGCCGGGCACATCCCACTGCTGGGATCTGTCTCCTGCCCTGCTGCAGCCACTTTTAGTGCTTACCTCCTGAATTAAGACCTACAGTAATTAGTTTCTTTGTTTTCCTATATTGAAGTTCTCTGCTGAAATGGAGGAAGAATTCATACCACATTACAGGCTGTTATGACCTAAAGATGATACTGAATCTACATGACTACTATAGCCATCAAGTGTAATAAAATCTAATTTATAGTTAGTGATAGAATATAAAAGTATTACAAGGGCTTTGACTGAAGACTTAATACTTACAGGAATGCATGTTTGCCCTTTTTGCCCCTGGAGAGAAGCACAGCCTTTGCCATAGGTACTGTTTTGTCATCCTCTCTCTCTTACTCTGTTCCAGCAATAAGGACAGATTTAAGGGTTTGCTAGGTGGTGTTCTGGTCAGTTGAAAGGAAAGGGTTATAACAGGCTACTAACAAGGGATTTTATTCTGCTGTCATAAGTAACCCTTATTCTAAAATGCCAGAGGAAAGAAAACAAAGAAAATGAGTCTTTGTGGAAAGGCAGGACGTTCCTGCTAGGATCATCATAAGCAGAGTAACGGTCTAGGAAATGACATTCAAGAAAGAGTCACTGGCTCTTCACATGGTGCCAGGTACCAAACTCTCCTGTACTTAGCTTAAAAAATAAGGTTACTTTGGCCATGCCACAGGGAAGCCAGATTCACACCCCCGAACTCGGAAGCCAAAATGGATTTACCCACCAGAGGCATTTTTCTGTTCTATTCCCTGGAACAAGCCAAGGCGAGGGTTTGCTCTATGCCCGTGGTGACTCGAGTGTGCCCGCAGATGGGTTGCTATGCTACAAATGCACCATCGGCTTTATTCTGCGAGACAGCTGAGAGGTGTTAATATACCTGAAACGGATCATTTTAAATTTTAAACTTGAGATGGGCTTCAAAAAGCTTTAGTCACAGGAGTAATTTCCTCCTTCCCATTTAAGAAAAATCAATCTACTCAGCTGCTGAAAGGGTGTCCTGTGGTCAGAGCAATTCCCTCTGCTCCCTCCTGGCTCCCAGCCTTCAGACCCACCTCCTGAGCATCCCAGTGCTCTTTGTGGGAGCATTCCTGGGGTCCTGGCCAGAGGGGCAGTGTGGGACTGATGGCCTCGATGCCCCTGAGCCATGGAAGATCCGATTGCAGACGTGGGACCTGCTTCTCCTATCAATTATGTGGCTTAGCCCTGGCCTACCCTCGCTGGTATCAGATTTATACCAGTTTTAGCGAGACGAGAATTGGCTCTTTCTACCAGTACATAAATTACCTTTCCAGGGTCATTGTGATAACAGATTCTGAATAATATACAGAGTCAATTAATTAGAGCGCTGGTACTCTACTAATCTGTGGAAAGGTCACAGTCATATTTACTTTTTCTACTATTAAAGTCAGCCACGAAAATCAGTTTTACAGTGCATCTGTGAGTTTATCAATGACTTCAAGGCATGTGTGTACTATTCAGCCGTTAAACCCCAGTGACTGATATCTGAGTGACTGTTGTTGCTGTGGTTATTTGCAAACATGTCACAACATCATCATTTGAGTGTCTAGGTTTCATATACGTGTTGTGTTCTTTTTCTTAAAAAATATGTCTTGAAAGGCAGTGATGCTGACACGTCAAAGAAGAAATGTACCTTCGGTGCTGTTCAGTTTGTCTTGGTTTTTCCATCCAACTCTGTAAATTCTTACAGTGTGATCAACTTGTAAACAGTTTCTGTTTGAAGCAGTCACGTAAAAACTGGAGGTTAATAACCACCAGTAAAGTTTGTGTATTATGTCAGCAGCTGGGGGCTAGTGAGACAAAATAAATACTTCTGATGTAAAATGTGAAAAGGTTCAGACAGATTTTTTTTGTTCTTCCATGCATATTGAGCATTTGTGATGAGCTCATGTGTTAAACTATGCTGATCATTCTGAAGAAGCCCCTGGATTTATTTCCATATGACAGTGTATAATCCATTCCCCAGTTCTGTTCCAAATTAGCTTTAGCATTTGCTAAAGTCTTCAGCTGCAAATGTCTAATTTCTTATTCAATATTCAGATTTCCAAATGAAATAAATGATCTATTTACATGCATCAGTAGACCATCTGGTTCCATATGAGAATTCAACAAAGAATTTATTAATTGTCACGCATGTTTATTTGTCATTCTCAATTCATAATTCTTATAAATAATTAAATCAGAGGATCTTTTGCAAATAAACAAGCCAAATGATTATTTTGAAACTCCAGCTTCCATACCTAAAAGAAAATAAAATTAATAGATCATGTAAATATCCAAGAAAAGGAAAACATTCAATTAAATAAATGCATAAAGCACTATAATTTTCTGCAGCTAGCTAAGCCCCTTTCATCTGGCATTTAAAACCATAATTGCTGCCACCAATAGAACATGTAGAAGACAACAGAAAGAGAAAACAATATATAGAAAGGAAGTGTTAAGGTAAATCATGCAAAAACATCAAGACAGGACAATTTGTCTGTGTTACTCTCTCCTGTTTTCTATAGTTACCTCCCCTGAGAGACAGCAGCATTGGCATTCCATCCATGTATGTGTAAGCCAGTGCTGGGCATAGCATTACAAGGAGGATGAGATGTTTTGGGGTGTGAAGGGAGGCAGCAGCTGAGCTAGTGTGCAGGTAACGGTGAGCAAGGCGTGGGAGCTGGGTGTGAGCTGGTGGGAATGTGGCTGGGGACGCCACCACGCACGGTGGGACAGACTGTGGGACCCAAACCAGCACAGGTGGGGAGGCTGTGGAAGGAGCTGAGGATGCCTCAGGTGATTACTATGTGGGTGGGAAGAATAAAATAGATTGAGTTATTTTTGAACAAAAGGTGACTAGTAAGATAGGACAGATGTATAGTATTAATTCTTCTATGATTTTGGACAGTTCATGGCTGGGAGGAGATGTCTGTAACAGTCTGCAGGGTAACATTTAAAAGGGAGCTCAAATTCCCTTTGCTAAGTCTCTAGAAGATTAAAAGCAGAAGGAAGATGGTGGTCTTCTGCAGAAGTTTTGAGGTACATCTAAGTAGCATCCATGCATCCCCAGAGGCACTGGAACACTTTTTTTTTTTTTCTTTTTTCTTTTTTTTTTTTTTTTTTTTCTCCTCTCTCTCTCTCTCTCCTTATCCCAGCCACTCCAAGCATTATTTCTGGAAATCAAGAGTTCTCGGGCACGTAGTACTTTCACTGTGAGCAGCTTCAAGCTGGAAAATGTGATTCATTGGAGCTAAAATGTAATTTCCAGAATAGTAATCTCTCACAGCTTATCTTCTGGAAAAAAAGACATTTTGGCATGTCAGCAGGTGAAAAGGTTGGACACCTGCTGCAACTTATGCATAGTGTTTTATTACTTTCACATTTCTTATTTTAACTTCATTGCCTGACATAGTCATATGTTCAAGGACATAGTTTTTAAAATTATTGGTAGTCTTCTATCCAGAGTATACTGAAACTCCTGTAATGTAAGACTTAAATGTACCTAATGCATCTCTCTTTCATGCTGAGCCTTGGAAATGACATGACTGTGTTTGTCATGTACAGATGGTTTGTCTCAAGTTCTTCTGGGTTGCTATAATTATAAAAATTGGTATCCTTATTCCTACAGCAAAGAGGGGTGCAACATCGGTAATGATTTATGGGTGTTCCCCTCTGATTTATTAACCCAAATGAACACAGTTCCATAATGACAGAGATTGTTCCCAACTGATACTTTTTGAGGGTTCTGTGTGAGCATATTGGCATTGGAATTTTCAAGGTCCCATTAAATATAAGACCAGTCTAAGCCTCTATCAGGACTGATAGATGTCAGCTCCGAATTGGAGGTCAGAGCTTGGGCTCTGGAATCTAAATCACCTTTCCTGAAATCTTAGTTTAGACATCTGTCCATCCTGCTGGGATTTCATCTCTTCATTCCAAGGGTGAAAAATGGGCTTTTTGTCATCTGAAGGTGATGGTTTAACAGCTTCCTCTTATGATGCTCAAAGCCTGTGTACCTTAAAGTCACAAGATTTACTTTCCTTTGGTTGTGCCAAGCAGCAGTGATGAGAATGCCACCAGATTCCTGCCCTGCACTGCCCAAGAGACAAATCCATATTTGATAGTGACGTTCTCTGAGCCTCACAGGTTGTAAGAGCTGTTCATAAATGGTCTGGCAGAGGCTGTGTGAGCCACACACCTCTCTTACTGGGTACAGGAACAGGAATCTTAATGACTGAATCCCAAACCACAAGTGCGAGCTCTCCAGCTCGTCTCTGGCAGTAGGAGGGTTTTTGTTCCTTTGGATCTGTGTGAGGTAACAGTTGTACTATGAATTGGTTGTTCTTCCCTATGCTCTGGCTGTTCGTATAATACCGGAGTGATGCTGTGGATGGCACTAAAACAGAAAAAATAATTCCAGGTTCCCAACGCGTAACATTTCAGTCTCAGTTTCAGCTGCAGAAGAAAAACATTTCTAGAACAGGCAGAGGAGTGACATGCTCCTCTGTGCTTTATGCTTCGGTTGAAAATACTCTTCCATCCTCTGTCTCTGCAAATCACTCAGAGGAGCATTGCAGGCAGTACTGCATTGCTGTGTTTTTATCAAATGGCTGATGAGAGAAAGTCAGGAAAACTTGTTTTGGAGCATTGCTAGGTGTGTTGGGTTTGGCAGGGGTGTCACTTGTTTTTTACTGCAGCCAACCAAAGCTCTTTCAGTGTTTCAGGAATGAAGGTTAGAGAAAACCTGGAACAGGTTTTATAGAAAGATTTATGCAGCTTCTGAAGACAAGCGTGCACATGCTCATAATTATTGTTCCCCCATAAGTTTGCTGAAATCTAACTCGGTCTCCTGAGTGAAAAGTATAAACTACCGTGCAATTGTTTTTTCCTTTTTAAATGAACTCACATCTTTATTTGTATGTTGAATGAGGAATCAATGCAATCAGACCACAAAAAGTAGATATTCTGTATAGATCAGACCGTAAGATATTAGCAGCTGAAACATTACCTTACATTCCATCACCATTTATAAAGGTAATGGAAAATATTGATTTCAAATGCAATTGCAAAAATATGAGCATATTTTAAAAATTGCTTGCTCTTGGAGAATTTCATCTCGCCTATCAAAGTTTTTGAGGATGCTTGAATAACTACTCCAACATAAACATTTTCTCTTCTAAGCCTGGTTAATGAAGAAATGTCCAAAAAAACATATAAAGATTTTTCTGGCTGGCTGTGATAGAGAAATAGGTAGTGTGGCTGGAATGGCAGGTGCTGATGAAAAGTAACTGAAGCTAAGAAACTGATGTAAATCAGAAACTTTCATTGCTTAGGATACACTGATGAAACTTCTTTAGTTTTACATCAGTTCCTCAGCATACCATTTGTTTAATGGTGGTTTTGTTTTTGAAGCTTCTCTGATAAAATATTCTCATATGTTTTATCCTAGGAAATAGGATAACTATAAATTATTGTTTTTATGATGTGGACATGTTTATGGTGCTTCTTTTGTCATCGTGCACATGGAAACATATACTCAAGGACTTCACAGGTGTCCAGAACCCTTCCCTGAAAGCTAGAAATGGAAGTTGTAATATACTTAGTAGCAATTGTTCTACATACTACATATAAAAAAGTTTTTAAAACTACCTTTCTGCTATGTGTAGAGCTAGCTGGAAAAACTGATGAACAGCTCTGTCAAAATGCAGATCAGTCAAAATTAAAATATTTCATGTAATCATGAAATCATGAATCGTTGCTGGGAACTTAATTTCTGAGAGGGTGAAGGCACTAAGGGGATGATAAATTCAGGTAATGTCAAACATCCTGTTCTGACATTTTTTTGAATGAAATGTTTTAGTACTTCCTTTCATAGTGTTTTTCCATTTTTTAAAAGACTTTTTAAAGGCTCAATTATCTTTTTTTCATAAGCAAGTGGCAGAATATGTCAGAGTCCAGTATTGTAAAGTTTAGCCTGTGCATCTGTAAAATACACCTCTCATACCTTGAGAAAATATTCAGTTTTGAGACTCTAGTGCTTAAGTTCTTGTTATTTCTTGGTCACTTGTGAACCAAAGTGGAAAAGGAACCCTGCCTGGCACTGCCAGTGAAGCTATATTTCTTTTCTCTGTTAACTGTACTACTGAATGAACAACAAACCTTATGTGAAATAATGAAATACCTCAAAATTAACCTAAATCTTACACACACACACACACACGTATATAAATAAATAAATATTGGATTCTTTCTTTTCCCCAGAAAGCTGCAGGTTTTCTTCATTCCTTTGTCTTTCTATTACAGCCTAGATTAAAGATTGGGTACTTGAGCAAGACAAAGAAATACTTCTTGAACGGTACAAGTGGCTTCCCGTCCCCTCTCCAGGCACAGGGAGTGGAGGTGGCACAGACCAAGAGCCACCTTCCATGTGTTGAGGTGCTTTTTTCCAAAGTCTGCCAGGAGGTGCAGCCAGGGTGCTCCCACAGAGAACCTCTGTGGGCTGGAAGCGTAAGCAGGAGATATGCCGCTGTGGCTTCAGTTTAATCAGAAGTTAACAATTCCCTTTGCAGGAATACATCAAATGGGCTTGTTTTTACAGAATTTAAATGTACATCATAGTACAAATGCAAGTGTCCTCTTTGTCTGGGCAAACGTTATCACTGTTAAATAAAATATACTGTGGTAAGCATAAAGTAGTGCTGATGTAAGCTGAAACCCCTGAGACATGAGATTGTATATACAATGTCTGCTAATAAATTTGTGGTAACAGTTAACAGTCATAGTTTAATAGAAAGTCCATAGGAGAGAATTATTAGCCTCATAGCAATATTAGCCTGTAGCAATTACAGTAACTCTGGTGCTGAGGCTTAGAGCAGTTTAATGAATGTATTTATGATGAAGTATCCCATATGTGGGAGAAAAAGCTGTAGGTCTGAAAGGAGTGCTTGGTGAGAAAATTTTCTCAGTCTAGTTGGAGAAAAGCTCATAAATGCATGACTGGAGTTATTCTGGCATTGCACACATAAATATGCCCATTAGCACCCCTTGACCAGCTGCTCCTGATGCCCCCCTTCCCTTGAATGTTGCTCTGACACACTTTATTGTCTTGCCTCTGCTCTGATAACTTGGATCAGGGGTACCAAGCAAAGGGCCTGCCCTTGTATAGGGGTACAGGCCTTATGGGCTCCACACGCGGGAGCAGGGTGGCTGTGCATGCTTAAGGGGAGGTATACCACAACACTGATAATTTTGGTGCTGAACTGATGTCTCTGTGAGACTGTCACTCCAAGCAAAGCTCACACCTAACTGCAAAGAGATTATTAGGGCTGCAATGTGAAAAGAGAATAGCTGTTCTTTCTGCAGACCCAGTTTTATCTTCTGCCTGGTGAATTTTGCTAAATTGACTCCTCCTCAGGCACTAAGTAGACTGGCATGAAAAAGCAAGTGTAAATTTGCCACACTCTGTGTCATAGTCCCAGCTGAAAGGATGCTTCAGATCACTAGCAAGCTACAGATGGGGGTGGGGGGGAAGATGTACTCTCTCTTTCTTTTCTTCTTCTCTTTCTTTTTTTCTTGCCTATACCATTTCCAGAAATAGAGATTGTTGTTGAGTCCTGCCCCAGTGCAGGACTCCACTGACCCCGTTGCTCGGGGCGTTTGTTCCTTGAAAGCAGGTTCTGCTGGAGAACAAATTAAAGCTCTACCCGACTGCTCATAGTCTTTCCACTTGTTCACAAGGACTGGGACTGATCTCATCTGGTAGGAAAATCACTGAACCATAGCTCACACAGGTATTTGGGTACAGAGCCATCCCCGCTTTTTTGATAGATATCAGAGATGTCTAACTGTTGAGCATATTTCTCTTCTCATGCCTATTAAGAGACAGGTGGAAAGCGGATTGCGGTCTAACTACTGAACAGTTTGGGTTCCTGTATTATTGTCTGCTGCATTCAGGTTGACTCATTCCAGGATTATGTAGGCATTCTATTCACTGTGTTATTACTGGAAGTTTCTTTCTGCAGAGGTTTGGAATATAAAACTGAGAATATTCTGATTGTAAACTGTCTAAGATAATACACAGTGTGTTGTAAAAGCAGGTCCTGTCTGTGCAACACTAATTCCACAACTGCAAAAGCCGTAGTAAGCATTGTGCTTGTTCCTGCTACCATGTAAGCGCTCTTTGTAACTGCCAAAATTAAGATTCTCATCACAGAAAAATCTGTAGTCTGCCTTGATTTAATTTTTTCTAGTTGAAAACCAGTATTTTAATGTGTTACTTCTGGGTGTTACAGGTATTTTCTCCAAGATCGTGACAATCCAAGAACTTCAAAGATGTGGGTGGTTATAAGTTCTCTCTTGACATGTGCCAGAAAGCAGAAAAAGGAGCCAGAACTCCTATTATTTCATTGCTCTGCTACACCTCAAAGGAGCTGTTGTCTGAGGCACACGTGGCTGTTGAATTAAAATTAAGGTGAAGAGACTTAAGCAGTGGAGGGGGGGTGTGTAGTTGTGGTTTTTACCCCAATTTATCTCTTCTACTCTGGTCCCTGTGTTGGGTTTCTGAGATGTGAATGCCGACTGAGCTTTCCATCATTAGATGGCTACACCCTTCTCTTATAGAAAAACCAGGTCAGACTGATTGCTTTTCCTTTAAGAGCACAAATGTTTTACTTATTCTGAGAGAAAAACCTTCTCTTTTTCTAGTCTTCCATTTAACAATCTAGTATGTGGTTTTTTTCCCTCTGCTAGCTCCTGGCAATGTAAGGAGCTTTAAAACACAAATATTTATGAAGGCAGTGTTTGGATTAGGGAACAGAGAGTCTGGATCAGCTGCATTGCTTATCTTTTTAAGAGAATGACTATTACAAGCATGGGTATACTCTTTAGATAACATCTTACAGCTTTGATCCCATAGAACATGCTTGATTAAAAAGTAGCCCCAAGAAAGAAGAGGTTCGTTTCACAGCTTCCTGCAAAGATACAGGGTTTGGCATAGTTTCCCTGTTCCTTGGCAACGTGTCCATGCCTGGGAAAAAGGTTATGAATATATGTATTTCTAAAATAGCTGTTATGATTACAGTAGCATCTGAAAGCCATGAGCTGTGCTGAGGCAAGCCGTCGGCTGTAGCAGACCTGGGTGCAGGACGACGTGCTCCGTTGTGGAGAGCAGTGGTGTGGGGATGGAGCAAGGTGCCTGGGGTCCCGCTGCTCAGCTGGGTACTGGGAAGGGAAACTATTCTTGCCCTCATGGAGCATCAAAAGTCAGCCACAAAGCATCTATGCTTTAGGAAGTGATTTTCATTTGTTGCCTGGGTAAACAGAGAACTTTTTACCAGGTTCTTCCAGTCCAGCACCTTACAGGCACTGTAAGTTAATCTAAACTTTTTAGGAAAATAATAAAAATAATGGCCCAGCTAATTAATGCCCTAGGAATTCTATAGAAGGCCTTATGACATGTACATTAGTCCAAATAGGTTCATTATGATTAATGTTGTTAAAATAAATGTCATGGGAATGAATAATGGCTTGGTCATTATTTTAATGTGTTGCCACCGGATCTATAAAAGCTAATGATTCAATTCTGGGGAGGTAATTCTGCATGTTCGTATCTAAAACCTGGTGAGAATTTAAAATTTTCTACAAAAAATAGCCATGAAAATAACATGAAAAGATGAGTGTGTTCTCTGACAAACAGAACATGCCCTGGCTTCAGGAAGGTCTGCTTGTCCTATGGCTGAAGGGTGGGATGAGAAGCTTTCTGACCAGGGAATTACTTTGTGCTTGATGATGATTTCAGAATTGTTTGTGCTGATTTGTGTTTAGGTTTTCATCAGGCCAGATTAATTATTTATTTATTTATTTCATTTTTTGCTGCTCTTTTTAAAGGAGGATTTGGGCTTCTGTGAATTCACAACTAGGTGACTTTTCAGATTCATACATCCTAATCCTGTGCATTGTATTATTTGTGATAGTTTTGTATAAACAATTTAAAAGTGAAAAGGGCCAGAGTGAAAGCTTTTTCATTCAAGCAGAGTGTATGTATCAGCAATGCAGACACACCACACCGTACAGTTCTTGAGTGCTCCTCCTGCTTGCAGCCAAGCTCAGGTCATGTGCCTCTCACACTGTCCATCCATGTGGTGCACGGCTGGGGTGCCAGAAGTAATTTTGGCTGGTTTTAGCGTAGCATCACTCAGCTTGAGTAGATCCAGTCAATGCAGCCTCTGCTGAGGAACGTGCTGGGGTTGGGAAGAGTCTCTGTAGCTGTGTACTGCATCAGATTTTCTAGTAATTTTAAGTAATTAGTTCCAAGTACTTTTTGACTACTCTTCTACTGCCTAAGTGCTTCCCTTCTATTTCTTGTCATATGCATGGTTACAGTTTAATTGCACTCTTGGAGATCACGGGTGTGAGATGTGCTGCAGGCAGCATGATCATGAACTATTCTGCTGCAGTGGGGAGCAAAACCATCCCATTCATTGTGAGACTGTTGGGCATGGCCAAAGGGTGGAAGCAGGGTCCTACCTCTAAGAGAAGAAAAGTAACATGGTTGTAAAAAAACCCTAGGAATCTGAATCATGAAGGCTATCATTTGAGTAGAGCAATGCACTATGAAATAACCTCACATACAAAACAAGAAACGGTGAAAAAGATTACATCTTCCAGACAACTCGTCAAAGTCCTCAGAAGTAGTTACCTGAAGGGGATAAGGGAGATGCCAGAGATGTGTTGTCTTTCCAGATCTGTTCCTGGGTTTTGGAGAAAGGGCAGCTGGCTGGCCAGCACTGACTTGTCAGGTTAAAAGATGGTGTCACCTCATGGAAAGTAGGTGATTAGGTTTATCACACAATGAGAAGTATGCTAAAAATGCAGATCCCATAAAGGATGTCTCAAGCTTGAGAAAGTGATGGCCAGTGCCCACAGACATCCCCATGACTCTATGACTCTGCCCTAGCCTCCTGCTGTGCTGCAACCAGCTGAATAGCTTCTACTTTTCTCTCTCCGCAGTGGTTCAAAAACCTCTTCCAAGAATTGATCCAAGTAATAGTTGAGCTCCTGATGCCCGGTTAGCCCTGCCCACTTGTGACACAGCCCTCACTTGCCCAAAGCCTGGCTGACACTGGATTTTGTGCACCCTAGCTCTTCTTGTGGATTTGTGAGATTACTCAGTATTTATAATGAAATATTAAACTTTGAAAATTGCTTTAAAGATTAGGAACTTGTATTCATTTAAGACTTAACATTCTTATGGAATCTTGAAGTAGTTAAAAGCCTTTTGGAGAGGGGAGTAAAACAGGACAGTGTAACTGTGAGTCAGGCTGTGTGCTTTTGTAAAGAACTAGGTAAATGGTAAATACTGCTATTGTTATTCATTGATTTAATTTATACAGCATTTTTGTGGCATGTACTAAATTCCTTGTAGGGTTTAAAACTGAAGCCCTGCTATTCATGGGAATCGGTTCACCTACCAGTAAAAATTCATCCGGTCCTAATGTAAAGACATGTTCTGTTCATCCAGAATAATTAGGATTTATGCAGAATGGCAGAAATTGGAATTTTGCTGGGTTATAAGAGTTGATATGAGGTTGATAATGACATCATTAGTCTGCTTTTTACTTTTGTTACATGCTCAGATTGCTGTCTTTTCATTACTCACCTCTTCGATTTTCCTAATCAAAGTACAGTAGTCTTGCAAACATCATAAACTTACCTTTACAAAAAGGAAAAAGCTAAGAATGAAAATATTTACATTGACATTTAAAAAAACAATTATTTTCAGTGCAGTGGTTTTTACCTATGCAAATCTTTAGCAACTTGTGAAGCCCTGGGAGGTGTTCTTTAGAAGCTTGAATGAATCTCAGCTTGAATAAAATATTTAGCAAAAAAGATGTTTCCATACTCTTCAATTACTCTTTAATGAATCATCTTTGTTAACCTACTAGGAGACATCCTGTTTCATTCAAGGTCTGCTTGTAATTTTTCCTTTTTGGCTTAGTATAATATATGCAAATTCATCTTTGGTTGTATAATCCAAGCAGAGAAAAAAGAATAAGAACCTCGCTGCCACTGATAGTATTTTGTTTGTAGGGGTAAAGGAAAAGAAATGTGCTGCTGTTGTGCGATGAGCCAGAACATGAGACCTTGCTGAGAGCTTCTCTGTGGCAATGGATGGCAGAGCAGAGGTGATACTATGCTTAAAGTGTACAATAAAAAAGATATAGATGAGGGAAGAGATCAATATTTGATTTCAAGTATTGCCAAAATGGTGCAGTAAAGTTTAGGAGGTATGCCTGTGAAGTTAAAATCACTGTGGGTGTAAGAAATGTAATATGGGATAAAATTTATATAATTTAAATTATTATTTTTAAAGCAATGTGTTTGCCCGGTCACAAAACTATTTTAACTGTGGTGACGTAAGGTCTAATTAATGAAATGACATTGGGAGAAGAGGTACAAATCTGCAGAGTATGCATTTTACTGCTGCTGATGTAATTATGCTGCAGCAATGGAGCAATATACTTTAACCCTGACAATGCTGCTGTTTTCTAAACACCAAGGTGAGGGAACACACAGCACAAGACATGCCTGATGTGGAAATGATGACAAAGTTTGTTGACGTTACTGAGTTAAGCAGGTCAGTGAGGATAAAAGCTGACTGCACGTAAGTGCAGAAGGTCCTCCTAATGTCAAATGATGAGGTGCTGAAAGGGCAGATGAAATTCAGTGTAAATAAATGTAAAGTCAATGTAAAAGGGGAAAGAAATGCAGTCTGACTTGTAGAAATACGTTGATGGGATTTAGGCTGACTTCCACTGAAGGACCAGATCTCAGGGCTACAGTAGATGGTTTCACAAAAATGTCAACTCAGTGTTCAGAGGTGCTCACAAAACATGCAGAGGATTAGGAGCGGGAAAATTAGGAAAAGAACATACAAAACATGGTTATGCCATTGATGCATCTTGGGTATTCCTATATTAAATAAAATATTCTGGAAATGAAAAAAAGGTATGGAGAAATTTATTGAGGGCAATGGTTATGTAGCTTTTAATTATTTATTTATTTTAAGGAACATCTGAATAGGTCAAGGCTTTTTAGCCTTGAAGAGTGATGGCTGGTGAGGGATAAGTGGTCTACAAAATTGTCAGTCTCACAGAGATGATTGATAGGAAACGTGTTTGCTGTAGAACTAAAAGTTGCCCCGAACTGCTAAGTTGTACTTGGGTAAGCCAGAGTGTTTTCAGAGCATGTGCTACAGCTGTAGGGCCTCATCACAGAGGCTTGAAGGCTGACATGGATTCAAGAGAGATCTGGATAACCTGGTGGAAGGAAAACCCAAGGGCTGTGGGTACAGGCCTTCGCTCTGGCTCCTAGCCCCTGTGTCCATCCAGTTGACCTGGGGACAGCTTCGCTCAGTCCTGCCACCCTTCCCTGGGTCTCTGGGAAAGGCCCTGGGTGCTGCAGGGATAGCAAAGAGAGCTGGCATGACCTGCAATATAGCTCTCCTTACGCTCATGCTGTAGGAAGTATCGATGCAAATGTTTCAGATGAATGGTGGTTGGCGGGGTTTAGAGCAGCAGGTGAGTCTTCTCAGGCCCTTCTTCACACCGCCTCCTCTGCCCAGCATTCAGCCTGAAGGTGCACCAGGTGTCCCAGGTGAAGAGGAATGTGATGCTGCGGCACAGCCAGGAATTTCACTGATGTTCCTTGGTATTTCATAAAATGCTGAGGCCTCTTCTGGCTATAAAATTTGGGCCTCCTTTTAACTCAACTTGGGGGAGGAATGGGATTTAAGGCAAGTGCTGCAAACTGCCTGGAGGAGAGCAGATGGGATTGCATCCCCGTGAGTCACAGGCGCTGGTGGCCCCTGCCCCTGCTCTGGGGCTGGCAGCAGGCTCGGGTCCACCCTGCCAGCGCTGCTGATGGGCAATAGAGCCCAATGTGGTTTTAAAATCAAAACATGTGTTGCACGTTTTGTTGTTGCTAGGGCTTAAAACCTTCTAATTTCTGAGTAGGTGTTTAATTTATTTTCCTCTTAAATTTTTTAGCTTTAAGAGGCATGAATCATTCAGTTCCATTTACCAAAAAACAGGCTTTGCTCCTGGGTTTTGTTTCTGTGGATATTTGCAGCAGTTACCTACAGTGAGTGGGATGCTGTTACTGCTTTGTTAAGGGGTGAGATGCTGGTAAGGGAAGCTGAGAAAACTGATTAATTTTGGGTTTGTAAACCACAGAAAGAGGTCCCACACATCGATGAGAATGATAGCATATGTACCAGCAGGATGAGAGCAAGAGGTTTAAGAAGATAA
This sequence comes from Falco biarmicus, assembly GCF_023638135.1. Taxonomy (NCBI): domain Eukaryota; kingdom Metazoa; phylum Chordata; class Aves; order Falconiformes; family Falconidae; genus Falco; species Falco biarmicus. Next base: position 65,818,283 of record NC_079295.1, read on the forward strand.
GGTCTGAGATCGAATGATATGTTGTAAATGGGTGCAGCAGTAGTGATGGTTGCCAGAACTTAGTTGCAATTTCTTTCCTCATCGTTTCTTGACTGTACAGAAATATTAAACATAACTAAAGGATGTGGCAACCCCTCTTATCTTCCTGTTCTAAATGTCTTGTCTTCGTGCTTCACCAGGGAGGGCTTACGTCTATACAGACTTAGACAGCTGTGTGTGTGCCATGCCCCCAGCTCGGCATTGTGAATCATAGGGAGAAAAAGGATAAGGAACAAATATTCACGTTTCTGATATATTGCCAAAACTAGAAGTTAATAATTTAATCTGCTGTGTAACAGCTTGATATAGTGTACAAAAACATTTTTCTGCACACAAACAGTAGAGAGCACTGTCACAGATGCTGAGAAAGCCAAAGAAATAAATAGGCTTGCTGTAGTTATTAAATATGATGGTTGGCATTCAAACCTGGGTCAAACATCTAATTTCTTCAGTTATTTCTATGATTTATGCATCTGTTATAAACACTTCTGTCCGTGGAAACCTACAGAAGTTACACTAAGGCACTTAGAAACCTCTGAGTAAAGCCATAGATGTTTCTTTAAGCTGGAGCTTTTTGATGGAACACCAGCTCCTGTTACACACTTCTGGAAATATTTTGTCATCTCACACCACAGCTACCTCCGTAATATTTACATCTGTGTGCATCTCCTAGTTAGAGCTGATCAGATTATTTGCTGTGAATATCACGCTGTGGATCCTCTGACGCTGACCTGCGGGTGCTGGGCGGTGAGCACCGGGGTGCTGCTCTTGGTCGGTGCTATTTGTGCCTGATGACCGGTCACCTAAGCAACAGGTTTCATAGAGTTAATGTGGAAATGGCTCTTTTTAGACAAAATGGAACAGCATGTGAACTGCATCTTGAAACAACAGCATTGGAAAGTGCAGTCCCTTCTGCAAAGAGGAGGTACCCTGCAGGGCTGCCCAGGCTGTGCCTGGGACCGAGCTGCATTCTCTGCTGAAATCAGAATTTTGGATGAATGAACAAAGTTTTCCCAGACACAGGCCCTTTTCTGCCTTGAGCGGGGGGAGTATATAAAATATGTTGCTGACTTTGTGCATTCAATACTGCCTGTTTGCCCTTAGATGGATTCCTCTACAATTTCTGGTCACGCAAAGAGCCGCATCATTTACAGGCAGGATTCACAGGAATGCAGCTCTGCTTCTAAGGAGCAGCTGGAGGACACACTTAAATAAAACAGGAATCCTCCTCACAAGCTGTTTCATGTTATCATGAAGGTTTATAGAAAGCGATAAATCCTTTCTAACCTACGTGACCCAGTTGGCAAGCAATGACAGGTTCCTGCTAAGCCTGGACCCAGGTTCTTTAAATATTTCTGAAACTTCTGGAGCATCCCTCCCTCCTCGTGGCCATGACTAAGTACAAAGGGAATTTAATCTCCATTTCTCTAAGCTCTTCAATCCACATAGACTGCCTCTGCAAAAGGGAGACTTCTCTGCACACTGAAACTGCTCCTAAACTCACCTGATAGGTTTGAGTGATTCATTAAGTCTGGAAAATCATTGTAGCTGTGACATAACACAACACAAATCCCTGGCTGTAACACAGGAGAGTTATTTCTCCTTGGGAGGGGTGTGGGTGTTGAAAGGGGTTATTCTGTGTTGCAACTTCCCAATTTCCAGGTGCTGTTAACTGGGAATGGTATTTTCAATGGCTCAGCGGACCAACCTGTGCAAAACTTGTGCCAAGCCTGCTGCAAGCCAGTCACTATTATTAGGCAGCTCTTGGTTGCCCATGGGCCTGAGAACAGCCCATCACCCATCAGTCCAAACCTCATTTCAGACCGGAGGGGGATGCTGAAGGCCTGCACTGAGAATAACATCTGAGGAGGTTTTTGGCAGGTTGCTTTCCAGTCCCAGAGTGTTGGCTTTAATATCGTGCTTGTAGGAAACAGTCAGTTACTCTGCAATCAGTTCTGTGAACCCTGTGCAGGACATAAGACAGATTCCCTGAGATCTCTTTATATGCTTAGAACTACCTTGCCTGCTAATGTTTAAGGCAGTAATTTTTTTTTTAGAGGTAGTTTTTTGATGATATTTCCCTTTTCAGGACCCCTAAACTGTATGTGCCCGACCTCATACTTCTATTATTGAACATTTATGGGAATGCACAAAGACATTTTGCAAGAGACTGGATTAGACAAGATAGTAACCCATATGTCACTTAATGTTCTCCAAGTTGTGTGTTAAACTATTGAAGCAGCTCTGCATGGGTTCAGCTCTTACAGAGAGTTATGTTGCTGAAAGAAAATAATGATGAAGAAATCATTGTAGAATTATATTACTGAAAGAAAATAATAATGACGAAATTGTTGTGCTTTGGATGAAGAATGAGGAATGGGATGTCCTGCTATAGGAGTTGGGAATTAAAGATAAGCAAAACAGACTGAAATGATGCCGTCCAACAGAATTAAGGCAACGAGGGTGGTGAACAAATGCTCCCACTTCAACAGCATGTACATTTTTTTTAAAACTGATTTGAAAAAATTGAGCTCAGTAGGCTCTTACAGACTCAGTAATTCAACATAGGCTGCTGCTATCACTTGCTAAAATGCCTGCGTAGAGCTTGGTAAGATGAAAAGCAGGGAAGGGTGTGGAATAAATCACTCTGTATTTTTTGCATATGCAGAAGCAAAACAAGCCTGATAGAAGAGTAGCATGGAAGTGAGAGTGCTCTTAAAGAATCCGTTAAGTAGCATATGCTTACAAAACTAATCCTCCTTGTGCCATTAGCCAGCACACAAGCTGGGGAGCAGTTCCAGCATTCCCTGTTGCAGGCGGGTATGCAAACTAGAGCGACCAAAATTGTGTTTGCACAGTGGTGGAGGCACAGCATGCTTTTAGCACGCTGCAATTTTCCAAGCCTTCCTTCCTAAAACATTTATGTTCCCAGAAAAGCCAATAAATACCTTGTGCTTGATCTTTACCAAATTACAGTGAAGGATGTGTAGAGGAGTTATAGAGGACTGTATGGAAAGTTTATTTGTAAAAAGGTTGTCATGATTGTTAAAAACATAAGGTATGAGATGTAAGAAAAACAAAAAGGGAATTGTAGAGGGATGAATCTGGGTTAATTAACATTGATAATATACAGCTGTGGGTTGGCTTCAGGGGCAGCGGGCTGACTGATGTAGATAAGGTGCAGCTGTGGCTGGTTCTGTGAAGAGGTTGGGCAGGCAAGGAAGAGAGAGCAGCCGAGGAAGAAGCAGAGAGAGAGAATGTGTGCCTGGGGTGAGGAGTGAATAGGAGAAGGCAGCAGAGGGACTGGCATGAAGAGTATGTTGGTATGAGATGGTAAAAGACCTTGTTGTAGGTGGCTAGTTTGGAGAGTGCTGTGACAAGGATGGATTTCAAGTGGTCTGCTGCTTGCGAATGCTTTCCCACAACCCTCACTTTAGTATTGCAGGGCTCTTAATGAAACATAATAATGAAGTTTAAGCTTTTTTGGGAAGGCTTTTGTGGTCCTGCCAACCATAATTGACAGCCATTTGAAATGTTTGAGCTTAGTCAATGCTGTGCTTACATTTTTGAAGAAACTGTCCAAACAGGCTGTGGCAAAGTGCAGTTTCCTCATACATTGTATTGCTGCCATTCCCCACCTTTGCACAATAACCACCGAGAGCAGAGGCTTTGCTTTGGGTATGGCTCAGTGACAGGCTCTACAAGGAGCTGTTTTGACAGCTTTGCAGCTGCCATTGGGCCCGTTCTGTGGTTAGGCTGCTGATGGGCTGTCTAGACAAGCACGCCTTCTAGGAAGCCATGTTCTTCTGGTTCGTATTTGATTATGAGACAGACTTTTTCATCTGTAATGTAAACATGAAAAAAAATCTGCCATGGAATTTCTTATATAAAAGTCCCTTTTTTTTTAAGGGGTGATTAGATTCATACATTTCCATTCCCCCCTACGGATATATTTTCAGCTTTCCCATTTGGGCATTAGGTTTCCTGAAAAAAAGGGTGAGGTGAAAATGCTGAGCCCCTCAGAAAGCACTCAGGTTTAGCAAAGAGCCACAGCTGTGCAAATACGAGGTGTTGCATGGAACAAGTGAACTGAAATCTACCTGGTCTGATCGCTACCACTTAATACATACAGTCTCAGGCTCCCCTAAAAGACAGGAGCGAGGCTCGACACCTGGATTGGAGCTGGCGTGGCCCTTGACGTGGTGACAGTAAGGCTGGCTCTCGCCATTACAAGTGATGGCTGCCGGTGCTTTTGCAAGACTGAACACCAGGCTGGCTCTGAAAGGACTATTGCAGTGGGTAATTCCCCTGACCGGCATGAAAATACGTTAACTCCCTTGTAACTGCAGTGGGGCCCTCTCTCCTCACCATTGGGATGTACTGAGTCAACAGACAGGGTTTTGCCCATGGGTCTTCACCGCTGGCTCCTTGTTGTCTGCTGCTGGTTCATACATCTGCTCTGTGCTTATGCTCTGCTCACCCACCTCTTGCCGTGGGACAGGGCACCTTTCCAGGCAGCTGCAAAGGTGTCCACATCACTGTGTGTTTGCTACAAACAATGGTGTCACATGCATGTAGAGAGGGTATAAAAAAAAAGGTCACTTGAAAATTGTTTGGGAAGTCTCAGGAAATTGGAGACGGCTCTTCCCGTGGGATGTCTGCATTTCCCCTTGCCTTGCTCTCATGTATCTAAAGTAGAATTGAACCAAGAGGCCAGGTTGAAGCAACCTAGAGGTTCTGCGCTGTCCCAGAAAAAAACCAGACATGAAAGCTAAGTCTTCCTTTCCACCTCATGCCAAGCTTCTGTGAAAGACCCACCTTACAGAGCATCCAGCGACATGGCAAGCATGCACACACGTCAGCACAGGCGGCTCTACTCCCCTGTGTACAGTTGTCGTGTGCTCCCAGGTTGGCAGCCAGTTCAGGGGCATATTTCTGCTTGCTGAAAGGGAACCAGACCTCTGGCTAAAATCAACAGCTTCTCTACATAAAGTGTTTGAAATAGGGTAGGTAGAGCTAAATAAACAAGAGATTTGGATTTCTAAATGGGCTGTCTTCCAAGCATGTTTTAATTTGGGGAAAATCTGTTCTTTGCAGCTTTTCTGAAGACTTTCTCTGCTCTTCTGTTGACCATCCTACTTTTCTTTATGAAATTAGTATGCTGCTGATTTTCATGTGTTATGAATTGCTTTGAGTGTGTCTTAACCCTAAGTGAACATGTGGTAATAACATAAGATCAGATCCAAGAAAAACACAAAAATTCTCTGTGTGTCAAGAGGGAGACAGCACTCACCTTGCTGTCCAGGTGAGTGTCTCCAGACTTTCCTATCCCTGTCCAGCATCAGCATGATCCTGTCTCTAGGTCGGATCAGCAGTCACATATATCACAGACTTTGGTGAGTTTTCCTTTGTTTATCCAATCTAGAATACAAAAAAGAAATTCTGTGAGAGAGCTATAAATCCAAACAATAAATACTTCTGTTGTGCAAGAAAAAGAAATTAAGGTTATGAAAGATCAGAACTTTAAAATACAAAAAGTTTGCTGTATCACTGAAGGACAAGAAACTATTTTGTTAGCTTCGTAACATATGGGTCAGAAATTGGTATGAGGATTGAAATGCAGCACAACAGCAGAACTGCTGCAGGTGTTTTTCATAAAAGCAACATTTAGTTATTGAGTTGTTATATCTTACTTGAAAGGTCTTTTAAAATATTTGTTATCTAGTTCAACCTGGAAAACTGAATGTTGTTGTTAAGCATGTGTAAATATTTGTTCCATTAGACTACCTGTGTTCATGTCAATAAAAGACAGAAATATAAAGCGTTCGTTTCTTGCTTATTTGATAGCAGTCTTGCTCCCTCATGATGAGGTGTGATAGATTTTGGATGTCTAGCAAGTGGAATGAAATGGGTCTTGCAGAGCTCAGTGCAAAACCCTGGGTTTAAATCAGGTTTTTTGTGGTTTTGGTGGTTTTTTTTTAGTGAGAGCGTGGACCTCTGTTTTGAATTTAGGACCTTTATTTACCTTTCATGGTCCCCTGCAGAGTAGCTCCCAGGTCAAAGAAGTCCACAGATGATAGCTACAAAGCTGTGGGTGTTCTGGGTGATTCCAAAGAATGCAATAGAAAATTATATGCCTTTGATAAAATAGTGAACTTTATTAAATTTATATAACTTTTAAATAAACTTCTGTGGGAGCCTACTAGTTAAGTGTATTAAATTTTATAAGACTTTCTTGCAAGGGCTGCTCCAACTGGCAGCCATCTGGAGGAGAAGGCTGCTGCAGCTGTGGTATTGTTTGCAGGAGCAGAGGATGTCAGCGTTACACTGGCTGTACAGCACATCTACAGCAAACAGCAAGATTTCAGGCGTGTATGCACTGTCCTGCGCGCTCTGCTGCTCACCCTTGGCCCTTGGGGCAGAGCGCAGGTGGCCAGCCTCACCGCTGATCTCTGCCCATGCCATTAATCCAACCTGCCAGCTCAGCCTAGTTCAGTGTATCTATTCCTGAGCATTTACAAGAAAGGATTCAACCCCACCAAATAATAATAGAAATTCAAACTATTTTACATCAGCAGGGCAAGGAGATGAAGTGTGCCATGTTCCATCAACAGCAGTGACACTGTCTAGAGAAATTACCTTTCAAAAGTGTACTTGCCCTTTGTATCTGATTTTAATCCCATGTATTTCTATCAGTTTTAATAAGCAGATTTATATTGGACACCAAATGTTAAGATTACCTAAACTTAAAATGCCTGCCTATGAAATGAGTTGGAATCGATTCTCTGTGGAAGTTACTGCAGTGCCAATAAGGATTAATTAAAACTCAAATGTTCTTCATTGTGTGTTAATTGAGGAATTGTTATTCAGTCAACCTTCTTGATTTTTCTCTGTGTTAAATAATCATAGAAGTATTTCACCTAGTCTCATTGTTTATTTAACCAATTAATTAAGGGAGGGGATATTCTGCATTTATTAGTATTTTAATTGCAGAATTTTATTCCCGTTGGCCTAAACATCTACATATGTTCAGGTTTTGTGCTTAGCTTTTTTATCTTTTAAATGACCAATGTTCCTGATTGTACACACTACAGACTAAAAAAAAGTCTTTCAAGTACTCTGTACAATTGAACTTCATTAAAGCTTGAAAACCAGGGGCCAGGTTTTAATCTCAGCTGTGCTTATCTAAGTCTAAAATAATTCCCCACTATAATAATGGATTTACTTTGAGTTGATACTGGCATCGAGATGAGAATCTGGCCTCTGTGATTTAAATGATTATAGTGCACATTGTATAACGATGTTTCACAGTTGCCAGTTTAAAATGTTATATTTAATGGTTACTGATTTAGAAAAGTTTGCTTTATAACATATTTACAGTTTAGCAGGTGTTTTTTAAACATTAAAAAATTAAACATAAAAAAATTACGCAATATGAATCTCCATAAACAGAGCGCCCTTTTGTAGGCAAAACATGAGAAAAATCTTCCCCCTTTGAAGGGACAAAATTCCTGTTTATTCCAGTGTGGATGCTAGGATACAGATACCAACCTAGATTTCAGTGGCAGGGACACCAGCCACCAGCCCAGGTTGCCCCCAGCCCCATCCAGCCTGGCCTTGGGCACTGCCAGGGATGGGGCACCCACAGCTGCTCTGGGCAGCCTGTGCCAGCGCCTCGCCGCCCCCATGGGGAGGGATTTCCTCCTAATACCACATCTAAATCTTTCGGCTTTAAACCATTCCCCCTTGTCCTATCACTACATGCTCTCATAAAATGTAGCTTCTTGCAAAAGAAGCAAAGCCCAGAGAGCTGTCAGCTTGTGTATTTCATTGTTGTTTTAAAAGAAAAAGTCTGTTCTGATAAGGAAATAGGAAAGCTGATTTCCATACCTAATCAATTTTTTTTGGAGATGGTGCACAAGCACTGGGATGAAACAGCAGGGCAGCTTGAAGGTGTTTGTGCACGACTGCCCCGTGGCACTGCGGGGACATGGGGGCACTGGTGCTGCCCTAATGAGCGCTCCTACGGGATTTTCAGGCTTGCAGGTGTTATACTTCATTTCTACACCTGCAAGTAGGAAAGGAAAAAAGAAAAAGGAGGGGAATTATACCTTCGTAGAGATGTATTTCCTCTGACCACATAACTGCAAAAGAATAGATATTTGCAACTCCGAAATGAAATTGAAGTACTTCAATATTCTTCTCGTATCTACGTTTCTTCACTGAACTCTGTTATGAATCAGAAGACAACAAGCATCAACAGTTTTCATGCTGTCTGTATTCTTTGTGCTCCATTTTTTATTTCTATCTTTAGTATTCTTCAGTAACCCTGCAAATACGTTTTTTCCTCCTGACTTTAACGAGCTTTTTTATTTTATCGGGAAGATCAAGGTAGAGATTACCTCAGATAAAGTAAGACCTTATCTGGCATATAATAATATGAAAAACACAAACTTCTACCATACCTTTTTGTTTCTCTGTGCCAATGCTGAGTGATTTATAACTGCAATTCTTATTTCCCTGACCAGAAAAGTGGCTTTAGACTAAAAATTTGGCAAAACAATGGGTATTTTTGTTTAAATTTAAAGTTTCTCTAGATTAATGTAAATTATTTTTAAAGCCTGCATTCCAATAATACACCCTGATATAGCAATGCAATTGGTATCCAGTTACATTAAAAAAATGCAAACAAGCAGCCCTCAGTCAGCGAAGCACTTTGGAACATGCTTAAATCCTGTTGGGTTTAATGGGATGTGAATATTTGGTTGGAGTCGGGTCACTGTGCTAAATATAGAGAGGTGTGGATTAGCAGACACTATCTTGGCAATATACTCAGGTGAGCTGATGTTATTAACGTTGGAATTTCACACTTCACCTTATCTCACTTGTCAGTGCATCCTTTTAAAGTTGTTGTTTTACCTTAATCTTTGTAGTTAGTTTGTCTTTATTACTCTTGTTTGATGATTTTCTCCATAGGCATTTATTATTTTTAAATGGTATTAAGTCTTTTCAAAATAACCCCAGTGACAATGCATTGAAACACTCAGCAGAGGGAAAGGGTTGTTTGCCACATGTGAAAAACGAGGCTGTGCAATGTCATCGTGAGTTTCAGCCCTACAGCATCCGCATGCCAGCAGTCAATTGCAGGGATAAGGCTTTAATCCTTGTGGAGATACTGAGTCAGTTCCAGACAATAATTAATGTAATGAATGCTGAGGGAAGCTGAAGGCACTCTGCCTGATGAAGGCAGATGCCTCGGCCGTCTCCACATGCTCTGCCATGTTCCATACACGTGTGTATCCAGGCAGCCCTTTGCCTGGCATCGGCCTGAGGGCTCCTCACCGTGGCCACCACCCGGGTGCCAAACCCCTTTAGCTAAAATAACGTCTCAAACAAAATGGTGCAATTGGTTCCCATTTGACCTGCATGAACGATGTTGTCTGTATTGGTGGAAGCTGATGCCGTCCTGCAGCTGGAGCAGAAATTTCCTCACTGTGGTAGTAACTTACCCTGTAGCATCGCACCAGGCTTTTGCTTGTTTCTCGCTGAATCTTCCTTTTCTCCTGCTTTCTCTGTGGCATGGCCTGTTCTCTTCTGCGTCTGTTTTCACACAAAAGTGCAGTGTTCCTTCTTAAAAGAGACTGCACCTACCGCAGCATGGCCCTTGCTGTCCCCAGTGCACATCTTCCAGTGATCCCCAGATCTTCCAGACATGCCACCAAAATCGTACTCCGCTGCCAGGGGAAAGGCACTCCATCGACTCACAATGTTTTGTTCTTTAAACTTCCTTTTTATTTAGGATTGTATTTCTGGCAAGGGGAACTTGTCCATAGTTCTTCAAAAGGGGTCAAAAAGGACCTGGGCGAGGCAGACAATTAAGAAAGCAAAGACCAGACAACAAATCATGACAAAATTTTGGAGGAGTTTGCTCTGCTGTTCATGACACTATGGGGACTCATAAAAGCCTGTGCTAATATCAGCTGTCATATTATACTGGCAAATAACCAGAACTGAAAATTGGGGTGAATCACAATTCCTGCTTTTAAAAGAAAAGGAAAAAAAGAATTCCTATTATATCCACCTACTGCTGCCCATCCATCCAAATCATCTTGAAGAGGTCTACTATTAACCAATCTCACCCTTTAGGGTGATTGCTTTCCCTAAGAGAGCCCTCTTCTATGGAAGCACTGTCAAAACAAGGACAAGTTTTGGGTCCATCAACCTTGACAATGTCCTCTGACATTATTAGCTGAATTCATCAGCTATTAATGACTGCGAGATATATAGGATATACTCTGGTTAGCACTTGGAAAGACTTTCAATTCACTTCTAGCTCTATTTATTCATTTAGACTAAATGGAGTTATTAAAGGTCGTGACTTCCTTTCCAAAGTATCAGGTGAAAATACTTTTCCATTTAAAAAATAGAAGAAACTTCTTGCAATAAAATTAAATACCATCTTTAAGAGTTCCTTTGATTTTAAAAGATATTTCCTAAAAGTTTTATTTTCATTAACTAAATCCAGGTGGGGACTGGAGAAATGAATGATGGCACACAGTGCTCAAAGGAGAGTTGTTGACTCCAATAATGAATTTTGGGACTTTGGGTTTTCAGAGAACAGCAACAAGATTTCTTGTCCTCCTCAGCACTGAAGACATGGAAAGCCTGAAATATAATAACTACCATGTACAGAGAGGTTTTACAATAAAGCTCACACTTTCATTTTGTGATCTGAGATTTACCTGCAAACACTAGTGAGTCAGTCATGACTGAAGAAAAAAATCTTCTCTGCTTTTATGTTGCTTAAGGGATGCCTACACTAGATGCCTTTTACCTGTATATGCTATTGTTCACATGCTTTTGATATAGACATTGCAATACAAATTATAAATACTGCTATATTAAGATTTTAACCAGCTTTCCCTCCCCTACCCTCCCCCCACCCCCCACCCCCCCCACCCCCCAGCAGGAAATCTGAAAAGCCATCTGTACCACTGACTTCTGCCAGATCAGGGTCCACCTTTTCATGTCCTATAACTGAGCTCTCAGCAAGCTGTGCTGTGACTGTGATATAAAGCCCTAAATCTAGACCAGGCAGTGAGGGTGGCCCCGTTGAAGATGTCCACCCTGCAGGCCTTCTCCAGGAGCTTCCTAAAGAAAGATGGAGGAAGAACTAAAGGGATTTATCTGTTGACCTTCCCAGGAGAGAGGATGGCAGGCCCCACCAGGCGAGGACAAGCTTCGCAGCTAGAAACAGAGGCATCTGTGCCTAGAAAGAGATGGAAAAAAACAGAGAGGGGTCCTGGGAGGACTCATTTTACGGCATCTTGGGATTTTTCAGGATCCTTGTAGGATGATAGATAACATGTTTTCAGGGGTAATCAGACATGTCAGGTAGGAATGATCTTAGTCCTACTTCATGTGTGTGACAGAATAGAAAATCCTTCAGTGTCGCAGCCGGATGACGGGTCGCTTCTCACATGCTGTCTTGGTATGCTGGGTGAGCAGCCTATGCTGGGAAGAAACAGCCTTCCAGAATCCCTGTGTGCTTACATTACCCACAGTTTCCTAACTGGATAATTTAGGTAAGTATCTTCACTAATTTCAAATAGCATAGACTGCAATATTCCCCCTTTTGCCGGCTATAAAATTTGAAAATGTTCAGTGAATCATTTTGCTGGGGTTGTTCAAGGAAAATTCAGGCCCCCACAAAGGGAACGTGGAAGAGCTCTGGTTTAACTTACATTCCTCTACAGCTTGGGCAGTGGTATAGTGCAGTACAATCTAGATTACAAGATCCACAATCCATAGACAGGCTGCTTCTGTGACCACAGAAATTTGCCTGCTTTTTTGGGTAGCTGCAAAGCAAATGTTTCTGCTTCTCTGAAAAATCGCTTTGAGAATGACCAGGCAGCTGGGCAAAGCCAGATGTTGTGTGTGTTGTATCAAATTGGAAGAAAAAGATGCTTTTAACAGAAAATAAGCATGCACAAGATAAGTATAACCCCAAAATAACATAAAGTCCCCTTTGTGAACTTTAACAGTTTGGGGCTTTGTGCACCTTTGTTTTGTTGGAGCTGTATATTTAGTTCTCCAAATACTGTAATGAAGAAATCAAGCTGTAATCATTCAGGTCTTCTTTCTGTAGTTCACCTGTTATCCCCTGTGAGTAAACCTTACAGCTGCAGGAGCAATGAATTCATTTGTGAAGGTGACTGCGGTCTTGTAACATGAACACAACAATAGCAAATGAAAAGTATTTCCTCTGAGGTCCAGTCTAAAGACATTATAAATGCTGTAAGATGATGTAAATAAGGATTAATTAAAAGTACCAGTCAGAGCTTGTTCTGGGGCTTAGGGGAGGACCAGCGCAAGTATAGAAATTGGAACTATGTCAAAACATTTGCTTTAAGTAGTTTGTTTGTAATGTATGTGACTTGGCCAAATGACCTTGCTTATTTTCCCTCTGTGTGTTTCTCTAACTTGCTATAGCTGGGGAGACAGAGATTACAGACCTCTTACTGTTACGGCTTACAGACAGAAATGGTCTAGTGAGCCAATTTAGAATGGACACTGCAGCTCCCAGTTGATTACTGGAGAACAGCGAGGTAACGAGAAGCAGAACAGAAGAGAAAAAATCGAGTCTGTGCATTGGTGCCTCTGTACGGCAGTGCAGCAGGAGGGCTGCCACCGAAGTTACTCACTGTGGTTTAGAATTTATAATTCCTGAGTTTTATAATATTTCTTATTTTTTTAGGAGGTGGCAAAGTGACTTATACATGTAGGGATCATACTTTTAATGGCAGCAGATAGGGCACAGTGTAGTGAAATGCTGTGTCTGAAGTTGCTCTGCAAATCCATCACAGAGCCTGGAATAAAATCCATAGCATCCAAAGTGTTGCAATAATCATTGCTTTGCAGAGATCCACAGGGGATCTTTGCAAGTCTGACAGACGCGGCTGAATCTGCTTGTACTGTAGCGCTGCGGTCACAGAAGAGCAGGTCAGAGCTGTTGGCAAACCACCATGTGAGCAGAAGGTGCATTAGACTTCTTAGTCTGGAACGCCCATTTTGGCTGACTAAAAGTTACAGAAATTATTTTTGCTCAAATATGCACCTAATGCAGATTTGCTTCTTACTTGTAATAAGAGAGTGGTGGAGGAACAAAACAACAGGATCATCTGGATCAGAGGTCCTCAAACTTTTTAAGCAGGGGGCTGGCATGCAAATGAAGTGGCAGGCAGCCATCTGTGGCTGCTTGGTCCCCCCCCCCCCCCAACCCCCAGCGGGGGAGAGCAAGGGGGTCTGTAAATACCGGGGGCCAGATTGAGGACCCTGGGGGGGGCCATATCTGGCCCACGGGCCATAGTTTGAGGACCCCTGATCTGGATAATCAATATTATCCTATTCAGCTTGGTGCTCACCGTCTTCCATAACTTCTCCCTGAAGGGAGTGTTGCAGATGGTGTCACGGGCTGCCCGGGGATGTGCTCACTCCTGTAGGGATGTAACCTTTGGGTCTTTTTAAAAGGGGAATATAAATTAACCCTATTTTTGAATTGCAGACTTTAGTTCCTCTAGGCTATGCTAAAAACTTCTGAAGATAATATTACTGGATTTTTCTCCTAATGCAATCTGGCTACTGGGATGGTACAAATGCTTTGTATTTCCTATGGTGCAGGTTTCCAAATCAATAACGTTTTCATTGGTCAAAGTTGGTGAAAAACAAAAGCCTTGAAAAGGTGTCCTGCTACTGATGTCTTATCGGCCGTTGACAAAAACAAGCTCCCTCTATCAGGAAAGGATAATTTAAAATCCAGTAATATCCAGTTATGTTTACCAGGAAATACAAATGTTGGCTCCTTGCTGTAAGTGAAAAAAGGGAAGTCATAAATATGTGCAGGGTTGGTTGGGGTTTTTTGGTAGTTTTTAATGAACGATTTAAACCAATGTCATTGGTTTTTTTATTTCAAACTGTCTGGGAGGTGGCAGAGCAGGCAGTAACACATAATGTAAAATAAATTGAAAAGAAAATCTGGGATAATTGATTGTTACCTCAGGAAAAAAATGTAGGGGCTTCTTTTACTAGGAAAGAAAAAGAAAAAAAATCAGGCTGAAGTTGCCATTTTGAGATTTTTTGGTTTCTGTGAGACTTTGAGGAGTAATTATCACAAATGCAGTCAAGGCACTAATCTGTTTAATGCTCAGAGGTCAAAATGCTTCATCAGATTAAGGGATTATAAGATTTCTAGAAGATTGGTTAAGGTAATTTCAAAGTTTTAGTGGTTAGATTTTATTTTAGCAGTTGCTAAAATGAAACAAATAGGTGATTGTACTCCTGCAGCAGCCCAGCATTTTGACCCATGGACTGTAGAACTGAAGAAAATCCGCTTTAAAGTATTTACTCTGTCCCACAAAGCCAGTAGTTCTTCAGGGCTTGGAAGATGGAGAGCCATTTTATACCTTTTGCAAATCTGGAAATTTATGTTGGAGATTACAGCGGAGGGCAGTGCACACAGCATTGCACCAGGAAAAGCAGCCAAGTGGAGTAAGGGCTAACTGAAACGAATTGCTGCTGGATCCGGCTCTTGGACCGAAACAAGCCTCGCTCCATCTTAGCCCTGCACAGCATTTTCTGTAACAGAAGACTCTGTGTGCAAGGCAGGGTCAGATAAACCCAAGCACAGAGTGGCATGAGAGGTGGACAATCCTCAGGTCTCGGAATAACTGACTTCTCTTTATTTAGGGATTATGTTTTAATTCCTACTTTCAGATACGGCCAGGAACACACGTAGTTACTAATTAAAGTAAACAGATGCATGAAAGACATGTTGAAAAATATCTGTCTGCCAAGGGGATATGTGAGATTATGGTGATTGTGTGAATGCACTTTGCTGGGAATTTCCCAGCCAGTTGTGATTTTTAGAATGCTTTCCCATTAACTGACTGGTTTGTGCAGTTTGGAAAGGAAATATCCAAAGAAGAGCTGTATGAGAAAATACCAATAGCAGTGCTAAGCGCCATGCTCTGTCTGTCCCCACTGAACAGAGCCAAGCACAAGGGTTTTTTTTAATTAAAAAATACACTTGAAAAATATTTGAGGAATTACAATAGGAATAACCTTATCTGGTATGAGCAGCACTTTTGTCAGTCAGAGGTGGCATCGCCTGTGTTGTGCAGCCTGCACCCCCAGCCACATAGTGCTTTTTACTAATAAGGCACAGGTCATTAGCATGAAGAGTTGAGCTCATTACTGGAAGAAGTCCAGAGGCACCCAGCTCAGAAACCACTGGGAGCGAGACACCTTTGTGCCAGGGGCACCGGGATGGCCAAGGACCAGACCTTGGCATGTCTGCCAGCACTGAGCCGGGGGTGCTTGGTGCATTTTCACCTTTGCAAATCTCTCTCGGCATCTTTAAGGGAATGTTGCAAAATGGTCGGTTTTGCTTGAACAAGTGAAAAAAATCCTCCAAGCATGAGAGCAAAGCTCCATGAGCAGGAGAGAGCTGGCTGCCGCAGATAGCTGAACCCAATTAAATCATCTCTGCAGAGTTCGCCCCGCGGTCATGAGGACAGTGACTTATTACTAGTATTTCAGTGGTGCCTGGGGTCGCTAAGCAGGGCTTCATCCCACCAAACACGCTAAAAAAACAGTTAAAAATCCTGATTATCATCTCAGGGCCTTGCTGAGAGACTCATTGCAAACCCCCAGGGAAGCATGGGGAGTAAGGGGCTCAGCGGCCCCAGGGGAGACCATGTATTCACCCAGCTACAGAGGCTCTGCAGTTCCCATGTGCAACCTGGTTTAATGATGAATTTATTAATGATTTCCATTCACCAGATGTGCATATGAAAGCAGAGACAGCTCTCAAACTGCAAATGTTTTTGCATGATACCCGTGGTAGAGAATCACTGATTTTCTGGGCAGCAAAGCCACTCTCACATGCTCAGGGAGAAAAGTAATACCTAAGCAGGAGGGACTAGGCAAAGTTTTTTCTTGAGATCATAGGAAACTCAGCATTAGCCTGCTCTAAACTGTGTCAGAGCGGGAGTCTGAATTATAACATCTTAGCATTTAAACTTAGCATAAGTACTACTTAGCATTTAAATTTAGGATTTTCTCTGTGGGCGATGCTAAAGACAACAAGCGTCTGCAAAACTGGTGGTATCACACTGAATAGGACCTTTTGGCAAGCCATGCATTAACAGCCTCCTGTCAAGTTCTCCTTGCTTCAAACCTCATGAAAACAAAGCGGCTCTCTGCGTTCCAGAGGTGTGAGGCATTGCACATGCTGCAGGGGAGACCTGCTTCTGAGTGCTGGGTTTGCACAGGGAAGTTTCACGTTACAAAGTGGCTGGAATGTATAAACCATCATTGCTGAGAGCTATGGATTTTGTATGCTCCACATTTCACCGTCTTTATTGTGAAATATGTAACTTAATGCACACAAGGCAAACTCCTAGCTGCTCTGAGCCACATCAGCTTGCAGGTGCAGATTTTCTGTGACTTTCATAATTTTGACCAGTGCCATGTGACTGTGCTAGAAAACCCTCGCTGTAGAATGTGCTCCCATTCTGAGGTAACGTAAATAATTTCCAAAGCAATATTGTGTTGGGTTACTCACCTAATGTTAGTAGAGAAGCAATATTTATTTTTGGATATCTCAAACTTTGATTTAATTTGACTCTGTTGCTAATTGGCTATTTATGCTCTTTAACTGTGATCTAGGTATCTGAGAAGAAAAATAGACAATATTTTAATTAGCTTACTGCAGTACATAACTACCTTTCTTCTAAACTGTGCGTTGCCTAAGATGGTTCATTTGGTAGTTAATTACTTCTCTCACTGGATAAGCAAATGCTTGTAAACAATTGTCACGATTCCTTGGGGAAAGGGTACATACATGAATGTGTTCACCTTATTTTTACCACATTCCTTAGTGAGTCTGCAAGGTGCCTTTAAGTGCCCCGCCAAGGCACCCGCAGCACGCGGAAGAGGCGAGCCAGCAGCAGGGCGCCGCGGGTGATGCCATTGCAGTGCCCAGCAGCCCTCAGTGGGAAACGGCCGCCGCGCTGTGCTGCAGCCTAGCAAAGAGGTGGCACCGGTGGAGGTGGAGCGGATTCCTTCCCTTCACCCACTCCGCTGGTCCATAATACAGGATAAGGGTCATTAAGAAGTCACAGATGCCTGTGATACCGCTAACATTCCTCCTGTGGCCCAAATTAAATCCTCACGTTTCAAGCTGCTGGCTGCCAGACTCTTCGTGCCCTGTGAGCCTGTGGCTCAGGTGGGGCAGTGCTCCTCTGGTAGAACCTAAGCCAGGGTGTGTGCCTCCCCTGCCGAGGCCCCTGTGTCACATCCAGTGTCCCAGCTTTGAGGTGATGGGGGGGAAATAAAAGCTTTCTGGGGACAAGCTGTTACTGGAGAAGCTCGGTGCCCATCTGGAGGGATATCAGTTTTCACCTGTCAGAGGGGACTGAGGAGGAATGTCCTGGTGCCCAGTCTGGGGAAGCTTTGGTGACTGTTTTTCATTCTCCATCTGAAAGTTTGTCCTCTTAAAATCTTTTCAAGTGAATGTCAATAACTTCTGAGGACTTCAGCCTGGAAGGACATCACTTGCTGGTCTGGCGAGACTCACATGCTCTTACAGCAGCACCACATTCTTTTTAAATTTAACTTCTGCCCTCTTCGTGACCTTGTGTCCTTAATAGCTTTGCTGTCATTGATTTTTAGTCTAGTTATTGGCTTATTTTTGTATCACACAAGTGCTCAATGAAAACAGACAGCCCAAGAGAAAAATGCAGCATGCATTGGTCAGTTCTTTATTTGCCAGCGTTAGTGAAGGGTCTGTCACCATCCTTTAAAAAACAGCAGAAGGAAGAGCAGCACAGACAGAAAATCAGCTGTGAAGCCAGTTGTTATACTTTGTAAAATGGCATAAGGCAAAGAGAGAGGAAAGGCAACGTGTTGTTGCTGTGTATCTGCTCTCTCAGCAGTTTCCCTTTGCAACCTTCTCCTGGCAAGCTCTGCTGGGGGCTTTGGAGGGGAGACCTCAAAACAAAATAAATAAATAAAAGAAGAAAAAAAGCATTGTCAAACCTGAGAAATGTTATGCTTTGCTAAAATGAAATCGGAGATCGTTGAACTTGATGCTTCTGGAGAGCTGCTTATGCAGGAGCAGAGGCGGGTGTGAAATGCAGGCAGCGGTACTGCCCGGGGGGGTTGCTTTGTCCTGGCTGTGCCATGCAGCAGAAATTCACCCCGTGCCCTGTCTGCCTGCTGGCCAGGCGATCGGATCTGGGAAGGGCTTCCAAGATGCCAAGGCAGAGAGTTACAGCATTTGCATAAATAAGACTACTGAAAAAAGTCTGCTCCATATAATTTTCCAGACAGAACTGTGCTAATACTGACAGCAAGGATAGGGTGTCACCTACTGCAGTGAAGAAACTTTACAGCATGTATCCAGACAAATGTTCATGGCTGTTTCATGCTTGGTAGTTGTTATCCAGAGCCAATATCAACAACAGAGAATTGCACTAGTTTTCTGTGTCATAAATTGCGCTGTAGAATATGTATTGACACTGCAAATCGATAGAACTGAATAATTGATTTGAACAGAAGTCATTGTTTGCATGATTTTTTG
This sequence comes from Falco biarmicus, assembly GCF_023638135.1. NCBI lineage: Eukaryota > Metazoa > Chordata > Aves > Falconiformes > Falconidae > Falco > Falco biarmicus. The sequence continues at coordinate 65,836,965 of NC_079295.1, forward strand.
TTTTTTACATATGAAGAATGAAAAGCTGCCAACTCTCTGAATAACTGGTTCAACAAAATTTTGCTGGGCAAGTGGGCTACATAGCTATTTGTTTCACTACTGTTGTATGGGTTCGCAGGAGTCAAACAGACTTTTAAACCATTGGGAGTTGCATACAAACTTGCCAGGAGAAAAGGCAAGTTCCTCTTTGCCATTTCATCTTCTGTGGCATTTTAGTTTGATTTTGTTGAGTTTCCTTTTTCACTTCAATATTCCACCAAAGGTGTCATACATATGCGGTTATTGTGCAGAAGGATACATATTTATAGATGTATAAATTTGGTATTTTAAAATACAAAATAAAAATATGCAGATTTTGCCATGCTCCTTGTGAACTGATACTTTCTTTCAAACTAGCTGCATGACTTATGAACTTCAACGTGTTTTGCAGTTGCCTCAGTGACACTGATCCCTGGATGATGCTCAGCCAAGAGCTATGGGAAAGGAGCTGGACACAGAAACCTCATCTGCTGGGCAGAGCCTAGATGTCCTTCACTTCTCAGGGAAAGTTTGAAGCCAAGGCCAGCAACGTCCCCACCAGTACCCTGCGGTGTCCCCAGGGACCAGAGCAGCAAAGCAATAAAGGTATGTGCATACGTGAATCAGGCATTTAATGTATTGCTATTGTGTCAGTGTCTTTTGTTACACAGAGGTATACTTCCAAAGACTTCAGAAATTAACGTGGTTTCACTTACACTCACATGAACACATGTGTGTATGTATATGTGCATATATGTATGTATATATGGGGAGGGGACTGAGCTCATGCCATGGTTCCAGGTACGAAAGAAGTTTGGGGTCCTCTGAGCTCTTCTGTTTCCCATATCTGTTGCTGTCAAAAGTAAACTTGAGAATGGCAAAGACCTCTTGAGTCTTAAAACAGAAGAAAAGCCGAGAAAGTTGATTGTCTCGTGGAAGGTAAATAAGGTAAGATGTTTGGAAAGGGAGATGAGCTGTACCCTGGATAAGGTGAGGTAATCAAGAGTGTGAATAGGCTGTAGAAGATATCCACAGATTAAGTGCTAAAGCATGTTGATTTATGAGTTTTGGACAAAACCCAGAAAGGAAGAAAATTGCACATGGGATTGAAATGCCAAAGCAATAGGAAGGAGTTTATGTCTGAAGTCTGAAAGCCTTCGTCAACGATCTGCAGAGAAACGAGCACTGACCCATCTAAATAAATTATCCTTGACGTGGAAGGAAACTGAGGTCATGATCAGTCCCTGCAGTAAGAAATCCCAGCTCTGAGCAGGGCTGCCGTCCAAGCTGAGGCAGATCTGCCCATTGCTCCGGCTTTGTTGTCTTGTTCAGGTAAAGAACCCAAAGCAAGATCCTGACAGCTCTCGTGCAGGGTTCGTGGCATGTTGCTAATGGCACCACTGCATGGGCTCGTGTCTTCTACAGCCTCAGAGACAAGAAAAAATGCTCTGAGAGCACCTTCCCCAATAACTGACCTCAACCATAGTATGGCTTTGAAATGGCATGACTTCGTCTTGTGCTTTTGTCTGAACACCAGAAATGGCCTCGAGAAGAATTATTTTCATTTAGATCTCATTAGTATGGTTACATAACTAAAAATATTTTATGGTAAAATATTTCAGAATTGGAGCGAGCCAGTTCGGCATGGGGGAGAACAAAGCTGGTATTCTGCAGAGGGCATGTCCAACTGTTTGACATTAAACACAAACAGCTATTTTCCATCTCTGCTTAAAGGCTTAACATACTGTGGGGACTTCCAGCGCTCACTGCTCCATTAATGTGGTCTGACCCATAGGAAGTTATTACAGGGAGGGTTGTCTCCCCCCCTCCTTATTTTGTAAAATACAAAGAAACCCACCCCTCTCATAGACTGTTGCTCAAATTGTCATTATTACTCTTTTAGCACGTGTTTCATTTCTCTTCACTTCTGGGACATGTAAAGCAGCAGATCTGCATGGGGTTAATGCCTCAGTACACTAAAAAAAGCAGAGGCTGGCAAGGAGGAGTGGGAGAAAGCAGATCAAGAGAGAGCGCTTTGTTCCAGTTCAAGTGCTTGAAGTATGAGGGAGCAACTCATGCTGTTACTGGAGACCGAAGGAATTTTGTTAAAGGGATGGGACCTGATTTTGGGGTCTCTGATGACCAACCCAGTAATGTGCAGAAAACCCTTTCCACAGATATTCTTGTCCGTAGGGACTTCATCTGCTGTCTAATGTGCCATTTCAGATGGTCGCAATAACAAATCTGGTTTTGCAAAATTAAAACTTTCTTGGAATACTGAGGATATTCAATACCAGGAAATCACTAAAATCTCAATGCTCATTACTGCAAACATCATTAACAACCAATCACTTATGTATTTTGCAGATAGATATATTGAACTTTGTCAGTTGAAATATTAATTAGATCCCCTCCTACTCTCAGGATTAAAACAGTGCTGGAATTACATGGGAGCATATGAATTATTTCTTGTCTCTCTTATGCTTGCAACCCACATTGTAGATCTCCACTCCTATTTAATACAACATGATATTTTCTTTCCTTGTGGGGAGACACTAGGAAGATGTCAAGAGAATGGAGCGGGGGAAGCTTTTGCTTTCTAAGAAAGGTGTGAAGAGAATTTAGGGACTTAAATATAACAAATACTTTAGAGGAAGAAAATTCCTTTCCAGCAGCTGATTTTGCCCAGGCTGGCCTAGATGTTTGCACGTGCGAGTTATGAGCTTGCGCATGTGTGCGTGTGCAAAACACGCTCTTTCACAGCAGCCTGGGGCCTCGGTGCTGGACCGTGGTGTCCCCAGTGCCGAGGAGGGATGGAGGCTGTGAAGAGCATCGGGTGGTGGCTGAGCGGGATGCAGCTACTGCAAATGCTAAAGTGAAGTGAATAAGCAGCAATACCGAGGCTAGCACTCATCTCCCTGAGCAAAGGAGGAATGTGACACAGAGAGAAGGATGAGGGATCTGGCATCTGTAATGTGAAAATTACCAGAACTTGCTCAAGAGTGATAGTTTGATTTGCTTGTTCATTACTGGGGATGGGGAGCAGTTCAGGCTTGGCAGATTAGTAGCGTTGTCATCTTCTAATTTTCATGTACTTCAGTACTTTGTAATCTTGGCAAAAGGAAGGTGCTGAAGGGGCTCTGTTCTTGAGTTTCCAATTCTTGCATTTCCAATGTTGATTAAACAAGAAAATCTCCTACAAGCCTCCTCTTGTTAGATTCTTCAGTCCTATTACAAGATCAAGTACGTTTTAAAACAGGTCTGGATAAGCTCACAGACTTAATCTGCTTGAAAGGTGTAGGTTGGGCAACATGCTAGACGTGACAATAGATCACTGTGTGTATCGCAGGTGGCATCCTGTCCTCTGAAGATAACTCTCGGTCATTTCCCAAGATTGCCTGGGACACCAATGTTCTGTAGCTTGCTGTACGATTTGCACAGCACAGTTGTACCTGAAGGCAGTCATTTAATGGAAGCATTCAGTTTGCATTTTCTGCCACTAATACTTGAGTGAGATCAACATTATTGAGGCTAATTAGAATTCGGTGAGAACTGATTGTTCATTAGAGGAAAAAATGTTCAGTGGAGCCCTGGGTTTGGTAGAACTATTTCACATAATTAAGCAATTCCACATCTTGGCATTTTATCCCTCTTGTTATCATTGCGCTTTGTTAATAAGTTTTTAATTGCAAATCATCTCTATGACAGAAAATACACTGTGTTTACTGATCAGCAAAAAATGCCATGATAACCAGCTTGGATGCTGAGTCCTTTGAAAATAGTAGCTGCCAACTTCTCTCTCTTACATGGTTTGGCAGAAAAATATCTTCAGGTTACTTAAAATATATTGATTTCCAGTTTAAAATGTTATGGACCGCACAGACCCTTGGCTAAGGCTCCAGGAACAGGGAAAGAATAGCTTTCGTAACCAAAATAAGTTTATTTATATATTGTAGACCAGCAAGTTTATTTGTGTCTCCCAGATGTTCTTGTTTTGTATTATGCATTGCTATCATGTAGGCTGTGCACACCTCAAACTTGTGAAAAGCGCCTATTAATACAATTACTTAGGATAGATACATATTCACAATTAGCTGTTTAGAATTTGTGCCAGGTTGAACAACAATAATTTATCCTGAAATTTATATTGCTTCATGGTTTGTTTTTAATGAAGTGTCCAGGCTGACTGATATGCTGAAAAATGTCTGCTTTCTCTTTTCAAGGAAAAGACTCAAAAACTGAAGAGAGAAAGCTCCTTCCTTGCTCTTTAATATCTTTACTTATCACACTCCAGTACAAATGGGCACGCCTGAATTCATTTTTGTGATGAGTTTATTCTATAGTTCAGGGGTCCTCAAACTTTTTAAACAGGGGGCCGGCGCACGGATGAAGTGGCAGGCAGCCATTTGCGGCTGCTTGGTCTCCCCCCCCAGCCCCCGGCGGGGGGGAGTGGGGGGGTCTGTAAATACCGGGGGCCAGATTGAGGACCCTGGGGGGCTGTATCTGGCCCGTGGGCTGTAGTTTGAGGACCCCTGCTATAGTACATGAAGGAGATACGTGGATATCTATTCAAGTTCAGGTGTGAAGTTTCTGTTCAAGTGACTAAAACTGATTTGAAACTTAAGTTAGCAACTATTTTAATTTAAGAAAATGGGATAAAAATTTCAGATAACCCCAATGAGACTTGTATTTATTTTAGAGAGGTTTTTAGGGTTTGAGATATTTTTTTTTCAAATATGCAAAAAACTATTTTGAACTGGTTTGCTTCAAGAGTTTATATGGCTTTAGATATCAACCAGCAACTGAAATAAAAAAAAAATATTAAAATGTTGAGGTCAAATAATGTATTTAACTCAAATTTTAATAAAATCTTTTAGAAAGATCAGAATTCAGAAAATGGTAAAGCATAAGTGTCCTTACATCAGACTGTCAAAGACAGTGTGCTGGGTCCCTGCCTCCTGACCCCTGACATAAATGCAATACAGTTTTGAAATATTCAGGCAGTTAATTGAGATTAGCTTGTTAGCTATTAGCATCTGACACTGGCATTTGTCCATAAACACTTGTGTGAAGATGAGGTTGGGGTTTCTTTGATCCAGGAGGCTGACGACAATGGAATTAGGAGGACCTGAATTTTGTCCTAATCTGTTGACTTTTTTGTGAGATCTAGAGCAAACATTCATCCCTCATGGTTAAGTGATTGCATCTGTAAAATATTTAAACACTGCTCATTAAAGCACTTAAAGAGCTGTTGACAAGAGCCTGGTGGCTCTTCTCTGGGCTCATCTTGCTCTTCTGCCCTCAGCCTGGCTGCCCATGGCCCTTGGTTAGATGAGGCACACTCCAACATTCACAGCTTACCTTTTAAGTATTTTAAAGCAAATGAAGTCATTCAAAGTTTAGTTAACCTTAATGTGTCCATTTCTATCTCAGATTATAAAAGCGTGTGCATCGTGCACGCTTTTTAATGTGGGAAGTGTACTCTAAGTAGACTCTTAACCACTGCAGGGTAAATTACAAGCCCCTTTAAATCATTTCCAATTATGCTAAACTTTCAAAATACACCACTAGGTCTCATTCCTTTGTCTGAAGTAGCCTTACCAGAAAATAATCTCTTAGTTCAGACAAACAGAGATACCAGATACACAAAACTGCTGGATTTCACTTTTTTACCACTTCTTGTCCATCACGTATGTTCTATCTGGTGCTTTGGGGGTTGGTTGCTCCTCTCCCTCTCATCAGAATTGACACCGCTGTTTCCTTCACCAGATTTTACTAATGTCCCTTCTCCAGCCCTCTCTAGTGACAAGGGCATCATCTGATGTCTCCAAAGGACAGAACAACAACAGAGCAAGCTCTGTTGTGCACTTTCTTTCCAGAGGATGTTATTACTTGAACAAAGCTGAGCTGTGGGAGAGTGAAGGGTAGGAATACCAGGTATAAACATCGCTGACCTCCGGTACTCCATGTCTGCGGTAACTCAGTTTTGCTAAAAGGGTTTGTTTAAAACTCTTAGCCCTGTTAAATAACCCCTCCACCAAACATGTACGTGTACTGGGTTGTTTCATTTTAGAGCATATACAGGTTACTGCTGCTTTTTCCCCACACCTACAACTTCATTCTTTCTTACACTTCAGAAGCCTTTTTGTTCCGCCACTCTGATTCAGAGGAAACTGCTGTTTTCATTTGGGTTTCATCACATGCTTTTCCACATTTCTCCAGTCCACAGATGCTAAATTATATGTACTGGAAATAAATGTTAGAGTTACCTGAGCTGCTGCTGAGGCTGAAGTGTGCTTTGGCCTCAATAACCATACACTGGGGAGAGCTCAACAAGGCTCCACTGTCTTCATATCGTACTTAATTTCCTTTGGGTCACCACAGGAATGGGCTTCCCTGGTCAAGGCTAAAAACATCCCTTCAGGAAATACAGTTTGAGAAAGCTGTGTCCATGTAAACTCACCCCAGTTTGCTACAAAATAAAATTATAAAATATTGAATACCAAGGGCAAGAAAGCAAATATAGATACAGTCTCATCTCATTAAAAATAACTAATGCCTATCAATCCTCAGGCTGGAATTATTCCTCATGGGTAAATTCTTTTAAAAACCAAGAGTGAAATACCAGCTACAGCATGTGAGAAGACCTCCATAGCAGGTAAAGACAACCGGCTCCACGTTTAATATCCCTAGAAGGTCAAATAACATAAAATTACAAATACAGTCTTTGAGTTCCCCTTGAGTACATCCAATTACATTTGAATGTAATTAATTAGATCAGAAGTGAAAACAGTTGCTGAAGTACGGGATAGTACACAAAGAAGGACACCCTGCAAGCCATTATTGTATGCCCAGAATAAATTCCTGTAGTAGTGTCAATCTAATAGTTGTCAACAGTGTAACTAAAGCATTAGTCACTGGCTGCTCAGAAAATTAAGTGTTTGGAACAGGAACAGTAACTATCCATAATTTATCTTAAAGGACATCCTTTATTTTCTCCATTATATGGAGATTAGAAGGAAAGCTAAGTGAATAAAATAGTAAAAACCTTTACAGAGTCAACATTATGAAATGTCACTATTCATATAAATATTATATTAATGCAGAATTCAGCCTGAAGACCCTTCATCTTGTAACAAAAATTGACCCAAAATCAGAAAGAAAAAAAATATAAATCTGAGTGTTTTCATGCGGCTGCATTGTACCCCTAGAGTACAAATAAGGGGATTACCACAAATGTCTCATCTTGCACTGTTAGCCTAAATAACAAAAACAACAGTGTAACAGAAAAAACTTCAAGGCACATCTCTCAGAAAGAAGCAGAAAGTATGCATCTCTCAGAATTAATGGCAATGTTATTTTGCCCATATTTGTAAAGACAGCAATTGTTGTTGGCATAAGGCTTGTTGTAGTTTATACAGAATTTTCTTAGCTGCCCTTGATAGATTGTCAGCTGCAAGGCAGCATGCAAACAGAGCAGATACTTTAACATAAACCTTGGGAGCATAGTTTCTAAGAATAAAATTCTTGAAACAGTTTTTGTGGCCAAACAGTAATCAAAGAATTTTTCTGTTACAGCGGCAATGAAAACGTGCCATTAAATCTGTGCAGAGTCATCGCCATAGAGTGTCTGTGGTACCAGGGTCAACAGAGCTGTGTCCTCAGACCCACCGAGGGCTAAAATTATCTCTCCTGGTGAGCTGGAAGTGTCACAGCTTGCCAACAGTAAGTTAGTTTCTCTTTCAGTTAGGGGAAAATTCATAGACTTTGGCTGAAAATGCTGTATTTTCTCTGTAGCAAATGGCTTGCCGAGGCACAGAAATATCTGAATGGTTCACTATGATGCCACTTGAAGGAAATCTTTTTCTGTCTGCGCAGACAGAAGGATATAGATTCAGGGTGTTTCTTCAAGAAATATTCTCAACTGAAATATTGAGTGAGTGAGTACAGTCTCCAGGAGCCTTTCAGTGCTCGGGTTCTTGATTTTTATTTTTACTCTATAGAATGCATTATGCCCAGTCCAACTGCAAATGGAGCAGCAGAAATATAGTTCCCTGTCTGACTCTGTGTTGTTGGCATGCAAAATACTGCTTAAGTAGAGATGGTAAGAGCTAACTTTGAGTGGAAGTTAATAGCAAGGATAGGTGGAAAACATTTGTTAATTGATATTTAATGATGCATTAATATTTATTCAAAATTTTGCATAGAGATTTTAACCATAAACTGAAGGTTTAAATAACTGTGTTGTAAAGAGAAGTGGAAGGAGAGTAGCAACAGAAAGATTCAAAGATTAATATCATGCAAAAGGAAATGAGTCCACCTAAAAATGTCCCTTAAAAAAAATTATATATTTTCACTTATTTTTCATTCCCTATCACCTTATTTCCATGCAAGACATGTGGTCGTTCTGATAATGAAAGCTACTGCCACTGATCTGTGAGAGCCATGGAGACCTGCGCTTCCATTACTCTTCTTTGTAAGAGAGAAGAGATTTGGAGAGAAAGCCTAGGTTTTGTTTCAAAGTTCACGCACACTCAGCTCACTGGTATGGTTCTGCATTCAGCAGGTGAGGAGGTGCTGTGTTGATTAAACAGTACATCAGGCAACACCAGCATTCAAACACAAAGTCTTCCTTCCAGTTCAAAAGCTCAGACTTAAGTCAAAGCCCAGCTAAACTTCAGGACTAGACCAAACCCAGAATGGGAAATCCTTGATCATCCTGACTATCCTATGCTGCTCTGTCAGCCAAAATGTCCGCAAGGTCCAGGTTTCTCTGGGCAGGACCAGGGCTCTGGCTACCTCTCCAGCTGCCACCGCAGTGGGGGCAGTGGCCAGGAGCAGCTCCATCTGCCCCAGAGCTTGGGCCACCTGGATGGCTGGGGCAGCAGCCCTGAAGCTTTGGGATGGCCAGGGTAGGCACCCTGGGTAGGGCTGGCGCTCACCATCGCATGGGGGATGTGTTACCACGGGGTCTGTCTTCCCTGAAACCTCACACCAGCGTGGCAGCTTTTTTTCTCTGCCTTGACTATGTGTCGAAATGCAAAGACAGTTGCTCCCTGCAGTCTCCCTGGGATCTCTTTGCTGACCATGAGTTAAAAATAGGACCTGCAAAGTTTTTGGTTTTTTGTTTTCTTTCTCTTTTTTTTTTTTTTTTTCCGCTCCATGCAGCAGACAATCGTATGCTATTTTGTCTGGACCAGCAGCTACACAAACAAATAATGTAATGTAAAATTATGTCTTACCATATAAATTGAAATACGGATATAACATTTTTAGAAGAATTGATCAATCTGTGGATCCTTGAACAGGGAGATCCAAAGCCATGGAATGAAAAATGGAGCAAATCCAGTTCCATGGATAACTGGTACTTGCTACGATTTCCTCTGAATGTAAGATTTCAGATCTTATTTCACTCATTTTTTTAGGCAGTAAACAATTATAAAGGTCTGTGGAAAGCCCTCAGGTTCATTTCCCCAAATCCCTTCTTTCCGTGTTAAGAGCCCCCCCTCACTGTCCCCGCAAGCACACCCGCTCTGCCGCCGCTGCCTGCCCCCCAGCAGCCTCACCCTGCGCCCTGGCATTGCCATGGGAAGTGCCTGGGTCAAAATACTAATTTAGAGCACACCACCCCCAGCATGCCCTCACTGGGGCATGGGTCAGCCCAGAGTGTGCCCTCCTGGGAGACAGCCTGGAGGCACGAGGAGGGGTTAGGACAGCAACAGGGTTCCCCAAAAATTCAGCATATCCTCCGGGTCTCCAGGGGCACAGGCTGGCATTTTCCAGAAGCAGCAAGGGGCTCAGCTCCCACACCCCACCCACCAGCTCTGCTTCTCTACAGTCATTTTTAATGCATTTTGGTGGCAGGACCGAGTTTTTTCTACACTTTGAACTTTGTAAGAGCCTTGAGATTATACTTACTGCACTCTAATTTCTGTACCGTTACAATTTAAGGCAAAGTGCTGGTATGTTCATGAGGATGCTGCAACTATTTTCTCCTTAATTCACCTGTTTCTTCAGACAGTGTATGTCAGGAGCTGTTTTTCAGATATTGGGAACACACTGATTAAAATAAACATTAGTACATAATGCAAAATCTTTAATTTTCAAGTGAGTGAAACTATTCTTTTCTGCCACTCTTACGAAATCATGAGGCTACAGCTTCAAAGGAAGGTTTAGGAGTCAGATAGTCCCCCATGCAGGATTCAGTGAGAATGAAATGCAGATGTAACTGGTGTTAACCACACTGCTGATGCTCTGTGATTTTGGCAGCCTGCAGCAGGAGTGCTGGAGGAAGTTACAAATTTAGGTCAGACCTCAATGTGTTCTATTGCATGGCTCTCAACATGAGCATCGCTTTTGCTTCCACTGGCAGTGGATGCTCTTCTGCACGCTGAGATACCAGGGTGAGGGGTCCATTAGGCAGAGCAATGGTGGGAGTGGTATTTGCATGGTTTAAATGAGGAAGCTGCATTACACGATTCTGTACATAGCATTACATCAGATCAGTTTTCTTCCTTCTGCAAAATTGATTATATGCTCATTTATCACCTCCTACATTCACACTAAGCTCATTCCATTTGCCTTTTCTTATTCTTCAGATGTGCATTTTACACCACCAAAAAAGATGAAGCACTGGAGAAAATGGATAAATATCTCAGTAAAACTCAAGAGTTTAACTTACATCCTTAAACACAGGGGATGAAAAGAAAAACAGGGGTCAAATCCTCAGGTGATGTAAGTTCATATATACAGAGTTAGAAATGCTCAGTTTTCCTCTTGCCTAAGTAGTTCAGGGATTTCTCTGCAGAAACTAGTGGAGTTTGGTCTAAGTAAAAATGGAAACAGTCTGTCTGAGTTATAAATGGCACTTGCTGCCAGCAGAACAAAAATCATGAGAAACAAAGCTCCTACCATCAGGAGCCAGAACAGAGTCAGAAGACTAGAGAGCAGAGAATATTGATGACTCTACCATAAGATGGAAGCTGACCTATGAAGTATTTATAGAGCAATAAGACATTTCTTACAATTTCCTAAAACCCCACTGGTTTTACTTAGGCAAATGCCCGTTTTCCAGCCTTGACACATCTGCTGGTGGCGGTCCCTCTCTGGTAGGGTGCCTGTGTGGTGCCTGCATGCTAGACCTGCTCTTAGCACTTCAGCACGGCTGCTGGCAAATCAGCATGGAAATACAAGTTAGAAGGGACTGGGAGAGGTCAGTCTGCCCAGTCTTGCTCAAAGCTGTCCAAAGCTATCACTGGATCATTGCCGACAAATTCTGGTAATTATACTACTCTCGTAATATGAAGTTAGAACAGGCTGACCTCCCCCTTACTTCCCCACTTCCCCTCACTAAATTCAAGATTCACCTTTTTTATACACATTCTATAGAGAAAAAATATCTTGAGCTTGTGTTTGATGGTGTTTATTTGCAGTCAAGATACTAAGGAGATTTCTAATACTATCTCTTTCCAGTTAGCAGCAGACCTACAAAGCAGCTAAGAAATGCATTTATGTTTCATATAGAATATTTACTGGAAGTCTCTAATTTTAAATTTTAAAGGTATTTAAGGGTATTACATGTGGCAGTAAATCTGGGAAAGGGAGAAGAGAATAAATGCAGGAATCGTGTTGGATGTTTATTTTTAGAAAGTGCTGACTTGTGCAGTGTGAAGATGGTTTTGGTTCAGGATCAATTAGGCACTTATGTCAGAAGCATCATGATGCTGCATAGGAGCATGGTTTGCATAGGAGCATGGTTTTCTTGGGGGTGGGTGGGGGGGTGGGTGGTGCTGAATTTCCAAGAATCGGTGAGGGTAACCTGTCCTTAACCAGTTAACAACACAGAAAGCTGTCTGAGTAAAACTAGGTTTGTGTTGGGGGGGCAATGGTGCAGCCTGAAGCGAGCCAGCCCCAGGCAATCCTGGGGTGCAGCTGGGAGCTGGGGGGATAGGGGGTGGGGGGGTGGGCTTAAACAGAAGGTCGGGGAGGGGCTGGCTCTGGGTGCTACAGCTCAGGGTGAAAGGTTTGGTCCTCATTCTTGAAGACTGGCACTGTGGTGTGCAGAGGTGTAGGTACGGTGGTAGGTGCTTCCAGGCAGCGGGACCAGGGCTGCTGCTGCCGGGAGGGTCTGCAGGTGGTGACTGGCAGGGAAATCATTTGCTCTCCAGCAGTAAGGGATGCTCTTATTACATCTACAGAAATGAGAAATGCCTTTCCCAGGATAAAAGAATGGCTTCTTGTAACTGGTCAGATAAGAAATCTTCAAAAGCTGCTGATGAATAATTTTTTAGAAAAGAAATGCATTCAGCAAATACATGTTCTGATTGTGTCAGAGCTTCATGTCATCAAGAAATAGTTGTTGGGGTTTTTTTATAAGAAAAAGCCTGTTTTACTTGTGCTTCAATGATTTCCTCTCATGTGAACATGCACAATTACGAGCTTAAAGTCCACTCCCTACCATACTGCTTAATTATGAACTGAAAGTGTTAAGCCAGTTAAAGAATGGTTGTAGTTAAATGCCAGATCTGCCTTAGCAGCTGAAATGTATCTTGTTCCTTCTATAGGGTAGTAGAATCTGAATGTAAACATCAAGGCTGAAGGCTGTGTAGGGCACTGTGCTTATATTGCTCTCCCTGGGCAGGCACATCATCCACCTGTGCCAGTCAGCAGCATAAGAGGAGGAGGATCACCACTCTGCCCTTCAGCCTGGTTGAGCATCGTGGATGAGGAAAGGTTTGCCTAACTGTACCTAAGAAATACAACTTCATACTTAGATTTAAGTCTATATAAGGCTATGTAAAAATCATCCCTGCGTTCCGTGGTGTCACCCAACCTTCACCAGTAGGCAGCTGTGCTGGACACGTCCGAGGTGCTGGGGCAGGGTGTGCTGCTCTTTCGGGCCATGTCGTGTTTGCCCAGAAATGCCAGGAGTGAAGACCAGCTGTACTGAAGGTGATCCTGCTCCTGGGTCACTGCAAAGAGGTGTGTGGACTCTGAGAGCAAAATAACTGAGGTGGCAGCTCTGTTTTGTTTTGGTTGCCCCTCCTAATTAGCCATTGTTAATTATAATTTTGCTATCTGTAATTATAGTATCTCTCAAGGCATAATGAATATAAATAATATAATAGAGTATTTTTTTTTATGAGTAAAACAGCACGAGTCATTTTCTTCTTCTGGCTTTAAGACAGTTAAGATCTTGTCCAAACAACTTCTTGTGCATCTCGAAGGGAGGGTGTGTTTTCAGCTCTCGCTTTGATAATACTATTAGATGTCTACTATCACTATTTGTACAACCCTTGCAAATTCAGAAAGCTTTCTGGCCTGCCAGGCTCTACTATGACTGTGCCTTCCCCCCGTAGAGAAAAAAGCTGTGCTAAACACCCATCAGAAAGGCCAAACCATCAAAGACAAGTAGAAACAGGGGCATCAGTAGTGATAAAACCAGAGCAAATATACTAAATATACCTTCATTCCTGGTTAAGACATAATGCAGTGAATGAGACTTCAAAGAATACATATGTTTCATGAATGGACTCTCAGTATGTTTTGTTTTCATTGTCTGTGTGTTTCACAACTTAAGAGTTATAATGGTGATTTGTCTGTTCTATCAGAGAAGACTGTATTAAAGGTTTACCCACTCTCTTGCTGGATCTTTACACTGGAAAGGAATTTTTGAAGGTATTTTTGATACTGTGGGAGGAGGGGAAGGGATTTCGATGATCCTGTGGAGCAGGTGGGGGGGTGGCTGTGTAACTCACCTCAGATAACTCTCTTTAAGGAGGAAGACTTTCACCCTGCAGGATCTTGAGTGCATGTCTTAACTTCATCACTTCCAAATAAATGAAACTAGTAACGCAAGGAAAGTCAAAATGCTTGGGAGTATTGGAAAGGTGAGCCTTGCAGCTGGTCAGGCGCGGTGCAATCGGTAGCAGCTCACAGGGCATTTCTGGGTTGGGTTATTTCATAGCCAGGCTGGACCCACCTGGAGTATTCTGGGGTGGCAGATCGTGAACTGCAAAAAGTCTAACCCATGGTAAATAGAGTTGTAACTTATTCTAGGAAATATTATTTTGCTGTAACGTATCTATATACAAGGGTATTTAGATATATATAAAGAAGAGGATATTATCCTAAAAGACAGTGTTGTGAAGTCATGCCTAAAATGAGGAAACTCTTTGGGAAAAGGTTAAACAAATAATTCTGTCCTCTGTGGAGATCTGTTCTGAAGTTGAAGCTCATACTGGATTTCTACTACTGTAGTTAAATTAATGGAGGGTATAAAAAGTCATGGACCCTGAGAGATGTAAGTGAGCCTCTGCTGTAGAAGCAACTATTAGTAATCACCTCTCCAGGAGAGCTTGTTTTATGTTTTAGAAGTGGGTTTGTATACCCACATGAGGTGCAGCTATGCTGTTATATTTGCATCTGAGTGGGATGTCTTCTGTTTTTAAAAATGCTGACATTTCTACGGCTCCAAAATGTTCAGTATAGAGGGAAACTTCCGTTCAAAAGCTGATTTGAATTAATAATGTGATGTGACCAAACATTTTCCTGCTACAGAAGGCATGATACTTTGCCCAGTCTGCAATGAAAATACTTCAAAATGGCACAGATACGGTTATCAGATGCAAAAATTGAGCAATATGTTACTAAGAGAAAATCCAGCTGAGAAAGCCCACAAAGCTGCTTCTGTCTGGGGAAAAAAAAACAAAAAAAACCAAAACAAACAAAAAACCCCCACATTTAATCATGCCATGGCAGTGAAACTGGAATTTTTTTCCACTAATAACACTGAACTGTGCTTCTCACTTCTTCTTAAGGCAAGGAAAAGCATGGCCAGCGTGACAGTCTGCCTGCTTTACTAAAAACATTTGTTGTTCAGAAGCTCTAGTTAATGCAGAGCTGTTAATTGTCTGACCATTGGCTTCTACTTAGTCCCCACTGGGGACTAACTTTATATTCAATTAGCACAATTTAAAGAAATATAGGTGAGGGACTGTAGAAAGCTACAGAGATATGAAATCATATTTGATAAGATGCAGTCAGGAAAGGGAAGACAATTCTCAATTTCAAGGTTTTAAACCAGGACAAACTCCAAGAGAAAAATTGAATTCCCTTTGAATATACGTGCACAAGTGAGATTCCTTTATGTTAATGCACTGTAACTTCTAATTGTTTTGTTATTTCAGACAAACTATTAATCAGCCAGAATTTGAACCAACTGATAAAACCTCCAGTAATTAAGAAGTCATGGGGGTTTATTTGTAAATTCACAAGATGTTGAATTCTTTAAGTACTGGCTAAGACTTCAAAGTGTCAAAATGCCACTTCCATCATTTTCACTCAATCAAAAGCAAGACAGATCAGAAATCCCATTAGGTGGCCTGATTTCCAGAATACTTTTGCAACTGCAGGAAATTTAGGCAAGTGCCCAAATCAGTTAGGAGCCTGACTGTATCCCTTTTATTACATGCAGATGTGGTCGTTTTTTATTTTAAATTGCTGGTAGGTTTATGGAGGTGCAGTATATATTTGCAAAGCAAGATTTGGCTCAGGCTGATCTCACTTGGGGACAATATTCAGCAGCACCACCATGAAGCTCTCTCTGACTCCTAGTATGTCTGTCCTGCACTTCCAGCAATGATAATAGCATCTAGATACTCGAGCTACCGCTAAAATTGTTATTTTAAGATTTCCTTATTAAAAAATTAAAATAAAATTCACATGGAGAGAAAAGCTTTCCTTGTTGGTAGAAAAGTAGGTGAACCAGTCCTCAAACAGATTCGAATTGTCTGCCAGACTTCTAACAAAACCATGGAAGTAGTATGGAGAGATGTATATCAAGTGCTAAGTAGTAAATGCATCATACATAAAGGGAGCACGTATTAAAGGTGTAACACCTTCCTGTATAGGTAAGTTGTGCTATAAGATGCACTTGTAGAAAAATCTCATTCTGGAAACCGCATGAGGAACTGCATTTCTCCTGTGCACCCATGCCCTGAAGAGACTTTTTGCACCTCAATCTGGCTTTTAGATAATATTTACCAAGGCTCTTAAAAACTTTAGTGGCTCTGCTCTCAGTGGACATTGAGACACTTAGACTTTTTTGAAATTGCAGCCTTTTGGCTAGGTATCACTGCTATCCTGTCCTACAGGAGGTAAGTTCTCATTATTTAGAGTGCCCTGGAAATAAGCTCAGTGCACTGCATTCCCTCTCTGGGGCAGCTGTACATTGAGCTGTGGGCACTGTTGGGCTGCAGCAATCAGCCCCACAGAGCATCCCACACTGGGACCACAGGAGGCAGCGAGCCGGTGCCCTGGCTCTCTCCTGCCTTCCCTTCTCAACCTTGCTTTCAACACTTAAATTACAATTGCATGCTGCAGCCAGAAGCACACAACTGAAGGCAGAAGTATGTCTCTGAGCCACTGTTTTGTTTTTGGTAATACTGCAGTTTCCCTGAGGAAGGAAGAATGAGCCTTTCTCTTCCTGTAGCAGCTCATCAGCTGGAAAACAGGTATTTCATTGAATGAGCTGGTGTAAAGCACCCAAAATACTGATCTGCCCAACCACCAAAAAGGAGCTCATCAGGTATGCTTTTAGGACATGGACTCACTTCACTCATGTGCTACTCTCCTACAATTTTGAGTATCTACATTTTACGATAAATGTTGATATAGAGCAAGGAAGCACGTGGAAGCTTCTGTGTCTAAATGTGTGAGCAGCTCTCCTCCTGCCTGCAGTCCCAGCACCCATCTCAAGAGCAGCCACCAGCTCAGTGTCAGCAGCAGGCAGGGGCTGGAAGGTGCTGGCTGAGCTGATGGAAATATCCTTGCTGGGTTTCCCATGCAAGCCAAGGCACCTGTGAGGAGGGACTGGCCAGTAGTGTGGGGGTGAGGGGCGGACGGGCATGGGGAACGCTCCTGCTGCACCCCTCGCTTTGGTTTCAGCTGAGGAGGGCTCAGCTGTGGGCTGGGGAACCTGGGGGGGGAAAATCCTCGTGCTGCTACCAGTGAAGGGTTGCACCAGGAGGGACCAGAGGGGTTTGCCATGCCAGGCTCTGGGGGGTCAGGATGCTGCTAGGGCAGTCTGGGAGTCCCAGGGGTGGAGGAAGCAGCGAGCTTTGGGAAGGAGAGCCCAGCTAAGGTTACCCCAGCGCTGGTACCC
Source organism: Falco biarmicus (assembly GCF_023638135.1). NCBI lineage: Eukaryota > Metazoa > Chordata > Aves > Falconiformes > Falconidae > Falco > Falco biarmicus. The sequence goes on from NC_079295.1 coordinate 65,854,147, forward strand.
CGCCGGGGTGGCCAGCCATGCTGTCGAGGCTTGGGGGGTGGAGGAGGATGCTGGCAGCGCAGAGCCAGGCGGTGTGTGCTGCCTCCACCATGCTCAGCCCCGCACTGTGTTGGCTGCTGTCACAGAAGCCAAAGTGAGGATAAAAGTTGAAGGAGTCCGGTTAGGTGGATGCACATGACTTCCCTTGGGTAGAGTTAACGTCTGCTTCAAATCCTCATCCCTTAGTAGGTCAAAGGTTGTGGTGCCTGCATAGCCCCTTCTTGTTCTCTAGCTCCTCACGGACACGTGTTGCTTTGATGGTTTTATTCCCCCTAAATTCTCTCCATTCCACATTACTCAAATTGTCCATTTTTTTTCTATTTTGCTGTCTGCACACATTTTGGAAATAGAACCCTGTTTAAAAAATAGTACTTCATATTTAAAAAAAAAAATCCCAAACCAAGCAAAACCAAATCAAAAACCAAACAGCAAAATAATGACAACTAAACTTAAAACTTTTTAAAGGATGCTAGTTTTATTTTCTTTCACTTTTCTGGCACAAGTCCATTTAGAAACAGTGCTTGCCAACCCGTCTTAATTTTGGCTAATTACATTTTTGCGATTTCTAATTTGCTAATCTATAGTAATTCTCTTGTGATTTTTAAAAGGCAGAAGGGGGAGTAAGGAAAGCTGATTTGTGATCAGAGTTCTCCCTGCTATAATTAACTATATCTAAAAAACCATAATTGATGTTCATATAGCTTCCCAATAGTATCTTTTGAATTGGAACATGCAGCATTGTATACTGTGCTTTCTGCTCTGAAAAGATTGATTTGCACGCCACTATCAATCTGTTGCTAAGCAGTTAGTGACGGCACACAGTCAAGTCCTCAAGGACAATACAGAACAGCCAGAATGTTTTTCTCGGTATCAAACCTTTTTTTCCCCCGTCTCCTGAAATATCGCATCAGTTGCTCCTTAATCAAAGTATAAAAAATGTTGCCAAGGCAATGCCACATTTATTGCCATAGATCGCAGCAGACAGACCTGTGCTGGGAACTACAAATTTTAGGACTTTCACACCAGGCAACAGAGGTTGTCATTGGCATCTTCATTTTAAACTTGGCTTTTTTGTAGGGTGGGTTGTTTAGGTTTTTTCACTTATTTAGATAAGGTAGAACAAGGTAGAAGGGCCAAAGTCATCTTCCTTTAGCTGAACCTGGTGAATCTGGCTTTCCTGATCTTTTTGGCTGAGACATGAAAGCAGCTATCCGAAGAACTGGGCTCTTGTGTTGCAAGACAAAGCATTGCTAAAAAAGCCTGCCAGGGATACAGTGTTTCACGTTCACACCAGGAACCTCTGGAGTGGACAGGAGAAAACTGTACATCCATCTTGCACCATGCCTGTGTTTATCTTAGGAGTGTGTTTGTACAGAGCAGCAACATAAATTCTAAACTTAGCCCAGAAATAAAATATTCTTTCAGAAGCCTGCTGTTCCTCTTAGGACCACAGAGGGAGAGACAGAGCACATGTGTGGGTCTAATTCTTGCACACAGAAAACAAAACCAAAAAACCCCAACCAAACCAAATCAATGAGGCTATTAATTTGCATGCATTTTATTTGTGTACAGATGTAAATTGAAAACCAATCTTTAAAAAGATATCCTAAACAATTAGGTCAGAAAAGGAACCGAATGCCAAACTCTCTGCTCGCCTGTTATACTTCGTAATGAGATTTTAATAAAAAGGCAGAGAAGAATGCCAGCTGAGCTGGCACATCTGACATTTTGATAACCTCATCAATAATACAGTTATTTTATTGGCTTTAAGCAGCTGCAGAGGTTTTCCTTATTGTTTAGCTGTCTGTTCATTCTATTCCTGTCTTGTTGATAACAGTAAAAAGACGATGAGTAACACTGGCAAATCAATAGAAAGGCATGTTTCTTCTTATATGACCATGAACCCAACCCTTCAAATTACATCTTAAAATTCCAGGCTCTTTATTTGATCATAAATAGATACCTGAGGAAAAACACATCTGACTTTTTAGTTCTTGGCTTAGGGTTTTATGAATGTATTTGTTCCCATGTTTTCTTTCTTCTGAAGAAAGTTGCAATTGCATTAAAAGCAAAGCACAATATGTAAGTGAGAGACAGGCTTTTAAGTTTCATTACAAGTGTCTGACGGACAGGTCACCTGTAAGTGAACTTACATCAGCAGCCAGCCTTGTGACAGCACCCCAGACTTTGCTGCTGTGTTACCAGGTTGCATCTCTGTTCAGAGGGTAAGAGGAGTATTTCTGTTCTGGCCTCTTCTGGCTGAGTCCTGAGTAAGGGGAATCTGCAGTTAAAATTATTATGGCTGCCGAAGTAAAAATTAAAATTGAATTTTAGAAACTAACTGCTCTCAACAACATTTCATTTCAATCTGAATATTTGAGTATACAGAACTTCACCTGTGATCATGGAAATTCAAAATCCATAAGCAAGCAATAGGGGATCTCAACTTCTAGCAGCTTTTTCATAGACACTTAAGAATGATATATATGTTAAAGTGTATCACTTCAGAACAAAATTTGAATTATGGTTTTATAATATTTTCCACTGCCTTCTGAAAATGACAACATTTTATGATGAAAATTGAAGACAACATCAGATAGGACATTTTGACCACCATACATGAGCACTGAATTCAAAACTGGGCACGAGCCGCCTGGAGGTGCTCTCAGCCGTTGGCAGAGCCATGGGCTGGGAGCCCGGGGCTGGGACACGCTCTGCTTTGTTTTCAGCACGGGTTTCTTTGTTCCTGCAGAGACTGAGCTAATGTGGGCCCAGCCCACCCAGAACAGAAGCAGGGTCGGTGTGTCCCGTCTGTGTGCCTGGCTGCTGCTAGAGCACATGAAGCTCACCCTGGTATCTGCTTGGCATAGGTCGCTTGCTCCTCAGCTGCCAAGCTTTGTGAACCCATCGCGGCTTCCCCCATCATAAGAGCACCCAAACTGACACTTGGCTGTGGGATTTCATGTGTTAATATTTTTCTCAGAAAGTTTGAACTCTCAGCCAGGGAGATGATGGAAATGGTTTAATCTATCAGCAAGTGCACTACTAAATATATGTTCTTTGGACTGCTGCTGTTGAGGTGGTGAGGCAGTCTGCAGTGTCTAAGTATAGCACGATGCGAGGGCTGCTGAGCCAGGACCGCTTCAGAGCCTCTTGCGTCAAAGTCAGTCTGCATCCCATCCCCTGAGCTTGTCTCTTCATTGCTTAAGAAGCATCAGGATGTAGTTAACATCAGCCTGTGACAGGGCAGGGGTCTCACACATGCAGCCTTCCCCATGCCAACAGACATCAGCAAGTCCTCTGTTAGTGTGACGCAGCCCCCCTGCTGACCCTGGCATCTCCCCTCTATTCACAGGTGCTTCTGGTGCAATGGCATTAAAGCTGAAGTCACAGCAAAAATACGTGTGATACTGTTTCTGCAGAGAAGCTGCGAGAAACTACAACATGAAATCAGAGGTCACAAAAAATAAATAGTAAATGTCTCCTGCTAGCTAGAAAGTATATATTTATCATACAAACAAACCCACTGTACCCTGGTTGAAACCATTAAGCTGATGCAGCTGCAGTCAGGGAAGGCGGCTCGGCTGGGCATCGGGCAGCATGAGCAGGCTGTGCCTGTCCAGGTGCAACGTGGAGCAGCAGCTCCAGCAGGAAAAGCCCCAGAGATCTCAGGTGTAGTGAAAATTTAAGTTCTTTGTTTACAGAAAGGAAGCAGCAGCAGCCCAGCACTTGCCTGGCTTTCAAGCATTAAGACAGATGCTCAGAATGAGGAGCTGCTGAGGGTCCTGATGCTGACAAATCCCCCTGTCCACACCGCTCCTCCTCCCAGCCATGTCCCATCTGCCACCTGGGCATCCCCGGAGTGCATGCAGGGTGGTAAGTGCCATCGCTCCCTGCTTGGGACTGGGGACCTTGGCTGGGGATGTTCATGGGGATGGGGACCCAGGCAGCCCTGCTGCCCTGCGCCTGTCTGCCAGTGAGGGCTTTGGTGTTGCACTGGTACTTCTCTGGCTTCTGGTGTCCTCAAGTTTAAAACAAAATTTAAAAATCCAGAAACAATGTCAGGAATGAGTAAGAAAAATAATGCAAAGTCTGGCCCACTCCTGAGGAGGCTTTTCAGGAATGAAAACACAAGATCCACCAAACTGGAAGCTGAAGCTAGCAAAAGCAACTGAGGTAAACCAGATTTTTAATTGTTCCTTTACAAAATTTGCAACATGCCATTGAACCAATTCATGTTGGTTCATTGGTTCATTGAACCAATTCCCTTTCTAGAAAAAGACACAGCTTTCCTTCCTAGCCATGAGCCAGCCAGGCAGCACTGGGCACGCAGGGTCCCTCTGCTCAGCATGAGGCGCATGGAACCTCACACCCTACAGGCTTAGCAATAAAGGGAGTTGTGTATATAGTTCTCGTTCTTGGGCACACAGCCTTGTGTGCAAGGTTATTGTTCTCACCCAGACTGATGCACAGTTTGTCTTGGAGCTGTCTCTGTCTGATCATTTGTAGCCCTGTGCAGGCAGCTTTGAGGTCTTGTGACAGTGGAGGAGCACCAGCACCACACCGAAGGCTTCTTTAAGCAAGTTTCTTACCACTTAAGGGACTAAGCATCCTAATGTAGCACCTGAAACTGATTGGTTTCTGAGAAAAGAAGGTAATCAGAATGCATCTCCAAAAGAACATAATATTTCAGCTCATCCTTGGAAGATTATTTCCCCCCCCTACTGTTTGTATGTAATTATAAAATGACAATAACAACAAAAGGCTTTCTGTAGATAACTTGACATGCTTGGCTTCAAAAACACATTTAAATAAGATTAAAAGGTACTAAAAAACATTCACCTTGTATGGAACAAGATCAGAATGTACTCAGTGAGAGACCGAAATCAACTGCTCCAACGTACAGTACTGGACCCATAGGAATTTAACAATTTGGAAAGTATCTTCCAGTCTCTAGCCTATGAAACTTGAGTTCTGTTGTTCTAATTTTATCAATTTACTCCATTTTCCTCCCTCTGTAATACTGAGATAATGATTTTCCCCTGTTTTGATTTCAGTGAATTCATTCTGAATATTTTTCCACGGTTATTTAATATTTGCTGTTCAGACTGCACAGCTATGTTTGTAGGTGAAAAAATTCAAGTTCTGTTGCCAAAAGAAGAAATATAAGCCAGACTGCTCCTGTTAATATTTGCATTTGAAAGTACAAACCTGAGTTTTCCCTAGTACTAGACACTTGTAGTAAAAGTGCCTGAGAAAAATGTTTGCTGAGTAGAGGGGAGGATGCAAAAAATACTCATGGAAAACACCCCTTTCTGAATTTTATTTTCAAAATACAGAGTACTTGGAAATTTCAACTACCTGCTAAGCAGCTAGAAGAAGTTATGTTAAGGTCCTGTGTCCTAGAACAATTTCCTATTAGCCTTTAACTGCCATGCTCAGCTTTTAAGAAATGATAACCTAACTCCATAATGGCTTTGGGGATGCTGGGCCACTGGGCTGGCTTTTTGTTTCTAACTCCTACAAAGGGGCGATGAGCTTTGCTGCTTTTACTGTCTAGGGTTTGAACATAGCAGAAAGTGGCCTTCAGCAAAAAGATTGGCTGTTACTCCCTTTTCTGGACTTACAAACTCTGACCCTATCTTTGAAGGATGACACAGGACACATTTGTGCATTCAGTTTTCCCTTAAGAAGGTCTCTGTCCTTTGTATTTAAAATTAGCCCCTCTTGCTTTGGGGGGAGGTTTTCTGAACACTGTAGCAAGCACATAACGGTGGACAGAGAAATGTATCTTCAGGCACAGCAATGCAGGGCTGAGGCGTAGCAAAGGGACACAGAAGGACGTGATGCCTCCTGGCAGGAGCTCCCAGGGGCTCTGCCATGAAGCCGTACCATCCCCTCTCTCCAAGTGTTTCCACTGTTGAAGCTGTGACTGAATTGGGGCAGACAAAGGCACTTCAGTGGTGCACCAAGGGCCCCATTGAACATCACAGAGCAAGGAGCCATTCTGCCTTCTCCTTCCTGGGAAGGGCTGGCTGGCAGTGAGGGTAGGGCTCCTCTTGGTTCCCCATCCCACCAGGGAAGAGGCAAAAATTAAGCAATCCATAGCAGTGTTTGTGCAGGCTGTTAGAGAAGGGAGAAGAGCTGCATGGACATTGCATAGTGAAATCCTTCCAGCTGGAAGGTGGCTGGGTAGAGCTTGTTGCATCCCAAACAGAATGAATATTTAATGCCTTAATCTGCCTTTTCCTGGGGTTTTAGCTGGACTGCACACTTGCTCTGCCTTCCTTTTGGGCTCACCAGATCTCAGCTCTTGGCTTTGAAAGGCGATGTGTAGCTTTCTCAGGTAGGGGCAGGAGGATCCCTGGCAAGCAGAGGGCTGACTTTGTAGGCAACTGCAACTGGCTGCTCAGAGTCCAGTATTGCTGCTTGATGTCTCAACAAAATGCTAATGCTCCTGAGTAGTGATGATGGTTTTTACATGTCAAATTCCCTTAAATATGTTGCTGCTACTAAAGTATCTGTAAAAGTAAGGGTTAGAGTGCTAGAGATTGCAGTGCTCTCTTTTTAAGCTGTCTACAGAGAAGCTTTTCCTTCTCCTATTTCTTCCTAGTCTTATCCATGCATCAGGAGGCAGTGCCTGAGGAACAGCCCGTCCCAGACCAACCCCTGGGCCAGTGGTCCCATCCTGCGGGGGAGAAGGGGCTGCGTGGGGACCCGGTGTGGGGCAGCGTCACAGTCAGGGGCTTTTGGTCACTTGCTCTTTTGTTTAGTGGTTTAAACCTTTTTGAAAGCTGTGATGCTGTCTCATCACTCTGCGGTTGGGGAAAGGTGGGGGGTGGTGGGGTGTGTGTATAAACATAAACTGGTATCAGAGACAGTGCCAGCAGATGGCACTCAAGAATACACAGCCTGATACCTGGGGACTGGAGGAACCGGTGCTCTATGGAGAAAGTGGTTTCCCTGGCGGCTCTCTGCTCGCCCCTGTGAGGAGCTCTGGAGGGGTACAAGCCGTGCTGTGCGTTAATCCCACCATACCTGAAAGCCCCGTGGAGATGTGGCATCTGAGGCACCCCAGAATATTCCGAAGCAGGAGGTGATGTGCACTGGTACTCCGTGGTCCAGCCACTGTGCCAAGAGGTGCTGGCACCAGCCCCTTCCTCCACCCTGGAACCCCCAAAGTACCCATGGGGAGTGATGCTGAAGTGGCTTTTTCAGCAATGGGAAAAAAATACATAGTTTATTTGTCAAAGGGTTTGCAGTGATCAGAGGGCAACTTTCAATGGAGACCTGGGCAAATGCTACTGTATCCATGCTTGACATCCCCATAAAACTCAACGTGGGCAGAGCTCGTCCAGCTTTCTCAGATATGGAGTGTGTCACCGCGAGTGTGCCTGTGGCACTGTAGGGTCACTTGCCCATATCCAGGACAGGTAGGTCATCTTCAGCTTGTTAGCAGCATCTCTACCACATCTCACTGTTGGCATGCCCAAGGCCAAGGCATCCTTCCCATCCTAGCTAGCATGTCACCTGCTGCTTTGCATGCTTCTCATCATTTAGGCCGGTTTCTGTGTGATTCCTTCTGCACCAGCTCCACAGCAAGTGATCTGCCATAAACAACAGCATAGAGACATGGGCGTTGTCCATTAGAAATGAGGCAAGATACTTCCAAAGCTATCTGAAAATCCCTCATAACTTGCCCAAGTGTTTATCGTTGGGTCTGGTAACATATTAATTGTTGCATGACTTGATGACACCTGTGTTCTTTTTAAAAAAATGTAATTTATTTGACAAATATTTCTTCACACACTGTCATAATAACTAGAAGAAGAGACTTGCAGGGTGAAACTGTCCCCTGACTTGCATCGATTTAGTGATTAGTGTCATGTTCATCTTTAATTTTGTAATTCATATGCATTAACCTGAAAATGTTCTTGCAATTTTCTTTTCCTAGATCAGTTTCAAAGTACAAAAGCAGCTTCTGTTCATCTCAGGGAATCTGAGAGCAACTGTCTCTTGTAGGGCCCTAAACAAGAAGGAGGTGGACTGGGAATCTCTAAAGAGTATTTAAATTATTAAATTTATCATTTGTTCAAATCTGTGATTAAAATAGTATTTATCTGGTTTACTTCAACTGTTTGAAGAATTTTAATATAGTTATTCAGTCCAAAACCCAAAAACCTTCAACTATCTCTGCACGACCTAATTGTTGTAGTTGGTACATAAGTAGTGTGGTCCAGTTCTAATCTTGTTTGCTTTAGTTATAGGCTGGCCCAGTTTCACTGACTGTAAGGAAATTAATCTCTGTTTTACAGTACTTTGTACAGCTTATTGCACCCTGCACCATCTGTGTGCTCTTGCTTGCACTCTGTCACACTAACATAGACTCATTTTAGGACAGAGATGGGTAGATCAGACTGAAACGATAGAAGCAAAGTCATATCCAGGCAGCAGTGCTGAGTTAAGTGGAGATCTGGGGGTGATTACTGCAGTGCTGTGCCTGAACTTCTGTGGCTGTGCCACGCAGCACTCTGCACCGGTGTCCAGGCTCTTCTCTTCACCAGGACACCTCCAGGCACCTGAAGACATCATGTTGCGATGAGCAGATATCATGTACTGTTTAATTTCCTTGTTTAGTTTTGATGGTTTTAATCCAAAAGCTATTCTTGTTATACATGTGCCTTCACGTATTCCTGTTCTTGATAACACACACATCCTCTTGCCATCTAAAATTAACAGGTTTGTGGTTGGCACCATCTCCACTCTGCTGGAGTTAAGGCTCTTTGCTGTAGAATGCCATGGGCAGGACTGGCTCTTTCGGGGAGCTGAAAATGGGGTTCACCCAAAGTGCTGGTGGAAATGGTAAAAGGGTCTGTGAGCACTTATTATTGAATATTATAATGAAATGCACAGGTTTTTGCCTAGGCTGGTGGCCTCATGGAAGAGCCAAGAGCAAGGGGACCTACTGGTCCTCACTCGGAGGGGGGATGCTGAGAAAAGAGCCTCCGACCCAGGTACCCAATCTGGAAGGCAGCCTCCAGTGCTCACTAGCTGCAAATCAGCCACATGTCCATCGCAGGAGAAAGGGAACTCCTCCAGTCTGTGAACGCAGTTTATTTTGAAATGTGTTATGAACTCTTGCAGTAAATATCCAGCTTCTCTTGTGACACAGTGAACAGGCTCTAATGCAGCCTGGCCAAAGACGCACTGTCCCCTTTCCAGCTCAGATGCCACATGTCCCACGCGGGCGGTGGGAAGGGCGAGCATACCCCTGCTGAAGGGATCCTCTCAGCCAGGCAGGGGAGCTGTGCCTACAGGTTTGGGGCACTGCTGTTCCAGGAAGGATGCTCATCTCGAGGTCAGGTGGGAACAGAGATTTCCTCCTTGTTCTCAGCCATAAATTGTTCTTCTGGAGCAAGGTGGGGAAGCTCAGGTGCAAAAGCTTAACTAGGTTATAAGTTTATCTATCCAACCTGATAAGCTACAGAATATTCCAGAATGTGAAATTTATTTCTTTCATGTGTTAATTGTAAGCAAAACAGCGATTTCAGTCACTGGAGTCTCTCATTTCCTAGATGAGCACTGGCATCAGTCATGCAGTTCCTCAGGTTTTTGCATTGAGCATCTGTGAACTTTTTTCCTAGTGGAACAGTTTCTTACAAATGAAATATTTTATTTGTGTATCAGATCCCTTTTAATAGAATCACGCTCTCTATTCAAGAAAGCAGATCTGATGAAACATCCCATTTCAGTGAGGGCAATTTAGGCTCGACATCAGGAAAACCTAGATAATGATTAAAATAGTGAGGCACTGCTATGGGTTGCCAGGAGAGCTTAAGGAAACTCCATCATGGGAAGTCTTTAAGAATAAGTTTGGCAGCTATTATCAGGAATGATTTACCTGCAATTAATCTTGACTTGGAGCAAGAGAATGGACTGGATTCCTTCTTACTTGTTTTGCATTATTTCCAAGAAATTCTTAAAAAAAACCAAACTGAATTTAGATGGTTCAGTATTACCAAATGTTCCTTCCCCTCTTTCTAAGGGATTTTTTTACTAAATTTCAACTAAACATGCAAACAGTTGAGCACACTTTGTAATTCATGTCACATGTCAAGGTCTAAACTTCTTGAGGATGTAGCTCCATCTCCCTAAATATTTAAATATTTTTCCTTCTACTCCCATTGCTTAATATGTTTGTTGTGTTGCAAACAGCTACCTTGAGTTGCTGTTTCTCCACTCATGCCAAACCTAGGCAATTTTACTGAAAGGAGTCAAGCTGCAGCCACCTTGCAGAGCAAGGCTGAGCCAAGCCTTTTATTTCCGCAAATAAGAATTAGAACAGCAAGCATTTTAAGCAAATATTATTCACCTGAACTTAAAGGAAGAGCTGAGCATCCAGAAAATTACTCATTATGCAGGCGAAGTGCATGCACTACCTTGAAATGTTGTCTTAAGGGATGTTTTATTAAATACATGAATGAACTGACTAACAGCAAAACTGGTGCAGAATGCTGATGGTATCTTCTACCTCTAAAACCTCGATGGAATTTATTATTTGCTTAATTTCTAATTTAGAAAAGCAATGATATTAGTCATTCTTTACATTTGCTCCTCCAAACTCAATGAACATATATTTAACTGCAACTTTATGTATTCAGAATTAGTATTTTAGCCTTGTATATTAAAATGCATTAAGATGCATCCAAAAAAAGATGTAAAATGTACAGATTCCTTCTGTTTGTCTTACTGCAGTGTTGGACAGAAGACAGACAGCAATCTGAAAATAACTGCCTTTCACACCTAAAATTCATATGCATCCTGACTATTCAGAACAACCAAATAGCCCCAGATCAGAACAAATATTGCATGCCCTCTTTTAAACATATTTATCATTCCTTTGAGACATATTATTTTGGCTAATTCCAGTTTAAATATTACTGTTCAGAAGCAAAATCGGTTTACCCTGACAGCAGGGATGAATGTTTATAGCCTCCATCACAAGTTCTGTCAGTGGCCTAACACTACCCAAACACTGTTTGTTGCAGAAACAGGCCACCGAGTTGTCCAATGCACTGGGCAGCTCTTCTGGAGAGCTGCCCATCTGGCACTGAATTGCTCATTAGCAGCGTCTATTCTGTGACGGTGATGGTGGTGATGGATGGATTCCAGGCTTGAGGAATAGAAGCTGTACCTGGTGAAAAGCCAAAGCTGGGGTTGGTGTGTGTGTGGAAGTAGGAAAGTTTAGACATGATTTGTTTAAAGGAGATCACGTGGCTGTGGAAAAGGAGTTTGTTCTTGGTGAGCGCTTGGCTGGCCAGGAGGTGGCCTTTCGGTGGCTTTGCAAGCCTGAGACAATAACCAGTGAAATCTGCAATACTAATAACAGATATACACCAGTTAATATTTCCTGATAGAGCCGGGCCAAAGCTTGAGTTACTTTCCAAATACCCATGACTTTGCAGGTTGGAATTAAAATAGAATATTTATGCAAACCACACAACTGATTTTGGCTGTAGGATGTGAAAAACTTGCCTGATGAGCTTTTGCCAAATAAAGCCACCCTGGGTTTTATTTTGCAGCAGCTTTTCCAGGCGAGGATACTTTTCAGAAAATGAAATCCATTGACCTAGGCCAGGCCAGGAAATGAGGGAAGGGTGCATAAAGGTTATAACCATCTAACTTTTAAAATATTTAAATCCACCCTTATATAAGTTCACTGAATCCAGCGTAGGTTGCTCTTTGACCCTCATGAACTTGCAGCCAAGATCACGTGAGAGCAGAAAAGCTCATTTCTGACCTCAGAACTGTCTCACAGTACTGAAAATCTGCAAAACACTGGAAGGATTAGTAACATTTTATGTGCAAAACCATTTTCTCACTTTTGTTGTTGTGGTGGTGGTTTTGTTTGTTGGGGTTTTTTTGTCAGTAAATGAGCATGTCCAGTAAGTAATTGCCATCCCTAGTCTGCCATCGGGAGCAGGAGGACTGGTACCCAGTACCCTTGGTACTTACAAGATCAGACTTACAAAGATGCTTCATCTCCATGAAGTCCTGTGGTTATCCAAGCTACGTTCAGACCCTTATTTTCTCCATTCACTTCACAATATAGGTCAAGCACGGGGAATCTGTGTAGAAAAAGAACCTGAGTTGATGAGGAAGCAGCTCTCTCCATTTCCAATTCAGACCTTTGATACAGTATTTCTGGCCAAACCAACTGGAGCTAGGCTCTTAAGTGCTCCACCTATCCAGCTTCAGAGCCTTTGAGGCTCCAGCCTTTAAGAAAGCGAAAGAACCAGCCTCTCCCATTATTCCTAACTCATTATTTGTGCACAAGTAACTTGCGCTTCAGCACCTGCTCTGTGAACATCTGCATCCTTGCACAGGCAGCAGAGGTGCACAGAGCTGAGGTTTGAAGGCATCAGGCACGTTGCCCAGTGCCTCATTTCTATGGTTTGCTCACTATAAACATCTTCTAAAGACACTGGAAAGATACATCTGTTTCTTCTAAAGGTCTGTTTGCGTTCAAATTGGAAATACAAGTAGAAGAGGTCTGCAGTTGGGTCACTAAGGTAGCATTCTCCTCCTGGCTGTGGGAAAGCATAGTGGGGATTGCTCTATAAAATCTGCAGCCACACTTTAAATGTTTTTCAGAATTTATCTTCAGCTACTCCTTATCTTTCCAGCTGCAAAAAACTTAAACGTGTGAAAAAAACTTCATCTCTCTTACTTTTTCTTAGTCTCCCTTTTCCCTTTTCTCAGGGTAAAATGCCTCCAGGGAAAAGCGCAAGGAACAACGCAGAAGCTGACGACGTGTCAGTGCCTTACCTCTCGTGAGATGGATGTGCTAGGGCTTTGGCACCACAGAATAGCTAAAGGCAGTCAGATATGGTGAAAGAAATGATGAAACCAGATGTAATAGTGATTGAAACCACTTCTACTGATTCATACTTCTAATGTATTTCTCGGTCCTGGCATTTCATCGCTGTATATTTCTCTCCTGGAATTTGTTATGCTCTGTGTGTGTGACATCACCAGCTGTGGAAATGATTGTGTGGTCACTAAAAACCATAGCTCTAGGTGAGAAATGGGCAGTAGGAACAAAGTATTAATGTGTAGTTTTCTGTTCTTGTACACATCTTATTAGCACAAAGGGAAGGAATGGATTCCATGGAATAATTTTGGTGGGGAGGGACCTCCAGAGGTCTATAGTACATCCTCCCATGCCAGTAAGATCACCTTGCTCGGGGTCTCGCCCAGCGTCAGTCCTTACCTGCAGTGCCTGTGAGCCATTGCTAGCTCCCTGAGACAGCCACAGCTCTTCTTTGCAAACCAAAGACATGCCTGAAAAATGGAAACTTTTAATCATCAGCCTGTCTGAAAGTAGTTACCACCCCCTACAACTGTAAATATATCTTACGAACAGCTAGATTTTCTATATGTCAGAGCTACCTGTCAGTTTCTACCGTACTTAGCAAGCGGGCAGCTTTCTGTCCATAAGCCTCACGTTAGCAAACTGAGCACTCGTCCTTCCTGCTCCACACAGAGATGTGGCCACTGCTTCCCTGGACAGGGTGCTCGTAGGGGACCGAAGGGGAGCCTTGGAAAAGTGCTGAGCTATTTCTTCCCCACCTAGCAGGGACTGGACACCACAGCTAGGCAGCATCCTGCTGAAATTCACTCTTATATGGCTTAGCTTGGCCAAAAGCTTCATGAGCCAGAGCGATGTTTGGGTTTGTGATCATATCCAAAACTGAATTTGTTTTGCCAGGGTTTCGCTATGAAAATTGCTTACAGCTCCATTGACTGGCTGTGCTGCCCCTGCAGCATCAATTCTATCCCTGGCTGACACCTTTGATTTTGGAAGTTGTCTCCATTTTCCAGAGAAAAGTATGTACATTAGCTATTTTTGGATAGCATATATTTAATCTCCTGCAAGAAACAGAGCAATTCACTTGTTCCTTATTTCCAGAGCCATTACGTTTCTCTTGGTGACAGCTCCAAGGAACAGAAATCCTTAGCTTGTTTAATGTCTTCATTTGGGTGATCGAAAGACACCTAACCAAAGATCCGCTTCTGTACCACTGTGAGGAAAATAGCATACAGCACTGTCTAGGTAAAACACCTTCTCTTTCATCTTGGGTAGAAATAATGTTAAAAAGGAACCAGGTTTTGGATGGTTCCTGTATCTGCTTGGAAGCCAAATTAAAACGCTACTGACTGTTCATCATTTTCCCTGGTCATTCTTCTATTTTATGCTTAGTTGAGCATAAACTGTCGTCTTTGCACCATGTAAAGTCTATTTAGACTCTTTGCTCAAGTGAAAAATGAGTTGTTATCTGTGCCAGTACTGAAGCGTTTGGGGAGAAATCTGGGACAGTCGCAGGGGCTGCCAACGGAAATAACCGGTGGAAGATTTGACTGTGTTTAATTGAAAACACATAGAGCAGAGGCATAGATTGTGAGCTGCTTGTGATGGAAAAGTGACTGAAAGTAAGCAGTGACTGGAAAGGGGCTGAAGAACACAGCTTGGGGGATTCTTAAGCCTGTCCACAGATTTGCTCCACACATGGGTACTTGAGAGAGCTGGGCTGCTGGCAAATTGTAGAAGTGCTTGATATTGCTAATAGTTGGAGTGGCCTCTTTCTCAAATCAGAAAATGCAAATCTTGCTGGAGTGTTCCAAGTTCATCAATGTACAGCTTGACAGCAATTGTCCTGATATTCTGATGTGTTTGCAAATTTGCTTAGAAAATAAATAATAAATAATAAAAAAAGGTACAGCAGTGGCTGTCCTGGAAATGCAGGCTGGGCTTTGAGCACGCGTTGGTGGTTGCAGCATGTGCAGGGGCCATTGCTCACTGCAGGGAACACCCCTTTCCTGCGGCGCTGCAGGAAGGATATCCTCACTAGAGCTGAGGCACCACTCACTTAAATACCAGGTTGCACTTGTGGGTTGAGGCTAAGTGCGGGGAACTCCAGATGAGATTAACACCGCTGAGGTGAAAGCAGCGGCAGTCAAGATCTGGATTTGGGTCCAAGGTAAATAACAAGTTGAAACAAGGTAAAGAACATAGGGTCATGCCACTGGAACAGTGTGCAAAAATACCAACTCTGTTACATGCTGGGTACGGATGCAGTAGCTTTAATGAGGAGACTGACAGCTGAGGCACCGGCTAATGCTGTTTGGTCTGGTACAGACTAAATCGTTTATTTATATATAGTACAGATTCTCACATGTAGAGAAAAAGCTTCAGTGTTTAGTCAGCAGTTTTTGGTTAGTTAGTTAAGGGGCTTTTTGTTAATGGCTGCTATTTCAAAAACTGATTGGAAAGCCACAAGACATTTGCAGAAGCTCTCACTTTGGTTGTTACGGATGCAGGCTCACCTGTGACTCAGTATCTTCGGTCTTCCAAAGCAACGCTCGTGGCTGCAGGACACCTCAACGTGTCTCTAAGCTGGTGGTACTATGAGGGTGCCAAGAGCCAACAGGACAAGGGTGGCCCACTGCCCCATGCTGCTATCAAAGCATCTTTGGTAGGTCCTTCTCTGGTCCAGGTCTCTTGCTAAACACCAAAAAGTACAGCCTTGTCTTTCTAACTTCTGTTACCAAACTGCCAGTTAAAGGACCTTTTCAGACCCATTTCTCTCTTCCGCTTTCCAAGGCACATGCCTTGGATCATGCACACAGCCCACAAGCTCCCCGTGGGCTCGTTTACTTTGACTTCGCTCCCTCTTCTACTGTACCTTACACCAGAGCAAGGTGTGTCCTCGAATGCGGATGTGTGGAAAGGTCACCCAACAATGGGACAGTTATTTTTTGAGAGTTTTGATAGCAAATATTTCTTTCTTGCTGGCATCAGCAGCTATAGGATGGAAAAACACACCAAGGAATGTTTTATCATCCCTTAGAAAGTGACACTGTCTATTCAAAACTGTACTCTGCTGAGGAGTTGCGCCGTTGTTTGGGGAGACGAGGAGTTGTTGAATAACCTTTGGATTCCTACCTACACTAGGCAAAGAGTGGAAGATGTTTGTAAAATAACTTTCTCTTTCTGATATCTTTCTTCCCAAACTAAAGAGCTGCTAGTATGGTCAGCACCATTCTATGTCTTCAAAAACCAAATGTGTTGGGACAGACAAGAAATTCAGGGGTGTTTGGGAGCAACATCACTGCATGCTGTTTGTAGCCTGGGTAGGATGGACCTGGAGAAAAATAAATAAAGTAAGCATGGTTTTAAATTCTCACAGAGAAAGTGGAATAGGTTTCTTTTTTTCTCTGACTCCTTTTCTTTCTCTCTCTGTGTCTCAGGTACATGCACAGGGCCATGTTTTTCCAGATTTCTAATTTACTCTAAATCTACCTGATTGACTCAAAGCACTAAAAAGAAAACAAACTTCCATTTCTCTGGTATTTAGCAGCCCTTCAGTGTGGCAGACACCTAACACCTGTGCCATAATGCTAGCACATCTGTTATTAGAAGCAGCTAGCAGTGGGAAATCACAGGCTGTGTATTCTCTATGGTTACCCACAACACAAGAGCTGGAAGATGAAACATTTCAGGCCAGAGGAACAATTCATTACCTCAGAGTCAGAGGAAACACACATCAGGCTTTTTAAAACCATCAAATGTTCATGCTGAACTGTTCACCTGCCTTTGCCCTTTCGGCTGCACCGCTCCCCTCCTCTCGCTACTGGCTGCACGGCAGCTGGCCCCCATCCCGCCTCAGCCTTCCCCTTGTGCCACTTGCCCAGGGTGTCCCCCCTTCCCGGAGCGAGCTGGGGCTGCTGGCTCCCCCAGGCAGTGCCTCCCTCTCCCTCTGACCACAACGCATCCAATTTTCCAACCAGCAATGGACTGTCAAATGTTGGTGACACCTGAAGCTTGTATCCAATGAAATGACCTTCCCATTATGGATTTGCTCTTTGTAATGTAGGAATGTGGCTTTTGTTTCGCTCGTGTTAGCAGAGCAAATTGCAGTATTACAGGAAATTGGTGTGGTTGTTCAGTTGGTGATGAAATCATGTTTAAATCGCATTTAAAAAAACATTAAAGAGGGCTGCTGCTCTACCATGGCAATAAGCACGTCACACCACTCTGATAGGAGGTGACCAATCTATTTTAAAAGGTGCTACAGAGAGCAACTCCATCTAACCTTCCTTAACATCTCAATATTTTACCTGGCTAATCTCTGAATTACAGATGATTCTCATTACCATTCGTAAATCTCAGATACTACACAAGCGGTATTAATTAGCATTTTTCAGTGCACTGGGAGGCGGGAAGTTGAATACTTTGAGGATAACCATTTCATAAACTGTACTTCTGAAGTTGTTCACCTCTTGTGGTCCAAATACTTACAATTTTAGGTCAGGAGGATTGCCAGGCCCTAAGATAGTATGTAAGAGTTATGTTCCTATGTCAAGCCATGTTTCCAGTGATGGGATACCGTTTGCTGGGATTTCTGTCACTGAAAGGTGACGCAAGGCAGAAAAAAATCTTTCTTGCTAAGAAATTATTCTGAAATTTCAGAGGAACAGAAGTATAATGGTCTGAGTTATGTAATTTGCTCCCCCCGCTAAAAAGCCACAACTTAGATGAACAATTTACACCAAAGCACCCAGAATACTTAGAACTGGGACCTGACCTTCCCCCACGGTGGAAAAGGAGAGTAAATTCTGGCTGATTTTAGTTACTTGACTTTTACTGTTTCTTTGCTACAGTTGTACAAAAGTGGTGGTGTTGAGGTTGGAACTGATCCCTGCTCCAAGAATAAATTAGATAATATACACTGATAATTGTTGCTTTGTTGAAAAGCCAAAGAAGGGCTTACATGGTCATCCTGATCTCTAAGTGAGGGGGTTTGACCTGGTACTAAAAGTTAAGCAGAAGAAAAGGCTGTCTCTTAAATAGAGATAGTCTACACAGAAAGCAACAAATCTGACTTCTGTTTGGCTTCTCTCTTGGAGACAATTATTTCTAGAAACACAAATTAATGTACCGGATTAAACCTCACCACAGTGCCTAAGTGAATTCACTTCATATAAAAATACTAGGAAACAAGCTTTTAGCAAGAGTTGCCTGGATTATTCTGGTCTGACCTCTGTATGGGACTTGAAGATGACAGTAACGTGCCTGTTCATTCCCATTCACTGCCCATGCACAAAAGGTGTTTGTCCAGGGCAACAAATTGGAGTGGCTGCTGCAGGCGTGGTCACTGCTCTGTCCTTAGGGAACTACTGGAATTTACACAGAAAGGCCAAATAAATAACATAAACATCTTCCAGTCTTTAATCTTGCTGAATAAAAAGGATCCGGTACTAAATAGTGATATTAATTGGGCATATCAATCTCAAATTATTTGAATGGAAACCATTAAAATCTAAGTGCTTTATTATCAGAGTAGGAAATGGTTTATTTTTCTTTAAAAATAAAGCAGCTCCTCAGAACTTGCATTAGCATTCATTGGGTGTAAGAACTCCTTTTCAAATCCCCAGTGATGTTGCTGGCCGCCTTTAGGTGTTGCTTCCTCAAGCGTCTGACCTGGCACTTTTGGGCAAAGCTCTGAATATGAGGAGTTGTTGCAGCAGTTTTCCATCACAGCCCAGCTTTGCTTTTGCTGCTGAGGTGGGAAATGGCAGTCTCAACCTAATTGTCCCAAAGTTTTCAACCTGTTACTAGGCAAAGGACATTTTGAAATGTCCATCTTTCTCTGAAGTTACCCCAGTGTCCAAGGGAAGAACATTTGATCCCCAGCTTTTCCATCCCTCAGTAGATCCTCCTTCAACTTGTAACGCTTCCCCATACCTATTTCATTAGCAAATACATTTTTCATATCTTTACTGAAAACTATATTAACAATTCATTACTTTGTGTTTTTTGATGTTGTACGGTTGGGGCTTTTTATCAGAAAAGTTGTTCTGTTTGTCCAGACTACGCTCAGTAGTCTCAAATATGTGTTTTATTCTCAAATAAATGTTTAGCTCTGTCCTTGTGTAGCATAGCATGAGCTGTGCATTTCCAGTGCTTTCATGACAAAGCCTTCCTAAAAGTGGTTTCTTGGGATGACACTTGTATAACTACTGATCTTTAGTCATTACAAATACATTTTTTGATAGTAAAAGCAAGCCACAAGACATCTGCCTGTATGTGGTGTGCTTAAACATAAATGGCCACTCTTGTGCTGAGATGTGTTCTGGAACAACTGGAAAAAACCACCCATTTATTCCGTTAGGAGACAAAGGTTTGATTAAGCTGCTTGTTACCGCTTTTGCACTCATGCAATGCAAGAAACTATAATCGTAAATGCATTTGGAATGATATGCAGCTGCATGACTTGATTTTGTTCAAAAAATATCATAAAAATTGCTGAGCAAGGGAAACGTGTACTCTGTGCAAGGGAAAATGGTAGTCTGTGAGTGCTGAGCCATCACTTCTCTCCCAGCATTTTGGATCAGGCTGTTTATGGATCACATTCACCCCTGTGTCAGCAGGTCACTGCCCCTGACGTAGGTCTGTACCACTTCCCAACCCAAAGACCAGCAGCTCGTGACGAGCCGGAGAACAGCGATCCCAGCCGCCTCACAGGCTTGGCCCGTTAGCTCTGTGTGGTCGGTCAAGGACAGTGTCACATTAACGCAGCAAAGAAGAACTCACAGATGTTCAGAGGAGGAAAATAGCTTTATTCTGAGAACCGTATCAATGAACACCAAATGTCAAAGAGTTTTCATAAAGCCCGTGAGCGTGCTCAGTGGTGGTCAAATGGTTGAAAATCATGGTCATCGCAGTTCTCCATGGAAAATGTGCGAGTTGCCGGAAGGCTAGCTCTGCAGAATTAGTGGTATCTTATGGATAGACCACCCAGGCAAACATGCAGAAAACATTTGAGCCAGGTCTACATTACAGACTTTTTCCAGTATAGCTGTGTTGGGCATAGGGATGGTGGCCTGTGATCTCTCATCAGCAGAGCCGTGCTAGCAGAAGCATGCTTTTTTGAAAATGTGTAAGAAGAAATTTACTTTTATTTTCATTGGAATCCTTTAAGTGTCTTTGACAATCATTACCATAGTACTGTTTATATAAGCAGAGGTACCCATATACGAAGCATGGAAATATCACCACATTATAAACACAAGAGCTGGGTTGAGCCTGAGATCCTCTTGAGTATCTATGGGATGTTGCCATTCTGCTGACATATGGTACTGTTTTCTCTCCATAATCTCCTGCAGAAGTAGTTCTGGGCCAACTATTCATACATTCAAATCCCATAAAATATATAGCAGAGTTTATAAAGTTATTAGAACAAAAATGTATTCAGAGATCTCATTTCATTGTACAATTTGTGGCTTCAGCAAAAGAAATCTGTAAACAGATATTTTAGATGAATACAAAACTCTTTTTAGTATTTATTCTGACAGTCCTAATGGTGGATTTCAGCCAAAATGTTTATGCAGCTTCATGCCTTAAGGTTTCTACTTTAGATTTACAGCTGAATGTTTTCATACGTGATGGATGATTATTTAAAACTGCTGCTCTCTCCAGTTCTCAAAATGCCAAAAGGCAGTTTTTGTTGCAACCTATAATTTAAATGTAGAGCCAGATTCTGCGTGCACTTCATGTCAATGTTCGTACACGAGGATCAAATCTTGGAGGCTACCCTACACAAAAATAACAGAAGAACAGAATCGGGTCCTTCAGGGTTCAGTTAAAGAGTAATAAATAATATTAATGTACAGCTACTAAATAATTATGCTTGCTAAAATAATCAAGCTGAGGCACTACCAGAATCGCTATGGCAATTAAAAATCTTCTACATTAAAATTGCTTTCTACAATTGTTGCCTATATATCTAGTACTGGGATCGGAGCTGGGCTGAAAGTCAAATGAAAAAATCTTCATACGGCTCTGACTACATATTAGTGTCTCCAAAATCCAGAGGATGCTTCAGGAGAGAGATGCAAACAATGCAGTAATGACTGGCTTGTCAGTGCAGAGCTAATCACTGCAATTAGCTGAACTTTGTCGAATGGTTAGGCTCAGGTTTGAGCAGACTACCACATACAATATTTGCAACCCTTCGCTGTAAGCAAAGCCCATAATACTCTCCCATGGTGTCAGCAATGACAGCTATTGCCCGTCCTTTGATGTCAATGTTAAATTACTTCATATTCCATCTGCACAAGACAGGCTGATATACAATAATGTGAGAAGTGTGAAAAGAAATAGGTTTTTAAAGTTAATTTAAATGGAGTAGCCTTTTAAAGGCCTAAGGAAATGCTACTGAGCAATGGGGAGCCATTAGTGTAATAATGGAACAGAGGTAGTTATGGAAATTACTATGCTCATTAAACATTTATTCTGAATATAACCCTTTACTCTCCTCATCTATAGAAAATGTAAAACATGCTTTAAAGTGGCTGGTGCACCTGAACTGCTCAAATTACTTTAGTGACTGATAGTGAGTTTACACGAAGGTTAGAATTTCATGATGATTCTTTTCCATTTGCTTGTTTATATCTAACGTAAGTCTAAATAAAGAAGGCAATCGAATTATGAGATTAACACAAATTCTGGTGTACTTTTACTGAGCAACTGATTCCCAGTATATGTCCCTGTAGTTTTGTGGCTACAGGCTTAAGCAGCCATGAAAAATACTGTAATTGCTTTAATGGAGTTTATTCTCAAGACCTTTCAAAATATTGTTTCCAGAACTCACTCTGCTCAGTTTCCTCTGGGTTCTTCAGCCGGGCTTTGTTTCTTACTGAGCCTTTAACTATGCATGTCTAGATGCTAATAAAGGTTACCTGAGTGATAGGAAGGACACTGCATGAGAAATTATGACTTATGAAGGATGATCCTCACGGAAGATGCACATTCCTCCAGTCTGTGCATAGCCTGTAGTAATCAGAAGGAAAGAAAAAAAATATTGTATCATGTATACTCAGCTGTGCAACTAAAACTTCAGAAACTGCAATTTCATGGTAAGCGTCATTCTGCTCTATATTGAGCTTTTGTCTCCATCTCGTTGTAGAACAGCTGTCATTTTGAGCATTAGGACTTGAAAGGACAAACCACTCGTGCACGCGAGTCAAGGCACATGGGCACAGATGGCCCTCGCACTTGGTCTTGCTGAGGTTTGTGGCAGTGCTGAGGACTTGGGAAAGGTGTTAGGAAAATGTGACTCCAGGAGTTTCTTCCTTGACATTACTGAATACAATTTAATGTTAAGTAAATATCTGCATGCGTTTTATTCCAACCTCTGTAACCAAACCCAAACTAAGTCAATAAGACTTTGCCCAAGAACATCTCTTTTGCTTTGGTTCCTAATTTTAACGTTTAGATAAAACTGAAGAGATTTGGTTTTTATCATCATTCTTCATTACTAGTTGGCATCTAACTTTCATGAATGAAAGCAGACTGGCTGTGCTCCCATAGCTAATTTATCTAGGCCAAGTTGAAACATCTGACTATTATTATGTGGCCTTATTGACATACTGGTTAGAGATTCCCTGAACAGAATTGGAAGAGACAATTGTAATATCCTCTTCAACAAAATTTTCCAGGAATACAGGTGTGTGTTTAGGTACAGAGTAAGCTCCATACAAAATTCTACATCAACATCTCAGCCATCCTGCCACAGCAAAGCAGAGGGCAGCAGGGTGGGAAGCCCTTTCCAAGCAGAGGTGCTCTGCTGCCAAGGACATAACCTTGGAGTAGATGCGAACTCCTCACAGCTCTGTGGGATGGCTGGAAGGCGACCTGCAGCTGATGTGGGATGACATGTCAGGTGATGCACTGTGGTGATGTACGGCACCCAGCCGTTACACCAGGCTGCCAGCCCTGGCTTTGCACATTACTGCCATGATCTCTCGAGCTGCTACAGTAAAACCTGGCAGGCATCACAGCCGGGATGCAACGTGCATGTGTTGCCTGTGGAGCCTGGGTGTGTTTGCAAGTTATGGAAAGAATGGCCAGTCCAGGTGTTCTACTGGGAGCACCATACCATTCCCTCCGCTTTTTAAGATGTCAGTGTTGGTCCTTGGAGCAATTCAGCTTTAGGCATAGATTCCCTGGCTTTTCTGCAAGGTTTGGCGTACGCATAGCAAGTTTCCTGACCACCACCCCACAGCTTCTCCTCACTCGTCTACCCGTGTCCCACCTCTGTGCTTTGGGATGAGGGCTGAAGGCAGCCAGCAGTCTGTGGGAGACGGGCTGCTGTTGCTTGCCTATGTGCAATGTGAGACACATTTCATGGGTTCCAGATATTTGAGCTAGACATTTCTTAACTTGATGATACTCTGGTTTTCATAAGTTTGAGTTTTTCTCATGTTTTGGGAGTTTTGTCATCTTGATTTATTTTCTGGGTTTAAAAGGTTTGAACTTGTATATTCATCTTTAGGTTTGTGCCTGTCTGCTCAGCACTTCACTGAGCTGCTTCAATATTTTTTCTTCATAGAATACTATGCTGGAGTAAACGTAAAGACGGCAAAACCCTCTTGAGGCAGTTTGGTTTATTCAAAAAGAAAAATGTGGCAGCAAATTTTCAAAAATGCTGCTGTGGGAAAGAAGGGAACAGTCTCTCTTTTGGAAATCTCTTGCACAAATGATCTAAGTGATGCGATCAATAACCTATTCCCATGATGTCCTTCTCCTACAAGAATCTGCAATAGCACTGCCAATGGTCTGGTATGTGGGGAATCAGATACACAGAAATGTTTTTTAAGAGGTGTGTGAAGAAATCCATCCACTCCAATACAGTGGTTTAATCTAAAAGAGGAGACAAATATTGCTGGAAACAGTAATGCAGCGAGGTGTGAATAGGACCGTTCATCTCAATGGTCGTTCTCATCTCCCTCTTCCCCGGCACCAGTGGAGGGTCTGCAGTAGGACATGTCCTTCTCCAGGCCTCATCTCAGCATCATCTCTGCCTTTGATGCTGTTTGTGTAGTGCCTGTTTCTGATTCCCTGCCCAGAAGAGCAGATTTACAGTGGATAGGTAAAGACTGTGCAGCTAAGAGGTTTATTACTTCTTCCATCAAGCACATGCTAACCATGGTGACTGAAAGATTATGAAAGAGGCAACAGCTTCCTCTCCCCAACTCCTTCTGTTCCTGAGTGCCAGAAGGCAGGAGCACGTCTGGGGAAAATGCTTAGTGCTGCTGCCTGAGCATCTGCTATCTGCTGCTGTTCGCAGTAAAGAGAAGATCCTGGAAGAGACTGACTGCATGGACGGTCTGCTGCTGCCTTGATGCAGTCGCTTGCAGGGCACTTATTTTTAATACAGAGCTTAGTACCTGGTCTGAATTGTCCACAACAGTCAAATTTGTTTTAAACCCTTTATTCTTTGACCAATGAAGACTGTAGAAACTATTCATTTCCTTTTATTTCCCGCACCCCCACCCCCACTCCCAGCTGTTTGATACTGCTCCAGTACCAAGTAATTCTGGCAACTCAGTCTAAGAAAGGGAAAGTGCAAGGTCTCATCTTCACAACTGCATTTTGGGGTCAGTTCTTCAGCTTTGCAAAAATGCAGCTCAGGAACATTCACAGATTTCTTCTGCCAGAAGAGCTTTGTGGCAGTAACTTCATATAGCCAGGGAAACATTCAGAGGAGATAAATCACCACCGCCACTCTGACAGCAAATATCCATCTTCAGCCCAGACCACTTAATGGCCGTGAGCTAATCTTCATCATAAATACCATTTCCAATTTTCCTTCAAACAGGTGGAATGTCAAATGGTGAATGTTGGCCAGCTGAAATTATTTTGATCTTCATCAGAACCACAGTTTGAGGTCTAGGTCTAAGGGCAAAGACAAAGATTAAGTATCATCCTGCAGAAAAGTGATGTATTTGTTTTGGGGGAAGAAAGGAATGGAACTCCTTACTTCCAAGACCCCTAGCTGAAATTATTACAAGTCTAGGACTTTAAGTCTGCTCCATAGCCAGCTGAAACACACAGGTTTTCAAAGCATCCAAAGCAGATACCCAAATTTTAGACAACTGCAAAAAGTGATCCTGGATCCAAACAAAGAGGGACTTCCAGATCCAGGGCAGATGTTGTGCCCTCACTCCTCATCTCCAGCCTGCTAACGTCAGCATTAGCTTTGCGAGCACAAGCCTCGCAGGGACTGTCTGGCATTACTTGGGGTGGCCAGTCCCCACAGACACCCATCTCTGCTCACCACATTGACAGAAGGATGGGATGCTCCCTGCAGAGAGACAGCAGCCCTGCATGCCTGGCCTCCAGCCAGTCCCTTGGCCTCCTGCCTCAGTTTCCCAGCTGTGCTAGCAGCAGGAGGAGGCTGGGAGGGTTTCATATCAGTCTGATTCAGGCACTGGAAGAAGGAGCAGAAGATTCACACTGAGCACTATCATAATGTTCAGTAATTGAAGTACCAAAGGTACTCGCAATCTGAGGTCTGCAGACAGGCAGTTCTGACACCCAGCTGCGGGGAGCGAGCACGCGGGTACATTGGCTGCTAGTACTCTTTGGAGAAAACTTATCAGTACACAACTCTCCGATTACCTTGCCTGCCTGGCTGAATCATTGAACATAGCATTCAGTTGTTCAGGTGCTGCAGTTCTCCAACTTATAATTTTCTTTTATGCCATTATATTTTTTATATCCTTTCCCCTAGTCCCCTATGATCTCATCCAAAATTAACCGACATTGTGTTTCCTAGCCTTTTAACAACTATTAGAGTGGCTTTACCAAATGATTGCTAAAAAAGACTTTCAAGCTTCCCAAACATAATCACGTATTAAAAGAATAAAGGAAATAGCATGCTGTGCTAGAATGACTTCATAGGCTTATTTCTTTCTACCAATTAATGGCTTTGAATCAAGCTGTAATTGAGCAGTGACTAATACTGAAGGCAGAGGTTGTCTTCTCTCTCTTATTTAGATCTTGTGCATCACTTTTATAAAAAATAATAATGATAATGATAATAATAATAACAACAACAATAACAGTAATAACCATAATAATACTCATAATCATACCGTATTGTGGTTTTTTGAAGGACTTAAATTTGTTTATTAAAATTACTCTACCAATCCATAAGGGCTCTTAGGAAGCCAGCACGGTTTAGGAGGTATGGGATTCAAATCAGGATTAAGAAATGTAAGGGAGAACCAGATGAGAGAGCCAAACTGGTGGGACAGCTCGCTGCTGCCAGAATGGGCAGCTGTGCTCCCTTCCTTGCTGTGCCTGGGTGCGCACCCCACAGCACCCCGGGGCATGTCCCTCAGTGCCCCTGGGCAGCGGGGAGCAGGGAAGTGGAGAGGAGTGACCAAAGCCGGGGCTAGGCGGGAGGTTCACCCTACCTGCCCTCTCTTGGCTGTAGCACCTGCCTGAACCGCAGGCTCTACCCTGGGACGTGGCTGCGGGTTGTTTCTTCCAGCAAGCCATGGTGTGCTTGGTGCCTTAGTGCCCTCATCCACAACCTGTTGTTACCAGTAAAAGCCAGACCAAAGGGCAGGGTAGCGCCCTGGTGCCTAGTTCTGGCAGATCCCCACATTACTGGTCCCGTTTTATGGATGTGGGGAGCAAAACACAAAGATTCAGTGACTGACCTGAAGCCACAGCTCCCAGCATCCCTCCAGCTACACCAGTCAGTGCTCTAACCCTGCCCCTGTCCTCTTCACCCCCCATCCCAGTCCCCTCTCGGCTTTCTGTGCCACTAGGCTGTGAGCCAGCACAGCAACACCTCCAGCCGGACAGTAACCCTGGGCAGGAGAGGTGATCTTCTGCCAAATCACCTCCCTTGTCCAGGCTCCTCTGGGGTTACGCGGGTGCCGGTGCCAGTCTGAGCAAGCTGCCATTACTGTGCACCCTGCCACAGCTCACGGGGAGAGCGCGTGGTCCCTGACACAGGCCACCATTTGGGATGTGGATGCGCGCATCCTTCATCATGCAGACAGGTAGATAGGCAGAGGGGAACAGGTGTTGCTTCTCAGAACAAGACCTTTGGAGACCTCCTTTAGCAAGGCAAAGGGGTTCTCAGTTTCTGCAGATGTATGTGTTGTTTATAAATACGTGATGTACTTAGAGAAGTGCTGTTCAATTTACCAATAATGCTGTATTTATTTTTCCCAATTGTATCTAGTCACCAAGTCATAATTCTGCAGCCGATTGGCTGGCTGCAATGGTTTCTCAGGAAACTGGCAATTAAGGAGCAGGAAAAACGTCTGTGAGTCATAGATACTTATAAACAAGCAGAAGAGATTGATTCGGCTGCAACAATCACCGCCCAGACACGGCGAGGTCCCTGACCACAGTCCGTGCTCCACATGGGCAGCGTCAGCTTGGGGAGCAGGCACCACCACCCTGCTCAAAGGAGCAGCTGCCCCATCCACGCCATTTTGGGGTTAATGACCTGCGTTTTGGTCCATTCCCAGCCCTGACATGGTGACCATCATCAATACCATCACACTGCTTCCCCCTGTGCAGCCACTGCAAGGCCCATGTGTTTTCTGCCCTCCCAGTTGCAGGCAGGGAACCAGATGGTGCCTGCTGTTCCACAGATTTGAGAAAGGAAAGAAAAGGGCACTGATGGTCCCTTGGCCATTACGCTGCACTTCTGCTAGAAGAGAGGATTCTCTTTGCCCTGGACCCTTCCCCTTTGCCTGTGGGGCCATGCAGGCAGCAGCAAGGCTGGAAGATACTCGGCCAGGCTGTTGATGCTTCCCTGTCACAGTCAACCTGGTGGCAGGAACATTCTGGAAGGGAGGTGTCCTGAGGAAACCTCATCTCCCTGCTCTCTCCCAAGCCCCCAGCTCCCCACATGGCTTAGCAGTCATTTACATGTGCACTTCATTTTTGGTAGAAAGTTTCATACTGCTCTGCGCTACCTGAAGCTTTCTCATCCCCACCTCTGGAAATGTAAGTCCTCGGATGGGAGTCAGGCACCATCCTGCCTGTGAGGCGAGGGTGCCATCCCCAGCACCCACTGCACAGGGCTGGGCAGGGGAACCCTCCTCCCACCCGTGGGAGATCCATCCCCTGCCCCTCTGCACGGCGCACGCTGCTCCAGCCATGCTTTCTCTTCCTTCCTCCTCCTTTCAGCTCTACTAAGCGGCAACAAGGGAGTGAGAAAAGCCAGGGGCCTCACAAAATTATCCAAAAACTAACAAAAACAAACCAAAAAGAAGCCATAACAAAATAAAACACAAGACCTATGCCAAGCCTGTGAGGAGCACGCTGGGGCAGCAGCCCACAGCGGGCAAACAGCACCATGGGGGTGGCCATGGGCACCAGCCCAGGGATGCTGTGCTGCAACGGTGAGACCCCGCACACAGTGAGGCATCAGCGGGGGCGAGACGGGAAACTGCGACTGCATTTTAACAGCTCTTCTGCTGTTTAATACGTATCTATCAGAAAAGCAATTCTGTGCTGAAATACTCTGTCTGATGTCATATGAGGAGTTGGTGATAGAACCAGAAATAGATTCCCATATTGGTAATGCCTTGTGGCATGCTGCTTTGTACGGTGTTACAGTCACAGGCTTGCTCTCTTTTCTTGTCTTTTATCCCCTGGTTTTCAGGACTTCCAGAATATTTTCTTTTCTTTTTTTTTCTTAACCTGTCTTTCAGCACTGCATACAGCATAATTACTATTAGCTGTCCCATTATCTGCATCACACATTCTTACACACTTTACTCTGAAATATAAAAAATCTTATTTCATATTAAAGCCGATCTAGAATTTTGATTTAATAAATTGGACCATGCTCAAGGAAATCAGAATGAAATATCAGCTTGCTAAGTTTCATATCAGCACCTTTCTGATAGGTATAATATGGCAATTTCTGGTGAATAAATTATCAGAAAAATTTATATGCTGTGTCTATCAGATAGAAATTACAACCTACTCTCAAAGGATGGATTTTTTTCTTATTATTCTTCTATACCACTGTGAAATTAATTATGCTATTTGGTGTGGGAATTTATGAAAAAGACACAGGGGGTGATTCTTAGGGAATAATTTTATTAATGTTACTTCAACCATCTAAATAAACACAAGGGATTAATTTTAGAGGGAGGTATAGCCATCAAATGCTTTGATTCTGCCTATCAACTCTTTCCCACTTCAAAGTCTCATCTTCATTATTTAGCACCAGCTCTCATCTTTATCATTTTTTTTTAAATGCTCTCTTCTGCTCAGCAGTTTTGATATATTTTCTTAAGTGGGTTGTTTTTTCCACTGGCTCTTGTTGAACTGCATCATTATTCTGCATCTTAACGGCACTCTAATCTTCTTCCTAATTACATGTAATGAGTATTTTGGAGTTGACAGAAGTACATCAAGACCTAAATGACTAAATCTAGTCTTCCAATTACATTCTATTAGCTCAGATGGTTGGCATCTAGCAGGTATAAAAACAGGTATTATTAAAATCCTCCAGTCTTCCCTTGGTATTTAATCTACCCCACATTGTGTTTACACCATTATATCAACAACAGACTTCTCTGCCCAAGCGAAAGATTTGCAGAGTTAGATCAGAGTACTTAGTGCAAAGTCCTGCCTGTGTTGGAGATGAAACTGAAGACAACTGACTTCACTGGAACTGGAGTTTACTCCTCAGCTGTGAAGTTCTGCACCAATCAGATATGTCCATAATAGATGAAGGTGCTAAAAATGGTGATCCTCAAGTGTGCACTTAGCATTTTTTAGGATAAGCATCTTTTTTTTCCTATTTCTTATTGAAAAGAAACAAATTTTGTTCATTCTCAGACTGAAAGGTGGACGTTTTACTCTTATTTTATTATCACATTAGCAAATATTGTATTACTTATGACCGCTTTCCAGAAGCGCTGGTTATAATGTAAATGTAGGAAAGGTCTTTTAGCATGGTAGTTTTTCCTTCCATCCATTGCAGTCCTTCGAAGTTTCTTAGCTGGTGATGAAGCTGTGGGTCAACACAGAGTGCACTGCAGTATCTACCACTCAGAACTGGACAAACTCTGGAGGTTATTAATTCCATGTTAAGAAGGAGTTTTGAGCTGATGTTGAGCCCAAGCCACAGCGTTTGCATCCAAGGTCTCCCAAGGCCAGGAGTTTGGGTTTGGGCTGAAGCTCCTCTGACTTTGGAATCCAAATGTAAAAATGGTTCATAGGGTTCATGTCACCAGCAAGGTGACATTGTCCTCACCTTCTTCCCAGTCTTCTGCTTTTCTTCTTCATTTGCAGCACTATGCAATGTGGTTGAGATGTTGAAAAAGTATCACCCACCAGAAAGATGACAGCTACGGAACAAGATTTAAATATTTCATCATGTCCATAAGTCACTATTTTTATGTCTTCAAGAAAGTCTCAGATGTTTATGTCTTCATAGCCAGGAGAAATGTAATGTAACGTGCTACCGTCACCAGTCCCCACTTCAGACTGGCCTCACAAACTGTTTGGAATTGATTCACTGAACTCAGCATTAAACACAAGTCAAGGCATAGCTTTATTGTGTATTATGGTGTTGAAAACCATTAAGACATGAAGAGGTCTGACCCAGACCCGTTCAGCTGCCTTCACTGTTCCCAGAAAGAGTTTGCAGATGAGCAGCCAAGTACACATTAATTTCCAGCTGTTTGCTGTCTCTTCCCCCCCAAAAGCCATATACTCTGCTTCCAATCACTCAGGAGTACCATCTCATTTCAGTAGGAGTCATCCCAGCAACCTTCAGATAGTCTGGAAAGTCATTTCCCACACAAAATGTTGAAAGAACATGTCCGATTAGATGTGCTCCCTGGTGAAGTGCCATTTTGAAGCAGAAACATGATCAGACTAAGGGACTGCACATTAGCTGCTTGAGTGGTGGAAATGAAACCTGTTAACAGTTCTGCTGTTCCTCACAGAAAAATGGCCCCAGTGCAATTTAACCCAGCTGATCTTTCCTAAAGACAATTATAGGATGCAAATATTTATAAATCACCAATTTATTTTATGCCTATTGATATGTTAAACATGATCTCTGTGTTTCCAATACAGCTTGGACAAATGCTGCCCATTACCTCCTTTCCCTGGCTGGGCTGAGGTGGGGGTGCGGAGAAAGGCTCTTTGTCCCGGCTGCGATCCAGCCCAGATGCGCCTCTGGGAAGCTGAGCTGTCGGCGAGGCCACCCTTACACATTGCTCACATCAGGCTGTCTGGGATCAGTGATGCTTTCCCCACTGCCTGCCTGTCTCTCAGGCTCTGCCGTTCCTGGCCGCAGATGTAGGCAGGAGTGCCCTGCATTTTTGGAGGAGGATGATGATATCCTCTTCCTTAAACTTGTAGTGATGCACTGGGAAAACTGGACCAAAAAAAACCATTCACAGCTCCAGATATTGAAAAGCAATGAAAACAAACCAAACACAGAGATGTGGCACTGAGGGACACGGTTTAGTGGAGGGCTTGGCAGTGCCGGGTTAATGGTTGGACTCTGTGATTTCAGAGGTCCTTCCCAACCTAAATGATTCTGTGACTCTGTGATTTGAAACGATTCACTAACTTCCAGTTTCACCAACTCCTTCCTCTCCCTCCCTCTGCCCACCCTGCACTAGCACAGCTCTCCAGCCCCTTTCTGCTGTCATTTCCATCACTTCTCACCCTGGGCTGTTGAGTGGCCTTCCTGGACGAGGCAACTCTCCATCTCCCTCCTCTGCAAGCCAGAAGTAATGCCATGTTGTCATTTCTTATATATTACCATTTATGCAGTTATTTGAGGACCTGTGTGAATGTAAATTGTATTTATATAAAGGAAAATATAATAAATATAAATCACACAACTAACATTGTGTCATTAAACTGCCATTTCAAGATCTGCCCTGGGCTACTGAGTGGTATCCTGCCACTAGTGCAGAAAAGATGGGGAATTATAATATAAACTGAGATAAGACATTAGATTGTAAATGGGTTGTAAATCCTAAATGTTATGAACAGTAAGATCTCTCACCCTGGTTCAGATTTTATGTATTTCACACACATTGTTTTCTTTCTTCCTGTACATTTCTATATAATTTTTAGCTATCAGCTTCCCACTGCGATGGGGGAAGTGACCCCTGCCTCCGAGCCATTTGCCCACAGCGGCGTTTCGCACCCAGTGGTGCTGGTGGGAGGGTGCTAGCACAGCACTGCTTCAGCAGAAAAGGGGAGTGCTGGTCTTATGCTCACTTTTTACCTTTTCTTCAGAGGGTGGTGTTGGCTACAGCATAAGATCATGAAGTGGGTGGAGAATCTCCTTTGCCTGAAGCTTCTGGGCGCTGAGGTCTGACATCGACCACTGAAAATACCAGATCTGAGATCAAAGGTGGGAGATGAGTGGCAATAATTACACAGAGCAAGCACCAGCTAAATGAGCCTACCTGAAGGGTGCCCGGGCTGGTGGCCTGGCCCCGGAGGCTGGCAGCACAGCCAGAGCATGAGGTGAGACATCGGGGGCAGGAAAACCAGTCTGGGATTTGGGTGCTGAACATACCCACACTGGAAGTGTTCATAAATACTTCTGTTTCTGCAGAAACGGTCAGCCTTAGCTGACAGACACAAAACCCATCTTCTGGTCCTTTGTAACAACTCTCACCCTCCCTTTTCCTCCCCCAAACCAGAGAACTGCCAGCTCCAGATGCCTCAGGGAACACAGCCAGGCTGTCAGCAAGGCAAAGGGCTGGGGCATATCCATGTCGCTGAGGATTGCCATTGACTTGGAACTGGACACTTCAGAGACAGTGTGATTTATATATCCTGTCTGAAATAATGGTTTCAGCAGAAGAAAAGCACCTATTGAAATTGCTGCTGTCACTTCTGCTTCCTGTTTATAACGCTGGATTCGGTTACACAGATGTCAGCGGTGGCATCACAAACGTAGCATCTGCACTGGCTTCAGGTAGGGGAGAAAATAAGAGAACATGAGCTCTCAAATCACATTTTGGTGCCAATATCTTCCTTAGCAATAAGGGAAAGAAGAAAAACAATTTCAGAAAAAACTGCAGTTATAAGCCACAGTTGCTTCTGAAGCAGAACAATTATTGTTGCTATAAAAGAACCTGTGATGCATCATCTGCTCCTTAACAACTCCTGCGAGAGAAGGAGGGTTATCAGGGGACTCAAGGGGAGCGAATCTCTAACCCCAATCTTTAATAAAGTAGCTGGAAAGAAATCAGGAAATTATACACTTGTAGGGTTGATCTCAATGGTAAATACGAGGCTACAGAAATTAATAAAGGATGAGGTCACACAACAGCTGGAGGAGTTTGAGTTGGTTTTAAAAAGTAGTCCAGATGGCTTTTCTAATTTATTATTTAAAGGAATAAAGTCTTACCTGACAAAACTGTAAGAACGTTCTTAGCAGCTGAGAGTGGAAACAAGGAGAGATGAGAAGCGACAAAGCATGGGTCAGAAGACAACCTAATATTCCCAAAGCCAGCGAGCGGACGGCTGAAGGGCGGGATCGTGGAAGGGGTGACACATCAGGGCCCCATCGTGATGTGCACTTGCACACGGCCACAGGAGTTTAACCAGCCCAGGGACAATTTATGCAGCTCTGTTGATGGCAATCATGAGAAAGGAAACTTCTGTTGTATTTTGGGTGCATAAACCCCTTCATTGCCCTTCCCACCCCCACCCCGCGCCTGAGCAGCGGTCAGCCCGAGCTGAGCACCACCAAGTGTCCGGTGGTGGCTGGGCAGACGAAGGGCACCCTCGAGCCCAGGCACCCCGTCTGCAGGGCTCGCTGGGGTGCTGGGAGGCTTGTTCCCCTGCAAACACTTCTGAGGGTCACACAAGGCCAGGGAACATGAGAGTGATTGCATATACATTTGTGAAGAACTTCTGGCTGGTTTTCAGTGAGCGCCACAGCAAAAGTGCCTGTTGTACTGGGAGGGGTTTACAGACTGTCCTGTGTAGCTGGATCCTTACCCAAGATGAGCTCGCCTTTGAGGTTGGAGCCAACTGGTATATACTCGCTCACATAAGGGTTAGATTTGGGACTGAGCAGTCATCCCAAATGACAGGAACACGGACTGGATCCAGGAGGTATAATCTGCAGACAAAAGTCGTTTTGAGCTGAGGTCAATGCTATGGTCAGGTTTCAGTAGCCACTAGCTCCAGGTGGATGTTGGCTGCTTTGGAGGCCACGAGGTCAGCCCTGAGCTGGCCCTTGGGGCACGACACATGTTTGCAATCAATAACACGTGCCTTGGGAGTGAAGGGATGGAGCTACCTGGGGAGCTCTGGATGGCAGGCACCAGTGGGATGGGCATGAAGGCTTGGGAGTGAGCAGGCACGCAGGGCTGGGCTGACGCTCCCGCATCTCACCGAGTGCTTTGCGAGACTTGACACTAAGTGCTCCAGTACAGAAAACCTTAAAATCACTGATTAGTTCTGAAAATTGAGGGGCTAGAAATTGTGTAAATAGAAGAAGGTGACTTGACAACATGGTTTAATTTCCCACAATATCCCATAAGATGTTCAACAAGGAAGGAGAAATCTCAGGATTTGCAGAGACTGGATCTGCACCATGGTAGACAACACTGAGAGGAGTACTTTGTGCTGGGAATGTGGGCAAAACAGTGGCCATGCATCCATCGTGAAAATGGTCTGTCAGCAAGGTGCGTCTCTATTTTCTGACTTGATACTTACCCATGTTTAGCCTCAGGATGGCCAACTTGTGAGATTTTATCATGAATTTCAGGGTAATGTCTTCCTTAGCTGTATTTCCAAGACTCACATAATACATACATTTCTTTTGGTTTTAATACAATGTGTTGTTTTAACATATTACTTCAGCCCATAAATTGCAGTAAAATATTTGTGACTGGGAAATGCAACAGAAAAGAAATTGCAGAAGGTTTTGACAACTGGGTGGTCTGTTGGTAAGACACTGCCTAACCCTGCCGAGTTAGCCGTCCTGCAGCTTGCGCATTTTCCATAGAGAACTTCTGGTGAGCTTTCAGCACTGAGCTAATACTGAACTGGTGTGAGCAAGCTCTGTCGATGGGAATGAGGTTTTACAAACCTTGGATTCTCCTGTAGCAGAGTGTCTTGACCTCGATCTGTCAAAGGACCATCTGACTGTTTAGGGAGAAAAAAAGTGGATCACCCTCAGACTCCTTATTGTTTTGCTGTTGAAAGCAATGTGATAAGAAAATTAAGTTTTCAGCATTCAGTGAACAAATTGTTATTGTTTTAAAGTATCATAACAGTACTGTGGTAATTGCAAAGGCTGTAATTAGTCACTGAGAACTGCTGGAAACGGCACCTAACATTGCATGTGTGCAGGCACAGACATGCATCTGCCAATCTACACATGTGTGCTTTTTTAAAAAAAAAGCGTGCTATTTTTCAGCTTATTTCTAATGCCTAATAAACTTTTGCATAACACCGATATTTAGGGAATGGACTTTATCGTTCTGGTTTTCCACAGCTGTTTATCTGTTTTCTGTTGGTCAGTTTTGACCAGACAAGCTGCCACATGCTGACTGATTTCAAAGTCCCTGTATAACAACCCAGTAGTAAATATTCAAATCAATTAGCTGGAGAGTCATTCTGTTGGGCTCTTTGTCATTATCTCCAGCTTGCTCTGTCTGCACATACTCAACTTTTTGAGCTGGGAACCGGCAGCCAGGTGACCCAGCCGGGCCTGAAATGCCTTCGTTTTTTCATGTCACAAAGTAGCACAGCATCGTTTCAGCTCTCCTTTTCCCCAACCTACGCACGTGTCCTAACTGGAAACCATGCTGTTCTCCAATTCGTTTGCTAGTTACCCCTTTGCTGGCTCGCTCTGAGTTTTGAACACAATTGCTTCCATTCTGGATCTTGCTTTACCTCCTCCTGCCCTGCCTGATCCAGCCCCAACCCCATGGCTTGACTCCCAAAACCAAGTCAGCAAAACGCCATCACACCGCCGTGTCTGTAGCTCTGCGATGTGTGTGCACATGCATGTGTATACATTTATGTATCCATTTAAGTTAGAATTTCTCATTGGAAATAGACTGATTCTAGGTAATTCTTTTAACCTTACCTTTTGTTATCAAAATTATAATTTTAGTTTTTCTTTTCATTCTTTGCTCCTCGTTCCTGTTAAATTATACACAGGGGGAACAAAAAAGGAAAAGCCCCAACATTTGATCAGTCACCCACAGATTTCAAACCAGTACAACCTTTGAAGCTTATACAAAGAATCTTATTTTTATTTTTTTCTTTCCATTAAAAAACTGACATATAGATGTCATGTCCCTCTTTTGATTTTCCTTTTATTTTCATCCGTGCTTCTATTCTTTCTTTTCTCTAGTAAATAATGACAATTTACAACATTTATTTTTTTTAACTCATTGTCAGTTCATTACATCACAATGCAAATATTTTTAAGGTTAGGCTACAATGTGCACAGGTGCAAATAGTTAACAAATAGATTTGTTTATTAGCATCTAAAGATGTCCTCTCCAAACAGATTTTCTCAGGGACATTTACTAATTTTATTGCCGAGTTACCAAAGTGTTCGTTCTTTCTTTAGGAGAAAAAAAGTGCAAGAAGGAATACTGAAGAGTCACTTATTTCCAGTGACATCATCTATCTTTCCTAAATCAGTAGCAGGTCACATTGGCTCAAAAAGAGTTCTCCTTATACTTCCAGTCCAAATGAATCTTAGCTGTGAAAAGTAGTATTGTTAAAGTATGATTTGGAAATGCTGTGAAAAATAAAAAGGGAAGCAGGCAGAGGTTCAGCCTGGAGAGGCAGTTCATACTGCTCTGTGTGGCTGCAAATGCATTTTTTTTCTCCACCATTTTTGAGAATATTGAACAAGTCAGGAATTATTACAGTAATGTCCCTGTCATTCTGAATAATACATGAACAAAATTAGTTACTCTTCATTCAGACTGAAGCAATTATTTCATGTCTCCTTGCATGAGGCCATGTGTAACCTATTTCTGCGTGCTGCAGACAGGGCCTTAAAGGATGGTGAAATAACAGCTGGGACTAATTGGAATTATGGTTGACTTGATTCACTATGTTTATTTATTTATTTGTGTGTGTGCAGGAAGGGGAGTAAAGTATAATTCAGTATGCAAAATACTTAAAGGGAAAAGAACAGTAGCAATTCTGTTGTGCGCAATGCATGTAAGCTTTGCTGGTTTAGTTAAACTTTCAGCACAAAGACCATCCAGCCTTCTATCCTGTAGCTTATCACCCTACTAATGCAGGTCACTTTCTGTATGCAGTATCTGTCCTCTCCACACCTTTAAAACTGAACTACACGGCTGCACCTTTGCAAGGCACTAATGCAGAGCTCCAGCAAATCCATCCAGGTACCTGCTAAGACCAGAGGAGAAATGACCTGCTCTCCCATGTGCTCCCGTGGCACAGCATTAGACAGTAACCTCAGCTGAGGAAGAGCTGTATCTTCTAGCCCTCACTCAGCACCAAGCGTGCTGTTTTCAGAGAAAACCCATTTCTTAGGAAATCAAAATTGTTGCATTGTTTATTCATCTGCGTCTAATTATTCATAGGCATAATGGCTCTGAAAATATTCAGGTACCTCAGGCTGCAAACTAAAAGGAGTCCTGGGTGCCTAGGTGCACCGCAACGCCTGAACAGACTGTGGGAGGGCTGGGTCAGACCCCACTCCTGGGGGTGATCAGGTGAACAGGCGAAGTGGTTTTGATCAAGTGGCACTTTCTGGCAAAACCCCCTTTTTTCTCTGAGGACTCCCAGCACCTGGCATTCGGGATCCATGAGCTCTGCTCTGAGCTTTGTCAGTGGTGAAGGTGGTTTGACGCAGAGCCCATCGCTGTGGTACATGAGCACCAGTGTTTATGTCTGGGAATCAGTCCCCGTATTTTGAAAGGAAAATGATACTTGGTGATGTTGTGGGGGTGTGCAGAGGATTAATGTTTATAGGATGTTTCCAAAATGCTGTAGCCTCCTCGTTATAAATAGGTACGAAACCTACTAATGATAGAGTCTGTTCTGAAGGGAGCGCACACTCATTTCAGGATACAGTGGGTTAAAGCAGTGGTTTTTCTGCCCTACTTTTTTTTATAAGATGTGGCAGGATGCTGCTGAAAACGTATAACTCGGTTCGCTGGAAAGAATCCTGTAAGTTGCAGTGAATAAATGCAGAGCGGGGAGTATAAAATATATGTGCTTTTTAATATTTATTCATATATTTAAAAGTCAATACGGTGGCTGAGATGAATGCTAAAAACTTTAATTAAAAACAAAACAACAATGCTCTCTTTCAGTTGCCTTAGCAGCAGTGAAAATGTAGGCAAACATCCTTCTTTCTGAAAAATGATCTTGTTCCTAGCAAATGTTATAACCTCCCTTTCCCAATATATATGTATCATTCTGCTGAAGTGAACCAGAAAATGACACTGGTGCAAAATCCTCCGAAGTCAATACCAGTCTTTCTGCTGATCTTGCTGGACTCCGGATCAGTAGGTGGAAAATTATCTTATTTCATTAATTAGTTGGAAGAAAATTAATCATTTCCTTCTAATGCATGAAATTTTTAATACTAATTTCTCCTCTCCTGGGAAGTATATGCCAGAGTTTTGGATGCACACTCCCATACAGGCAACACCCAGGAGGAGCCTCCACTGGCTGAGCGTGCCTCTCCTCTCAGCCTTTACCACCGCCGGCAGGGCCAGAGGCGCCAGAGCCGGCCTCTGCTGCCAAGGGAAGGAGCATCTTCAACCCCGCTGCGCTGCAACAAGCCCATGCAATCAGGGTACGCTAAACCCTTCTTGTGAAAAACACAACTCATCAGATTAAAACTCTATTAATAGCATATTTTGACACGAAGAGTACCACCAAGCACCATCTGCTCCTTTGACTTCTATTTCTGGGTGGCCACTCCTGTAGGACAAGGCCTCAAGGACAAGAGTCCAAGTACTGTTAGCCTGATGAATAGAGACTTGTTAGAACTTGTAGGGCACAAGCCCTGGGAACAAAGGAACAAGCTAACTGCAGACTCTTGAGCCGTTTTGGTTGAGATGGCAACCAGACGTACAAAGAGCAACAAGTAGCCAGATAAGGGAACGGATAGTGCCGATAAGGAACTTTATTAATTACGAAGGTCACGTAGGAAGAAACCCCCTAATCTTAGAATAGAAATTGTTGCT
This sequence comes from Falco biarmicus, assembly GCF_023638135.1. Lineage (NCBI taxonomy): Eukaryota > Metazoa > Chordata > Aves > Falconiformes > Falconidae > Falco > Falco biarmicus. Next base: position 65,893,282 of record NC_079295.1, read on the forward strand.
ATGACAAGGTAAACTAATCAGTTCCTATTGTTTTAACGGTGTGCCTTAAATGTCAACCAATCAGTGTTTTTTACGCTTAAGATTTAACCAATCAGTGTGTAATATGTAGAAGGTAGAAACATATATAATTGTAAGAAAATCACTAATAAACCGACAACTTGCTTGCATCAAGCTGCATCCCGTCTCTTCATTCGCTGCACGCTCCCACCCTGACTCCACCACTCACCGCGCTCAGCCGCTGCACAGGGCTCAGGTGGGGGGTGAGGGGGGCAGAAGGGCTGGCCGGGACAGCTGGCCGGTGCTTGCTGCAGAGCTGACACCAGGGCCACGGGGCCGCTGGCTGCACGTCTTCCCCATCCCCCTCTCCATGCTCCAGTACCTGGCACGGAGCCACCTTGGTGCCCGCGTGCTGGATGCCACTACATGAAGCTAAAGCAGAGGGTGGGCTCCGGGAGGGCCAGTGGTGCTCTCCCACAAGCTGACAGGCAACAAGTCATGGGGGACATGCCGAGAAGATCCCCTTTTTGTAGGATGGCCACTGTGTGCTGGGAGCTGGGTAGCAGCACTAAGTACCTACAGCTATCCAAAATCCTAGACCCACTAAAACTTTTACCAACCTGTCCAGCATCTTCAGGTCTGGGCGTGGGTATGGTGACCCACCCCTGAGGGCGCAGAGCACAGCTTACATCTGCATTTTAAAGATGCTTTATGGGCTGTCAAGAAGACCTCAGCTCCTGGTCCCTTAACCTGAGCATCAGAATTAGAAACTATTACTGAAGAGTTTTATGAAAATCATCTCAACCCTGACTGTCCATATATATGGCCTGACATAGTCCAACCTTATATAAAGGCTTGCTGCTATGAAAAATAATTTGCATTGGTTCTTTTCCCAAATACATTAATTACAACCTCAATAAGAGCATATGGTATTTGCATTTCCACTTAAATGATGTGTTTTTAAGAGAGCCCTAGAATAGTTGGAGTACTTTATTCCATCCATAGACCTTGGCATTTCCCAGCTCCACAGAGCCTTCCTTATGGAAAAATCGAAGAGTTCCAAAATGAGTTTGCCTTTCCAAAAGGAGACAATACAAATAAAATAGCTGATATAATCCTGATTTCATTCAGGATGTTGGCAACCAGAATAATTAGGCTTTAGGTTGCACTCAATATTGGCAGGTAAAATACCTATTTGCTCATTTTACCTTCAAGTCATGAAGGAATGAGTACTTGCTTTACTTTCTTCAGTTACTTGTCGGCTCTATTCATTATAGATGCACATTTTCTAAGGTAAGCATCCAGTTTTCAGGTCTGTGTTATAATTAAGACTGGGGAAATGTAGAGGGTAGAAGTGCCATTTAGCATCTCTATTCAAATTACTCATATTTCCAAGCAGTTATTCAGAAGGAGCATTTTCAGGAGTATCCAAGTAACTGCATTTTCCTGCCTCCCTTGTAATGACATGTAAAATACAGCCTTCTGCCTTCTACAGGCCACAGCCACCTAGTTACCTGAAGTAAAAAAAGCCACCTTACAGCTCAGTTTTGTGTCCTGTTCATGAAACAACAGAAAATGGGGGCCGTGAAGTTGTGACCACAAGAAACAATTCCCAAACATGGATCTGCATTCTCCTTATGTCCGGATCCCAGGTCATGCCAGCATTAGCATTTCTTCTCAGTTACCTGCACGCCAGTGCCAACACCGATGCTGAGCTGGTGGCAGCCAGGCAGTGGTGGAGGTGGCAGCCGCCAGGGATGTGACCAGGCTCTCCTGGTAGCAGCATGCACTGCTTACACAGGTGGCTACAATCCAGATTTTGTTTTGGGATGGGAATAAAAAGAATGCAATTGTTATCACAAACCATGATCTCATCTAGTGAAAGACCAAGTATTTTCTTGGCTAAACAGAAGGTCTGTTTTGGTGTTCTACTTGCTGAAGCCAATTGAACCTGGCAGCTCTTAGAAAGCCCAAGGAAGGGACCACTGAGACCAGCGGTTCTGAGTGACACCTTTCCTCCTCCTCCTGAGTCAATGCATGTTTATGGGAGACAACTCCAGAGTGAGATGCCAGACAAAGAAGTGCATTTTTTTTATTTAGATTGGACTGCATGTGGTGCGAAAACTAACTTTAAGCACCTGTTCTAGAGGCGCAGTTGGTTTGAGCTCATACAGTCACTGTGAACATACCGCATGCAGAGAGAAAGGCACCGCAGGGGGAGCATCAGATCTGACACCACATGCCTGTGACCCACAGGCACACATGTCTTCAGCTGTTAGCCGTACAGGGGACTGGAGTCACGGTCCACTGTGCTGGTCATCACAGCTCCTTGGGTTGCACACGCTCCATTAAATGTATTTAAAACTTGTGCATAGGATGCAACAACCTGGCTGGTACCTTCCTGACCTACGGGGCACAAATCACTCCAGTCACAGTCACAGGCATGGAGCTCAGCAGGGTCACTTTGGGCATTGTTTTTGGGAGCTCAATAAGCACACGGGCAGCTGCCTGCATTCAGAATCAACGGGGAATAACAAGCAGCTTGTTTCCCTGGTTGGTTCTTTTCTTTAGAAATTACAAGCTAGTGAAATAGCATTAAAATGAGGTTTTGGGCCGAGTAGCTTTGCTAATGTTGCTTAGTGGACTGTCTGAGGAATTGATTGTGCAGGCAAAACTTAACGGTTCTTTCTTAAGAGAAATGAAAACATTCACAATGCAACTCTTCAGTCAAGGATAATTATAATGAAGCTGTTTGTGGTAGCAAACAACTGCTGTTTACTGTCCCTCACAGTCAAGTAGACAATATTTTTTAGCTTATATTAAGGTCTTTCATGCAGCTCAATTACCAGAAATGCATGATGATAAGAAATAAGGAATATCAAAGAAAAAATAAATAAATAACAGGACCTTAAAAATTATGTAAATAACTGATTGAGAAGCATGGTAAAGCTGAATATTTTTTTTTCATTTGAATATATTGAATAGTTATGTTTGTGGAATTATAGCATCTCTTGGGGCTTTTCTAACATTGCGGTTTGTATGTGCTACACTCATGCATAACCAGCTGTCTGCATGCCAGGAACATTTTTTTTCCCTTTATAAATGACAAGATTTTGATTTCACACCACAGTTATAGCAATATTGTAGTCTCCTGAGATCCTCTTAATGTGGTGACAATTGCAATATTAGTTCAGGCTGTTAATCCCAGGGCTCCTATATTTTAGTATCTCCCCAATCTCATCGGACTTATATTCTTTCAAGAATATATTGTTGTATTTATCTTCATATGTATCCCTTAAATAATGCTGATGAGCATCTGAGCAACAAATAAGTTTTCGGGGAGGTGTGAAGAGCTGTATGTGATAAGTGGAGGCATCCTACAGTCACATCGGGACAGGCTATTTCAAAAGAAACCAGCACTCTGTTTCTTCATGCAGACTTCCTCTCTTTTACTTTTTGTTGTTTCACTTGACATTAAAAGTAAAATCTGATTATAAATACGTGTTTTGCCTATAAGAAAAAAAATGTCCCCAGTGCAAGTATATGTAGATGCTTCACCTCACTAGCAGACACTAATTTCTCTCTATGAGTGATGCAAGTTAACTGTCCTGACAAGGGAAACACAGCTGCTAAGGCAGAAGCGAGGGTAATCAGGGAGTAATCATAGGCCTGGAAAGGTCAGCTGATATAAATTAAGCATTTAGGGTTGGGTGGAAAATCTGGTGCTGGGGGCAGTAGTGCTCCTCTGCAGAGGGCTGAAGGAAAGGGCTCTGAGAAGGATTCAAATATAGGAACTATTTATAGGAAGGAACTTGAAGAAATGACTCATTGGGATAACAAGGTAAAATATTTATGTACTTAGCAGTAGAGAGTTCGGCTCCTAGAACCACTCCTCATGTGAGCTTATTTAAACTTTCTGTAAAACAGTTTAAGAAGGGCATCCCTAGTTCTGAAAGATCCAAACAGATGTTTTACAGGGTGAACAGCAAGGCCGCTGTGTTTGGTTTGCTTTAGGAGAGCATGGGGGAAGCTGTCTCCCAAAGGCTCGGAGCTTTGCAAGCGGTGCCTTGCTAGATGGGGGGCTGAAGGGGCCGAGTGCTGGGGGCCCAGTGGGCAGGACCCCTCTGCCCCTCTCCTGCCTCTTGCCGCCAAGACCAGTATGAAATGCCAGTTGGGTGGCTGCTGAAACAAGGGTGACAACATCATGTAAGGCTATGTGAAATCTCTCTTTTTGCTGAGAGTCTTTTTTTAAATCATCTTTTGTGGTGAACATGAGGCTGTTCATTCACATCCTCTCTTGGTTGCATGCTTCTGGGAGTGTTGAGAACACACTTGGAGTTTCACTGTCAAATGCATAAAAGATATTTCCTACGGGTAAATGTCCTTCTAGTATGTTTTCCAAACGTCTCTTTCAAATTTGCAAGATATGAAGGAAATCTGTTATCAGTGCCAGCCAAATAGCTGTGCTGACAGCTGCACCTCTCCAGAGGGAAACTACCCAAGTAACCTGTAAGAGGCGCTAAAAACAAAAGTGCAGTTGTGCATGAGAGAATTGCTTTCGGGTAATTTTGTGGAACTGCCACTGTAATGCTAATGCAGAGCAGAGCTGTTTTTTGTGTTCTTGTGGGCTGGTGATCCACATGCCTTGGAAGGGGCTGCTGGTATCCATATGTCCTGAGTGGGGCCCAGGGTCAAGGCAGGTGAACGGAAGAGATCAGAGATGATTTAGCCTTTCTGAAGGGACTCACGGAGAGGAACTGCATGATGCTTGTTGCAGTCTCCAAGTAGCTCAAGTGGAAAATCCTCACTGAACCGTAGCTCCACGGGTAGGAATGTTTTTGATACCTCACTATGAATATTCATCTAAAGTAAAACCATCCTAATGTGGGAATTAATTTGGTGGTGTTTTTCTTGCAGGTTGGGGGTTTTTTTGGAGGATTTTCCTGTGTGGTTTGTTGTTGTTGGTTTTTTTTAAAGGGGATTTCCATGAATAGTTTGTATACATATCTGAGTCTGCTCAAGGTGAGATTGTGCTTGGTGAAGATGAACCAGGAGTAGAGGTTGAGTCCAAAGTTTTCAAGCCTAAAGAAGTATTTCTGCATCTCTTTCTCATGCCAATGACTGTGACTCTGTGATTAACCAGATAAAGTGGTGTTGCCTTAAGCTTTCTGACTAACCTTGCTCCTACTGTGCAGTCATCTTCTGTTCTGGTATTTAATTAGCCTAATTTTTCCCCTTAAGTAGAGTATAGAGACTTAGATCTGGATATAACTTTAGAAATATTGTACATAACTCCAGGAATAACACTGCTCAATCTGTTAAAAGTGTGCTGTGCTACAGTTCCTATGTACTTCTGGGAATTTCACATCAACCTCATGAATTTGGCAATAACTGCGGAAGAGTAGAGTAGATATCACAGCGTGTTGGAAAATTAGAACCAACAGATACTATCAGCAGTTCATGCTATCTTAATTTTATGGCTGAAAATAATTTACTACTTATTATTTAACACAAACAAGGGAATGTCCATGTGGGATGCTACCAGCAGTGTGTGCCTGGGAAGAGCAGGATGGATGGGAGCTGGTGCTTCCCCCTTGTGCTGCTCGCTGACTTGCTGCTTTGGGTCCTCCTAAACCAGGGTAGTGGTTCTAGGCTTAGTAGCTCTAGATGAACTTTTGTTTTTCTTCCAAAGGCCTATGGAGGAGCCTTTGAGCAGATGTGAGCTTGTGGTATCATCTGTGGCAGCCTTCCACAGCCTGCGTTTTGTGCAGAGGTACATCCTCCTGTTTGCATGGGAACTGCCATGTGATGGCTTCATTTGATGCCTCTGGCTCTCAGACAGTGAGACACAGTGATGAACTTGGTCCCTCTTAGTCTTCTCTTTCTTATTTACCATTTTAAAGGCGTTTGTTATATTCCCCACTCAGCAATCTTTCTTGCAACCTGAAGTCATAGTCTGCCTATCATTTCTTATACAGAGCCCATTTCATACCTTTGCTCATCTCTCTCTGCTCTCCTGTAGTGATCGAGTGAAATAGTAAGCTACTGTCATGGACAGAAAACACAATGGAAGGGTTGGTTACATCTCTTTCTGGAACAAGAGTGTCTCGTCTCCTTCAGCTGCCTTCTCTTAGTGCTCGGTAATAGTCTTGCAGAGTTGCAAACTACTTTATTTAAACTGTGTGTGTGTATATATATATTTAAAGGGGATAAATTCTATTCCCCAAACTACTTTCTAGGTTCTGTCAGTAAGTTAAAGTCTAAAACACTTGGAAGAGCTTGTTAGTCAGTAAGTGCCTGGGGCAAGGGGAGCTTCCTAGGGCTCCTCTCCTTGGATGTGCTGACCCTGGCAGGTCTGGGTGCCCTCTCCTAAGCACGAACTTTACTGAATTTCCATCCCTGCACCAATAAAGAGGATCTGGTTGCATGCATTTTTCTGAGCCTAAGTGTATTAATTGACTCCCTTTCTATGTCTTTGCACTGAATAGAAATTGCAGCCTCAGACTGGTATCTTCAATGCAGAGCTTCGTCTCCTGATTTTAGAGAAAGGACCTGTTGTTTCCATGAGAATAGTGGTACAGTAAAAACCTTTTGAGTGTAGGAAAACCTGAAGAAATACTTGCAAAGCTCTTTAGAAATTTTGCATGTGGCCCAGAGCTCGCTTTGTCAAAGAATTTAAACATGTAATCTCGACATGTAAATATTTCCTAAACAAATAAAATTCCTTCTAAAATGACCTCACCCTTTGGCAGACGTGAGCATGTATACTGTACATCTTCCAGAAATATTCATCTGCGCTGTGCTCAGGGCTGTGTGCTGCAGAGCCCCTGGAGATCCTGCAGGCTTTGCAGGCGTGCAGGCTGTGGCAGGATCTGCCATGGGGGAGTCTGGAGTGTGTCACAAATACCAAGTTCGCTACGCTCAGCTGTAGTCTCTTTCTGTCCTAATCCCGTTCGTCTTCCAGGTCTGTGCCATCTCCAAACCAAACCATGTATAGTCAAACATGAGGAAGCAGGAACTGGGCATCATTGATTTTTTTTGTTGTTGTTGTTGACTGTAAAGCAATTAGATTTTATACCTTGTGTAACCTGCCTTGTATTCCAGATAACTAAGGCTGGAAGAGGTTTAACTCCAGTTTCTGGAGCAGGTTATCAGTGGAGTTACTACCACTGATCTGGCCTCCCAAACCTCATGTGGGGTTTCTCTGTGTTAATTTTTGGGGGCTTCCCTTGGGGCAAGTGCCTGTCTCAGCATCTGCCAGCTGCCAGGAGAGTACCTTGTATGTTCTCACATGCTTAAAAGGACAGGGAAAGTATTTCTCCCTCCTAATCTGAGGCAGATAATCACTTGCAGGAGACATTTGTCCACATAGCAGACAATAAATAAATGGCACTCAGTAATCCTCTCATAGAACTGGAAAATACATCTTTACACAGTATCTGGGAACTTTTAGCCTGAATCTCTCTTCTGGCCAGTTCACTTCCTCCCCACTATTTTAATTATTCTTTCTTGCCAAACCAGCTCCGGGGCGTTTGACATGTGGCTTTACTGGGTCACCTTGCTTACCAGTAATTATATCTGGTATCTGCAACCAACTTCTTGCTGTGCTGAGCAAAGCACAAACTGCGTCTGTCAATTAATTTTTTTCCACTTATTCTTCAGTTGAATTTCTGTTGCACAGAGCCTGAGTGAGGTTCTGCAAAGCCTCTGCTCCCCCCCTCCTGTGAGAAGGCTAACAAATGTGCTTTTTGGCATGTGCTTCCATTGAGGTGATCATTTCTGCCTTCATAAAGACCGGTTTTTCTCTCTGTTTGTCTAAAATTAGACAAGTCACAAGAAGTTCAAGAAACTTCTTCCAGTTTGAGGAGAACATAAAGAGTTTCTTCAAAGGATGTCTCTTTGGAGAGGATGATTTTAAAATCTCTTTCATTTCTTGGCTAATTTATTACTCATCCAGCCATGCCAAGCCCTAACCCTGTTATCAAAATACTGTATTTGCTAGAATCAAGTAGGGCTGACTAGAACACAAGAATGTAATTTTCTGGACAACTTTGAATTTGAAATTTATTTTCAGCATGCACTGAACACAACAGAGTGCTTTAAAAGAAAAAAAAAGGACCAAAAATTTGACTCATGGGTGTGCATATGCATCCCAAATAACAGAGCATCACAGGTCTCTGCCACATCTTCACAGCCCAAGCTCTGCTGGACATGAGCAGGAACGCCTGCCCTTTGGGGCCAAGCTGACTTCCTTGCCCTCCATCCTTTGGAAACGTGAAGAAAAGGTATCTGTGAAGCTAGACAGGCTGACCTCATAGCTTGGCATGATGTCAAGAAACCAATGCTGAAAAGGGGCTTGAGCCCTGGGCTGCCCGATGTCAGGCAATGGCTGCAAACTGGGAAGTAAGGGAGGCTGTGTTGGGAATCCTGCTCTGCCCCCCCCGCTGTTTCACAGAACTCATAGATACCTGTGTGTCCCTCAGGATGTGTCATGGAGAACTCTGGGTGGCTTTTTCGGGGGAGGGGGGGAGTAGTTTTGTTTCTTTTTAAAAAATCAGTTTATTCTAACAGAAAATCATTTCACTGGAAAATCCCCAGGCAGAACTGTACACTTGGTACTGAGAGAGGGGCAATGTGGGAAGGACTCCCCGTTCACTTGTAAGTCTCTATAGCCCTTTACCTGCAGGAATACTTGGATATTTGAAACACTGAGCTGTACTCTCCTTTAATTATTTGCAAGAATGGCTTGTCCTCTGTAAACCGGAGTAGTTAGCTAATTGCCAGGAGGAATCGTCTTGCTCCCTGGAGCAAAAGGTGGAGGACTCTCCTAAGGAAGAGAGAATAGAGTGTTGGGTTCCCGTCCACCCAGCTGCCCAGTGGCCTTGTCCAGTGGCCCTTGACAAGGGCTATAAACCTGGAGGGAAAGCCCTGCTGGAGGATGGAGGTGACTGAGGATCAGTGAGCTGGAAGGGAGGCAGCTGTTGAGAGCCCATAAGCCCCTGGTCTGGCCCTGCACCCCTGGGAAAGAGAAGCCAGAGCTCAGCCAAGGGAGTGAAGACAACCCCTATGGAGACAGAGGTGATGCTGTTCCCTGCGGGTCAGGTCTGCCAAGAAAAACTGCCTTTTCCACTCCCTGAGGGGAGAGATGGAGCGAAGATATTGTATTTTTAAAATTGATCTGTGTGGTTTAATGCTAAAATCCAACCGTATGGAGATTTAAGAATGCGACTAATGAGGGCCTCAGAGACCTGAGCGGGTTGGTGAAGGAGGCAGACGAGGCTCCCCACGTTTGCCCAGGGCTGAGCCCACACTTTCTCTTCTCTTTTTGGCGCCTGGGATGGATTCCCTGGCCCCCTCTTTTCTCAGAACTGGTAGAATCAGTCACAAATGCAACAATGTTTGGTAATCTTTATACACGTATATATATGTACATAAATGCACACACACACATGGATAAAAATCCTAAAAGAAGGAGATGCTGACTCAGTTCCCTGTTGGAATGTAGAAGCAAGACAGTTTGAAAGGAGATGCATTTCCTCAGTTGTATAAAGTTCATTTCTGCTGCTCAGGTGACTACTCCTGATATTTATTTTTCCTACTCTGATGACCAGATAGAACAGGCAGGAGAAATGCAAGTGGCAGGTTTGGTGACAGGACAGGCTGCGGGCTTTTTGCAGAACCTGTACCAATGGAGGCAGCGGATTATCCAGAAAACTCCCAGGTTAAGACCTGGATAAGCAAAGGAGCCCCAAGAGGACACCTGGTTAGGCAGGGGTTTGCAAACCATTTGAGGAGGGCTATAATTTTCACAGTCTGGTAAAACTGCTTTTAGAGCACCAAATGAGGGATGCTTCAGCTGTATGGCAGAAAATCCTGAAACAAGCCCCAGGGACTAACCAGCTTGACCAGCGCCTCAGTGGTTTCAAGGAGGTAGGACCCTCCTGCAAGCGTGCTGTGCAGCAGGGTGGCACCTGAAATGCAGCCCCTCATCCTGCTGGGTCCCCACCCCCGGCTCTTCCCTGGGAAGCAAAGTCATGTTCTGTTCTTCAGCCACCCCAGATGGAGGAAGCTCTTGCAACCAAAGCACCAGTGCAGCTGACGTTGCTCAACACGTCTTGCTTTGCTCCATTGCTGGGGATAGCTGCACAGCCTCACCACCCAAGTGACTTGGCTCATTCGCTCGCTCCTCATCTACTTGAACTGTGAAGTCTTTACTTCTGCTATGTGATTCAAGCCTTATCTGAGAAAGATAGAAAATGGCATGCCATATGTGAAAGATTTAGGAAAGTAAAAGGCTTATTCTCCCTTGCCCAGTTACAAGCATTAGAAATAAGGCCAGTCAATAACTTTTATCAATCTTTTTGATGTTAAAAAAAATTGTTCTTGCTTTTCTTTTTATGAGAAAGCACTTTTTGCTGTGAGTAGGTACTTCCAACTCATTCCTCAAAAACTGAATTACAAGTTCTGTTTGTACAAAAGCAGTAGCACATCCACTGATTGTGTAGAAAAGCTCTCCCAAATTAAGAAAAAATTCTACTTTAGTCAAAACTTCGACACCATGGCCGCTGACTACAGAGGTATTTGTGGTCTCATCCTCTGAAACTCTGTATTAAAAAGCTGCCCTCCCTAATTCTAGCAAGCAGCTCCTTCAGGCAACTTGATTCTCTATTGCGCTACAGTGGGGAAAAAAAAAAACAAACAGAAAAACCAAACCAGTTTGGTTTTGGAACAAGTAAAATCCCTGTTGAAGGATTCCTGGGAGCCTTGGCTAGAATGCAGTGAAGACAAGGTGCAAAGGGAGGTAGGTCTGAGCTTCGCTTGGCTGTTACTGGTACTCAGGAAAAGAAATGGCAAATATGTGCTGGTGCCTGGGGCAGATGCGGTGGCAAAAAGCAGCCTGTGATGGCCAGGACCCCCAGATGCCTCCACCACTCCCACTGCGGAGCTTTGTTGCTGGGAATGGTGTGTGTGGTTATATTGCACCAATCTGCATTAACTAATTGTCACTATTAGTTTAGGGAAAGTCCTCAATTACTTAAAAAACAAACAAACCCCACACACCAAAGATACTGAACAAAAAATCCCTTTACATTAACTGTCATTTTTGTACTGCAGAGTGATTTCACATTTTTGTTTGAATGCTTTGTTGCATGATTCATCTACCAATAACCTCTGAAGAAGTACTTGGAGCAGCAAAGGCGATGCCTGCTGGGAGGAGCTTCTCTGCTCAGCTGACCTTGCCCTGGCACAGCGGGCGGCCGCAGGCAACGCGGTGCCCACAGGGCGGGCTGCCCATCCTGTGCCAGCGCTGAGCCGAGGCAGGCGCTTGCACTCCTGGGCAGCATCTTGCAGACCAGATGCGGCCACGTGAGTCAGTTTCGGTGGCTGCCGTGACCCGACGCTTCCTGTAGCGGGGCTCTAGTGGGGAAGGTGCCTGCCAGCCTTCTCCCTCATGGCCAGTTGTCCCGAGCTGTGAAGCGAATGTTAAGGATAGATCCTAAGTTTCAGGTAGCTATTGATAATACCTTTTGGTCTTTTCCCCTTTTTATAACTTTATTTCCAGTATATTTAGGCTTGATTTTTGGATAGAATAAAACAGAAAGTTTTTTTGTGCTTATCAGCCTTATCATTGAAATCTATGTCAAGATGGTTTTTAAGATGTACTCGCTCCTTGCTGTGAAAAATGCCTGCAGGCTTGTGAGCCAGGCTGGTGCTGGCGTCTGTCGTGCAGGACTGGCGTGCTATGAATGCCCGTCGTGGGGAGAAACTCCCCGTGGCAGCCGCTGGCTGGTGCCTTCTGGCTGGAGGGGACAGCACCATCCGAGCAAAGGGCCGAGCGGTGACACCCAGCACCAAACCTGGCACTGGGAGGGAACTTCTCTAAAGATGTTTAAGTACGATCTGTTAATCTTCTACGTAGATATACTTAATGGTACTTAAGTCCATTCATATATTAATGTTTGCTTAAATATTTCTCAGTGTTCGTTAAAACACTAACTCGTGCTCCTGCAGAATACAAGCATTGATTTCTCTAGGCTTTTCAACAATATGGTCTATAGCATTCATTTTGCAGCTATTGTTCCATAGCTTCTCCCCTCTCAGCTAATTATTGCAGTTCTCTTCAAATGATGCATTCGGTATTGAATGATATATTTTTTAAAAAAGTTCTTATACTTGTCTTAGCTGGAAATACATTCTGGCCTGACTTGTAATTCCCTCTGCAGCCTCATTGGAGTTGGGTAATATATACAAAAATATTAAGTCAATAAAATTGTACTGTAAGTCACTGCAGATTTAAAGATTTTATATATATTTGAACAACCATTCCAGGCAGCCAGAAATAATTTCAAAAAAATTCCAAGCCCTAATTAAAGGAAATCATTTAAGAATATCCTGGGACTTAAAAGTATGCCAAGGGTTTTGTTGCACAGAGCTGAAATAAGGAGGTAACTGAGTGCAGCCCTGTGAGGGGTTGAGGAGCCTGACATCCTCCCCCGCCTCATTTATTGCTGTGAAAGCAGGAGCAAGGTCAGTGGTGAAGTAACTCTGGTCCATGTTAGTTGATTGAAATGGATTTCAGACAGGGAATATGTATGCCTCTGGCTGCAGGGCAGCCCTCCACAGCAGTTCAATATGACTGGGAAATGTCACATCCTTCCCTGCGTGCGCTCTGAGCAGCCATACCTCCCCACAGTAGCTGTGCAGGTTTCTCAAACTTTGCAGACAAAATAGAAAAATGGTCAAAATGGAAACAAAAGATCATCCAAGCAAGTCTAAACTAGAGCAATTCCTGGTTCAGTTTGCAGTCGGGTTTCTTGTTATGACGGAAGTTTCCCATTTAAGCATTTTCTTAATCTTTTCACAAGCTACCGGTAAAATATTTAAACAAATCTGTGATCATTTAGTAACCTCCAAATTTCATCTTAGTTGTGCAGTAAGGTGCGGGGCAGCACCCAAACCCAAATGTCTTACGCTAAAAGCAGAGGATGCTACAGCAGGAGCTGATGCTGTGTGCTGCTGGCAATGGCAGAGCTCAACGATGGCAACTGACACTTTAACAACTGATGATTATGAACAAACACCCTTGTCCAGATTTGGATTTTAGGACTCGGATTGCTTTCTGCTCAACAGAGGGGTGTTGTGACAGAGAAATGTAATAGAGGTTTCTCCTGCCCCGGGGCGGGAGGGAGGCTGGCTGCTGGCTCAGTGTCAAAGCCAGAGCTACAGCTGAAATTCAAGGGAATTTCTTCATTGCTTTCCCCAAAACGGCAGGGCAATCCACTGGCTGGAGGACAAGGAAGCCACGCTGGGTGCGGGGGAGAGGGGCTGTGCTGCGTCCAGGGCTGGGAGTAGGGTGCCACCGGGAGCATGGCGTGGGTGCAGGATGCGTGGGAGAGCCATCCCTGTGGCATGGGCAGCCATCGGGATCCACTGGACCTGGTGCAGGGGGATCCTGGCTCCTTTGGCAAATGGTGGTTTTCACTTACGTGGATTAGGTTTGGGTGTCCCTAGTTAGGTTACATTTATAGAATGTGCCTTCTGTTGGGTTTTATTTTCATGTATAGCCTGCTCGGATTTCTTCTGCTGGTCTTGTCAGTGTGATCCTCTTGGGTGCAGGTACAGAAAGCAAATCCCCTGATCCAATGGGGACTGGCTCCCTTGGAAATGTTGTGGGCATTAGCCTCTTTCAGCGCTAGGGAGCTGGAGGCAAACGTGCTGATTACTGAGCTTGAGTCTTCCCCTATTTGCAGCTAATGCCTTTGTTATGTGAGTCAATAAAACTTACTTCAGGCTTCTAACCCTCCTTGGGGGTGGGTGGGGGGGTACCTCTGAGAATTTATGGAAGGTAATTCTGTGGGAGGGCTGTTTGCACTCAGATCCTAGTGTGGCTATTTATAAAGCCAAAAACCAAATACATCTCAAGACCAGTGTGTGTAGCTTTTTTCTTTTCTTTTTTTTTTTTTTTTTCCTGCTTCTTGCAGCTCTAGGCAGCATGAGCCATGCCTGCTGCATGGCTGGTGTAGCACTAAGATCATGAAAGTGCCACTTCCTACAGCATTAATCTAGAGATAGGCTGATCTGAAAAACAGTGGTGGGACACTTTAGAAATAATATTTTTGCTTAAATGGCTAATTCCACCTAATTCAGCGTCTCACTGACTTCAAACACAGGTAAAGCCTTCCCAGGGAATGTAAGTCATTGCTCAGAACATCAGTGTTTGGAAGCATCTGCTATGTTATGTCTAACATAAAAGTATTTATTTATGGACATAATTTGAAATAATGTCTTTTGGTTTATGCCTAACTTGAATAATTCTGGTAAATGAATCTGTGGTAAATAGTTTCTCCCAGCAGTGGTCTTGTTTCTTCACTGCTTATAATACTGATAGAGCCAAAGCTCATTCAATCTCATAAACCAAATGAATGATTCACAGGCTCTGTCTCTACACAGCAACGCTATTTATATGATACGAGAATATTACATAAATATCATGTCATCTTAATCATACATCTGTATTCATTTTGAAGGGAAGGCAATTATTTCTCTCCAGCACAGTTCTGTTTAGTGACTTCCTGATGTACCAGAGATTAATTATTCCAGAAACAAATGTTAAAATACACTTTCAGTGGTCAATAATGTATCACATGGCATTGTCCCCATCATCCACCCAGAAGAAACTGGACATGTCCCTACAGCTTGGCACCAGGCATGGGATGTGCACAGCCATGGGCACCTCCATCTCTGGCACTGCAGTGCTGTCACACAATGGGGGTAGCACATCAAATAATCTTTTTTTAGAATAGGCAGGGCTCATGGGTGGGTTTGTATAGTGGACCTAGGGGAGAGACCAACAAGTTCAGGAAAAAAACTTGTGTCATCCTCCTCAAGGCTGCATCGTACCAGGTGGAACCTGGTGTGGGGGACCCAGCGGTGGCATGGTGCTGTGTTTGGAGCTGGGGACTAGGGGCCTGGGCTTGTATGGGCTCTGCCATTGCACATAAACTGCTCCTCACCACAACAGATGCAGAGGAAAACAGTGTTTGGTAAATGCTTAAAACCGTAACACATGCCTCAGAGTAAACAAGTGCTTCTATAACTGGGCTTTTGACCATTCCAGTTTCAGCATCTTTGTGTCTTCTGGAGCCATTACACTTGTATAAACAAATATTCATAGGCAGAGAGAGATGATCCTGACTGAGGAGAAGCCCAGGCTTGGCTCGTGGCCTGAACTATGGCTGGGACTAAATGGACAGGCTTGAAGAGGTACTGGTGATGTGCAGAAACTAACCTCCAAGTTTTCTCTCGCCTTCTTCTATAATTGTGCCAACTGCTGAGGCATCTGGAACCAATCCCTGGGGAAATTTGCCATTTTGCAGTTCCTTGCAGGAGAATAGCATCCCACCTTTGTGCTCACATGCTCCAGGTACTGGACCCTGCACAGGACAAACAGCAGCTGCAGCCTGGGCTGTGTGTGGCTGTACCTATCCTGGATGGACCAATGTCTCTGCAGGGACAGCGTCAGTGGACCCCTCTGTCCAGAATGCATATGACATGTTAGAAGGACCAGTACAAGAACAAACCAGCCTGTTTGCAGTTAATTATCTCTATTCTCAGCAACTTCAGAGCGAAGCAGAAAAAAACAATCAAACCCATGTAATTTGTATTTTTCTGTTCTGGGGCTGATGCACAAAATGTTCTCTTAGTTATTTCTACCCTAAGTAGCAGTGAGGAGAGTTATTTCTCTGACCATCGCGTGTTTGAGAGTCACCAGTCCAATGCCAAGAGCATCAGCCTTGTGGTACAACCACTCTGCTAAAATGCAGGAGCTTATCCCCTTACAGTGGTGGCTCCTGGCTGGAGGGGAGGGGGGAGTCCTGCCCCCCCTGCCCTGGAGTCTCAGCCCTTTGCTTTCTGTTATGTGCTTGCCTGCTCTGTTTTTTTCAAGTAAGATTGGAAAAGGGAAAAATGAAACTACATAATTGAGCCTGCTCAGGGAGCAAAGCCAGGATCAGCAAGTGTGCTCTATTATTGATTTTTTTTTTGATTTTTTTTTTTCCCCAAAAACCATCAAAGTGGCTCTGAACAGCAGAGTGAGTTTGCAACATGGAGTCAGATTTCATTTTAAAACATTTTTTTTCAATATACTAGAATTAAAGTTAGTCTAAGGCCAGTGACATGTTACTTAAACACACTTGGGTTTGTCTTCTGAAAACCAAATTGTAGATAATCAAGATTTAAAAGATGTTTTCTCCCAGAGTCCATGTGCAAAAATACTAAAGACATGTTCTGGACCAGTTTCCTGGTTCTTGTAAGTGCAATTCCAAAATTACCAGCTGGTCTGTAAGTGCAAAAGAAACAGAAATACAAAATAGATTCAGCTTTAACAGCTGAAGGAGACCAGGGGTATGAAAGAAAGCATGCAATGCTTCAAATATTTAAAAAAAACAGTCCAAGGTCTCGGAGAGCTTGCAAGAAACTCCTCACTGGCTTTGTTGCCTGTCTGCAGCCACGCAGAAAGCTTCTCTGCCTGGTGCAGTACACACGAGATCTGCACGTGTTTTCTCTACATTTCTCACTATCCCGTAACTCCCAGGCTGTTCTCAGCGTGCAGAGAAGTACCTGCCTGGCAGACGGTGGCCAGCAAGCACTGGGACAGCAGCTCACCTGCACAGACAAGTCTTGGCCGGTGTCAAATGGAAAGGGAGAGGAGCCAAGAGCTCCTTCCTGGATCACCTTCAGGTGACACCTCAAACAATGCAGCCTGGCACCTGTGAAAAATGTTCTCAGCTTAACCCTTGCAGATGCATTTCTGATGTTTTGTATTTTTTCAATGGTGTATATACTTGCCAAAGCAAATGTTTATGGAGTGTGCTTTACAGCCCTGTATCAACAGAACAGTAATCCTTTGCTGTGCAGGCATTGCCTTGGGCACTGGGGCACTGCCTCTTCAGCAACATCCCCAAAGGCCATGCGCTCAAGCCCACTTTCTTCTGAAGGCAAATTACACCTGTTGATTGATCTCATACATGGGTAAGGAGTTCATTTTCCTCTGCTTCAGGTTACATGTCATCTGTATTTGGGATTTCAGATTTAATGCCCAATCTAACATCCAGGCAAAGTTCTTGTTGAAGTTTATCAAAAAGAGTTTGGTTTTGTGAAGCCTCAAGCACCTGAATGCCGTGGAACATCTTGCAGCAAAAATATCACTGCAGTGATGCTCTGGGGTGTTGTCGTTTCCATCCTGAAACTTCTTCTTAAGCACTGAGACCCATCATAATTATATTTACTCTTTTCGTTACCAGGTAATACTGTTTTCAGGTCTTAAGCATCCTACAGTGTGCAACTGCCTCAGCTCCTCCTGCGAGCGATGCTGCCAGGCACCGTGCACCAAGGGTTCTCCCGTTTTGTGCAGAGCTGTTTGCCTCTTTTCAGCCGCAGAGCACGATCACACTGACACACGGGTTCTTTTTTTTAAAGATGAAAAGAGGAGTTTCTTTAGAAGTTTCTTATTAAATGGATAATCTTGTTGAGCAAAACCACCTTTCTTTCAACAGGTTTAACCTTTCATCACACATTTGTTCATGCTTGATCTACAAAGCATTTTCTTTTGCAAAATTCCATGAGTGTCGTAGGTCGTTTTCTCTTGGGTTTTGGCTTGGGATAGGTAGAATGTGATTTATTGCAAAGACAAAGCAAATGACACAAAGCCAGGCTGCTTCTTCAGACTCTGTTGTGTTTCCTTCTCCTAGTAAGTGGGCTGGCACAGTAACCAAAAAGCAGGGTAAGGGCTGGAAGACTCCTGTGCTAGACAGCGGGCAGCAAGGAACATGGAGCTAGTTTCCAGCCTGCTTTTTATTGTAAACTGTAAAATCTGGGACCCAGAAAACTCAGGATGCTAAGCTATTAGGATTGCTCCTACAGTCATTCAGGCAAATAATTAGCTCACTCATTCATGACACTAACAGTAGTCGGAAATTTTGCAAGAGTTATTAACTGCAAGTTGAATGTCTCCGTTTCTGCAAGGCGGGGGCTGGCGGGGGCTGTGGCACAGCGAGGCATTGCCCTTTGCACTCTGCCTGCACTCTGCGGTGGCCGTGGCAGCTCCGTGACATGCCAAGGTGCTGTTTAGACTCGGATGGGAGCTCATTTTTACCTAAGGAAAACAGATTGTCAAAACAGACCAGGCACAAGAGGAAAAAACAGGTGGGTTGTGTAGCTGCCCAACTGCCTTTCCCAAGCGCTGCCCAGTGAGAGAAGTGCATGTAGGGAATCACAATATAGTGACAAGCTATGATAACCAGCTGATATTCCTCCTTTGGAAAGACACTGTCTTCCTGAATGGATGTACAGCGCTCCCTAAACAGCTTGGCCACCAAGACAATCGGTAAAACTGACAAAATCATGTCAATAGCGTGCTTGCCATTTTGGTGTTTCTATGTCCCTCTGTTTAAAATATTCAGCAACCCAAGATGCTGCATTTTATTGTATGTGGACTTAACGCAGACTCTTCTCGTGGCCAAACGTTCTGAGGAGCAAAGTGACAAACGCTCTTGATGCAAGGAGAGCTCTCACCGTGTAAGCCTGAAGAGAGAGGCAGCACCAAGAAACCACTCGAGTGCTGTGTTGCTGCCTGGCCAGATGCAGAAGTGACTGAATTCCCCAGCTGAGAGGCTATCTGATTGCAAGACATTTGGCTGGGACGCACAACCATTCCACAGCTCTGCCTGCTGGGCTGCAGCAAGGGAACCAAACTATTCCCCAGAGTGGCCACAGTAAACCTTTTTTTTTTTTTCTGACACAGACCTTTTCCACTTGAAAACACTGTGCCGTCTGAGCCCTGATCCAGGGAGCATAACATGATGCTGGTTCCTCTGTTTGGGCCAGCACTACCATCGGTTATTATGGGCTTGTTAACAGGCAAACTCCCTGGTGCTAATTGCAATGAATCTGCACCCATGGTGCCCAAAGCCCTCCACCCAGCACACCTCTGCACCCCACAGAAAGGACACCATCACCAAAAAAAAGCTCTTCTCAGGCAGAAAAGCTCAGCAATGCCCAGAAATGTCGTGGTTGCATGAGAGGAGTCATGTTTGCTGTACCAGTGGTCATGCAGAGTAAGGCACTGCCAACGTGAGCTCAACCTCCTTCCCTGTAGGGCACAGCTTTGGCCGGGACCGTCAGTGGGTTTGTTCAACCCTAAAGCTGCTCTGCACGACCTGTCATCTCCCACCGTGCTCAGGCCTTTGTTGGACCTGTTCACAAGCACTGCAGTAAGGGTGTTCACCCTTCACCCTATCTCGATGAAGTCTACTTCTTTAGGTTAGGTGAAAATTAATTTTGTCGTTGTCCCTTTAGCTGTCTATATTCTAGAACTATCTAGTTGTATAGCAATTAAACACGCCCTGTAGAAGAGCTATTTCAGTTGCAGAGTTAAGTCTCCTCTCACTTACCATGTTGGGCTAGTGCCCATGGACAGACTATTACCGTGATTCATCATAACTTCGTTTCTTGGAAAAGATCTTTGCAGAAGTAGGAGTTGTACATCAAGCCAGGTTCAGGCTCCCCAGTCATGGATGATTTGCTGACAACATCCTGATTTGGTAAATATGAATTTCAATTATTGTAGTTCCTTAAAGAAAAAACAAATCTGACACCTAAGTCAAATATCTGGATTCTATCAAATGTTACCACTGTTAAGTTAAGGTACCAATTTAAATGACCAGTTCTTTTTTTCTATTTTTCCCATCCCTAATTAATATCTCTCTAAACCTTTGGAATACATACCATTTCATCTATATTTTAGCCAGGTAAGAGCCTTTACATATATTCCTCTATTGTGTTTGACTAAAAAAAAAAAAAAAAAGAAAAAAAATTCTGCTGAATGAAGAATTTTAGTATATTACTTCTGCAGTGAGAGACCATATTGCTTTTAAAATACATCAAAAAGTCCCTCCGTCAGTGAATTGTGTACATTCTGTCCCTGAAAGATTTTAGTGCAGCAGTGACCTTAGAGGGTCTTTGCAAGAGAAGCCCTTTATATTTGAATTGGTATCCTGACATGTAATGAAGGTGTTGCCATGACAAATACACGTTTTTTTATGAAATCAGAGAAAATAAGTGAATAAAAAATGTAAGTCTGGTTCATAAGTTACCACTGCTCAAGGCAGTAGTAACCCCTCTTTACCAATCCATGGCCAAAGCTTTTCTGGTTTATATAAAAAAAAAAAAAAAAAAAAAAAAAAAAAAGAGTATTAGACAGTTAAATTTAAATAAGGCTACTTGAATCCAGTTTTGCTTCCTTTGTCTTGAAGGTTTAGAAATATTCGATTACTGTACAAAAAATCCAAACCCCCAAAAGCTTCCCACATACCTTCACAAAATATATACAAGCATTAGCACTGATAGGTCTTTTGTATTATACTACTTCACAGGGGGAAAAAAAATCCACACTGTATATACAAATAGCCTGAGAGCACTTTACATTTGGCACTATTATCTGATTATATACACATAAATCTGCTTACATAATTCTACTGAACAGCAGTGAATTGTTTTGCCAGCAATTTACACTCTTGTAGCTGAGACCTTGCAGACCTGCTTTTAAAACCAATTTAACTCTTTGAACTCTCCGTTGCACCCAGTTGAAAGTATCCCTGCTTTTTTATCTGAAATGTTGGAGTTCTGTTTAATTCAAAATGGTCCAGTCATAGAAAATGTTACATTTTTGTGCTAACCGTAAATGAAACTTAATTTCTGATTCTGCCACTGTGCTTCCTTTTTTTATTGTAACCTTGCTGATGTGTAACTAATGAAATCCCATGGCAGAACTGTTCACAGTATTATTGAAAGTAAAATGCTTTAGGCCTGATCTTAGTGGCAGGGTAGTCTGAGACCTGCCTCCAGAAGGAGAAAAAACACAACTGGGCCTTAAGTTGGCCTGAATTTCAGTCTATAATTGGTAAAATGAAGAAATTTTTGATAAATAAAACAGGACAAGAAAATACTTTTATTTTTCTTCTGGAAATATTGATTTTTCTCAAAAC
Source organism: Falco biarmicus (assembly GCF_023638135.1). Classification (NCBI taxonomy): domain Eukaryota; kingdom Metazoa; phylum Chordata; class Aves; order Falconiformes; family Falconidae; genus Falco; species Falco biarmicus. The sequence goes on from NC_079295.1 coordinate 65,914,323, forward strand.
ACCAACATTTCATGTCAAGATATGACTCCTGACAAATGGCCTGCAGGGGATATTTTTCATGTAATGTGGGGGGGAAATAAGAAATGGCAGAAGAGGAGCCGGCATGCTCGAGGTGCCGGGACAGAGCTGCCAGCGTGGGAGAGGCCTCTTCCCATGGCAGCGCTGGGGTGGGTTGGTCAGGTCCCCTCTGCCCGCTGGGTCACTGAGATGGGTGCATTGCCTACATCTGTCATTAGCTGTGGTCACCTGATGTGTATGAACGTACAGATGTGTGTGTGTGTGCATCGCTTAGTCTGCTTTTTCAGTTGCTCCTTCCCAAAGTAGTTTACACATTTTCTAAAAGGTCACTTAGGCAAATAACTTAATAGTCCACAATGTCATTCAGCAACTATTTAAACTCCCATAAATGAAATTTCTGGATTCCGACTGTTCCTTCCCCGTGACCTTTGCATACTTTCACTGTGTTAACTCTTTTTGCTGCTCAGTAAATGCCTGGGTGCCAGGAAGCACTGCGTGGCACCACCATTCGCGCCATGGCTGCCAACCTTGTGCTGCCATGTGCTGCCTTTAATTCCTGCCGCTGCTCTGTTGCAGGGGTGCTCTGCAGCCCCCACTGCTTGCGCATGTCTGCCACTGTCCTTTGCTCGTGGGTCCTGCTGCGCGGGGTCTGGTCCACTGCCATGCTGTGAATGGACTGAGGAAAGAACTCAGGTTTCTCTGGCAACCTATGCCCATGGCGTGTCCATCTCTGGTCTAACAGTCTTGTAGGACTGGAAGGGTGGTCCTCGTTTGTCATCCTCATTAAATGACCAAGCTCCACTTTGAGAGCACTAGCTCTGGCACCCCACACTGCTACTGAATGGCCAGCAGACTCCTCTGTAATGTGATTTTCAGCCAAAGGCATCCATCGCCAGGTTATAACAACTGGCTTTGTGGTTGGTCCTGGAAGTACGGCACCAGGCATCACGTCCTGCTGGCTTCTGCAGAGAAATGCTGCCCTGACAGCTGTGCTGGGGGAAGAGGAGTTTCAGTTCTGCTTCCTTTGCTTGACCTAACCCCCACTGAAAAGGGCCTGATCCTGCAAAACTATGTGCTCAGGAGTGCGTGTTTTCTCTAGGCAGAGGAAAAAGTCTGGAATCTGAAAAACCCAGATCATGGTCCCTTCTTAACCCTTGAGTCTTCTTTGTGATGCTCATGCCTTGCCATGTCTCCTCCGAGTGCTTTGCACTCAGCCCAGACAGAGCCAAGACTCGGCTGCTTTCCACGCGCACGCCTGCAACTTCAGGCAAAGCGGTGTAATTAGTGCAGCCCGTGTCAGACACAGTGCTAACTAAACCTTAACTTTATCTTAATTAATGATGTTCTATCTAGTAGGAAGTGGATTAAATAGTAAAAAGTAAAAATAGTAAAAGGAGAAAGGAAAATAAGAGGACGTAAAACGCTTTCTTGTCTTTTTTTAAGGCAGGAGATTTTGTCTAGAGAAGACTCAAATAATCCCACTTCACAGAGAATTTAGCACCACATTCGGTACAGAATGTTTTCAAATTATATATGTTTGCTTTGAAAACATCGAGTGCTGAAGCTCCTCTTGACTTCCACAGGGCAGTAGTTTATCCTGACAGTGGAAACATCCTTGTTGTTCTGCCATTCCCATGGAGCAAACCGGCTGTAGGTGAGGACCCTCTTGTGGTTCGCTGGGCTGGCCAGGAAAGAGGACTATTTACAAAACTCTCTGCCCCAAGAACAACAGTAACAAATCAAGTGTTTACACATTCAACATGTTTTCCACTTACAAGGACAAGCTGGTTCATCAAAAGTTGCCTTGTTCTACAGTGAGAAATGTTTTCGCCCTCGGAAGGCGCCAGGTGAGTGCAGAGATCCTGGGGCAGGGGGGCTGGAGGGCGCAGGCACAGCATGACGAAGCTGGGGATGGGCAATGGGGGGGGAAGCTGAACCCAGAGGAGTCCACGACTGCTGGGTTGGGGGCTCGGGTCCCCGCCGCACCTCAGTGGCAGGGGCTCGGTGCCTGTGACCTGCAGGAGGATGCATTGGTGCCCAGTGGGGATGGAGGCATGTGTCTGGTCAGGGACACGGGCAGTGAGGAACGGTGGGCATGACGGGGAGGTGATGAGGCTGGTTGTCTGCGCCGGCTGAAGGACCCAGGCCAGCAAGCTAATATAAGTTGCTTACTAGATCACTGCTTCTTCCAAACTGTGTGCAGTTTTAAACCATGCCCTTTAAGAATATTAATCCCTATGTAATTAGCCGCATGGTCTATGATTTGTTCATAGAAGGAGGTAATGCCTTTGCCCTTGTCTCTATCCTGTTCTGGGAGGCAGATACTTCAAAACTGAATTTGACCCTTCTAAGCCTTTTTTCCTTTTTCTGAGTTATGCCATGAGTTTTGCTGAGGATGCTGGCCCGACACGAGGGCAGGGCTACCTGCAGGGATGGAGGCAGCACTGGGCTTGAGCAGGCGTCTGTGGTCAGGAACGGTGTCTGGTGAAATCGGGAATGGAAACCATGGAGGCAGCAGGGCTAGGTCCATAGCTTTAACCCTCCCCTGCGTGCAAGCACGGCGTTGCTGCTCAGTGAGTGGAGATTTGAAGGATGTGGGTGATTTGGAGGGGAACTGGTCGAGGTCTGTGAGGTTAAAAGAAAGCATTTAACCTCATTAAGTAGCTTAATTATAAGGGGAAGAGTGAATGTCTCAGCTGTTACAGACATTACCCAGTTAGAAGGCAAAAGTGACGACCCAGCAGGATTATTAAAAAGGCTCTTATCATGTTAGCAGCAGACTGTTTCTGGAAACAGAGAAAGGGCTGTGTGATGGGAACCGCACATTTTCCTGGAATTCTGGATGTTGTACAAAACCAGCTCTTTTCAGACCCAGCAGACACAAGGAAAGTATAAAAGGTTTTTTGAGTGGAAAACTGCCAATTATTCCAGATTGTTGTGATAGTTTGGTGATTCACACAAGTCTTTTAGTAGACTGTTAGTGAGAACTTCTTTTTAAAACACACTACAGGTTGCAAAGCATATTTGTGAATAAAGCATTCACATTTTGAAATAAGCTTTCCATGCAGTTTTTTTCTGCTTCCCAAGGCCTTTCAGTGGCTGGACGGAGCCTTCTTCCTGGGGCTGGGTGTTGGCATGGTGGGCAGAGGGTCCCCCCTCGGCTGTGAGCATGGCCACCCCTACTCCATCAGTGTGCAGGGGGCATGGGGAGCCCTGGGCAGCACAGGGCCAAGTCCTGGACAGGTGGGTCTGTTGACAGCCCAGGTGTGCTACTGACACCCCAGGCAGGGTGGGAAGTGTTTTACTTACCGCTGTGCAGCTGCAAGATCCATATTTAAAACCTGCAAGATCCATATTTAAAACAAAAACAAAACAAAACACAAACAAACACCAAACAAAAAAAACCAAACAAACACCGAAACAAAACCAAAGCCAAAAAAACCTGGGCACTATTGTATAAAGGTTTGTGAGCTATGCAATTTAGACAGAAAGACAATGAAGTTTCTTGTTTCTTTTTTTTTTTTCCTGCTGAAACCCTGCTTACATGCAGCCTGCAAGGCTCTGTGATTTCCAGCTAGGCACTTTATTTAAAGGTCTGGCTTTACACCCTCTAGGCAGAGTAAAAGAAAATTTACTCCAGGTGTTCTTGTGCTTAGGAAGAACAAAATTATGCTTAAAAAAGAAGGAAATAGAATGAGGTAGCTTACTGTCTGTCACCATCTGATTTAATATTTAATAAGGGATTCTGCTTGTTAAGCAAGTGTTTTTGAAGGAGGTTAAGGCAATGCTTGGGCTGCGTGATCACCAGGTACCAACCCAAGAAGACACGTCCTTGTCTTTGGTCCCTCTTTTTCTGCTTCTTCTGTTGGAAAGGTTGCACTGATCAGTAAGCACTATTGCCTAACTGTCAGAAACACATAGCATAGTACTTTAAAAGTATATAAAATAAAGCAAATTACTATGATAAGAATACAGAAAATATGACAGCACTAGTGGATAAAGATGCCCATTGACCTGGGAGTTCAGGCATGATTCATAAATGCAAAACATAAAAGTACATATTTAATTACTCCATGATTACATATTAATTACCTTTCTGTGGCATGTACACCCAGGAGGAATAAAAGGTCTTTAAGCAGAATGAGTCTATTTCCTTCAAGGAAACAAAACTCAAAAAAAGACAGATGTGAGCCAGGGGGAGCTGATAGGGTTTGCTCTATCTTGTTAGATTTTTCTCAGACAGTCTTTTGCAAAAAATTACCCAGGGCATAAAAACCCTTTTTGTTTAAGTCCTTGTGAGTTAAGATTAGAGGCAGAATGGAAAACTGATGTTGTGGCTTAACAGCAAGAGAAAGAACAAAAAATGTATTCACGTTCAGTCTGGAAAGACTGTAGTAGTCTGGTTCTTCAAAGCTGGATTGAAAACTGCGGTTTTACATTGGCTTTTATCAGTACTCATTTTCTCTAACGTGACTTCTTGATGTTTAAGTTATCCATCTGGCTTCTACCTGGTTATCTCTATTTCCTAACAAATAGCAAGAAACAAGGGAAACTTTTATTAACAGTACATACCACTGCTCCACAAATGTGCTGCTGTTCTGGGTAGCCATGCCTAGTTGAAGTAGCACTGTGAGAGCTGGGGGACTGCAGCTGGCCCATTCTGCCAGGATTCCACATTAGGATGTAGCAACCAGTAAGGCACAAATGCTTTCCAGGCCTTCCAGAGCAGGAGCAGATTTAATACATCAGCCACTGCTTTAAATGCATCAAACTTATTCTAGAACTCACACTATTCATTCCAAGTAATTAGATCTCCATTATTCATAATGAAATGTGTAGCCCTTGGAGCGGTACATGGATTTACCATCAGATTATTAAATTGACAGCCTTCTGTCTTGAAACCAAAGGTGCAAGGAGACCCAATGCCTAGAAATGAGAGTTAGAGTAATTGTGAGTGAGGTGGGCCAATACCTGTAATTTTGAAGGAAGTTTACCACAGCAGATGCCAAAATGCCTGTGTGAAGTCTTCTGCCACTGGAAAAAAAACAACCAACAAAACAAAACAAAAAACAACCCAACTTAAAATTACATGGGTTTATATATAGATATGTACTTATTATCTGTGTGTAATACACACACACGTACACACCCCAACACAGAAATTAATTGCATTGCCTTTTCTTTTGGTGACTGTTTTGGATGGTCACAAGTGGCTCTGTAGCCAATGAATTGCATAGCCCTAATTCTTCACTGTATCCTTTGTAAATTATCCCTTTAACTGAGATAATTTTAGCATTCTTCTAAATATCCATTCCTATTGACAGTCAGCTCTTAAACTGAACTGGTCCTTTTATTTAAGCAACGCTCTTAGGAGTAACAGATTTGATCTTTTATCCTTGTCCTGGCTGGGAAACCACTGCCTCTCTGGCTGTCCTAGATGCTATCCTGCTCAGGGATTTTCGTACGTAGCGTAGCTCCGTCCTCTGCTCCAGTTGCGCTTGTCAAACAGCACTGGTTAAAGTAAGTGGCAGCCTGGAATGAGTGCAAGGTGTTTCATTTGGAAAGCAGCTTTGCTTTAGTCAGGTACATAATAAAATTTATTCTCCTCATCACTGAACACATTCCAGCTTCGTTTTTATCCCCTGAGCAGTGCCCGTGGTGGCTCTATCAGCTCCAGCACAGCCACGAGGGCACAGCAGCCTGTACTGGCAAAGATGGGAGGGGATGCCGTTCACCACAGCTGTAATGCTGCTGTGTGCAGGTGAGGGCAGGAGGGACAGCCAAGGGGAAATACCTACAGGAGAAAAGACCCCCCCAGGACGCCACAGCCGCAGGCCTGGCAGCGCACTGTGCCTCCAGCCCCTTCCCAGCTCACAGCCTGGGAGCTGCTCTCCTTGCAGCATTGTTCCTGTAGAATGGATTGGGAGTGTGTTCGCCAAAGGGGCTGCCAATAAAGCAAGTGCATCCTGAAGTGTGCCACCCAATAACATTAATATCATGACTTGTATCCTCTGTTCCTCCAAAATATTAATGAAGTGAATGTAAAGGGGCTTCTTTAAAAAATCCAAAGGTCCTGGATAGAGTTGTCCCTCTGCTTAAAATTAAGTGGTAGGAAAAAAAGAAGCACTATATTCACCTCTATTTTTGTACCTTACTTCTCACTAATGTAACATCATCAGATGCCAGTGATAGAATGTACAGGTCATGTGACACCATTTTTTTAATAAATGCCAAAAAAATTCTATCCAGTTTATAAAAACCATGACAGATCTTTTAAAAAATAAAGCTACCCTTTTCTTCTTCTTTTTTTTTTTTTTTTAACTTTTCAGTGTTGGTGGTTTAAGGAATCTGAAAATTTAATCCATCCATCTGGCACTGGAAAAACAAACAACGTATATATCTCTGTATTCTCTCTTCACTCCAATGCTTAAAGATCCTAAACGCAACTAAGTAAATGTGAAATAATAGGGAAAGAGAAGGTTGAAATCACTTACCCCTCAGTCTATTAGCCTGGTCATGTTCTAATGAGATGATGTGAATTATTTACCAAAAGTTCTTCTGTATTTTTTGAGCATTCAAAAAACTATAGGACATCTGAAAAATGCAGTTGGTAAAATAACAGGACATAGCCTGAAGATGAAGGGTTGGTCTTACTCCCTCATGTGCAAGGCTGCATTTCTCTACATGAAGTCATCGGAGTCACAGAGGGCTCCGAGGCTTTTACTCATGCATGTATCATGAGAAGCGTTTTCAAGAGGGGATAAGAAGTAGCAGCCCTGTACCAAGATAATTACTGAAACCATAATAATCTGACACTGCTTGCTAAGGACTCCATAGACGCTCAGAAATGATGCTGTCGTTCTCTGCATTTCACCAGTCTCTTTCATCATGATTCCTCAGCTATTTCATGGGCTGATGAAGACTTTTTCACTAACACTTTTTCCTCCTTTTGGACAGGAGAGGAATGCCAGGAAATGCATGATGGTGTCTCACCAGTAAGCCCAAATAGGCCCTCTGTGAGTTGTGTTTATTAGTAAAATGCAACAGTCCACAAATTCTCTTCCTCCACATGCAGAATTTAATACTTTCAGAGATTCAGTTATCTCTGGGCCTCCCTTCTGAAGTGACAGTTCCCAGATCCCCTCAAGGCTTCGAGCACTCTACTGTACATGGTTTTATATATGATTTCTTCAATCTTTCTTTTCCGGAACAATAACAGATATTTTCATCGAGAAAGCTTTGGTTGCAGAGAGCAGGTCCTGATACCATGTGTGTGCACTCCCTGAGCCTCTGAGCTGAAAACTTCATATGCTTGATGTGTACAGCTCGGCATCAGGAAAATGCAATGATTAACCCTGTCTAAAGATCTGGCCCATATTTTCCCACTTTCTTTTGCCTTTTACATGGCAATGAGTTGCTTTACTGGCCATCTAAGCATCATGTACTGGTTTGAAGATTTAGCATCCTCTCATACTGAAGGATAACCCTGATATTGCTTCCCTCTAGAGAACGTATTTTGTCCTTCAACAGAATGAAATCACATCATTCAGATACTGATTAAATTTTGAGGAAAGCAGTAGGAAATTGAGGTTGTCAATTTTTATATCTGTCTTCAGATCAATTGGGGATTGATCACTCTTCACCTTGCTAAATGAGAGAAAGCTGTAAAGTGTTAATCTTTATCAGAAGAGCTGCAAGCACACTAGCCAAATTATTTTCATTAAACGCCCTCCCCCTACCTACAGCCTTGGTCGTATAATCCAGTATGAAAATTATTATCTATCTCATTCACATCAGTTACTATTATTTATTTTTTTTTAAACCTCCTTTAAATCTGATTAGAACTTCTCATCTAAACCAAACAAAGTCTGAACTCAAGGCTAAAAAGTATCAGGTTAGCTTGGTAATTCACATAATATTTTTATTTTCTCTTCCTAATTGAATTTGTACATTGATTTGTGTTACTGTTCTCCTGACCAGTTATTATTAACTGTTTATAAAATGCCAAGGGTATACAATGCACTGTGAAGACACTGACAGCAAATTGCTTTGCCAGTTAATATAGCCCATCATTTCTGTCCCTTGCCCAGCCAATTTGCTGTGTGTCTACTACAGCTCTTTCTCTAATAAGGCTACTTCTTTATGACTTACTGGGAACGTTATTTGAGGTGTTAACTCTTGAAGACTGGCCTGTATGAGTGTCATGAATTTTGAGGGAACACCCCACTTGGCCAGTGGCAGTACAGGTAAAAAGATAAGGCAGTTTAATACATTTACTTGATCTCCTCGCAAGTATCCCTGCTAGTTTCCATTGCCTCGGAGTCACCACAGCAATACGACAGAATCTAGAAAGAGCAGATGCATGGGAACGCACCGGGCTCCACTCCACAGCGCTGTGGTTTCCTGTTTTCTTTGTCAGTTATTTAGAAAGGTCTCTCAATAAAAATAGCCAACGGTCCCCCTGGGGAGATGCCTTCTCATGCAGCCCAGCATCCTAGAGAGAACCCCGCTGCCAAGAGCAGCTCCCTGCACCGACACTGCGCGTCCCCCATACGGAGGCACAGCAGGGTAGCTTGTTCACTTTTGTTCTGGGTGATGAGAGGGATAGATGCTCTCACAGTATCACTTTGTAGAAATATCTTAATAAAGCCACTAAAAGCTGCTGCATTAGTTGATTTAGCATTTTATGAAGGGCTGTCCCAGAGGAGCCGGTGGCACGACTGCAGCAGAGGCAGAAAGCCCCTGAGCCCGAGTCCGCTCTGAGTCAGGCTGATAGGAGCAAGGATGGCATTTGCTGTCATCCAGCCTGTAATTTTCTTGTCTTTTTAGCTCAGCTATTTGAGGGCTATGGGTGTAACAGCATTTTGGCAAGGAGACCATACTGTAATGCCTTTTCTTTTTTCCTTTTGCAATTGTTTCAAGTCTTGTGCCTTGTTATGCAGTAATGGAAGAAGTCAAATACTGACCTTTTGTATAAGCACAAAAGAGCCTTTTGGGGCAATATATTAACCTCTACTGATTCCTGCAGTTTCTACAGAAGTCTATATATAAATTACTGTTCATAATCTGCTCTTTTCTTCTTCTTTGATGGTGACTGAAAGTTATTCTAACATTAGTATTTACTGTTTTATTACTAAATATTTCTCTAGCCTCTCCCTTCTGTGGATCATAAAGAGCTTCACAATTATAAACAGTATTTATTGTTTTGTTAATAAATATTTACCTAGTCTCTACCTTCTGTGGATCACAAAGAGCTTCACAATTATAAACTATTGTAGATCTGTATTAGTCTTGTGAAGCAACCTGTGAAGCAGGTTTATCAAAGGGAGAACCGAGGCATCAAGCCTCTCTGCCTTCAGCCTTAATTGTTCAACGTATTCCTCCCATTTTTAAATTCTGTAACAAAGAGTTGCAACCAACACAGCAATTCCCAAGTTGTGAATCTGAAGTGTAAATCTGAAGTGAGAAGACAGTGGGTACATTTCTCACCAGATTCCTTCCTGGATCATGTTAGCTGTTCATACGTTTTTCTATCAAGGCAGACACGCTCACTGTGGTTGCCCCGCTGGTACTCCTGGGACTGCCCCATGGGTTTCTGGGCAGTGGTACCCTCTCAGCAGCACGCTCAGCTGCCTGCTCTTCCCACCCCCTTCTCTGCATTTCCAAAATGAATGCTTTGGGAGAGATGGGATTTAGTATTTCTCAGTCCCATGCATTCACACAGTAGCACCCTCTCAAACTGTTCATTTTCTCTTTCCCTTTTCCACTTCCCTGTAGCATTTCATCTTGTATGGCACCAACTTCTCTCCAGTGACCTGGTCTCAGGGAGAAAGGCGGCAAGGCACACTGTACCCTGCAGCAGAATTAGTGCTACCCAGCTGGCCCTGCGACCACCTGCACAAAATCACTGTTAAACCCTGCAAGGCTCACACAGCTGCAGGCAAAGACAGGACTCCTCCTACACACACCATATGCACAGTCTGAGTCTAATAAAAGTGTGCTGTAGGGGCCAAGTATGTTCAGGTTCAAGAAAATAGTCTGATAGTTATGTCATACTTTGATCCTACTGTCCTGCAGTTCTCTGGAAGCTCTCATTTGGAAACATGGTCGATCATATCCATTTTGATTTTCTGGGGTTTTGGGTTTTTTTTCCGTGTTGTTATTTGCTCTCTGGTTTGTTTTACTTCACACTCCAGAAATCTGTCACTTCCCAAACGGCCATGATCAGAACCATAAGGCAGTTAACATTTCCCTTGGCTTTCCCAGACGAGCCAAACACACACGCTGTAAGCACTCAGAATACTTCAAAGAGACTGTGCCATGGATGCAGGTGATGTTGCAGGGCTGCTCACTAATGCACCGCAAAACCCAAGTGATGTTAATGTTTGGTTGGCATCAGATCATCTCTTGTAGACAAATGATGTAGCAAGGTTTAATATTTGATTGTTCAAAGCACCTCATGGGCTTCAGCTCCAAGAGATGTAGCAGCTTTCCGAAATAAAGGAGGTGCAGGGAGCCGGAGCTGCCAGGCTCTGACATGTCTCAGCCGGCTGGAAGCTGTGCACGCTGTGCTGAGCACAAGTGGGAAGCACCTGCAGCCTCACAGCTCTGGGCAAAAGTCTGTAATAATTCATAGCGAGTAATAAACTTTGACTTCTCCTTGTCTGCAGTAAGCCCCATAAATCGTTGTGCTTGCAGGACCATCACATAGCCTCTTCTGTTGTGACAGAAGAGTGTGCCTGGCTGTGACCTGCAAATTAAGGAGTCATTTCACACCATGCCTAAAAAAACTGAGAAAACTTGTTTTGTAGGAGAAGCTTTTTTTTTTAAATAAAGTTTTGCGTTGATCCAGGAGAGACAAAATCTACAGCTTTATTAGTGTTTCTAATGCCATTACCCTTGCTAATGCACTCTTGTGTAGAAGTTTGCAAAATCGGGAATTTAAATCCTGCAAGCCAGTTTGTGCTTGGGCAAAACATCTGATTCTTCCTAATTAGCCAGGAGCTGAGAATTGCTGTTATTTGTCTGCAGGGGTAAGTCGGGCTCTTATTCATCTCGGCACGAATCTGATGATTTCCTCGAAGCTACTCCAGCTTCATACTGATACTCCATGCAGCAGAACTGGACCTATCATCCGTCTTTGCTTCTTTTTTAAATAAAAGGTCAGGTTCATTACTCTGTGTTCTATTTCTTGCTACTTCAAGACAGTGTTCATGTAAGACAAATTGAGCTATCCAGGGAAAGTGAGAAGATTCTTTAAAGGGTCAAAAACTGGTTAAAATATGGAAGCGAAAGGTAGGAAGAAATAGATCATTTCACAGCAAAAGGAGATTATTTAAGCAGAGTCCCAAGAGAACTGTGCCACTCCAAATATTCATAAATAACTTGGAAAAGGAGAGGAGGTGGCAGGAGGTGACAAAATTGGCTGCTGAAAATAAATCATTAGAAGTAATAAAACCAAAATCTAACTGTAAGGAGTTGCAGAAGTATCGCATCATACTGAGTGACCAGGTCATAAAATGCCAGGCTGACTTTACTGCCAGTAAAATGTAATACACACAAGGAAAAGCAAAATACACAAAGAAAAATATATGGATGTGGGCAATGACAAGCTGTAAATTAGGTATTACCACCAAGGAAAGGGTTACTGTAGACATGTGGTTCTATGGAAACATAAACTCAGTGCTGGCTGTCAGAAAAATCAACTGGAATGTTAGGAATTATGAGGGAAGGAAGAGAGAACAAAACAGAGAACAGCATTGTGTTACCATGTCTTGTGCATTGTATGTACTTCTGGTCGCCCATCTCAGCAAGTATATTCTAGAAATAAAAAAGGTATAGAAAAGCCCAAGAAATATAATTAAAGCTGTTCTTTACAGCTTCTGAGAGTCTGCAAAGAAGGGAAGCCTCAGAGGAGAAAAGGGGTGGCAGTGGGAGTCTGTAAGATAAGAGACCTCTAAAACAGATCTATCAGGAGGATAGGGAACAGTTATCTGCTCTTTCTAACAGACAAACAAGAGTTAGTAGCATGAAATTGTCGTTTGCAGCTTAAAGCAAACAAAAGGAAGCCTTTATTTTTTTTCACCCAGTTTGTAATTAAACTGTGGAACTTGCTGCTGCAAGATATAGTAGACACAAAAGTATAAAAACTTTTAAAAAGAGAAATTGAAGAAAGAAAAACCCATCAGTGATTACTACCCCCAACCATATCAGTTCAAGAAACCCAATGCTGCATCTCCAGGCTGCAGAGGGCTGGGAGATGCAGCCCCAGAAGTGACGGTGTGCGACAGCCCTTGAGCTTTGCCAACATGAAGAAATGGCCCAGCTGCCTGCTAGTTTTGTGTGCTTGTTCCCGCTCCTTACTTTCCTTTTGCATTCGTGCGGTGGCTTGGGTGAAAGTAAGTGTTTAACCTGCTGGGAAGGGACAGCGGCTGGGTGAGGACTGCTGCCTGGGGCATCAGTGCCAGCTCACGCCATCAGTAGCATCTACCGACCTTGCACACTTTCCGTGGGCATCTGCTGCAGGCTGCTTTCAGGGAGAGGCTTTGAGCCTCGGCAGACACTTGGTCTGATCCAGTTTAGCTACCACATTCCTGTGTGATTCCGTGTTTCTGGTGTTGGAAATACCAGGCTCCCTTCTACTGTATGTCTGCCTTGTGAACTTTGTGACATATTGCATGACATAATACCCACAGAGGTGAGAGCATGCCTGCAAGGGTGCCATTGTTCCCACATTCTTTGATAAAACTTAAAATAAAACAGATGCCCAGGGTGAACCGAGGCGCAGATGTGCAACTCATCATCAGCCACAAGCTGCGAGCCAAAACGATCATCACCCAGCCCTTGTCACTGTCACAGCCACACACATTTGGAGGAGGAAAAAGATGAGCCAAAAAGGTTTCAAGTTATTTCTGTACAAAAAGTAGGAGAGGCACTACCTTTAAAGTATTTTAAGTGAAACTGTTTCTGGTAAGAGTCGTTCATTTACTATGCTGAAGTGTTTAGGATCCCCTTACAAGCCAGGGTCTACAGTACTCCGGGCAAGGCAGAAACTCTCATGTGGCAAAATCAACACCTGTTTTAACGGGCTTTGCATTACCATAATGTTTTGGTTGGCTTTAGACTTATCTTCCTGATAAATATGAGACAATGTGTGATTATCTTTTCATTTGTCTTTCTTGTTGGCATTGCAATTTGAGCACCCATTTTTGTGATGGCTAATTTGCGATGACCCATTTCAGACTAATGCCAGCCTAAATGTTTCTATGAATCTAACTATAATCTCACCAATTAAATGCTTTTCTAAGTCTTCAGGTTTTTTATTAGACCTCCCAACTAAAAGAAGCCTGTTTAAAACCAAAGTCCTTTAGAAGTTATATTCATTTAAATACTGTAACAATAAAGCACAGGGAGTAAGATGGAACACAAAACATAAGGACAATAGCCTCAAACCACTTTTTCCATAAGAACTTAAATGATCGAGACCTTGCATCAAATTCATTTATACTGTGTTCTTTTCTTGTTTCAAGAAAAAGCATTTTAATTTTCATGTCCCATCTCCTTGTTTAACTCCCCATGAATTCTTCCATTTAAGTGTGTAATATTTAAGAAAAGATCATATGTAGCCCCTACTGCAATTCAAAAAAACCTCTTCCCTTGGCTCCTGGGTTTGGCTTAAACTCCAAATTAAGACCCATCTGTGGTACTAAATGTGGCAGAGTTCGGAGTTATGTTTTCAATTTAAAGAGGTGTCATATCTCTCGCAGTAAAGACAGATTTTTAAAAGGTATATGACATTTCATAAAACACATTTTAGTGGTAACATTTCTTTTGCTTATAGCTTTATTTATATATTTTACTCATGAGTCCGAGCTTAAAACTTGCAGTGTCACATACTGAATTTCTTTTCATTAGTGAACGCAGTTGCATATAATTCTGTTTTATTGCTGAAAAGCTCTAAATTTATAGAACGTGATTTGAAATCACTAACATGGGACAGTATGCCTTGCTTTAAAACAAAGTAAGTGTAAGTCTACTGTGCTGTGCGCTCCTGAAATGTATCTGCCATGTCAGAACGACACGGTAATGCACACCTCTGCTCACTCAGATTCCCAGCATCTTGGTGCTGTGGCTGCCTTGGAATTGTGTGTGAACTTGCCCCTTTAGAGCACCATTACCACCAAAGCACCCCAGAGGAAACAAAGGAACATCAAATCCTATTTTTTATCATTTCCATTTAACTAGCTCTTAACATATGGCAATTCATGGACCTCTCACAAAAACTTGTCAGCAATGTCAGACCTTCATCCCGCAGTAAGATTTACCTACCTAGGTAATTTTACCTGTACCAAACAAAAGCTGAGCCAAGAAGACTCTGCAGCAGCACAGAGAGTTCCCACATTGATTTCTTTGCCGCATGCAGGTACTAGACATGCACCAGCATTGTGGAGCAAGGTACCGACTGCCCTGCACCTCCAGCAGCAGTGGGGCAATGCTCCTGGCCCTGCCTTCCTGGCTGCTTGGGTCAGTATTCTTGATGTGTGGGATCCTGAGCACATAGTGAGATGCAAACCCCTGTGCACAGACCCTGCTCCCCGCCACACCAAGCAGCAGTCTGGCATCTAGAACATGAGGAGGCTGTACAACCTCCCTGGCTGGTGGAGGAGATGTATTGATAATGCCACATAGCCCAGACTGCATCAGAATCTGTGTGTCACTGGCTACTGATTTTTATTAGGCATTGTGTTGCAGGAAAAAATACCGGTGAAATCTAAGGTGGTTCTTTTCTTGCAGGCATCCTGTAATTAGCTAAAGTTTTCTTTTCTTCATAGAGAGGTCTTGATGCATAAAACAAAAGTTTCCTCTTCCTTGCATGTTGTTGCCAGATGTTTCTGCAAAACTTAAAACCAACAAAGTTATTTGTGTGTACTTACATATGACTTCACCCCCATGCCTGTCTCAAAGTGCTCCTCCTCAATTAACCCAACTAATTCTCCCCCCATTTCTGAACAGTGCATTTCCATTGTCTGTTACAGCATTTTAGAATTCCAGCCGTTTGTTACAGATCTACATCGTAACACTCAGAAAAGCTCAATAGGAACATAACCTCCTCAGATTAATTTCCACTTGCAGTTGTGATTTCTTTTTTACACAAAACAGCTGCAGAAGAAAGCAGCCCTCAATGTTTTGTCAATATAGACCAGAGACGGGTGGATCCATCACTCACAATTGTTCTTATGGCTTCAATAAACACCAAGGGCCAAACTCTGCTGATGGAACTAGGAGTTGCTATCACGTTATGCCAGAAAGAGATTTAACCCCATGTAGGGGTTTATAAATTGGATACAGGCTTCAGTTTTTGCCAGTCTATGATGAAGCTTGGAGTTGTGTTTTGTTCAGGCATTTGCCATGAATTCTATTTCATTGTATTGTTACACAAAAAGTTTCCCTCTCTACTCTTGCAGGATTTTGCTCTACTCAGGCATGAGCCTGAGGAGGGCCAACAGGCATCATCTACTCTGGTTACAGACTGGCACTTCTCCGCACTGAATTCTTAATACTGCTAGACTGCAATTAGCAATGCCCATGCAGTCTTTCACTGTTCACTCTTCCTAATTAGCAGGTTAACATGTTTGCTAGCCTCAACCTAGTCACAGCTCGTGTAAGCTAATGCATGCCTTGGGAAGCTGGCAGTGCTCAGTGCCCCAGGACATCTCTGTTAAAGGCAGCAGGGGTGGAAGATGGCTGTGCTCTTGGGGAAGGATGTGTCAGACTCCATCTCTGGGAGAGGGAATAAGAGTATGTCCAGTGCGGACATATTCTGTTCTCCAAGTGTTATGTAGAGAATGAAAACTCTAGGAGAGAAGGGGAATAAATAAAGGGATTCAAGATGAAGCAGATCAATAGATATAAAGAGAAAGGATCCAGGAAGGTGAATGGCGTGGTGGAAGAACTACAACAGTGGTTCATGTAAAGTGAAGGAGCTGATGGGAAATCAAAGTACAAAATACGTCACAACAGACAAAGGACTAGCGCAGGAAATAAAGACAGGAAAAAAACAGGAAGAAAGTAGAAAAACATACCAAGAGTTATTAACCTAAAGAGGATGCAGGATGGCATGGCACAGACCTCTGTGCCTCAGTCTATGACCCACTATAGTTAATAGCAAAAGCATACTGAGATAGTGCTTGGACCCAGGAGTCCCCTTTGACAAATGAATTTGCAGTCCTGAGGATGCTGCTCATTGCATACTCATAACGAAGCATGCTCCTGTGTCTGTAGAAACAGCAGCTGGGGAACATTGCTTTTCCATTCTGGCTTAGCTGGAAAACTATTGACAGAGTGCATTCACTGGCTGAATAACTTTGATGTATATTCAAGAATTAAACAGAATTACTTACAAGCCGATAGGAAACAAAACTGACCTCCTTACAAGACAACCAAAGCCTTAGAAGATTTATGTTTATGGAGGACATTAGACACTGGGCATGTTGCTGCCTTTTTGTAGAGACAACAGATTGCAAAAGGAGGAAGAGTTCTTCCTATAAAACTGTAGCTTTACATGAGCTGTCTTTGATGCACAGCTTCAGAATTCGCATTTCACAGGAAAAGGCAATGCAGCTTGTATTTTTGGAAGTACTTCCAAGCAGGCTTAAGGACTTTACGATTTGTTATTTGTGGACCCCATATACTATTTATTCCAAAAGTGCAAATTCTTTGTTCTGTATAATTCCGAACACTCATCTTCCAATTTCTGATATCTCTGCAAATATTTATTTAGTATGATTTTAATTGACGTGACTTTTAGTGACTAGTGCTACCACATCTTTGGTTTGACTGAATTCTTTCCATTCGCCATTGTCTTTGCTATGTAGCTCTTGTTTTTCGGCATCTGGGGTTTTTCCCTTTAGCTTATCTTTATAAATTGCTTCAGAGATCAAAAGCACCATTTGTGTCCATTTCAGTACTTTCAGTGAAATACTGGTAAATCAAACCCTTAGCCTGCAAACTTCTCTGTCCTGCCATGGTAAAGTAGATCCAACCAATTGAACCCAATCTCCGTTAATTGCCAGCACCATTTCATATGCTAATTCCTTGAAGGTTACAGATAAAGTTGTTGCTGTTCTGTTTCATGAGCACATCACTTCATCTGGAAAAGCTTCAATCTTTTTTTTTTTTCCTAGCCTGCTTCTAGCACTAAAAAAGATTTAGTACAGATCCACAGTGGCCTATATATGTTTGCCAACAGGGACCCATGTGTCAGTTTTCTGTTCTTACTGGGCCTGTCAGCAGTTCGTAACCAAAGAAATTTCCCCATATTGTAAACATATTTGCGTATGATCATTTTAAAGTTGTTTGCTTGTGTCTAGAAGGGGTTCATTTTTTCCCAGAGTGACTCCAGACCACTTTTATACCTAGATGCTTCCTGTGGATTGCATTATGCACACTCACTTCAGCCACATGTGGCATGATCTGCCCATCTTCGGGTCCTCTGTATCATCCATGCTAACCCCCAGACAAACAGATCTATGTCTGCATCTGGCAGCCATGAGAGTTCCCTTCAGTGCTTCAGATGTTTCTTTCTGATATCCAGCTTGGAACGCTGTACACAAATCTGAAGTCGGTTCTCATTTTCCATTAATTGCCTGATCTCCTCTATGAGAGTCATATAATTACATTTTAATGATTTAATAATGTTCTCCTCTTAGATATATATTTTAATGTCTACATTTAGTGTTAAGGTTGAGGCTCCTTATCTTTGCAATATTAGTATGTTGTGGTGTAGGAATGTGCAGTCATTTATATATCTTTTAAATCTGTTGCATGACAATTCATACCACTCTTCCTGTGGCTCCACGGAACTACTGAGTAAGCTGGATACTGCAGTCCTAATTGCTGAAATTCTCTTTCAAAATTAGGCACTGATCGACAGCCAAAATTTTCATTGTCAATACAACGCAGTTGCTGAAACTGTATTTCAGCCCTTCCCTTGATCCTATTTTTTCAGGATATTTATTAGTTCTTCCTCAAATTAAAATTTCTTAGCTTGCAGAAATAATTCTTCCCTCTATTGTCCAAATACATTTCATTCTTTACACAGAATATTAATGTATGCCATTTAGACATTCTGAGATGGACGAAAACTCTTGTATTTGAAGTCTAGTTAATTAACTATCCATCTGCAAAACAGCCACAGTATTTTTATGATTATAGTGCATAACTTGTGTATTTAGCAGAAGAGAACTAGTGGAATTTTGGAAAAAAAACCAACCCCAAACCTTCACTTCTAACTTGTAAGAAAGAAGGTACAGATTTTACCAGATTACCATTCTGCTCAGGTCAGTAGAAAATAATTGAACAATGCTGACATTTTGTGGAAGACGTGGTCTTGTTAAGATTTGTATCAAACAGGAGTCAAAGCCATAAAACCTGTTACCCCAAACAGAAAATTATTACGTGTGTTGACACTTTCAGCAGGATGAGGCAATCCTGTGCTGGACTGAGACAGAATGAAATGAACCACATATTTGGAGGCTGCAGTAAGAATTTTCTTTTTCTTCTGGGGACTACCGAGGTTCCCGTGGTAAAAGCCAGAGTAGCTGTGCTACTACCAGCTGTACTCTGGGGGATGAGGTACGCTTTCTGATCTGGGTCAAGATATCTTCATACTAGGGTCAGGATATTTAGTAACAGAAGATTTTGATGACACATTGTCACAACAGCACACTCACTTCTAAAACCCAACAACGCCTCAATTTTCATTTGACTGTAAGCATTTATGTATTTAAAATATGAATATAAAATAAAACAGGTTGAACTCAAGAAGTAGAAAACTCAAACTTGGCAATTAAAATATTTTGAAGGTTGATTATGTTCCAAGAAGAGTCGTCAATGTCAGCTGTTTAAAAAAATCATAGATTTTTAGGGAACAAAATAATCATCAGCACAATGCAAGCAGCAGATTTTCAGCCAGTCAACTTCATCACCTTCTAAAAATTTAGTTCAAACAGGAAAAAAAATCACAAGTCTTTTAAAGCCTAACTTATTTCATACATTTTTACAAAGTAGCAAAGATAGGTTTTGTTTAACTCCAACCATCATCACATAATGCATTCAAAGTTGTTACATACAGGGACAGGGTAGCATGTCATTGTAAAATGTCAGCCAAAACACGCAAGCTTACCAAGTTTTACATTAAATTTGTTTTTACAATATACAAGTGCCCTAGGAAACATTTGTGTTTGAAGGAGAACAAAGGGAGGTGGTATGTTTGGGTTGTTTGGTCACACAGGAAAACCCGCATGAGGCCAGAAAGATTTGTCCAAAGCCAAGTGAGTAGCACGTGGTGAAGTTATCGCAGAGGGATAATTCTGCCACTGCCATGCATGCCTCTGCAGGCTTTGCGCTTGTTCTGTTTCAGTAGCGCTTGTAGCTAAAAGAAGTGAGAATCGGTAATATTCTTTTCCCAGCTGTACAGAGTAGAAGCAGAAAATATCCAAAGTCTTTCATCTGCTCAATTCTACCCAAAACATTCAAAAGGGAACAAATCTAAGAGACAGAATTCATATGTATTGTAGCAGCCTGAAGACAATGAGCAAATCTAGCTTCATATTTGAACGTGACTGCTGTTGTTCAGTTTACCAACAAATGGTGAGTTTTACCAACAATGACCTTGCAACGCATGCTGCTGAGCTTAGCAACAAGTGAAAAACATCTTTCAGGAGCGTACAAATAAGAATCATTCTGCCCTGGCCAGATCTGAGTTCACATACTGTGCACATACTGCACTCCAGCCTGCCTCAGTATTCCCAGCACAAAAAACCTGTAAGATGTCCTCTGCTCGCTGTTTTGCAGTGTTGTACAGTGTCCCTGGCTGATGCTGGTGAATAAACTGTGTATACCAGTCTAAGATCAGGTCCTTTGGGATAAAAGATGATATTAAGATATGGAATTATTCATTAGAGAAGGAATGTTCTACCCATTACCGTGCAATTAAGCAGCTGAGTTGCATTTATAAACAGATGTTCACATCTAAATCTCTTAGAACTAAACAGCTTTGTCATAAAAGTTCCTTCCAGCTACAGAAAGTTAAGCAAAGCCAACATTCAGCAGTGTTTCAGCTCCCCTCTGCAGGCCATATATACCCTGTTATTTCAGTTGACCAGATTTCAGTGGCAGGAGGGGTCCCCAAATGCAAGACAATTTCTGTGGTGGAATACTCACAGAGCAATAAAGTGAAGTCAATTTTCCAGGTACGCTGCCAGAAGCAGATTAGAATTTCATGCTTCGAGAGATATTCTTGCCTTTATTGAATACCGAGGACCTCTGCAATGTTCCCGTATCCGGCAACAAAGATTTCACAGTATTTGTGAATAGTCTGACTTCTGCTATTCTATTTCCCTTGTATGGGAAGAAGTGTTTCCTGTTAGCTGTAAATTCATTGCATCATCCAAAAAGCACCAGAAGACAGTTTTGAGTGCTATTTTAAACACATCTTTCAAATATGCATTAGATTAAGGGAGACTGCAGAGGAGAATCTAGAATTTTTAGAACCATTTTTCATAATCTGCAACATGTAAGAGAATATTAAGCTAATATTGCATGCATTTATTTTGCATTTCTAAAGTAAAACAGTATCTTCCCAAGCGTGGCATGTGAAAAACCTACAATTTAACAAAAATTAGGGCAGATTATTCGTGCCTTAAAATCTATGCTTTTACTTGGCTCTTCCTTTCCTTGTAGGAGAACCCCCAAATCTGCATTTGAACAGCTGGAAAGACAAAAACATCTTTCATTGATGCAACTGGTAGCATGTACCGTTTCTAGATGCTGCTTGTTGACACAGCCCCAGTACAACTGATAGAGTTATCTCCAAGTTCATGTTAAGTGTCCCAAACCCGAACGAGGGACACCTCCGTGAAGGGACAGCCTCTCTCTTTGCCAGCGTCAGAACCTCTATCAGCTGCCAAGACCAGGAGAACCGCTCGTTCTGCAGGGTTTGCTGCTTTGCTGTTTTACCTCGTGGGTTTAACTCCCGGCCCGCTCCCGTGCCGCCGCCCGTGGCCTGCCCTGGCCCGCGCAGCTGAGGGGCGCCGAGCCTGGCGCCCCGCGCCCGCCGCTGCGGCCTGGGCCCGGCGTCGGACAGCACGCTCCCCGGCTGCTTTTAAACTCAAGAAACACCCGGATCTGTTAACTTCTCAGTGAAACGCTAGCACCCTTTGTGGGGTTTACTCGTATTTCTCAATGAAAACATCTGTACTGCCCGTGCTTGCCACGAGACAGGCGCGCCACCCCAGCCCCCTTGGCCGCTGAGGGGACGCGGGGTCCCTCTCCACGGGTTTTCCCCAGGCCGCCCGCCCAGCTCCCAGCCGCCCCTAGAGCTGTCCAGCAAGCTCCGAGGTGACCTCCCCACGGCGTCCAGCCTCTTTCCAGCGCGGCACCCCCGTCCCAGCCCTCCGCGGGGAAGCGGGCTGCCACGGCGGGACCCATGGGGGGGGGGGAGCTCGCCGCTGCCCCCGGGGCCGGGCCGCGCTGCCCAGCCGCCACCGCGCGGAGGGAAGCGGCGAGACCGCGGGGCGGGCTGCTGAGGCGCGGGGGAAGTCGCCCGGGGAAGGGTGGCCCTCCCGCTTCAGAGCTGCCGCCCGGGGCGCTTCGCCCTTTCGGGAGGAAGCGGAGGAAGTGAAAAAGGAAAGAAGCGGGGCGGCCCCGCAGCTTTCCCAGCGCGACCACCCCGGAGGTGGCGCCCGCCACCCCTCGGCGGACCCACTGTTGGGGTGGGTGGGAGGGGGCGCGCCCGGGCCGTCCGGGAAGGGGCGAGAGCCGCGGGGCAGGCGGGGCGGCGGGCGGCCCCTCGGCGCAGCCTGCAGTTGCCCACCTTAGCCAACAGGTTGCACCGTTTCCCCTCGCTTGGGCCCGGCGGGCACTGCCCCGCGGTCCCGAGCGAGGGGCCGCCAGCGCCAGCGGGCCGCGCAGTGCCGAGCCGAGCCGTGCAGCGGGAGCGGGCGCGCTGCTGCTGCCGCCCCTCTCCTTGCCGCCAGTCTCCACTCCCTCTCCACGTCGGGGAGGCGGAGGGAGGGAGGGAGGGGGAGGAGGCAGTCGCCGCCGTCCTCCATTTTGTGGCGGGGGCAGAGCACTGCCGAGCGCGGAGCTGCCCTGCGGAGGGACGGGGCGGGGAGGCGCGGAGAGAAGGCAGGAGCGGGGCGGGGGTGGGGGGACAAAGTCCGCGGAGGCAATTAGTGCTAATTAACGCAGGGGGCGCCGCGGTGGTGGTGGTGGCGGCGACGGGCGGGGCGGGGACTAGGTCAGGGTCTCGATCCGGCGGGAGGAGGAGGAGCGGCGGAGCGGTGCTGGCCGCCGCCGCGGCCCCCGGAGGGGCGACTGTCGACTTCCTCCCGCCCGCTCCCTCGCCCCTTCCCGCTGGCTGCTGCCCCCCCGCCGCGATGGCAGTTGGCGGCTGAAGGAGCCCCAGCGCCACCCCCCGGACGAGGTAAGGGGGCCGGGGTCTAAGCCGTGGCTTCGTCCCGGGAAGTTGGCGGGAGGGGGGGCGGGGCGGCGGTGCCACGGCGCAGTAATGCCCCGAGCACGGGTGGGGGGACATACCGAGCCGCCCCCGGAAGGGTCCCGGGGTGGGACGGGAGGGGGCACGGCGGAGCGCGGCCTCCCCCGCGGTGGGGGCCCAGGGCGGCGGCGGCGGGCGGTCCGGGGAGCGGCGCGGGGCCGGGGGCCGGGGCGTCAGGGGCGGGGAGGGGGAGCAGCGCGGGGTGCCGCCGCGCGGCCGTGGGCTGGTCTTATTTTGCAGAAGTGGGTGTGCCGCGGCGACGGCTCAACAGGTCCCGACACATTTCTCTGAAAACTGTACTTTGCAAAGGAGAATTTAGTGTAATTCGGCGGTTTTCGGTATTCGCAGCTTTTTGCCCCTTCGGGCAGACTCGCATCTGATTCTTTTGACACGTTTCCTGCGCTGGATGGTTCGCCGCTTTATTCTGTTGGGGAAATTGTCAAGTGGAATAACTACATTTTTCCTCCCCTTCACGTAAAAAAAAAAAAAAAAAAGTCATAACTGCAGGTTGACAGTTACAGTATTTTTTTCCTCCCAGTCGCTGATGTGGCGCGCACCTTACGCAGCCCCGCGGTGCTCCCGTGCTGCCCGCTGCGCCTGGCCCCCCGCGCGGTGGGGCCGGCCGGGCGGAGCGCGGCCCCCGGTGGGACGCTGGGGTCAGGCGGCGGGCAGCCCTGCCAGGTGCCGTCGAAGGCCCAGGAAGGGTTTTCCCGTCGAGGAGCTGCTGCTCGGGACGCTTTTGCTCAGACTGAAGCTCGCTGGGGCCACCTTAAAATTTTTATACGTGAGGACTTTCTGTTGATCACAGCCTTAACTTTGGCATAGAGAAAGCAGCAGTGTTGGTCGGCAGTCTGGAGAAAATGGGCGACAGAGCCGGCGGGTTTGTAATTAAGATGACTATAGACTTGTGGACACTCTGGGGTCACTGCTTAACTAATAATGCCATGGCCTAATAACATGGGCATCGCCTGCTCTTACAGACCAAGGGGAGCATGAGCTGGTCACCGCTAGCGGGTTGCTCTGACTGTTTGGCTGTAGACAAATGTTATAGAAAGTTTGCCAAAGACTTTACAGTTGTTCTCCAAATATTTATGGTCTGTGCTGAAAATAAATGTAGCAGATACAAACTGATCAAACTTAGGAGATTCATGTTAGGTGTGTTTGAAGAACAGCCATGAGCTGGTAAAAGTGTTTGACGCTAATAAAAATTCTTTTTTTATTTTATTTTTAGTTAGCTTTTGTTTATAAATCTGAGATTTATTTGAAGACTCACGAGTTGCGTTGTAAGCCAGACCAATGCAAAAATCTCAAACCTTGTGTTGTGTAGTAGGGGGATTGTGTTGCTCCGGGACAGTAACAGAATTTGGTCCAGCCAGTAGGTGCTGCATTAGAGAGCTGCCTCTGGAGCCTTCGGTACATGTTGTGGGTGTTACATCTGGACCTGGAGGGAGAGAGGGAACTGACTCGGGAAAGACGAGAAATGTCTTTCTCCCCTGCCCTGCTCAAAGTGTAATTAAATACCAGGGAACATTAGCTTGCAAAATCTGTAAATTGGGTACTATAACAATTCCTACACTTCCTTACTTGCTAGGTTCAGTAACAGAGAGAGAGTGTGTTCAGAAAGATGTCATATGCTGTCGTCTGATTTTGAATTGCATGCAGGCAGACATACCACTTCATCCAGGCTTAGAAAAGCTTTAAAAATATACTTCCTTGTTACCAGTGAGAAATAACTAATAGTAATAATAATAATAATAAAAAACCACCAACAAACAAAACCCCAGAAACAGCACCAGTGGGTTTGAGAAAGATGTGGCTCTTGCCAGTTCGCAGTTTAATTTGCTGTGCTTTCGTTCTCAGAGCAGCTAAACCAGGTTCACTAGGCTAATGATTTAGACTTTTTTTGTTGGTGGTGGTTGTGTGTAAGCTGTTACTAAAATACCCTTGCTGTGCTAACTTTGAATGCTTGTGATCTTTTTATAGCTAATGTTCAAGTAATGGATTCCAAAGAATTGCTTAACTCGTCGGATCAAGACGAAACAAGGAAAAATGCGCTCATCAGTACCAAAGGAGGGATCGTGATGGACTTTCATCCACCCTTCAGGGGTGGAGCTACTGTACAAGCCCCTGTGTCTACATCTCCTCTCCCCGCTTCTTCTCAGTCAGATTCCAATCAGCAAGCTGCTTCGGCTGACTTTTCAAAAGGATTAGTAAAAAATGTGCCTCAGCCAGACCTTTCCAAGGCAGTATCACTCTCGATGGGACTTTACATGGGTGAAACAGATGCAAAAGTGATGGGAAATGACCTTGGATTTTCCCAGCAGGGCCAAATTGGCATCTCTTCTGGAGAAACAGACTTCAGGCTCCTGGAAGAAAGTATTGCGAGCTTGAATAAGTCCTCAAGCCTGGCTGAGGACACAAAGGGAGCAATATCTTCTGAGGTGCCGCTTGAGCCGGATTTCCCGGGCATGGCTGGCCGCAACATACCTTTAGATTCAGGAGCTGCAGTCCAAAGCCAGGTTGGCTCCAACGGTGGCAACTTGAAGTTATTCTCTGAAGACCAAAGCACCCTGGATATTCTCCAGGATTTAGAATTGCCGCCGGTGTCTCCTGGCAAAGAGCCCAATGGGAGCCCATGGAGACTTGACCCATTGCTAGATGATGGTGGCTTGCTGTCCCCTATATCTGCAGATGATGCATTTCTCCTGGAAGGAAATCTCAGTGAAGACTGCAAGCCTCCTGTTTTATGTGACACTAAACCTAAAATTAATGACCATGGTGACCTTTTGCCCAGTTCCAAAATGCCAATGCCTCAAGTGAAAACAGAAAAGGAAGACTTCATTGAACTCTGTACTCCTGGCATAAAGCAAGAAAACATGGGCCCAATTTATTGTCAGGCAAGCTTCTCTGGGTCTAACTTGCTGGGTACTAAAGTCTCTGCCATATCTATCCATGGTGTCAGTACCTCTGGGGGACAGATATATCACTATGATTTAAATACTGCATCGCTCTCTCAGCAGCAGGATCAGAAACCAATTTTTAATATCATTCCATCTCTTCCTGCGAGTTCAGAAAATTGGAATAGGTGCCAGGGATCAGGGGATGAGACCTTAGCTCCTTTGGGAACACTCAACCTTTCTGGCAGACCTGCTTTCTCTAATGGCTATTCAAGGTAATTAGTTTTTCATGCTCTTTATTAAAATACTACAAGAATGTTTAGCACAGCTGCATGCATGCTAGTTTGGGTTTGTTGTTTTGTGTTTGTTAGTGGTTTTGGGTTTTTTCCTTTCGAAGTCAGTCATCCCTGTTTCATTTGTTACGTATGGCTGTCTGATCAGACATGGCTGGTGTTTGTTTATTCTGTAGTACAATAGGAGCTTTAACCATGTACTCAACTATTGGTATTAAAGGGAAGAAAAGAGAAGGGGAGCTGACATGTTTTAAAAAAAGAAACACATAAAAATAAAAATTCTAAGATACAACCTACAATGAAATTTGAGTATGTGGTAGAAGGATTCATATACAAGGCAGGATAGAAGGAAGGCAGTATAGAGGGAAGTATTTAACTGTATACAAAAACTACTTGTTCTGGAGGGTTAGAGAATCGGTCACTGTGGGTTTTTTTTTCTTCTTAGTGTTACTTAAATGTTATGCACAAAAATAACTTAGTTGCTCGGTAAATCTCTAGAATTACATCTAAGCTGAACTAGAGTTCTAGCTTTGCTTGGTATTGCATTTACCTTACATGGACAAGAAGATTCCTAGTAGGAAATACTCAGCGGTTTGTTTAATAACTGCATTTAAAGACATAAGAATATTTGCAGTAAGATTTTAAACATACCTGGAATTTAACTCTTAAATAGAACTACAGGAGGGCTTGCTAATAGCTGTTTTTTGAGAGCAGGGTATTTTAGGGGAGCTGGTTAGTATGTGTCTAAGTGACTTAGTGTAGTTACTTGCAGTCAAGTAGTGTTTTCTCCAAGTAATTCAATGCTGCAGATACTCAAGTAAAACACTTTTCCTCTGCCGTTCAGGGGTAAGTATGGAGTGGCATCTATCTCAATGGGTAGCTGTGGACATCTCTCGCAGCTGGGCACAAGTTCTCATTTCAGTATGAACACCCAGTTGTATGTTTTCCTTAGCTGTTCTTTCTTTATCATGTACTTGCACAGGCAGAGTGTTTGCTCTCAATGGAGGAAGAGGTGTTTGCTGTGTTTCTGTGGAGTCTCAGTTAGAAAATGGCTCTTTAAGTCCATATATGTAAAAGCAGAAATTGTAGGCTTTTAATGAAGTATCTGTTTTAAGTTTCTTTTTTTATCACCCCACTGACAATTCATCCCCAGAGTGTCAGCCGCCAGTCTTGGAGCTCTCCCCACACGTTATATGCTCGTGTTTTCCCACAGTTGGAATGAGGTGTGTGAGGATTTCTCCGTTGTTTCAGGAGGGCAACTTTTAACTTGCTTTCATTCTAGATTTCTTTCATAGTTTTTCATTTTTGTAGTGAAGATATCTTTTTTTTTCTTTTTTATTTCTTTTTTTTTTTTTTTTTTTAAGAGTGTAAAGCAATTTGTAATGTAAGGAATCCAGAAAGGAAAATCTAAATTCGTGGATAAATTCCACTTCAGTATATGAATATTGAATGTATCTTACCACTTATTTTGACAAAGTAGAAATCCTTTGCACTTACCTTTTGCGTAATCAGTCCAACTTCTGTGGTGTTTTTAGTTTATTTCATGGGGTTATTTTGGTGTTGGTTTTTTATTTTATTTTGTTCTCACTCTGTCCTTAATGGCAGTTGTTATAAAATCTGTATCAAAGCAAGAAGTACCATTATTGGGTTTGGGAGGTGAATTTCAGTGGCTGTTTAAGTAAGCAGATTCCTTGTTGATAATGGAAACCTCACTTATGAGAATGTTTCTGTAAAGTTCATGCATTGTTTTTGATTTACAGAATTGTTTGGGTAGAACCATGCACATTCATAGGTGAACTGTTTACACATAGATATTTGTACAATTTTTGGAGAATTTCATAAACACTAATTTTATATACTTTGTTTCTCATAATGTTGTGATGAAAAACCCACTCAAGCTCCTAATGTGTACAGAATACATCTGATCCTAGAGTATAAAGGACAACAGTGCTAGATGTTATCGTCGCCTTTATGAAGCAATTCTGAGGAGCGTGCTTGGTGTGTTTGTGTTGGAACTGAGCAGGCAGCGGTAGGCGTGCGTGCTGGGGAGAGCTGGCAGCGGCCCTCAGCAAAGCTCTGCTGTAGGCAAGGGAGCATCCTCAGCACGGTAGGCAAAAGTCTGCCTCCATCACTGGGCAGTATTAACAACACTGCTGCAAGCATAGCTGTTCTTGCTTCCTGCAAGGTTGTAATCTGTTTTGTTGCTTTCTTTTGCCTTAAGATAATGGATGGTTGGGGTTTTTTTCTCAATTTAAGGATCATGTAAAGAATTTGGGGGTGGCTTCTAGTTGAGTTTTGCAGAAAAATTCATTATTTGTGGCCTTTATGAAAGCTGTCCTTAGTTCCCAAGGATTTTTGTATGCTAAAACTGTGAAGTCCAATTCTAAAAATAACATTGCTTGGGTTTATTATATATTGTTTTTAATAAAATAGAGGCAACTCCATCTTTTTTTTTTTTTTTTTTTTTTTTACAATGTTTGAGATGCTGATGAACCCTGGGTTTAAAGCAGGAATTCTCTTTCTTCCGGAACCCTGACAGAAATATTTGGTCTAAACTAGGTTAGTTTAAGGTGATGTATTGTGGATTTGTTTATGTTACACACGACTTAAGAAAATTGGCGTTTGTTTTAGAAACAAAAGAAGGACTATCTTGCCAGGTACCTGTGGTCTTTTGGTTGGTTGGTTTGTTTTGTTTTTTTCTTTTAGGTACTATTTGTGTGCGGTGAAGGCTGGGATCTTGGGAATTTAGAATGGGATCTTGGGAATTTAGAATTGCTAAACTTCGGTTTCCAGTAGGAAATACTGCTGTTGGTAGAACTATTTGACTATTCATAACTTATTAATTATATACTAAATATGTGGGAAGAAAAGCTGCAGTTCTGTCCTGTGTTCAGGTAGTATTTAATCTGACTTTTAATGGAAAGCATGTAATGTCTCTTCATAGACACGCAGTCTTGATGTCATGCAATTTTTGAGTTATTTTGCTTCTAAGTATAGCACAGCATGCTGTCGCTAATGAGACAAGTGATAATCAGGACTGAGAAAACTAATCAGTTTTCCTATGAACAGCAGGAGGTATTCTGAAGCAGAATACAAACTTCAGAAATTTGTTTGATGCGAGTGAATTGGCAAGAGTCAATAAATTGCTGTCTGTATCTCAGGGTTGTGGAAGTGTCTGCTAGTGCTTGTGGTGATGTGCAAACTTGGAGCTGCAGCTCGGTGTTCAGCAGCTAGCACTCAGTATCTTTCTGAACAGCAGTGAAACCCTGTGACAGCAGGACAGCTTTGTTCCAGGGTTGCTTTGGCGAGGTCTCCCATCTGAGGGACCTGCTGAGCTATCACAGTGAAGCAAACTAAGGAGAAGGTGGATAGAAGAGGGAGGGAAAAAGTAGGCTGAGACAATTTGCCTTAGATTTTCTATAATAGAAGTGAGACAGCACCTGGAAAAGTAGTAGAACAGCC
This sequence comes from Falco biarmicus, assembly GCF_023638135.1. Lineage (NCBI taxonomy): Eukaryota > Metazoa > Chordata > Aves > Falconiformes > Falconidae > Falco > Falco biarmicus. Next base: position 65,943,551 of record NC_079295.1, read on the forward strand.
TGAAATTGTTTGGTAAATGCTTTGCTGGAGAATTAGAAGGTTTGATGGTGTCTTTTTCTGATGGGATAGTATTTGTGATTTACTACAGAAATGCCAGTGAAAACTGATAAATTTCAGGGAAATTATTTTAGCAATACACAGTCGTAGGACTCTTGTGTGGTGTATACATTAAATCCATTGCTCAACTTTTTTTATTCCTCTGACTTCCTGGAGATGTGGCTTGTGGGGGGAACAAAGGACGATGAGAAACAACACAGCGACGCAGGGGTTTCTGTGTGCTGCTTTTTCTAGCCTACAGCCAGAATTTACAAAAACTGGGCCCCATTGGCAGTGTTACAGCTTCTCTTACTACGTTTGAAACCATTCCTAGTACTTAAGCTTATGGGGGATAAGGATCATTAAGGAAGTTTAAGAAAGGGCAAGAGCAGAGAGAAGCGGAGAATCTGGAAGGGAGAAAAAGTTTTGCTGGTCAGTCGCAGTCCAAAGCCTTCTTTCCAGGACAAGTTACCTTTCTGCCATTCTCTTTAACTGGGATTCTTCTTGGACTTGGAAGTTTTACTAGAAGGAAGGGGGAAAAAAAGTCATCGTTTACTAGAAATGGTAAAGGTCAGTTGTCTGTTTGTCTTACTGCATTGTTTCAGCTTGGCATTTGGCCAAGGCCAGCAGCTTGGCATGGTTGGACATAGTACTTCAAATGTTGTCTGACTCAGCAGTATGTAATGTATGGTACATACATAAATATGTCTTTTTAAATAATTCTATCTTGATATAAAAACCAGACTTGTTATTTTGAGTGCTCAGTGTTTCAGTAGTCTTTGTTGTGATTTGTCAGCTTCATGTAATACTGTACTTGGGTTTTGAGTCTTGGAAATACATGACAAAAAAATCTAATTGTTTTTGCAGAAAGGGCTGAATCGGGAATGTCCTGCAGAATGTGCTATAAGGCAAGATGAAGAGGTAGCTAGGTAAATGATAGATCATGTAAGATGTAATCCATTTTTTTCCAGTTTTTAGCTGATCCATTCAGCTAGCTGACGGCCGAGTAAGTTTGTTTGGTTTTTTTAATCCAAACCAAATTTTTAATTTCTGCTAATTTGTTTCCCCCTACAACAGTCTCTGTTTTAAACTTGGTTCTAGCTTCTGAAACACAAGCTGATTTTTGTTGCCCATTGCATTTTTTTATCCGTCTTAAATAGTGGTCAAACCCTGTTGTACTCTTCTGCTACCAGTGAAAGCAAAACTGTAGTTGAACCAGCCCTACTGACGGGATCTTCTTGTAAATGTGAAACATATGTATTACACAACTCCTACATCATATATTTACCGTGTTTAAAGATTACTTTCGTACAGTGAGAGCAAATTGTCCTGGAGATGCAAATGTCCCTTCTTACCTTGACTATTACTGCTCATTCTGGAGATGAACAAGCTGTAGCTGTTCTATGCATATAGGTAACTGCAAACCGGAATTATTTCTACTTTTTAAAAGGTTAAAAGTCCTTCTCTTATCCTAGGTCCCTTTTTGTAGCTGCACCTAGGAGGTGGGCCTCTGGGGGCTTCCTCTACTTTGTTTCATTTTTTTTAAACTTTTTTTTTTTTAATGTTGCCTGTCTTCAAGTAGTGAAGATCATAGAGGAAGAACCTGTCACTGCTGTCTTGGATGTAATGCTTGTGCCAAAGCTTGACGGTTCAGGCTTCTAATGCTTTGCAAAATTACATACGTTGTTTCTCTTATTTCCACACTGGTGGATTCAGCATCTCTGTCCATGAGTGCTGTTCACTGACGAGTGTGCTTAACCTAGTCGAGTTTCCAAGGCAGATACTGTTGTTCTAGCGATCATAACTCCACAGTTAGTCTTAAGTATGATGGGAAAGCCAGTGCTCATGCCAATGTGTCTTCAGGCTCAAGTACACGTTATCTTCACAGCTCTTTACTGCCTTGTCTGTAAGATGTAGTTCAGTGGAACGGATGCTCTACTGACTGCTTTGAGTCCTCTAATGAGTTGGTTGCAAAAATTTTAGCTGTGCTGCTTTGTATTTTCTTTATTGCTCTACAATATTCAGTCAAGACACCAAACTCTTAACTCATTATCCTCTTACTGTAAGCTGGTCATAAAAAGAAGCTAATAGATTTATTTTAAAATATTTTTTTCAGTAGTCTGTGGCTTCTGGGTCTCTTTGGAATGCTTCTTGGAGCAAACAAGGGGTTCAGTGTTGACATTTTAGTGCAGAGTGTGATCTGGAGTCCTTTTCTTAGGACATTTTATTAAAGATTTTTACCACTGGCCTGAGAAACATCTGTTCTCGCACCACTGGATGTTATGATCAGTGTCTCCTCTTACAAGAGGAGAGCAAGTACTCAGCACTCAGAAATTTGCCTGGGAGAAAATGAACTTGTATTTCTCGGTAGTAACTTCTCTCTTCACAAAACCCTGGCTTGTGGAATATTGCAAGACACAATTATATCTCCATTCATTTTCTGGGGTAGATGAAGACTGCCTAAGCCAGGGGTCCTCAAACTACGGCCCGCGGGCTGGTTACGGCCCCCCAGGGTCCTCAGTCTGGCCCCCAGTATTTACAGACCCCCTTGCTCCCCCCGCCAGGGACTGGGGGGGGAAACCAAGCAGCCGCAGATGGCTGCCTGCCACTTCATCCGTGCGCCGGCCCCCTGTTTAAAAAGTTTGAGGACCCCTGGCCTAAGCCAATATCCTGCTGCTGATGTGCTGGTACGGAATAACATACACATTCTGTGAATGGTTCCAATGTCATTGTTCTTGAGATAAAAAACATACCAATAAAATCGTGTGCTCAGTCCAAGTTACAAGCAATAGGAAAAACGTTGTAGAGCTGTAGTTACAAGTTGTCTTGATTTTGTGTCATTAGAAGAACTGAAAGGGTGTCAACCTCTGGCATACAGAAATGAACTTTAAAATGCATTCATAAAATGATCAACTTCTAACTGTTCTTAGAAACACAGGAACAAGTGTGTGTGCAACAAGGTAGTTTCTGGGAAAAATGTTTAACTGTACAGTACGCTGTGCAACAGAGCCTGGGAGCTGCTTGTGTTAAGCCATCTTTAGTTTTGTAGTGTTTGTTTTCCAGAGCCTGGTAGTATTACACAAATTTTAATCTTATTTACTGAAGTATTAATGTATTGCATTGTTGTATGTACAGATTATTTGTGTTCTCATTACAGCGGTTTTCTGGCTGATTCACTATAGTCTAATATCCATTTATTACAGAGCCTTTGCCTAAATAACCAAGACACTCTTAGACCAGGAGTTAATCTTGTTCGTAATGCTGGGTTCTGGAAATACTAGGCAGATACTGTCAGTGGATGGCGTCATCACCGTGGCACAGAAGTGAACCATTACAGCTGGAATAGATCACACACACACACACTTATTTCAGCTCATTGTCTTGGCACTTGACTTCACATCAACTAATTCTAAATATCTGTGGGGAAAAAAAATTAAATGCAAAATTACAGTTACTTTGCCCATATGTGAGGGTGAGAAAAATTGTGAGTATAGCTTTGCAGGTCACCTGCAAAGGAATCTAAGCAGAGGGCTACCTGTACAGGGTGTACTTCATCACTTGTTGGAGTACTTCAGTGTTGTGGGCTTACTTAAAAGGAAGCTGAAAGACTGCGGATGTGCAACTTTAGCTGCCATTCCGCAGGAGTACAGGAAGGTGTGGGTTGTCCCTCGTGCATGGCGAGTCCAGCATCCTGAATTATGGTACTTACTGGAGGGGTGAGTAATTGTGCTTCCAGAAGTAGTGTGTTGGGTTGGGAACACAATTTAGCGCAATTACTCTGCCTCTCCTGGAGTTTTCCTTCTTACCTCATCCTCACTACAAAGAAGGTATAGTGTTGTGCACCTACCTTCTACATGCTTACCTGACTCAGCTTATGCTAACCTTGACTGTGATGTTTTCTACCAAAATTCTTTTCCTGGCTGAAACAACGTCTCCTTGTGTGCAAGCTATGCACTGTATTGCTGGAAATATAACTATATACTGTGACAAAAGACATCTTTTCTACTTACGTGGGCCTGCACCGCTGAATTTATCACATGGCAGCTTCACATGTCCCAGAGGTGCGTTTTGGCAGTAGCAGGGACATAATGCTGGCTGGCAACTGGAGTTCAATTTTGTAATGTAGATGATGTCAGTTTTTCTTGCTGTTGTCATGTGAGACTTAACTTTAGATTCCAGGATGCAGTGTTACTTACCCAGGATATCATGTAGAGTTTTATAATAATGGTTCCTTGAGTCAATAATCAGTACAATTGTGTGGATTTCTGGAGGAAATCATGCTCTTCAGAAGTCTTCTTGACATCTTCTGTGGAACACATTTCTGTACCAGCCAACTGCATTCTTAATATAGTCTGTATCGGTTGCCTATCATTAAAATTCCATATTCGAGCTGTATCTGTGGAGCTCTCGGTCTGTGTTGAGCCTTGCTAGAAAATTAGAATTCTGATGTACTTTGAAAATTAACATCCAACAAGCTGATAATATTTTGTTGTGGAGATGCAATATTATACGCAGCTTCTACTTCTTAATCAAATATCTCAATTTTCCAGAGATTGCAAAGGCAAAACTGCTGTTGGGGAAGGATTTCCAAAATAATAATAATTGAATTAATTTCACTGCTACTGTAATTTAGTTAAGAAACTGAGTTCCATATTATATTTTACAGTAATGCATTCTTCAAACTGTTTGTAATAGGTTTGTACAGTTACTGTGTGTCAGAAAACAGCTGGAGATCATGATCTGATGCTATTTATGCGTCATGGTCACACAAGATTTAATATGAAACTTAGGAGCAGCAGGGCACAACTTACTCTTCTGTTGCTTTACCAAGATACTTCGTATTTCTGGTTGCTTTCATTTGCATAACTTAAGTTTTTAGTAAGTAAATACTGCTAAGGGTGCTAGTTTTCTTTTAAAAAAGAAATTGGGACACAAATGAGTAGTTTGCCTCAAAATGCTATCGGGGAAACTCGCTGTACCGTCAGGTAAGAGCAAACAATGGAGTATCGGGGAAGTAAGTAGTTTATTCAAATAAGGAAATAATGGAAGTGATATTACAGCTTTATGGCTTGGTTTGCTTTGTTGCTTGGCTTTGTTTTGGAGGATCTGAGATCTGATACTTGATGATCTGCCTCTCCAGAAGATTGGGAAAAGTCCTATAATTGTCCTTATCTGAAAGATCTGTTGGGGTGGGCTGCTGACTGCGTTAGGGACTTCGGTCTTGTTTTAGAAACTTGGGGTGTGGGGTGGTGGTTTTTTATGTGTGTGTTCCTGTCTCTGAATATTTGAATGCCTACCTGCTTAGTACTCATTGAGAAGAGGGGTTTGAAGGTGGATGACCTCTCTGTTCACAAGCGGGCAGTAGCTTGGCTGCCTGTCTCTGGTGGAGTGAGGTATGTGTGAAAACTGGACATCTATGGTTGGAAATCTTGTGAAATGTTTAGAAAATGAGGTTTTTGCCTTGGATGAGAGTCCTCTAGCCACGATACAGCTCCTTTCCGGCTGTGTGAATTGTTTATGATGGGAGAGGGCTTTGTCTGTGCTCTTGCTTCCCGGCTGGATGTTCAGAAAGGACACTGCTGCTTGGGGTATGCGAGCACCTGGCCTGGCTTTTGACTTCAGGACATCCATGAGTTCTCTGAACCCTGGGTGGTATGTAGCTAAGCCGTGCCTTCCCATGCCATGATCACCTGCTTTTGAGAGCACAAGTGTGAGGTTCTGGGGTTTTTTGTTATTTTTATTGACAAGGTGCAGAAGGGCTACTGTGCTGTGTGCTGGTCTCTCCTGAGCTGAGTCTGGTATCTGTGACAGAAAAGAGCAGCTGATGCGGTTTATTTTTGTTGTCATTGCTTGGAGACCTGGTCGCCTGGTGTGTGCGTGTGATCATATGTAATGATGTGGTAATAGGGTCTGGTATGACTTTGTGTGGAAGGGGACCTCTGCGAGGATAGTGCTGGCAGAACACATCAGGCGCTGCAGATGACAACTGCTTCATGGCAGAGCATCTCCATAACACCAGGAGTCACACTTGGGGTGGCTGGTAAACTGAACCTGGTGTGCCTCTGGATTTTAGTTGTCAGTGTTGGAGCCTGATTCTGTGCTGCTCTTCTAAGCAGTTTTTAACTACTGATTCATTCACTGACACGGAGAGACAAGGATGCATGGTATGGCTTTGAAAGAGGTTGACTGTCAAATCGGTACTTTGTCAGGAAAGGATTGTGTGGTCTCTCATACCACTTAAAAATCAGGTGTGTATAAATACAGTTATAATGTGCTATTGTAAATAAAATGTATAGTTTTTCCGTAGCTCTTCATTTGATGAGATTATATAAATTGGTAATATTTTAAATCAACACATCTACTCCATAGGCATGACTATGTATCACTGTGTACCTGTGTATTTTTTTCTTCTTGATTATTTTTGTCCCTTTGTAAGAGTTTTCTGTTACCTTTCTGAAGCAATAACTTACTGAAGCCGCCAGCTAAAGGTTTTGAATAAATCGGTGCTGAAAGCATGCATGTGCTGCATGCGCACATGTGGATTTGCTATGCAAGATTGCAGTCCATGCATGTTAACTTAAAAACCCAAATGCCTACTTGCAGACTTTATGGTTTAATGTCCAGATTTCAGTTTGCATGTTACCTAGCTGTTCTTTTCTCTCTCATTTTTTTCATGGGTTACTTTTGCTGCCCTTGATGGTTTGTTTTGCTTGATGAATTTTTGTTAATCTTCTGTTACTTATTAATTGCTCCAAAACTAATTGTGTTGTCCTAATATGAGGGTGATGTGCTTGTAGATATAATTAATTATTTTATTTTTTTTAAAGAGCTCTGCATCTTGGTTCTCTTACATGTGGAGTAGATCAGAATATTAGCCAAAAGTTAAGAAAAACAGTCTTATCTGAGAATGGGCATTTAAAAAGGCTTTAAAAATTAGAGATCTTGAATGTGGTATCCAGAAAAGCTTTTGCATGCTGGAGATAAGTGAAGGAGTATGGAATTCCACATCACAGTTTAATTTTAGTGAGATAATAAATGTTTATTGAAATAGCAGCAGACTGTATATGAAATGACCAATTCAGATTCTTTCTGAATGCTAGAATCCCTTATCAATTGGTCTTTAGTCAGTGGGAAAAACTTCACTTAAGACAATTTAAATTAACAGGTGAGTTGGATGAAATGGATTAACACAGGTTGTGAGCAAAGAGGGGGCTGGGGGCATGTGAAGGAGTCCTCTCCTTTGGGCAGGATGCTGGTTCCTCAGGCAAGGACCCGAGTACATAAGCTAATAACTAGAGGAGGAAGGGGGGAGGAATATACCTCCTGTTTGTAAGTGGTCGCAGAAACACAAGCGATGGGATTGAAGGGGCCTTCAGGGATCCTTGAATCCAGCCTGTTCTGTCATTGCACTTTTGTAATAAATGCGATTTACAAACCCTACTGATGTCTTTGTGTTGACAGGTGATGAGGCAGATCTTGCACCAAATAGGAATCTTCTGTCCAGTATAGGTGCCCATAGGCTCTTAAAATTACTACAGACCTTAGTATGGTGGCCTTGTGGAGCAGCCTTGTAGAGGTTGGCACTTGCTGACATGTTGCTGGTGAGTCTCGTGTGAGGAGGTGTTACAGGCAATGCTCACCAGCGAGGGGCTTGCATTTGAGCACAGCTCAAATCCAACTGCAGGGCTGAACCAAACTGCAAATTGAGAAATTTCTGGTGTAGGTATGCTGTCCTTTTATAAGGCAAATGCAAATCAAGTATGGAGGGTAGTTGAATTACATAATGAAACTAAGAGTGGGAAGAACAGACATATACTATTTGGACTTTCTTTTTAAAGATATATGGTCTTACATGTTTATATAGCCTTTTACCGGTGTGGAGAGGCCGATGGTCACAGCCCTGTGTGGTACATGATGCACACCCCTGCCTCAGGCCTCGGGGACCCAGAGCTCACAGTGGTGGTGGGGAAGTGGGGCTGGGGGGTGAGGGCATGTGCTCATAAAGCAGAAAATGGAGAAGTTTTCAGTGATAAGAGATGGGGTTAAAGACTGTCCTCAGTTGTATCTGAAAGCTGGGGGATCATTTAACCTAAAGAAACCAGGTGGTTGGTTTTTTTACTCTCGAGTACATTAAAAACAGATTCATCTCTGGGTAACAGCTTTCTCATGAGTGCAAGAAACTGTTCTCTTACCAAATTTTAACTTTTAAAATGTTTTAAGATCTTGATAAGGAAACTCCAAAAAGATATTAGTCAGCCATTATTAGTATGCTGTTTTCATTGATTCCATATCATCTCTGGTAGATTCTAGAGGAAAACAGCTATGATGAGGCTGAAGGGTTGCAGCACTCTTTCTTAACTCTTTAATTTCAGCAAAAGAAATTACTGTGTTTTCATTTAGCTCAGTAGGATTGTCTTACGAATATGATAAATTATTGAAGAGATACTTGCTGTAAAAAGAGTAGTTTAAAATGGAATAAAATACAAAGAAAGAAAAAGTGAAAGGTCATAAGTTATACTTACTTGAAAATAAATAAAGCATGTGCCTTACTCGGATTTCCAAACAAACATAGATTAAAATTGAATTTGTAAAGAATGATAGTATCTCTATCTTGCCTATTGATTCTATAAATTATGTAATACCTTTTTGCAGAAAAGGGGAGACTTGTAATGCTTTTTCTGTTACTTGCTTTGACCAAATGATACTGATAAAAGCTCAAGGTTTTAAAAGAAAAATGAACGTTAAATTATGTGCTCTCTTATTATTTGAAGTATCACAAAGAACGAAAGAGATCCTGTATCGCAAATACAGTTTTTCTAGGTGTCACGTGTAGAAAAAAGAGCTACTACTTAGATGCATATTTCAAGAAAAGCATTTTCCCTAACCTGTTCTACTGTGTTACAACCCAGCCCAGGCTTTAAAAAGGCCATTTGGCCACACTGATTTCAGTGGGAAATATTTTTTTAAAAAATCTTGAGTCCTGGTCTGGTGTAAAGTCCTTTGGTTTCATTTTCTCATAGTTTTATGAATTCTGTCCTTCCTGAACATACATTTCTACTAAGTCCCACGTATCTGCCATTTTCTAAACTGATGAGGAAGCTATTCTGACACCTTCATTTTTAACAAAACCAACCTAACAAGTTTTGTAGCTTTCCATAGTTGAAGAAGACTGTTCAAATGAAATGCCAGGTTATTTACAAGTTATGTGCGTAATTTAATAAAAATGAAAGTTATTGCTAAAACTCCTTGGATAATATGTAAGTGTTGTAAAAATCTGAATGCTGAGTTCTTTATTTTGAGTAGCAGAGCATTCTTTTATTTTTTTTTATTTAAGTGAGCAGTTAATATTAGGAAGCCTGCAAGGTTACATTCTTAGTCACACTAGATATTTGACAGCTACTTTCCAACCAGAGCAACTGGTTTGACAAATGAGCTTGGGCCTATTTTATTACTTTAAAGATTCTTCTTTAAAGACTCTTAACACGTTCAGGGTTTGGAACATCTGGTATTAAATAACAATCAGAAGGTTGGAATACCGCTGATAGTCCATTTGGTTCTGTGACTCAGTTTGTTCCATCTTGTAGATCAAAACTATATGGGTAAGTTGCACAGCATACCATTGGGGAGGGAGGAAGTGACTTATGTTTCTATTCCTGGCTGACCCCAGCCTCTAAACTGAGGAAGAGCTTTAAAGGAAATGCAACGTTTAGCTCTTTGAATCTTTCCAAGCATTCATAAGTGCTACCAACCTCTGTTTTCTTGTATGCAGCGTTTCAAGACGTGGACATCTTAAAACTGCCATTGTAATTTAAAAATGAAATGGAACACATAACCTAACAAGGGAAGCCCTAAAACTTTATGGAAATAGATGGCAAAACTGCAATTCCAATTTTTGTCAGAAATATCCAAAAGTTTATTTCAGCAATCGCAGAGATATTTATTTCCGCAACTGCTACTGTTGGTGTCTTGAGGGGGTGTGCGTATTCTTTTGGCATATAAGGATGAATGTGGGCTCTTTTTTTTGGACCAGGGAGTCTCTTTCTAGGTTCTGTATTTTAAAAGGGAAATGAATGCAACAAAGTCTTTTGTTGACTGGTGTTTATCCTACTCAAAGCTATTTGTAATGGTTCTGCTTTTGTGAAGATGGCATAACTCCTTGTCTGTGCATTGGAAGTTGAAAAAATTACTTTGAAGATGCAATCTGAGCATGGTGGTGTGTCCCCCCCACCCTGATAGAAGCCACTGTCACAGGACAGATGTTCTTCTGCAGGATGGGATCAGATTTTTTGATCTGGTTTGGTCGTGTATTCAAAAGGTCTGTAGACTCTGAGGGGTTTTGGAACACTTTAAAGGCAGTTGGGTACCACATAACAACTATTTGTGACTTTGGCGTATTCCTTCTAGACACATGTAACTTGCTTACTAAATGATACCTGTTGATTGGGTGCTAATTGTAAAGTAGATTTCTCCAGATTGTGTTTAAAATCCGGTGTTCTATCAAAGGTAATTCTCTATCATGTTGTAAGAAACTCCATAACTAAGTGGTAAACTATGTCAGGATATTCATAGGACTGGGAAGCTAACGGCCTTCAAAGACTACGGAGGGGTCCACAGATACATCCATTGTGTTGTATTTCTGGGCAGTTTCTGTGTGTGGTGCAGGTACAGCTGTCTTATCCCAGTGTTTTGTCACCAGCGACATCAGACTGTCCTTGCTGGAACCAGCATGGCTGTGTTTGGTGCAACTTGCTTGATATATCCTGAGATTCCATGTGTAACGCAGCAAGGGAAGGTGGGCTTCCAGATGTAATTTCCAGTGATGCTGTGAGCTGGCTAGAGAGGGCCCTGGTGGGAGAGCTGCTTTGCAGTAGCCATCACAAGACTGCTGAGTTAGGCAGTGTTGATGGAGAAAGCAAGCCAAGTCACTCCAGTGTGTAGGCAATTGTAAAAGGGGGAAGTACATGTAAATTAGGCAGTTGGCTTAAAGACAAAACTTAAAAAATGTAGCACCAACACCAAGGAACCCCTGTAAACAGCTCAGAACACCTAACAGTACTGTGTGCCAGAATTGTATTGCTTTGATACACTGATAGCTCCAAGTAGCTCAATTGGTGGGGGAGGAGGAAAAGGAAAAAAGCATATTAAAACAGGGAAAAGCTTCCCCAGTTGTGGTGAACAAAAATGCCATAAAGATGTAAGTTCAAATATAAATAGGAGATTACAGAGATCAAGAAAATGAGTTGGTGAAGTGCCTTGCAGAAGGTGCCCAGTCTGGTGGCTTGCAGAGCAGCCTGCTGGCAGGGGCTGGGGTGGGAACCAGCAGAAGGACATGGGGCGGTGGGCAAGTGAGGGACGTCTGGGGCCTGACAGGGCCATGGGACACGTTCTCTGCCCCAGCGGCGTGGGCTGCAGGGGCTCCTGGAGGAACCCCGCTGGGCCAAGGGACATGGGTGCAAGGGCTTCGGCCAGGCAGAGCAGTGCAGTGTTAATGGGCTACAGGGCCTGGGTGGCATTTGCCCAGAAGCCCTGAAGGACCTGCCAGCCAGCAAAGGTGGCCTCTCTGATAAACCAGCCACGTGTGATGGGGCTACCGATGTTTGTCCTTTGAAAACCATGGCTCCGTGGGACCTGGGGCAGTGTGGGTCAGTTAGCTTGACTTCTGCCCCAGCAGGGTATTAGGTTGTAAAGCTGTAAGATCACCAAGCACGCAAATCTCTTGGGAAAGAGCTGTCCTTGCTCCTGGATGGAAAACACCACCTCGTCTGATAGCCTGTGTTTCTGTGAGCTTGTCAGTGAGCCTGTGGACCATTGAAGTCCAATTGACCTGAATATATTGATTATTTTTTTTCTTTTGAGCTTTGACTTGCTTCCTTGCCAGAGGCCATTTAGAAAGAAGGGAACCAACAAAACCCCCTGAGTTTTCACGGAACTGGAAGAGTGGCTCTTTTGTGGGCTTGAGAGCTGGTTATAGAATAGGAAGCGAAGGGTGGGATTTAGTAGTTGCTCTTCGGGATGAGAAGTCAACTGCCTGGTTCCTTGTGGGTCAGTGCTGAGACGGGGCCTGAAAAGGGAATGTGCAGAGAGGTTTCTGGGTTAGCTGATACAAAGCTATTTTGAGGGGTTGAGTGTCAGGCTAGAAAGCTCTCTGAGAGCGCAGTGAGCACAAAGACAAGCCCAAGCTAACAGGGCACCCTCCATGTAGAAAATGTGCAGTTATGTGTCTAGGGAATATTATCTATATGTTGCTTGTACAGTATGGATCTCAGAGCTGGCAGATGGGCCTTGGGAAGAGAGTCTGGGTTATCAGTGATAGTTTTGTGAAATTGTTAGCTCTGTGTGCAACAGCAGCCGAAAAGGTAAACGAGGAGTTTTATGACCAAGAAGAATAAAGAGAATGCCCTCTGGCTTATGTTCTGTGAGCCTTGGTGTGCTTGCATCTTCAAGGTGGTACTCATTCATTCCATGTTGCCTGCTCTTGAGGGGGGTTGGATGTGTTTTTCATTTACTATCAGAACACTTATGTCAGGTGTTTGTCTCCAGTGCTTAAGAAATTGTCCCTGCATGTCAACAAGCTAAACAGACAAAATGGAGGGGGAAGGTGGCAGCAAAGAGAATGTCATGTATGATAGTGTTAAGAATTAGTGAAATCTGTGGTGGCCATAGTGATGTCTTCCTGCACAACTTTTTTTCCTCATTGTTAATGTATATTCACATGCGTGTGTATTCCCCCTGCCCAGTGTGTTAAATTGGATGCTTCGTTTTGTCTTTAAAATTGCAGATAAATCAAAGTAATTGTAGGAAGCGGGCAGTTCAAACTGCTGCTTAGGGAAATTCCTACATGCCGGAAAGCTATCTTTCGCTTGTTTCATACAGTAGTCGTAGCTCCAAAGACCTCTAAGCAATTAAAATCTGCTATTATGTATGACAGAGTAACCTATCTTTATATTATCATCAGTTATTTTCCCTAGCTGTCCCTGTTGGGTCACACACACACACTTCAGATTGCTGTAGCAGTGATGAACATTGTTTTGACTCCTGTGCTGCTGTCACAGACACATGTCAAAAGCAGTCAGCCCCCCCCCAGTTTTGCAAAACTGGAAAATCTTTTCACTTACATGGCTGCTTTCTCTCCAACTTAACTGCAATTTGTTTATAGTAATGGAATAATTATAAATTTAATAGCATTAGTACAGATTTTTACAAATCTAAATGTAATATGTAGAAGTATTTTCTACAAATACAGCATATATTGTCGTTCAAGAAAAAATAGAAATTGAAAATGTTTTAGCTATTCCAATAATTTATTTATATTCATTTTCTAACAGCAAAGGATGGAACTCAGTGCTCTTAAATTTATAACCATTCTTTTCTTGGGAACATGATTGTATTTGTTGTTCCTTGGTTAGCAACGCTTGCCGGTACTTCTAAGCGTCTAGTTTTAAAGACGCATTAAATCTGGGGATTTTTACAAGGTGAGTAAATTGGCTATTGGGAAAGAGCTTGTACTCATTTCAGTTGTTCGGTTGTGTGTGTTTGGAAAACGGTTTGGTTTGGGTCTGAAAGTGCAGAGTCAGTGCTGTGGGGCAGGTCGCATGCACCCTCTTGCCATGGGATCCCAACAGTCGTCCTTTCCTAACACTGATCGGAAAGGACCAGCTGAATCCCTTTTCATAAGTTTTTGTCTGCAGTACCTTGTGTTACTTCTGTTCTTTTCCATGATTATTAATCTGTAACAGTTTTCCCGTTAATTTTAGTGAGTAAAGTTGTGCTTGATGCATAAGTAGGGAATGCTGTTAGGAATTCTTTGTGTATTTCTTCCCTGAGGGTTTTTTCTGATTCTTTCTAAGCAGAAAGAGTCTTCGTGCAGATACTGCAAAGTATTAATTGCTTGGACTTACCCTTACACAACATGTGAAAAGTTAAGAGTAACACAGACAAGCTGATGACTAGACACTGCTGTTAAAATGAGAATAATTACCTTCTCCAGCTTGTATTTTGAAGAACTTTTTTCATGCCCATAAATGAGACCAGGCTGGGAGCAACTAGTGGCACCGCCCTCGCTGAATATTGCGTCGCACCTGCGTGCGTTGCTTTGCTGTCTTGCTCTTAGTTCTGGATCCCAGTCAAGTAATATTTTCCAATAACTTAAAAAGGAGTATTTTTTTTGTTTAAGTTAGTCTTTGAACAGTCATGTCCTTGTTGATTGAATCTTGAAAACAAACTGTGTAACTGCACTTTGTACAGCAGTTTCTTGAGGAGGAGCTGTTCTACCTTTCATAGTGCCCTGGACTACTTGAGATCCTTCTTTTCACAGCACTGTCTCTTAGTCTGTGCATCTGAATAACTTTTGAATTCTCCAGCAGCAGGTGTTCATGTTAGTTTGTCTCCATTATTTTCTGTTTACATTTCTCAGTGAGATGTTGTAAACTGGAGAACTTTATTACTTTCCTCTTTCTGCAGGTGTCTGTGTTATCATTAGCTTCTACTAACACTTCTGTAGCATTACACTTGCCAAACTGTTGACATTTGGTGGGGAGTTCTGTAATTGTTACCATCCTGCGTCTCAAAAATCTGAATCAAATATTTGATTATAATTCTGCAACGCTCATTAACATTGACACATTCACCTTTTATTCTGGATGCCTTGAGTTAGTCAAGCCTGTACTTCCTTTTTCTATTATTGGTGGCACAATGAGACGAGATCACTCTCAATGTATACACTATGTACCTTTTGCAGATGGAGGGATGCTTTATTTAGTTCAGTGGTTTGGGGGGTTTTAATCCTTCTGGAAGCTGTTGACACAAAAAATAGTTTATATGAATAAACAAAGGTGCAGAAAAATGTAAAAATTTGTATGTATACATGCAAAAGGATATTGCTGATCCATAACAGATGGCGGTATGTCAGACCTCTACTGTTGATTAGTTCAGCCACATTTAAAAGCTAACTAAAGTTCTGTATTTTTCATCCTCATGGTACTGCTGAGAAAGACAAATGAAAATTGAGATTAATTGTATCTCCTCTCATGTACTTGTGAAAGCTAGATAAAAGTATTTCTAATAAATCCTTTCTTTCACTTTGAAAACTAAGCAGTGTGTGTTTGGTACGGGACATGTATTTTTCTTACTCTGAATTTGCCTGTTGGAAGAAGCACGGATAACATGGAACAAAACATTGTTAGGAGGTATGAGCCAGGTATGTATCAGCCAGTATTTTAAAATAAAGACAAAATATAATGAACTGGAGGAGGAAGAGGAGGGCAAAAAGGTGTATTGGGTCTGGCTGAGATGGAGTTAATTTTCCCCACAGCAGCCTCACAGTGCTGTGCTTTTGCACTGGTACCTAGAAAGGTGTGGATAACACACCAGTGTTCCAGCTGCTGCTGAGCAGTGCTCCCAGCATCAAGGCTTTCTTTCCAGCATCCCCCCTCACCAGCAGCCTGGGGTGGGCAAGATCTTGGGAGGGAATGTAGCCAGGACAGCTGACCCAAGCTGGCCAAAGGGATATTCTGTACCGTATGACATCTGCTTAACAATAAAAGCCAAGAGAAATGACAGGTTGGGGGGACACATTTGTTATTGTGACATTTGTCTTCCAGAGCAACCGCTATGCATACTGAAACCCTACTTCCCAGGAAGTGGCTGGACATCACCTGTTGATGGGAAGCAGAAAATAAATCTTTAATTTTCTTTTGCCTCCATGTGTGGCCTTTTGCTTTATTAAACTGCCTTTATCTTATCTGCAAGGTTTTTTTCCATCTTACTTTCTTTCCTCCCCGTCTTGCTGAGGAGGGGAGTGATAAAGCGGCTTGGTGGGCACCTGGCCAATGAAAACTACTTTGTTCCCATCCTAGTAATGCTTGTTTCTGTTATATCACCAGCCAGCAATTACTGAAACTATATGCAAGTATATTTTGAAATTTTCAGAATGAAACTTGTATTTAAATAGAAGTTACATGTAGAGGGGTGATATTTGATACTTAATATTATTTAGAGAAGTAATATGCCGGTTTTGTCTCAGTGTAGACATGCAAATGTAAGGCAAACATTTTGAGTCATGGGTTTGAAGTCCATTGGTGAGTCCCAGCATGTGGGACAAGGTTAGTGTGTCTCGTTACAAATGTGGTTTAGAATAATCTTTTGGTTTTTCTTCATTTTTTCTTCAGCAAACTAAAATATTTGTAACTGTCCATCTAAAGCAAGAGGAGATCTAAGTGGGTATCACCTGTCAGCTGCTTACCACCTCTGCACCAAGACATGGCCTCTGGTGGTAGTTGCGGGAGTGGGATTAGGGCATGCTGAATGACATCAAGTACAGATGCAAATTCAATACAGCAGCACCTGCTGCTCTGCGAGTAACAGAATCAGGATCAAATATCTTGTCACTATCTTTTTACATCTGTGATGACTTTTAGGCTTATTAACAGAATATTTATACATGAGTAATATTTTTTTGAACCTGATATGTTTTTACACAGTAGCTTTGTGTTTGGCTGGAATGCCAGGGTGGGGTTGCTGGCTTATAGCAGTCTGGTGCCAGTCGCCATGGTCTGGCTGGCAGGCAGCCTGTCCCCAGGACACATTCATGGCTGGTCTTCCCAAGAGAGGCCTTGGGGCATGTTTGAGCAGCAGCCGCTACCCCAGAGTAGTGGCTCAGGCCCCAAACCTGTCTGCCTTACACTAGCTGAAGGGGGAAGGAGCTGCTTGGAAGACCCCTGGAGTGCCCCCGTCCCTGTTTGGGTGGGTCAGCGGAGCTTCCCACAGTTCCTGCAGCCATCCGAGGGCCTCAGCTCTCATCGGCAGCACGGCACGCACTGCCCAGCAAAGCCGGTGCCTGGGCGATGCTGAAACTTCACGCTCGGTAAAACTCCTGTGAAAGCCTTGTATCTATGGGCAGGTTTACTTGCCTTTCAGCGTTTGGAATATTTACAAGCACACATCAGCAGGGTTTTTTTCTCTTGAATCACAAGGTTAAACTTAGTCTTAAATAACTGAGAACTCTTAGAAGGAATTAAACGTCTGTGATGTGTGTCTTCCTCAGTTCTGTCACACGCTTTGTACTTGCTCGAGGAGCACAGAGCCCTGAAAGCTAGGGTTTTAAATGGAGGACATGTACATACCAGTGTTGTTTCTCTTTGATAATACAGTTCCTGCTCATATCTAAATAATGTTTTTGCCTTGTCTGATACATAGGGGCTTTAATTTTACGTTACATTTTTCTAATCCTTTTTATATATAAAAAAAAAAAGCTGTACTGATTTGGAAGTCACAGCATCAGCGGTGAATATTTTTATAGTCTGCTTTGTTCTTCCTTCCTCTCTGAACAGAAAACACAGGTGGTTTTTTTTTGATTCAGGGATCCACTCTCAATAGTTATTAGTGGTTAGACAACAAGTAAACAACTTACTGTAAATGGGCTGCATGCCAGCTGGCTTCCAGCTATCCTGCAACTTGTGACTTGCATTCAGGCTCAGAAGAATGCCTTTTTACTTGGTCATTTCCTTTCCTTTCAAATACAAAAAATAAAACTATTTTTCCTTTAGTTAAATAGCTTTCCTGGCCTAAATATTAAAATCAGGGAAAATAGTAGAGCTACTCAGATATTGGGTCTTACACATTTTGGAATGAAGCTTTTGAGCTTTGCTTAGAAGCCTTCAAGAAATGGTCTTGCAGATGCTGCACTGAGAAGTGGCTGGTCTTGAAATTAATCTTACTTTTTTCCTTTTTTTTCCTTTTTTTTTTTTTTTTTTTATTAATTGGGGAGCAGTTTTACACTAACTTTCTCTAATTGAGACATTCATTGTTTGTGCACAGCAACTTGGGGTTGATGCCTGACTGCTTGCTTTCCATGTACCTGAAACCGAGAGCTTACTCTACTTTCAAAATCACCTTTCACAATAATATTTTTTGAACTATGAGGTAGGGGAAGATGGCTCAAAACATTAAATGAAGCACTCTAGGTACCAGGTCACATCAGGCCAGAATAACCTGGTGTTTTGCACTTGTGTGGCCAGATTTCTTCCAATATTTGCGTGATCTAATTTCTGGAATGTTAAGTTAAATGTCTCTGTGCTGTGAGCTGGAGAATGATTGGGCTGAATGAATGCCTGTAATTGATCTTTTTGCCTGTGTAATTATGCTAAAGGTATGCCAGGAAACTTGCTTCCTTTTCCATGTCCTCTTCTTCTCCCCCCACCCCTCAAAATATGTTCACATATTCGAAAACAAAATATTTTATGCTAGGAGAGCTTCAGCACGTGGATTGAGGCTTATGGTTGTGACTTCCTCCTTTGCACAGAGAATATTTTCAAAGGCACCAACACAATGTGTGTATTATTCATTCTGGCTCATGGATTCTTCAGTGTGAGATAAATGTATGGGCAGGTCACTTTGATGGCATCCTCTCAGCCAACGTTATGTATACCAAGGAGTCATGTCTGTTTGGATGTTAAAGTGAATCTGCTTTTACAGGGGATTTTACAGTAACTGTTCCTTAAACAGCAGTCTTAAGATATAATCACTCTTCTTGGCCTTTAGTTTGAGGTCAAAAGGAAATCAGAGGATGCCTTGGCCATAAATTGAAACAGCAATGCAAGTATTATTGTGGTTAATTTACTTACTTATTCTATAGAACCCTATTTCCTTCTTAATTTTATCTGTTTTCTGTGATCTGCGTAGATGTGTGTCTGTTTGAAAAAAAAAAAAAAAAAAAAAGACTATCTTCATCCAAGTAATGCTGCTTGGTAATAGCACTTGCACTTCTGGCAATTCCTGGGTAGGTTTTGCCTTGGAGTACCAGAGCTGACTACAAACACAGGCGGTTGTGCTTGTTTGCGGTGACAATGGTGAGGAAGTGAATTTCTGGATACTAATAAATGGAATGTGTTTTCTGAGTCTCGTGCAAGTTTGTAGAAAGTATAAGGAAGAGACCCAACATTCTGTATCTTGAAAAATCAAAATAGTGGAGATTTTCAGAAAAGTGAAGAACTCCCTATAGGAGCTGCCTTTTCCAGTTACCTCAATTAAAAGCGAAGTAAAATGCTTATTTTATGCAAGACAGGTATGAGGAAGGTCACCTTTAAACTTGTGTGAGAAAACTTTCTTTTCATACTGTAATTCAGGACTGAATTTAAGGGCTGCTTTTGAAAGCAATAATACTTAGTAGAAACTGTTTCCAAGTATCTTGAATGGATTTCTTTATTATTAATTTTCCATTTTAACAGTTTAAGGCGTATCCAATCTATTTCCCGTCTCCATGATCAAGTTAAGATTTTACCAAGTGGTTTCTCTGGTCTTTTCAAGGCCTTGGTTTCTGTAAATGACGGTCCCTGTAATATTTATAAAACTATGCTTTTTGCTTGGTGACTTTATTAAAGAACACTGAACAGAAAAAGCCAGTCTGAAAGGAATGAATTCCATTCTTTCTGACTTCAAAGTGCTCTCAGGTGACTGTCGGCTAGGGTAGGGAAGCTGCTGGTGCTGCACTGGGAGAGCAGTAAAGATCAGTTTATTCCAGTTCCTTAGAGGTGTTAGGGGAAGAAAGCTAAAGATGAACACACACACATTACTGGATGCAGTTAAGGCCATAATTAGCCCTCTGCCAGGCTCTGCAGCGTGGAGTCTCTGTAGGGCTTCAAGCATCTGCATGCATTATATTCCCATAACACAGAGTTTGGAAAATACCTGCACGTATATCTAGGGTGTGTGCACACGTACACAGCCACACGTACATGCCTCAAGTCTGGTTTTTAACTGCTTGTGGTCCATTACCAGCATGCTCTGTCAGTCTGGAGCTGGAATTTCTTGTATGGTGTTAGCAGTGAGCCATGGAATGTGTTTCCTCCTTTATTGAAATCCTTAAAATATTTCAGGTTTTTCTTTTAAAGCCTAAAAACACTACCAGTGCCATGGTTTGAGGCTCAAGTTAATCATGAGATGCTGAAAAATACTCAAGTGGACATGCTGCTTTGCTGTTTTTAACCCTTCAGTGCCTACATTTTCAGCTCAGTATAGATTTTTCTGAGAAAAGAGATTCTCATAATTGTAAGCCCTTAAGCAGAACTAAAGGAAAAGTGCCAGATGGTGCAAGAGTTGTGATGAAAATTGCAAGAATAAGCAATACAGGGAAACGCTTATCATTCCCTCCTTGAAAAGGCTGGCCTGCTTATCTCCAGTTCTTGGCCTCACTCAAGCCATTTACAACCAAGATGAAAAACTGCGGACCTTTGGCTCTATTTGTTATTTCTTTAATGATTGTTGCAGTGGTTTAATGGTTGAAGTTGTGACTGATCCAAACTTTTTGAAACACCACAGCTTCCAAAATATAGAGAAGTAGCATAAGTAATGGGAGTTGGTGGTTTTGTTGTTTCAGTGTTATCAGTTAGAGACAGTTATTACATTTCTCATGGTGCTTGCTTTTCTTATCTTCTGGAACTAGGGAGTCCTCGGCATCTATAGCTTTAGAAGCCACTAGGAAGTGACAGTAGCTCAACACCTTGGAGAATAAATTCTTATGTCTTGAACAACAGAACAGGGGTTAACAGGAAAATCTATATAATGGGTAGGAAAAATTATATATAATAATTATGCATTCAGCATCAGAAATAAGAAAATACGAAGCTTAAGAAAGCAATTTCTTCATATAAATTTGAGTATAATTTATATTCAGGCCTTGGTTAATCTCATCTAAATTTTGGTGTGCTGAAGTCTCTAAGAGCATAATTATCCAGAGTTCAGTTTTCTACATTAGGTGGTCAAGGGGAGAGACACTTGAATTATTCTTTTCTGTTAAGTGTGCCTCTGTATTGACTAGGTAAGTGTTCATTGTAGCGATGTTTTCAAAATTAGTACCTCCTTTGATTCCTGAAGTTAGGTGAAATTAATTTGGACCATATGTCTGACCCTAATTTTAATTTATTTTTTTTTTTAAATTTTTATTCTTGGGATGTGTTAGGTCTTGGTTTTATTTTTCATTTTCTGTGTCGGTGCTTTATATGTTGATGTGAAGCATTAAGACTGTATCCATTCTGTGTGATTCTGATATTACTTTAACTTCTGAAATCTCATTTGTCTCTCTCAGCTAGATCTCATTATTATGATGTCATGAGTATATTAGATTGAGGAAACTTCCCTAGGCAAGGTGAAAACTGAAAACACTGTGTGTTCTGAGAGATGACTCCATTAAAAACAAAGGCTCCTTTTCTCCTGGAGGGGCTAGCTAGCATAGCAGAGATTCACAATTTACACGTCGTTGTATAATGACATGGTACTGCATGTGCAATCATTAACTGATGCAAAGTTAATCCTTTTTTAAACATTGGTTTAGCCACAGGCTTTAGGGTGAGCTTATTGAAACAAAGAGTTAAGTGTGCAATCAATGTTCAGTTTGTTCCTGTTACCAAACTTTCTTGTTTGTCAATTTGACCTTTGTTTAATGTTTCTCCGATGAAACATGTAAGTGACATAACAGAAATGTTGGGCTTGGTCGTTACTTCAAAGACAATATAGTCCAATAATTTTTAGTATAAACTGGAAATAATGCAAGTCTTTGATCATACAGTTACTTACTTCACTTTAAGAATAGTCCTGTGGTAATTACCTGTTATCAGGGGCTACCCAGAATCTGGATTGAGAGTGCGCGGTGCTCTGGAGGGAGGAACCAGGCTGATCCTGGCTGCCCTTTAGTTTTGGAACCCTGTTTTTGTTGACATGTCTAGAAGCTTATGTGCTGCTTTGGTCTCCACCTCTGTTAAAAATAAGCAAAGGTTAACCACTTTCCTGTTTCATAAATATGTTTTATTGTAGAATTAATTTATCTGAAGCTCCATGAATCTGAGGAAAGCTTTATAAGGGTAAAAAAGCTTTCATATGAGAAAGAATCTCATGCAGCATTGAAGTTTGCTGAACCATTTGATCATCTTGCTTGAAGATGTGGTAACAGTACAAGTTACTGTTACTGCAATACAAGGAATGCTTATTTAAACCCAGAATGTTGTCTTTATATAAAAGAAAAGCACTATAATTTGCTTTTTATTTGAAAAATTAAGACTTTCTGAATCAGCATTCCTTTTCTGTTAAAGTCTGTATGTTTATGTTATGGACTTGCAAACCAAAGCCAGACTCAGACAACTGAAGCTGAGGAGCAGCAAGAGGTACAGGTACTCTCTTGATCATTGCACAAGGGTCTTGATGCATCTCTTTAGCATACCTAGGCACAGGGCATCAGTGTGTACTTGGAGAGCACTGCCTACTGCCGGAGTGTCCATCGGAGCAGGAGATGTTTGTGTCTCCATTGGCTTTGTCTTAGGAGGTGTGCTCAGCTGTCTAAAGCTATAGCAGTAAGTCATTTGGAGTAAGAAGCTTGTTCCTGCATGTGTGAGTCTCTGCACTTCTGTGGGGTCTGCACCATGGGAGTTTGAGTGCTGGTTTGTTTTGTTTCTGTAGTACTTGCTACTTAAAAAGTTGAATATTAAGCTAGGAGTCAGGTAAATGAAAGTTGTACTGCAGTGTGGTCTTCTTGATAATGTCTGATGGAAATTAATCTCCCCCCCTCCCCCACCTTTGCTTTATGTAAATATCTTTAAAAGGTAGGATGGATTGATTGACTGTTCATCTGACAGGCACATAAATGTTTAAAGGAATTTACTGATAAACCTTTTTTTTCCTCCCTATCCTGTGTCTTTGGCTTTGCCAGATTTTAGTCTTCTGTGTGCTCTTCCCAGGTTCTTATAGCACCTTCTGTGCTTTGAACCCCTTCCTAGCTGCAGCTCAGAAAGCAGTACTTTTATATTGTCCGCTTTCATGAAAAATACGAGAAGCGATGAAAATACGTGTTTTATGACTAACATTTATAATTATGCTTCGGTAAGGAACTAAGGACCTAGTGGCTAATATATGATCTTTACAAGTTGAATTAAAGACCTGTTTTCTTCAGGTCATGAGTAGAATGATCTCTAGCATCTTCTGCAATCATCGTACAGTGAATTCTGTCTTATAACATGGTTCAGTAGTGAATAGCTTTCCATTTTTCCATAAGGAATGCTACAGCAGCTCTGTCACTAGAACAGGCTTTGTAAACTAAACAGGAGTGACTTAAAAACTTGGATGCAGTGTATATGCTACATTAAGGAAATATTTTAATGATGACAGTCATTAATGTTTTTGTATTTGAGATATCATGACCTATTCTGCTAGCAAATCTGAGTGACCAAATTGCTAGTGAAAGATATTGAAAGATAATGATAGATACTGATGGGTTGTAAAAGATTTGTAATGACTATCAGGACCTTTAAAAGAGTGCATCTAGTTGTAATGAACACTGAAATTCAGGAAAAGAAAACATAGTTTCCTACCAGGAAAGTTTTTAATACTTCTCTGAAAAAATGTTGGGAGTTCCCACTGTTTCAAACTTGGAATAACTGCACAATGTGCAGAGCAGTCCTTAAGCTACCCAAGATGCTCTCAGAGAAAAGAGATGGTGTGGGGTTAGGTTGTGTGCAGACTCTAGGATTATCACCTAGGACTAGTCACCTTCGTGATAATCGTGTGAGAGAGGTAAACAGCCTGTTAATGAAGTTTACAGATGGAGTTTAATCTGGGAGGGGTTCCCAGTGCTGCTCAGGAAGAGAAAATATACAAAGAGGCAGAGATGAACAATGTGGTTAGGAAACTGTGAGGTTCAGCAAGGAAGGAGTAGAGCTTCCTTCATCTGATGGGGAGGGGTAGAGGAAGAGGACAGAGGAAAGTGGATAAAATAATATGAGAAATCCAGGAGAGAGAAAGAAGGCAAGACCTAAAAGTATCATGGAAGGAAAAAAAACCAAGAAATGCTTGTAAAGTCTGGCAGTATACAAGAGGAGGGATGTGATGAAACATCATGATAGTCTTGTGTGTGACATGGATGCCAAGTGGAAATAAAAGCAGATAATAACCTACTGCATATGCATGCTATAGCAGAAATTTTAGCTGTAACAGCTTTACAGTGTTGAAAAAAAGTAATGATTGCACTCTACTAGGTAATTCACTAAAGTTGACTTAAAAGTGCCATGAAGATTACATACAATATCTATACACATCTTACAGGTCTATGGTACTACTTGTTGCTTGTCCTGAAAATACTGCTCAAGTCTAGATGACTGATTTTGTGTCAATAAACAAGCATATTGCATGCTTCTTTTCCTATTCATGTGTGGGGAAGAGTGGTTTCGTGTATGTTCTTTGCATTGAATGTGTCAGATGCCAGCTGACATGAAATTGTGTTTTTAAGGGCACATTAAAAGGGTTTGTAAGACTTTTTGTGATACCTTTTAGACAGGTTTGCTAGGTTTTAAGCTGTTGTGTACACACAAAGGTCTGGATATGAAGGATAAATGTATCAAAAATTAAATGTAAAGCATGAAAGAAAACCTTTGGGTAGTGTTCAGAGTGGGAAGTCTTTGCCTTTCACTCGTGGAACTTAGTAGCATGCCATCATGGTGTTTCATCCTTCAGCACCTTTCTGATTTTTAAGTCACCCAGCATTTTGAATTTGCTTCTTTTATTTCCTGCAATAATTACTGTTCTCTCTCAAAAGTGGTAAAAAAGAGTATTTACCCTTTCAAGTGAAGTTATTGCTCATGACTAAGGGGGGAACATAATCCACATGCATCAGAGGTAGCACCTTACACAATTCTTTATACTAAGTTGGTGCCAAACCTCAGTTCTGGCCTTTAACACTGAGAAGAACATCTTGCAGTCATCCTCCTCAGTGACTAAGATCTCAGAATCATCAGAAGTATTTTTGTTTTCCAGGAAAGTACCCAAGATAGGATGCTTTTATGTTTTTGTTTGGTTTTCATGCTTGTAAAACAATAGTATTTATGGACTTCTCTTACCCAGAATAGAAGTCTACCTTCAGTATTGAAAACAGTAACTTTTGGGTTTTGATTTTTTTCATTTTCAGTTTTAGATTGAGTATTGGTTGGTGAGTTAACGGCATGCACATTGACAATCTGACATTTCAGGAATATATTACTGTTACATACGTTAAAAATACAGTACTCATTCATTGTTTTATTTATTTTGGAGGGGAAAAGGTTTGCTTCTCCTTCCCACCTTTACAGGAATGGGGAGAGGAGGAGGATATCTCAGAACTTCAATTTCAACTTTAATTTTGAAGTTAATATTGTGTTTTACAGGTATTTGATAATGTAACAGACTTTTTAAACTATGAGGTAGGTTTTGGTTTTTTAGCTGTCTCTGCTGAAGTAGATGTCATTGAAGGAGAGTGTTTTTCTTGCTTAAGAATCTCATTTAAACTCTGCTTTGGCCCCTTTTTGGTTCACTGGAGTTCTTTTAGCTTCTGGACTCCTGTTCAAAGTTTGAAGAACAATAACTAGTCAAATGTAAAATAATGTCAATTGAACCAACCTATGACTTAACAGTCAACCAAGTCATCCTGGCTCCGCATCTAATGGTCTGAGGCCAAAACCTAAAATTGGCACACATCCCCATCCCTCTTCTCTATATATTTCCACTGAAGCAGAGCCCAGAATGCAACACTTGGTTAATATTCCATAATAAAATACTCTGCATGTGAAAGTATTATTTTCATTGACAAAAAGTGTGGAAAGCCTATGCCAGGGGTGAAATACATAGTGCAAGGCATCATACTGACCGACAAAGAAATGGAGTTTGTGCACTGAAGAATTTACCATCTTGACTTTTAGTATCAGTTCCACTTTTAAACGGAGTTTCCTTGAAGGTCTGTGGAAAGAATTAAGGAAGAAACATTCCATTCTGCTTCTCTTGCCCTGTTTCCATCTTTCTCTCTTCTTCTTCCTCCTCTTCCTCCTCAGAGCTAAGGTTTTATTTCTGCTTTCTTATCTGTGTTTATTGATTTATATTTCTTTTAACCGTTACTTTTTTCGGCAAAGCAGAATATAATGATGCAGTGCTGATAAAAGCAGAAACTGTGTTGAATTCAAGTCTGTATGTATGCATTCATAAAAATCAATGTCCAGATGACTGTTAGAGGGTTACAGTGGCAGCAGAAGAGTCTTGATCTTTTATTTTTATTCAGAATAGCAGAAATTAACTTTCTAATTACCAGTCTAAATTTATTTATAGTTTTATGACTCAATTTGACTATGCAAGGATTATCCTGCAGCTTTTAAAACACCTGTTCTGTGACCATTGCAGTTTAGTTTAATCTTTTACTGCATTTCTACAGTACCATTAATATTTTTCCATGTACGTTAGAGTGAGCTTTCCAGATGTCTCTTGCCTTCTTTCCTACCAACATCATGTTGGCAGCCTGCAGCTGCTGTCCTGTGATTGACACAAGCATTCACATTAAGACAACCAGAGTAATGTACATAGCTCACACTGAGGTCATTAATGGAACAAATCGTGTTTAATATTATAAGTTCAGTTCCTCTGGTACAGCGTTAAGGGTGCTGTGCTAAGGAGTGAAATACTTTTCTGATATATGCTGACTGTATAGGGTAAGCTGAAATTCTGAGACTGATGTAAGCTCATGGGTCTGTTCTAGTAACAACAGAATATCTCTGTGCAGAAATTCTGCTGTCTTGTTGAATTCAGTGTGCTAGCAAATGAAATTAATATGTTAAAGGACCTATGGTAAGATAATAGATTTTTGATGGGTGCATTGGCTCTTGATTATTTTGAAAGGTTCAGGAAACTAAGAAACTACTTCCAAGAAGGTGTCACACAGGTAAAACATACCTCTGTGGCTGCTGGGATTGGAAGCAGTGCTTGCTGCATTCAGAGGTTGAATGGCCTAGGAACGTTTCATGTGTTGTGCTTAAAATGAAAAAAATAAAATAAAATTATCAATCTAACTCTCATTAGATTTTTGAGCTTTGAGTTCATCTTAGTCTTGCAGCCTTTCTAATTAGTGTCTGTCCTTGCAGAAACACCTTCTTGCTACTTGGTTTGTAAATGCAGAGTGCGTACGTATGCATGTAAAGTGGGATGTATCTGCAAGACTTGAGTTCTTGAAAGTCAAGTTTTCAGATAATCCACAACCTGTCTGTAAATATATGTAGATGAAATGCATATTTTCTTATCCAGCAAAGCATAAAGAATTAGGATGGCCCAGGATGATTTTTTTTTTCTATTGAGGTATAAAAGTACTGGCTTCTGTCTTTTTGGCTTTTGTTGGTGGTTTTGTTGGTGGTTGGGGTTTTTTTTGCTATCTCTATTTAAGGAAGCAAGGATGCACAGTAAAATTAAAAAAAAAAAAATCCAAAAAACTCCAACCCACACCCCCCACCCACCCCTCTCTTTGGAAAATATACATAAACTGATTCATACAGAAATTAAGTCCTACCCTTGAAGGTATGACTTTTTGGCTGCTTTACTGGAGCACTGTAATAAATGTAAAGGTTTAGAACATATAATTTAATTATCATATTCTGGTCATAAATACTTTAGGGCTGTAGTACATTTGAAGTCCCAAGAGCCCTAGCTAAGGTTGCAGCTGCAACATCAATTACCATTTATCCATTCCAAGAAAGCCTTGCCTGTGCCCTTGAAACCTTTACGTTCTGGAGAGTATCCAAAAGGGGAAAAAAAAGTTGCATCGCTCACTTGCATTAGTGCTTCTTTCTCACTCCTGTGTGAGCTCTAAAATGGTAGCAGACGCCATTTCAGAGCGGGGAGAAGGGGTGTCTTTGGGGGCTGTGGCTCTGGAGCTGCTGGAGGCTTCTCTGAGCCTGCCAGGCGCTGGCATGTTATTAAAGCAAGTGCTGAGGCACCTGTAGTAGGACACTCGTCCCCAGGTTTGGGGATAAACATGGTGCAGGCTTTGAGAGAGAGGTGAAAGGGCCCGATGCCCATAGGGAACCTGTGCTACTTAAGATGGTGGCTTTTACTTCCCTTGCACTATTGCAAATTACTATTCTGTTAACATGCTACTGGTATTTGCCTGAGCTCTCAGAGTTTATTTTTACTTAATAGAGTATAATTTATGAGAAATGAAACAACAGTGCTTCAAATGATAGTCCCTCCTGCCTCTGCTTAACGGGAGTGAAGCGCGAGCTCCCCAGGAAGCCTGTTCTGAACAGCATGTGTTTGCCATTGAAGCTCTGCTAAACAAGTACTTACTGCTCCAGAGGGGCAGACTGCCAGCGAGCGCATGGGGGGTGTACAACGCTCCTGTGTCGGCGGGAGGGGGGGGGGGGGTGGTGTGTGCCCCTTCCCTGCCAGCCACCTGCCATGCTGCCCGCTTCCCAGTGGAGCTCGGGGCTGGAGGGCTGCACCTGGAGCAGCCAGGGAAGGGCCAGTGTTTCCTGTACATTGAAACCTTGTGTATACTGGGGTTATTATTGAATATTATTTCTTCATATACTTATGGAGAATAGGGCTTAGGTTTCCAATTCAGGTTCTTCTTAAGACCTTGGGACTGTACAGGGATCAGAACCTCACCAGCACATGGTTTGACTGGCTCAGTACAGCAATACTTCAGAAAGTTGTTCATCCCAATTTATTTTGTTTGCCAATACTAAATGTATTTTTATACAGAAAATACTTTATAACGGATGTATGTAAATCCTTTTATTGGTGTGAACTGAAGTAACTTATTTGTTCTGCACTCAGTCCAGATACTTTGATCAATGTCCTTATTATAATGTACCTAAGCTGTTGGAAACACAAGCAAAAACACTTACGGTGTTTGAGGTGACCACAAAACAATGAATCCTACAGTCTGCTTTAGTTGTATTGAAGGGATGGTAAAATGTGTGGTGTTCTCCAGATAGAGAGACTAATTATGAGACTTTGCTGCTTTAGGAATTTCAAATTTTAATTTTCCCTTAATTTTTTCAGTGAATTAGAATGCTAGTACTCCATTGTAAATTAGCGATAGTATGTATCCTGATGTGGAGACAGTGCCAGGAGAAGGCACGATGGTACCTGCTAATCTGATACTAAAATGTGTTACTCTGCCACGCACTCTGGATCCAGCAATGAAGCAAATTAGGCCGTGGCCTTTCTAGGTGACACTTTCCTCGTGTTGGTGTTATCTTGATTGTGTTATAGGCATGTGCAGAAAACTAGACCATTAGTTCAAAACCTGGTTTCCTGGTTTATCAAGTCATGGTAGAGTATTTATCTGAGTGTGTGGTAAAGGAAATGGTGTTAATCATCTTGGCTCTCGAGGGGGCTTATAGCCCCTCTGAGTACAGTAATACTGGGTGCTTTGACTTGCTGGCTTTGGCTAAATAATGTAATCCGTAGTAGATTTTTTAATTTATTATTTCTTCACTGGGGACATGCTTGTAATCAAGAACAGCACGTTTCCTAAAGCAATTCAGTTCTCTGTTTTAAATACAAAACAGGAAAGGAAACTTCAGAATAGGTAGGTTCTGTATAGGAGTTATTTGGAGGGCTGCTTTGTTCGGTTTGTGGGTGTTTTGTGCAGTCAGCAGGAATGTTTGAGTGCGCCCCCCGAGACACCTTTGACTTTGGCAAGACCGGCGTGTGCTGAGTGCCGCTGACAGCAGCCGAGCGGTGCGCAGCCTGGGTGGCAGCCGGCCAGACCAGGGGCTGCGCGTGTGCGCCTGCCCGGGGCTGCAGGCAGCCCGGCAGGAAAACCTCAGTTCTGAGCAGCCTTCAGTCTCTTCAAGCATAAGCAAGTGCCTTACAGAGACAGAAGAGACCATCATAACCAGTGGTTTAGGTTCTCAGCAAAATGCATATTTGAAGTTATTTTCAATTGGCTTTTTTTAAATTTTATTTTAATATTGTAATGACAAGTATAGTGTCAATAGGCTTGTTTTAATTTTTTTTCCTGCCTGAACTGAAAACTATTTTCGTGTTTAAGAGGGTATAAACATACCTAGCAGTTTCTCCAGTTAATAAAGAAGTAAGCAACTGTAAAAATGCAATCAGTTAGTGTACGCAGCTGAGTGTTTACATTGTTCTCATTGCTAGAAGATCAGAATGAGGCCCAGATGGCAGTGACATTAAAAATCGTTTCTTTACTATTATCTAAGTAGTATCACAACTAACTCACTTTTAAGACTATGTTAGTTCAATACTAATGAGACATACTGGAGGACCAGGACTTACAGTGTGCAGTATTTTGTGGTCTGGGCATATCATGAGTGAATGCAACTCATATGTTTGAAGCATTAGATTTGAAGTCGGAGCAAAATGAATAGTCTTATTAAAAGACTAGTCATAATAAATGAGGTGAAATTCTGAGCTGTTCCTTCCCACCCTAGATGTACTGCATCCAGTTCTTTCCTTGGAGTTGGCAGTTGGACATGAATAGCATTTTCTTGCAGGTTTTCAGGAGCCAGTTGCAAGTGTTCTGTTTCTGTAATTTGCAGTAGCACCAGGGAATACCATAGCTATCTGTACATATGAAAAAAACCAACTTGTATTATGTGTTTACCCTGAACTTTTCTTCAGGGTAGATCCCCCTCCCCCCCCCCCCCCTTTTTTTTTTAAAGGTGAAAATTACTAATCTGACAGCTGCTGCTTTGTCTGGCAGCCCCACAGGTTTCCTGAGATGCTGTCTCTCCTGTTGTGCAGCTTGCAGCTGTTTTCCTTAAATGCAGTTAGCTTTTAAACTGCTAACAGAGTTCTCACTGCACGTGTGTTACTTGCTATTGGTGCTAATTAAATTCATGTGTTTTAAAAGAATTTACCCTTCAAGAGAACTGTGTTAGGGCTGGCCACTGTTCAGACAAAATGTGATCAAGGCTGATTGTTCTAAGCTTTCACGTGCTGGTAGAGTTGCAAGTTGTAGACTGTAAGTGACTAGTAGTTGTAGTTACTGACAGTGTTCCTCTCTTCATTATCACACTAGGAGTTTTTCTCATTTAATAATGTAAAGTAACTGGAAAGTAGTATATTTTTAAAATAATATTATAGTGTTACTAGGTTCAGCATATGGGAGTTCTGTGTTGGGGAGGTTTTATGCTCTTCACAACAAAGAAAGAAGAAAGGAAAAAGCAAATGTTTTCTTCAGTACTGAACAACTACACTGGAGGAAGGTTTCTTCAGAGGAGCGAGTAACTTTCTCTGCCACATCTTTCTGCTCAGATGTTTATAGCTGTCTGGAGAGCTGTGAGTTTGATGGCCATCTGTATCTGATATCCCAGCTGTAATAGCCTCACCCACCCCTCCCCGGTGAGCGTCCCCCTGGGCCCTGGCTGCCAGCCTCGGCAGAAGGGTGACGTGACCCACAGTGGACGGGGACCCCAAGAAAGGAAAGCTTCCCACCACCATAGTCACCATACCCGACTTTCAAGTTTGAACCTTGAGCCTGGTTTGAAAGTCTCTGGTAAATGATTAACACAGAAATGGCTTTGGTTAAACAAATTGGCTTCTATACAGAACATTACTGTGGCTGCATCTTCTTTTAAGTCTTTCCATTTTGCCCCCATACATTTCCTTGACTGGGAACAATAAATGTGTCTTTGAAACAGAAAAAATTCGTGTACTTTCAGAAACTATTTATATGCAAACTAGAATTGAGCTTAGCACCCTTAAACAAATAACACCTTGTCTCCCAAAATAGAATTTAATTAAAGTTTTACAAATTCAGAACCCTTAAAATTTGGAATTTTTTTCTTCTCTCATCTATGCTTCTTGACTTTTATTTAGGTAAGTATCATAGCTGATCAGGTTTTTGTTGAGTTTAAAAACATTTCTGCAAATAACTGAAGGGTAACTTTTTTATTATTATATTATCTCAGAGTGTAATTTCCCTCCCTTACCTCTTCCTTAGGAAGTGGTTGTTTGTCTTGCTATGTGTAACTTTATAGGTAAAATATTTTTATTAAACCTCCAGCTAGGTTGTTGTAGCTCTTGCAGGAGTCCCTATGTGCTACAATCCCTCCTGTTCTCAATGTTTCAGGGAGGCAAAATTGTGTTGTACACAACCAGGGGACTGTCAGTGTCTGGCAGCTCTCCATACAGTTAGTAAATACTGGCCTTATCTGATATAGCCAGGCCTGAAAAGATACGCTAGAAGCCCAGATTAGATTGCTGACTGCTGCTTTATCAATCGATGTAATAATTTATTTTTAGTTTTGTAAGTCATATCATCTGTTTTCTTTCTCATATTTCACTTTCTATGGCACTGGTACAGAAAATGAGCCCTGTTTAAAAGTTAAAGGTGATTGAAAAGTTTCAGCAGAATATGTTTGGCACTGCCATAGTTTCTATGACAGTTAATGAATGCTTCCTTAAAAATGCTTTTGTCAGAAAGTGATAAGGTATAAATAATTTAATTTTTGTATCTAAATTGGCTGTCTTCAAAACTATGCATAGAAAGATGTTTCCATCTTTTTCTGGCTCTAATCTTTTTAATGGTATGCTCAATTTATATATTCCTTATTTAAAATCATAGGCTCCTGGCCTGTATTTCAATGTTTAAACTGAGATTTTTAGTACAAGAAAAGGAGCTACTGCACCTAAAACTTTGGAGAAAATGAACAGTTGCTTTTGACTGGCCAGAGATTACTGGTTTTAACAGGGGGGGTTGTTTGGTTGTGAGGTGTTGATTTTGTATTTTTTTAAATTTTTTTATTGCATGTGACACTAAAATTTTAATTCCTTTTTCCAAATGAATCAGTAAGCTGGGGGCAACGGGGGAATGCTGCAACAAACAATGGAAGAAAGTAATATATGTATTGCCTGAAAGGAAGCAAAGCTTTGTAGTCAAAATTATTTGTCTTAATTAGACAGGAAAGCTGTGAGGGAGCAAAGAACCAAGTACAGTTTCTCAAGCCTGAGAATGCCCTCTCGTCCCTGGATTCCATCGAACTCTGAGTGGAGCTCCCAAGGAGCTGTGGGTGCTGTAGCCCCGTGCCCGCGGCAACGTGCATCGCACAGCAGGCTGGGGTGCCTGGTGGGGCGCTCTGGCAGCCCTGGGGGTGTGCTCTGCACCTCCAAGGGCTACCAGAGGGCATGGAGGCCTTGCCTCTGCATACAGAGTAAAGCTGAGATCTGCTGGAAGAGGCAGAGCACCCAAAATGTGCAATGCTTGCATGGTCGGTGTTGAACATCTGCAGCAGCTCCCATTGTGTGGCAGGGGAAGGGTGTCTTCAGCCAGAGGCGCTGGGCATCCCTCAACTCCAAGCAGACGTTGGCTTGGGGTTGTAGCGTGCTTTTCTTCAAAGCATGTGCTGCATCTCAAGCTGTGTGTTGAGAAGGCAGGATTTCTGAAAAGCCTGGTTTGTATTAAGCAAACACCATCATGCTCAGCTTTGTGGTAAAAGGCAGAAGTAGATACGAATCCTCAGCTTCCTTAACTGTAAGGTTTCTTTTCCTTCAGACCCATAGCCATTGGCTTCCATCAGCTGATTTCCTCATCAGAGGAGATGGGGCCATGCAAAGGCCAGCTTCCAGCTTTACGGTATTTGTTCCTAGAGCACTGCTGCACCGAGGGACACAGACGTGCTTTGTAGAAATTAGGATGAATGTGTAATTAAGGATGTATGTTCTTAAGGGCATGACATAAAGTAACTGAGTTGAATTACATTCTGCCATTACTTGGATATTGAGTGCTGCATTGTGCAACCTTAGTATTTTATTATAGCTTTCTGCTCTTTAAAGGAAGATCATTTAATTAGAAAACATACAGAAGCCATCACATGGATCATAAACAGGATTACAGT
The DNA here is from genome assembly GCF_023638135.1 of Falco biarmicus. Taxonomy (NCBI): domain Eukaryota; kingdom Metazoa; phylum Chordata; class Aves; order Falconiformes; family Falconidae; genus Falco; species Falco biarmicus. The sequence continues at coordinate 65,977,222 of NC_079295.1, forward strand.
CTATTGGTAACTGCCACTTTAGCTGACAGACTAGCTAATGATAGCTGTCAGCCACTTGGTAGAGTCATAGAGTAGAAGTGTTGCAGCACTTCACCAATATTCTCTGAACACAAAGGAGCAATGTGATGGATTTCAGTTCTTTTCCAATTTCTGCAAAGAAACGTTCTTTCCTGGGTTGGCTTTTTTCTTCCCTTCTTCCTCAAGGTTGACTCATTCTACTTCATTCCCGCTTCCAGCCTTTCCTGTTGAAGCCTTCCCACCACCCTTGTTCTGGTAGTCATCTTCTCTTCACCTTCCCTCAGCTATTCCAGCATGTTTGAGCTGTTGCTATGTTCTTGTCTGTTTTTTTTATTTTTCTGCTCAGCTCTCTGCTCTATTTTAGATACAGGTCACCTTCTCCCCTAGCTCATATCAGATCCTGTTTTCGGGGGGGGGGGGGGGGGGGGGGGGCGGGGCGCTACATGTACCTTGGGCCTTTGTGTGCCTGTACTGTCTTGCGTTTTTTTCCCCCAAATACAAGTAATTTTTGCTTTTCTCTGACCTCTGGTTCCATATTTGTCGAAGTGTGAACTTCATTGACACGTTTATTCTGGTTTGACTTTTATCTCTCTGTATTTGAGTGGTAGGACTCTTGCTCCTTGGCTGCTTTTCTTATCGAACTCTCAGTAAGAGCAAACACAACAGCAAAAGCCCTCTGAGTCGCCAGACGGGCCATTTTTCAATTGCTTCATGGGGATGGGCCATATGGAGGTGACCTGTTCTAAAGTAAAGCCTCTCAGGTGGCTGAAGTGCTTTAATTTGGGCTGGAATTTTAAGGTTCTTGTGAATGTTTGAGGACTGTGGTTTGGGGTTTTTTTTGTTTTTCTTGGTTTGGGTTTTTTTTTAAAATGTGTGACCAAATCTGATCAGACTTTCTTTAGGAAAGGAAAAGCTAGCCCACTTACAAAGGTTAAGCCCACCCCAGGGAACGTGGATCTTCTGGAGGGTTTAGGAGTAAAGGCACCAAAGTCTTTTAAAAAAAGTGGTATTCTCTAGCTTCATCTGGAAAGTGTCTGGAACCCAGTTGGACAGAATTTTCTGTGAATATGACTTTTAAGTTAAGCATACAGTATATAAATTGCATTTGAAAAGTTTTAAACTTTGTGAAAGTGAACTCAACAAAATGGGCCATGCGACAGGAGGTGCCGAGGTAGCCTTCAGCAGGTAGTCCGTCAGGTAAGGGCTGTACAGTTTAAAGGTGCTGAATAAGATTACCCTCTGCACTTCGGCACAACCACTGTTGGTTCATCCCTTATGGTTAGAAGCAGCTGGAAGGTGATTACAATAAATTGTTTATTGTTCTAACAATTTTATTTTTTTTTGTTAAAGAACTAACCCTTTATTTGTAGGTGGCCTGTATGTTTACATAGGAGAACCATATCCTAAAAATTTAGAATATATATTCTTTTCCTAAAATGCTGGGCTGAAATGATCATTTATTACTGTGAATATGTATCAATATATGACTTAGTTTGCACAGCTTCATACATGGTAGTATCTCAGTAGAAAAAACTGTAGTGATACTGGAAATGAAGCTCTTGTAGGACTCAATGCAGAGTGTAGGAAATGTGGCAGTAATGAAAACAATGCAGAATAAGAGTGTGTTTTAAGAGTCAGTTTTAAAGGCTAGGATAATTGTGCAAGAAACTTGACTTCAGAATCCATACGGCTCTACTTACTTACTGTTTACAAAATTAATTAACTGTTTTAGTCTAGTGAACCATTTCTTGCAATCAGTTTCTTGCAGTTACAAATGTTATGAATATTATGTTTGCCAGTATCCCATAGATCTCAAATAAAAGTATTTTTATGCTGCACTTTTTTTTTTTCTTTTAGCCCTGGAATGAGATCAGATGTAAGCTCTTCTCCATCCACAACCTCAGCAACTACGGGACCACCTCCCAAGCTTTGTCTTGTTTGCTCTGATGAGGCCTCTGGGTGTCATTACGGTGTTCTTACTTGTGGCAGCTGCAAAGTGTTCTTCAAAAGAGCTGTGGAAGGTAAGATTTAAAAATACAAAATCCACATATCATCCATATTCAAATCCAGTAGTCTATTTGATCTTACTGGAACCCATGGTTTTGCTAGAATCCTACTGGAAAATCCCTTCCATTATATCACTGATCTTTTCATAGTAAATAACATTGATAATGGTGTATTATCTGAAGCATAGATTCCATTTACATTTATAAAATGCTCCCATTCACTCACAGTGTAAAAGGATGTATTGTTGTCTTGGCTTTTTGTTTCTTTTCTTTTCATTCATTGTTGTTTCTGTTTATTTGTCCTATTTATATACAGATATTTGTGCATTAGATTTGTGGAGTTTGTGATTTTTAAGTTTAATTAGCTGTTTGGCGTATAAAGCTGTACATGAAACTTGATAAATCTGTTGCCTGCAGGTTATGATCATTTTACAGTTTTTCCTATAAGCATTATTGGTTAAATTACATGCATGCCCATGTGTTATTTGCAAGGGTAACTAGGTAACGGGAACATGTGTGGTTTTGCACTGTAGAGATTCTTCTCTAATCACAGGAAGAAAATAATTCTGGAAAATAGAGATGATGGAACGCTAAATGTGAATCTGTGGAGTGTATAGCAGAATAAGTAATCTGTGATTTTGGGGCTACATAAGTAGTCATTTTATCGTGAACTAGGATGTACCTCAATGTCTGACCCTTTGCAGAGAGATGTGGAAAAGTTAGAGTATATTCTCAGTGTCTCTGAAAGGGTAGAGATTCCTCTATTCTAAAATTACATCGTTTTTAGTTACATCCTTACAGGGTTTCCTGTCTCCTGCGTTCTTTATGCAGCTTTTACTGGGTATTTTGAAGTGAATCAGACTATCATTTTCTGCTAACGTTTTTGCAAGCTGGGTTTCACTGGAGAAGAGGGAAGGCTGCTTTGACAGCCACCATTCAGTCTTTTCAGAAGAAGCACTTTCTCCCAATTCCCAGAACACTGGATGCAGTAGGGAGCTCCCTGGAAATGCAGAGCTTGTCAGGGAGATCGGAAAAGTCAAGTTCTTGCCGCAGTTTTTGCTAGTCGCAAGGGGAAAGGATGTCAGCTCTGCGGGAAGCTGAAGCTGTTTCTGAAGTATAACGAGACAACATGAGCTCAAGTGCAAAGCACTGAGTTGCTTGGGCTTTGTGTGACTCCCAGCTGGTCCTGCGTGGAGTTATGGTCCCATTTAGAGCCAGGCTCTTTATGTGAAGCAAATAATCATCTGTGCCTTTGATTAAAAAAAGGTCACTGGATGCCCCTCAGAATTATTATTATATGGCAGCTGCAGATACATCATAGCAATGGTTTTGCCTGTCCTCAAGCTTAAACAAATCACGAAAGTTTTGATACATGAAGAAATCAACCCAGTAATTCCTTTAGATCACTGATACAACTTGCCACATCCTACATCAGCTGTATTAATGTTAAAAATGTAAGCAGGCTTGTAGCTGAAAAATTGCAGTATCTTCCCCAAGGTTTACCTCTCTTTTCATTTTTATTGTTCTATAAATTATCCCAACCTCAATCCTTTTCATGAGGTATTGTGGATGTTTTCAGAAGCTCTTCCAGAATCTGTTAGTTCTAGTATTCACTTCAAGGAACAAATAATTTGATATTTCTCTTTTAGGCATTTTTCTTACTGGGAGCATATGTAAAAAGACTGTTTCTGCAATATCCTTCTTATTAATAGCTGCCAGGCACCTGTTAGTATGCAGATTGAGCTGACTTTGCACATTGGTTTTCCAGCCTGAAACCTTTTTTTTGTACCTTTGTCTACACGCATGTGTACTGTGATACAAATAGTCACAGAAACTGAAAGTATCAGTATCTAAAAAATCAATATAAAGCGTGTTTCCTTCAGCAAAGAGCAGAACTAGAGGAGAGGAGGAAGCATGAAGGTGGGAAAGCAACTGTATATTTAAACACAGTTCTTGACATAAATCTGCTTTTCTTTGAGAACCCTGGGTGGCCAAAGCCATCTTCTAGAATAGAATCATTTAGGTTGGAAATGACCTTTAAGATCACAGAGTCCAACTGTTAACCCAGCGCTGCCAAGCCCACCACTGTACCGTGTCCCTAAGCACTGCATCTACATGTCTGTTAAATCCCTCCAGGGATGACAACTCCACTGCTTCCCTCAGCAGCCTGTTAGAGCTCTTGACAACCCCCTCGGTGAAGAAATTTTTGGTGCTTCAGAGCCCTTGAGGTTCAGTTTCTCCATTTGGAGAACCAACCCCATTCATCTCTAGTGTTACCTCCACCCTGCTGCCAACCTCCTTCTTCGCCACTCTCCCACCTCCACCTCCTCACCCTGCTTCAGATCCTCACACCTTCCCCCCACTTCACCTCTGCCTCCTGCTGTGATCCAGATTGTTCTTCAGCATTTTTAATTTCATCTTCCAGCATCCTTTGTCTGCAATTTCTAATCTTTCTATATGCTGGTGTGCTCAAATGAGCAAAGACTTGGTTCAGTCTCAGTGCTTCAGAGCCCCAGGCGCCGACTTGAGCTGCGATGCAATGTTGAAGAGTGTCCAACCTCTGTAAAGTGCCCGTCTGCCGTAAATCCCCTTGGAAACATTTCTGTTTGCTCACTACCAGTTTTTACCAATGTATTGTTTGTGAAGTATCATTGGGTTTTGAGCAGCAAAGAACTGAAATGCATGCCTCTGTACAACTGGCACGTCCTCTGGGCAGCAGTCAGAGGTGAAGCAGAAGGTGACATCAACTTCCCTTCATTCTTCCACAGAATGTTGATGTGACAAGGAGTCTTTAATATAACGTAATACAGAGAAATAATGCAGGTTTCACCTAAAAAAAAGCAATAATAGGTAAACAGTAAATATAAGAAGCCAAACGATAACTTCACTGAGATGAGGCTGTTGGGGGGGGGGGGGGAAATGGAACAGCTCAGGAAAATCTACACCTGAAGCATATGTACAGACTGTGAAACCATGGGCTCATTGAACATCTTTGTGAGACAAGAAATTGTAGGCTCTGTTCTATTGCAATGATGACATATATTCATCAGTTTGTGTTTCATGTGTGCATGCATGTATATTTGTTCTATACATACTAGTATGCTAATGGCACACAGAATCATGAATCATGGATTTATTTTCCGAGTTACGTTAAAAACCAGGAGTATACAAGGGACAGTAAGGCTTCCTCTTCTTCAGATGAAAAAGGCAGAGGAGGTTCATTCAGAAAAACCTTCAAGGCTTCCTCAGAATATCAACTTGAAACGCTTCACTGGTGAAGTTTGAATAAAGCCACAGTAATGGACTCTGCATACCTGTAATTTTCACAGCTGACATGAAACAAATTCCTTAACCAAGCTCTTTTTCTGTGAGAAGATTGTTGGACTCCATTGTTAATAAGTCAGTATTCGGAAAATGTTTGTTTCTCGCAACATTATACTACCAGAACTTTGAAAACAGTGGAAAAGCCTAGCTTGCAGCTTTCTGCCCTCTAAAGAAATACGTTGTTTGATCCTTGTCTGGGAGAAGGGTATAACTTTTAGTAATACCTTTCTCTAAATAAGTTATATTGATACATGTATTCATATAATTCAAATAATTAAGAATAGACACTACTCTTCTGTTGCCTTGCACTTAACAGCTAAGAAATAAAGTTATTTTAATTCATGTGGTTCAAGTTGCCATGTTTCTAGGGTCAGTTTTGCTCCAAATCTGTAAATCCATAAAAATGTCAGGGAACTTGGTTTGCCCAGTTCAGGCTTTGTGTTAAACAAGGAGGAGGTTTCACGACTTTCAAAATGATAAGAAGCTGTGCCTGTGTATCTGTAGAAATGTTGCATGTATACTTTATAAATGGCTTTATGGATGTTACTTACATCTCTTACAAAACTAGGAAAATTGGAAATGTGCTGTAGAAGATAGCTTTAATAAATATAAGAGAAAAATAGTTTTTAAAATAGAATTTGCCTGATGTTTACAAATAGAAAATAGAATTTTTACCTAAATTAATTGGCTTTGGTGTCTAAACATGAGAAATATGTTTTGTGTATAGTTCTATGAAAACATGTGGATACTGATCTTATTTTTGCAAGAGATGAAGTGCAGTAAGCAAAGGTGTTATATAGTCCTTGGATCCTTAACGTTACTGAAAGAATGACTTCATCTGCTACTCTGTAGAGTATACAGTTATTCTATATGTTTTTGTGAATACAGGGCAGCACAACTATCTCTGCGCTGGGAGAAACGACTGCATTATTGACAAAATTCGGAGGAAAAACTGTCCAGCATGCCGTTATCGGAAATGTCTTCAAGCTGGCATGAACCTTGAAGGTAACTTAAAATGTTCAAATCTCCTTTTTATTTTTGAGTCCTAGACAATAAAGGTGTGGCTGCCTATGAACCTGATACAATTATTTGAGCACCACTTTAATATAATAGAAGTAAGTACCACATTTTATGGTGTGTATGAGCATTTTAATGAAAAGCAAGTTCGGTTTTTTTACACTAAAATTTCTCCTACACTTTTCTGTCCATATTCAGTTGCTCTGTCTCTCAGTATATTCAGCAGAAGTGAGTCATACACACAAAACAGGGTTATTTTTTATTCCTGTCAGCATATATATCTTGTGGCTTTTTTTCCTGAATCTGAGATGGCAGAGCTCTAGGAGAACACTTGTAGGGAAGTGTGATGCCTGCCCATTCTAACCCAGGAGGGTGACCTGACACTGAAACCACAGATGAGAGGGAAAGCCCAGAGACAATGATAGGAAGTTGGAGTCAGGCGTACATCTTCAAACTGAAAAGGAATGTATTTTTGTTCATGCTGTGGATTCTTCTTAAATGCCTGTCAGAATCTCTCTAGAAAAGATAGGTTAAATTTAAATGTACCAGTACTTATTTGTTCTCTGCGAAGTCCTGGATGGCTTATGAGAAACTGAAGACCACATCAACTGGAGATTTAGCAGCAGTTGTAAAATGGCATAAAACATTTTTATTAGTGTCAGCTATGTTTTATGCTTGATATTTCTTCCTTGAGATGTAGAGATTAACACAGTACTTACTAGTGTAGTTATCATGGTGATACTTGTATAATCAAAATTGTCAGATCAAGATGTCAAAAATATATGTCAGACACAAATGCGAGCAGAGTTTCATTTCAGTCAACAATAATATCCTTTGGTAAAATGTAAGTAGTTAACTAAGTTAGGTAGATGATACACATACTGGAGTCTATGTCAGCACATCCTTTCTCTTCTGCTTCCATCCTCTCTCAGGAGGATGAATCACCAGTTTCTCTGCCCCGCAGGTGGCTCTCCATGCCCCTTCCTTCAGAGCAAAGGGAAAAAAGCTGACTGTCTGAAATGTTACCCCTTGTATGACACGCTTACGAGTACATCCCGTACTTGAGGGTACAGATTTGCAGGGAGGAAGGGATGTTGCCAGTGTTCTGTGTGCAGGATATGGTGGTACATCTCTTAACAGCCAAAGACTACAATAGTAGTGTCTAACATAAACCCGTAAAGTACATGAGGTTGTCAGTGAATGTCTCCCAGTAGCTAGATTCAGCTTTTAGATGTTCCCAGTGGGCTGAACCCTGCACTTGAGAGATAATAGCAGGGTGGGCCACTTGCCCACTCTTGGTGTTCAAGATCAATGGGGCTGGTGTAGCCAGTAGCAAGTAGAGGTAACAGTAAAGCCTCAACCCCACAATTTTCATTTTGAAGAGGAAGACGTTTTTTTTCTACTTTTTCTGTCCATAATTGTTTTCAGAAAACATGTATCATAGTCATATATTTATCTATATGAATAAAGCACTTTATTATGTATATTACCCTAATAGTATGCCTTTCCATTCTGGCATCAATTTATGTGCATACTTTTTAAAGTAGACACCAATACAGGTACCTCAGGCTCTAGGACATGTTATTTGAGTTGCCTTTCTGCACCAAAGAAAATTAAAATTGAACGACGTCTGACACTTGCCACTTTTCCACATGTAGTTTGGAGCCCTTCCATTGATGGTTTGTTTGCTCGAATTTTGGCACAGAAGATCCTAGAGAATAGTGACTTTTTGGAGGATGGATATTATAACATAAGTTGTTGGGGAAAACGGGGGGGGGAGGGGTTTTGTGTCTCTGAAGGGGAAGGAGATCTAGAAACTCGGCAATGCAAAAATGGAAGAACCCAAGGTAGTGTGAAACAGTGAAAAACAACCATGAAAACAACGATTTATTGGACAGTTCTGAACAGATGGTGAATTGGTCGTACAGAACTCGTAGGAAAAGTCATCAGATGTATCCTCAGTGCATAAATAGTGGTTATAAGCAAAGCAGTTAATGGATAGCAAGATATCACAATATCCTGCCATGTCAATCTGAAGGCCCCTTTCACTTAGCCTTCCTTGCTGATAGGCTTCTTCCATGAATCTGTCCAGTCACATTTTGAATATCTCTAGGTTTCTGATACCTTTAGTGAATTTCACTGTTAGATATTGGGTAGGAGATTAACTTATTTTTAAACAAATAAATGCACACATAAAGTCTACCATGCAGTATTCTGATTCTTGCCTGTGCTTGTGCTGAGACAAAAGTGGCTCCTTCTACAAGAGAAAGATATTACTTGATAACTTTCTTTTGTAGGCAGGTTTATCTTCATTCACACCTTCAGCCCTGCTTATCACCCTTTTCTGGAACTTTCTTGTTTCTATTGCATGGGATTTTTTTTGAGTGTAGCAACAGGAAAAATGTATAACTATCAAACTAACAGAGATTTATGCAGTAGAATAATGGTATTTTCTATTACAGCCTTTATTTCCTTGAATTCTCGTTTCCACTGTCATCGTTAATTGACCCTAGGCTTTCCTTGGCACCCTTTCTCTGTCTGATGTGTTTGAAGAAAAGATTTATTGTTCGGGTTTATGCCTGTAAAAAGTAATCTCATAACATTTTTGGCCTTTCATACTGTATTTTATATTTAAACTGTTGGCAATTTATGAGGTTTTTTCTGCCATCTTCATTTTGAATTTTTTTCAGTTTTTTGAAGGATCTCTTCCTCTTTCTAACAGTATTCATTGCCCTCCTCTGTAATTCCCATGGGTTTTGCCATGATAAATCCTATTTTAGAAGTGAGGTGGACGGTCTCGTGTCTGTCTGGCAGCGTGTGGCCCTGAGCAGTGGCTGGGGTGCTGCGCCCCCCCCAGACAGTGAGTGGGCCATCTGCCCCACCGCGGGATGGGAAGCCTTTGCAGCTCCCTGGATGCCAGACTGCAGGGGCACGCGTTTGGTTTGGTTGTTCATTTGTTGGGGTTTTTTTGGGTGGGGTTGTTTTGGTTGGTTGGGTTTTTGTTTTGTTGTTGTTTTTTTTTTTTTGGGGGGGGGGGGAGCTGTTCACAGAAAATCTTGGATGCTCTTATTTCCATGCAGAATTTATCTGCGTGGTTTATCTTCTTTTCCCTGCCGAGTTATCTGCATGGTTTATCTTCTGTGACTTGCCCTGAGGAGCTGTTTTTAAATTTGTGGTATTTTTCTATTTGAAAATAAATTGTGAAGAAATACATCATCTCAACCTTTTTTTGTCAGTTACGACTATATATCTAAGTCGGGTCTAGTAGCATAGCCTAATAAAAATTCTTGCATAATACTTTGTCTTATCAGATCTGTTTCTTTTGATTATAATTATACCAGACTTTCTGGACTGGAAAAGCTCTATACCAAGTGTCTGCATTAAGCTGAAGGCATGTGCATGTAAATTTAAGTCAGAGCAGTTTGTTTGCTTTTGAGAACAAGGATAATGGGGCAGAAAATGCCAGAATGTTGAAAGGATTTTGGAGCAGCCATTTCAAAACATATGAGAACAACAAGAAGCTCTTTGCCCCAAGGAAATAACTGTTGCTGTTCCCCCATGACAGTCTTGGCAGATGTGGCCTGTGTATAAGCCTTTGGGAAAGTGCAATTTGTACAAGGTCCATAGAGGGTTTCTTATCTTTAGCAGTTAGTTTCTAAAGTCTCTATTCCAGCCAGTGGGAGAAACGGGGTCAGGAGGGGAATTTTCTATGTTGTTAAGCTACAGTTGGCGCATTTCTGATGATTAGAGATTCTGAATAGGTCAATAGAAACTCAGTGTGTGAAACCATATTACATGATGCTTTTATGTGCTAGTGATTTATCTCTGAAGTTGCAGAACAGAAAACAATTAAATTAGTTGAGACACAGGAAAAGAACTGGGTTTCATTTTGGTCTCTGTTAAATAGTGCGCTCGGTGTAGCAGACTGCATCCAGGAGAGCTGAAAGCCAAGTAGAAGACTCCACTATTGACAATATGCTCATAAAATTGTTGCTCCAACTTTTTTTAGTTTACAGTTAACATCTCTGTGTGATGTTTTATTTATTTGGCAAATGAGTTTTACGGTTTAATTACACAGCAATTATTTATATGCAAGAGGGTTGGCAAGAGAAAAATCTCCTCTGGCAGTATTTTCCAAAAAATATTTTCCCTGGCTCAAGAGACTGAGGAATTTATTACCCGTTAAATACTGGGGGTGGGTGTCCCTTTCTTCTGCACTGTTTGTATACTTAGTATCTTAAGGAACTTACAAAGTGCACAGTTCTGAAAATATTTAGGAACAGGTGTCATGCTGTCACATGGAGTTTCACTGAAATGTAATTGCATGTAATAGAAATCGTAGGATCAGGCCTTGTAACATACCTGTAGGCGTTATCTAACATTTTGAAACATTAACATGAATGTGACTTTCACTAAAACGTAAACTAAACTGATTTTCACAGGAAGCATGATTAGAATTAGTGTGACATTATTTGCAGTTTTATGAAAAAAATGCTTTAAAATTTTCAGTTGCCTGATCTACAACTGCAGGAAAACGTCAGCAGCATTTCCTTTGTTACATTTTTATTGCTGTGCAGTCACTTTCCATTATCTAACCTGTGACTTACCAAAACTTTCCCAGCTCGAAAAACAAAGAAGAAGATAAAAGGAATTCAGCAGACTAACGTAACAGGAACACGGGATGTTTCTGAAACTCCTGGAAACAAGAGCATCGTTCCTGCGTCCCTGCCGCAGCTGACCCCGACCCTGGTTTCCCTGCTGGAGGTGATTGAGCCAGAGGTGCTGTACTCGGGCTACGACAGCACGCTGCCAGACTCCAGCTGGAGGATACTGTCAACACTCAACATGTTGGGAGGCCGGCAAGTAGTAGCTGCAGTGAAGTGGGCAAAGGCAATACCAGGTAACAGGCAAATACATTAATTACAAAGTGTAGTCTTTTTATTGTGCTTAAAATCTGCCTTTTGTATTTGGTCTCCTTCAGAGCCTTTGCAGATGAAGTTTTAGTAATGTTTGGGCTTACTCATGTCTCACTGGAGTGGAAAAGCAGGAAAAAATACAGATGCAAAAATGTATTTACTACAATTACAAGTTAGGTCATTTTCCATGAACCCTTGAACCACTGAGTGTTAAAATTTATATTAAAATGGAGATTTGGCTTTAGAAGTAATATAGACAACTATTTTTATGAGCTCTAGCTCCACCTCTTAAATAATTACTTCTTGAATACTTTCAGCAATGAGGTTCTCTTGACTTTTACAGACTGGTACTGCTGTAATGGCTTGTCTGGGCCTGCATTTGTGTATGGTTCTTTTTTTACTACCCCTCACCACATCTGTAGTTTTTTCCTGGCTGGGAATAGACATTTGAGTGTCCAGTTTCAGCATGGAAGTCAAGGTGTTCATTTTCTCTCAAGCACTGTAGCTACGCAATTATAAACTGCCTGTCACCTGGGGAATGTGGAAGGTTTGGTGCTATCTTGGCTCCCTCCTGAAGACACAGTTAGCAGCTGCCTTACTGAAGAAGTGATGTCAGATCTCCCGCCTCGGACATAACACATAGCATCCCATAGCATGTCTCTGGGGAGAGGCCAGGGCCAAAAGTAAAGCTGTAGATCTGTTTATTCCTGGCAGAGAAAAGGCTGGCGTTTTCCTCCCTTTCACTTTTACTCAGTTCCATCGACTACCTGATTGCACAAACCCTAGCAAAAAGACCTCCATCATGCGTATGTGGCCCAATAATAACATCACAGAATAAATCTGCCAAAAAAAAAAGAAAAAGTCTAAGAATTAAATTTATGAGTCGTAGTGGTGCCTCTTTTGAGTCAGGGGGAAATAAATTAACAGTGGAAAAGAAAGGCTGGTAAACTCAAATATGTGACCAGTAGAGATGTGAATAAAGACACTTGAATGTCTGAGGGCTATTCTGCAATAGTGAATTAAGCTGAATTAGCTAAGATCTACATTAGAAGTTCACATGCACACACTGTCTTCTGGGACAGATCTTTAGGAGACCATCTGGTATTCACCAACACAGATTTAGGTACCCTTTTTGTAAAACAGTTGTGTGTTCGTAATCTCTTCTGAAAAGTTTCCCTAATTAGACAAAGCCTTCAGGTGAGGACATATGCTCTTAAGGAAAATGCCAATCTTCTCTTTAACAATGACATCAATAGGAGCTGTTCTTACCACTTTTTATCTTGTTTGTTTGTTTGCTAAGATAGTTCTTCATGAGTGTTTAATTTGCATATACTGCTCCTGGTTGTATGCTGTCAGACATACTAACAGTAAACCAGCATTGGTTGCCAAACCCTGTAGTTGGGGTTCCAGAATTTCTTGAGAAGTGTTTGAGCAAAGATTTGACCCAGTAAGTTTTAAATAACTTTGAAACACTTTGGTTGTATTTTAGAAGTGGTAAATGGCAGTTACTGCTGTCTCCAAAGCCAGAAGCTTTTTCTGAAGTTGTTAGACATACCAGGGTTTCATTATTTATTAATCTGAATGCTGTCTGTTTGCACATTGTCAGGAACCAGCAGTTACGAGCTCTTCAGATGTCAGATGCTTAATAAAATTAAATAAAATCAGCTTGAATTCAGACCTTAATAATGATTCAATATGGCACAGTACTTAGATTCTGCCAACATTTAGCAGCAAATAGGAAGTAGTGTTGCTAATTAAAAGCTGCCAACATTTTAAGACTATTGGAGGGACCAGTTTTCAGATTTTACACATTTCCTCATTGTTTAATTGGCTCTGTTCATGCTACGTATTAGAATTATAAGATTAGAAGCAGTTAATGATGGTGAGTAATGCAATACATATTTTGTTAAGGTCAGTGTACAACTGTTGTTGAATAAGAACAAAATTTGACATTAAACCATTTATTGTCTAGTGGACTGCCCTCACAAAAGGTAAAAAATACTGTTATTTTTGGAAGCTAGCCCAACGAATTATAGTGTATCTTTATTAAATATAATTGTTGTCTTCTGTAACCTATGTAACTGACCATCAGTTCCAGATTAAGTGCACACATGTATTCTGATTTTATTTTTATTTTAATATTAACATCCCTTTTTACTACCTGTAGTACCTATTAAGACTTAGCCATCTGGTGTTCTGTCCGTCCAGAATGTAACTAATGTCATGATTGTCAGAGCCCAGGGCTTTCGGGGTGCATGTACTTTTGTAGATTGGGTACTGAGAATTTATTTTGAACTGTATATATCTTAAGTGTGACTATAATGCATAATGCAGAGTTCAGGAGTTACTCTTTCTGTTGCTTTCTTTTGCTATTTTTCAGTGTTATGTATGTTTTGTATGGTTGACAGTTACACATTCAAACCAGATCAAGATTGAGTTATACTGGAGCTTTCTATTCCAGCCTTTCAAGATTCATACGTAGTCATATTGTCCAGAAAACATAACTGGAGTCCTGTGGTTATGAACACTGAATTTCTACATATGTGAAATTTGACATAGGCAAAGGATTGCTTGATAGTATACTAAGTATTTGAATGTAACTTTAGTAGCTGGAAAATAGCATTGAAATTCTGCACCCCTTTTAAAGTGCGTTTATTTTTGTCCAGCAAGAACTTTCTCATAAGATATGTCTTACTGTTGTAATTTCTTTTCTTCTTCCACCAAAAATCTAGTCTAAAATACTGACTGAATCAGGTGACTGTAAAATTGCAAGAAATTTTTTTATTTCAGGTACAGTCATCACAGTAACAGAAATTTTTATGAAGTACACTTGTAAAAGTGATAATCTGCATTGATAATGCAGAAGTTGGACTTTTGATAACCATGGTCCTTTTCCAAGTTATGGGTGGTTTTTGTCTTTTGTTTGCCACTGATACTGTCACAGCTCAATTTTATTTTTTTTCCCAGGTTTCCGAAATTTACATCTGGATGACCAAATGACCCTTCTGCAGTACTCGTGGATGTTCCTAATGGCTTTCGCGTTAGGATGGAGATCATATAAACAATCCAATGGAAATCTCCTGTGCTTTGCACCAGATCTCATTATTAACGAGTAAGTAAGACGTTAGTCATTTTCATAGTTTCTTAGGGTGATACTGCATGCTCCATGCAGTATTTCTGGGGTTTGCACTTGGGGTGAATCTCTGGGTAGCAAATTCTTGGAACAGATCACAAATCAGTCTGGCATTTGCAACTTGTTTTTCTTTTAGGAGATTGCTTAGTGTTTTTAAGTCAAATGAAAGAAAGGTATTTTTGCTATTAAGTGTATTTATATCCAGAAGTTTTTGTGGGAGATGTTTGTATTGAAATGTTCCATATTGTGACTGTTCCTGCAGCATTCATTATAATCCTTCATTTTATCAGAGCCGACACAGTTGAAGCTAAAAATATATCTGGGATGGAGAGAAAAGTTTGGCAAATTGCGTAATGTTCTGTATGGTTATTGTGTAAAAGTGATAGTACGGTCCTACCAGTTTCGTGGAATTCTCGATCAGTTAAACATTTATATCTGAGCCTGATTAAAATCTGGCTAAAAAGACAAAGCTACAAATGGCAAAAAATATTTGATTTGTATTAATTTGTTGAACTTTGTTATCACCTTTCAAGGAAAGTCGAATTTGCTAGAATATTTGGACATCTTTTTTCTTGTACTGTGTATCGTTTTTCCTTGTATTTTTCAAACTTGTGTTGTGCAGTAATTCTGTATTGTAGAGGAGTGAGAGAGGGAATTTGGGATTGTCAAGGTGATGGGCAGAAGCCTTAGTTTGACATGCAGAAGGAAAAAACGTTTTGCACAGAAATATGCATAGTTCAAAGGTGTAGTAGCAGATCAGGTTAGATTATCCCTTTCTGCCTCCAGTCTGGAGAGCAAACCCTCCATCTCAACCTTCTCCCATGGGGATGTATTTGGGAATTGGTCCCGATGGGCTGTCATGCTTGCCTGCCTTTGAAGCCATTTCAGCAGCTGTGTCCTTCAGTGCGTATATTAAAAAGCTGCTTCTTCAAGCAGGTGGAAGAGTTGTCTGTGTAGTCTGTAACAAACCTTTCAAGTGAACTTTCAGTCTTGCAATGCCAGTGATGTTAGCAATATTTATAAAGGCATTTTGTCTCTATTTTGAATTAGTTGCTGAAAATGCTTTGTGGATGTAAATCTTTGAGGTTGCTGGCCAGAGCCATTCAAAACCTAGTTTACCCATCTGTAGATTCCAATTAAAGCAATGTTATCACTATGGATTTGCCATTTCTTTTGTTCATGAAATGGTATAGCCCATTTGTGGGGCCTGTAACTAATAAATATGATTACAAAGGGCCTTTGACACATACAATCAAAAACTTTTTTTGGCATCGCAGTTTCACCAGCAAGAATTTAAGAAGTGATGCAGGTATGACAAGGTTTTATTCATGTCTCAATTTTACTGTGCTTAAAATGGAGGCAATACTAGTGCTTTTGGCATGCTTTGGGACAGTAGTTGTAATATTTTTGTTCCTATTGCACTTCAGTATCAGATGCCCCAAATCTATTCTCTGTTTAAAAAAAGTAATAATAATTGTTATGGTTTCTATGTAATTAGACATTTACATTTCAGAGTACTTCTTTTTCATGTTTCTTTATTCCCGTTATGGGGTTTTTTTCTATTTAAATACTTGTCCAGGCTTTTATAAACTGTAACCATTTTTTTACAATAGTATTTTTTTAAAAAAAAGTGAGGAACAGATGACAGGTGAAGACCAATCTGTGTACTTACGTTCATTAAACTTCTTAGAATATGTCTCTGGAGTAAAATGGTCTCTGGTAGAATCGAAGTAATTGATGTTTTCACTAATAGGTGTAATAATATCTAATTTACTTTAAGTCAGAGGCCTCCTGCTGTTTTATCCATGGCTCAAAACCAGAGCTTTCCAAGTAAGTATTAGGTACTCCTAAAAAATCCTGCAAGGGTAATCCTATTACAGTAAATATTCTCAATTTCATTCTAGTTACGGGTTCGGTACATAAATTGTTTATCAACATGACATTTGTTTTCAATACAATATGTAGACTGAGAGAACTGCAATTTCTTCTCCACTATTCTACACATTCCCAATAAAACTCTCCCTGGTTGTAACTTTTTATGTACCGTTCATCAATAAAATATAGCCACCTCTGAGTTAAACATGACAAATACTGAATAATATATAAAACCACTGCATGAGTTATAAGAAGCTTACGAAGCACAGTACCACAGGGAAAGCCAGAGGGGCCATGCCACTGGGGAAGCACCAAGCACTAATGCTAGAATGTTGGGTAGGACGACAGACATCACAGTCATCGAGAAAAAAATGCACTTTGATTTTAATGATCAGATGTGTCCACTCTCTCTGCTTGATACATCATTCAAAAGACAGTGCTGCAGTACATGATATTCCCTAAACCATTCTGGGGTTTTGTTCAGTGCTACTTTCTGATGCACATCTTTGTGACCTTTCACCCAAACAACTCCTTCCCAGCACCACCACCACCACCACCCCTAAAGCTCTTGCCTAACATTTTAGGTATGCTACAAACAGGTCCAAGGTAGAGTAGTAAGTTAACTTTATTTGATGAAAGAATCCGATATTTCTTAATTTAACCATTATAAAATAAATGGGTAGAGTAGCACCTCTCAAAGTCAAAAAAACTTCATTGTTTGATAATTCTAAGAACAGTTGTAATATTTGGTAACACTACAGTGAATTCTCTGGAATAATAGGGAAAAAGTCAGTTTTCCATGTAAATTTTAGAGCTTGATTCCACTAAATACAGTTAGGCGTAGGTGTTGCATGTGTAACAGAATTGGAACCTTAATTTTGATTGTCTGAAGTCTAGGATCATGGTCATTTGTACAGTTAACTGAAGCAGTCTGCATCAGATTTTTGTGATTCCTATTCAATAGTTGCAGATTTCTGCATGCAGATAAAGAGACATAAGTTCAATTCTGTAGGTCTGTTCTTTATATGAATATTTTTCATTTGTAACTAAGAATTTGTTCTGGCTTCATATCTATTAATCGCAGATTCAAAGCATTATTTCAGTGGAGGACTAGAACAGAATTGTATGTCTGTACCCATACTGTGTTAGAATACAATAACTGCAGGAAGTCTTCCTCTCTTCAAGCCACAGCTTTTAGATTGGTGATGTGCTTGTTTTTCTTAAATGGAAGTACAAACAAGTGGAGGAGTTGGCAAAAGAACTTCCAAGCCTCACGTGAACCCCTCACACAGACTTATTTCAGCCTTACAAAATAGTGGCAAATAGTGACATGGATGGGTTTGCAGTTGTGTTGTGTAATTTGAGTTTACACATCAAACAAAATTCAGTGTATCACATAGTGATACACTATGATAGTGTAAGTGATAAACATCTCACTGTATATATGGAATTACACATATTCAGATCTCAATTAGTATCATTTTTTAAAAATACATTTAGCCTACTTTTCACCCCCAAAATTCCTTTAATTTAACTTACAAACAATTGGCCTTCAGAAGGGTCATAAGAAAAGTATGAGTGCTACTATGTACAACGTAAATCAAGAAATGAAACAGACTGGCATCTTGTCACATTATTTCTTTATATTCCTTTGTGTCTTCATTACAGCAATAAACTAGAGTTGGTCTCAAACCGCTTCCTTACTGCCATCATTATCTGTAGCTTGCAGCAGTTTAACTCAGATGAAGTATTCAGGGATGTGAATGCAGTGTGAGTTATTGAGTAATGGTTGCAAAGAAGTCAGTAATACTTCGTATCTGCAACTGAGAGCTAAGGTTGCCCAGCTAATGTTAACGGAGGCAGGGGGAATAATACATAACAACAGAGCGTACAGTGCCTTCCACTGTGTTAGTTGTATGATTACAGATAAGTGCAATTACTTCTCTTTTAATTTTCTTTGGGTTTTATATAGGTTTCTAGAAACCATTTATTTTATTCAGTTTCTGAGCTTTGAAGACTTGTCCTCTTACTTGGTACAATTCAGTGTCTTCACCTTCAGGAAGAGAAACACTGTTTTAGAGGGGTTCTCTAAGCCTAGGTGATTTAAATGGACATAACTGCAAAATATTGGGAGATTTGATTCCTTTACGAGGATAATAAGACTTTCTGTAGTTTTATGTATCTGCTCAACCATCTGAGCAACATCAGTCTTTCATGCATTTATCCTTGCACTGACCCTGTCCAGTATTATTCTTGAGTAGTTACTGCTTACATACATGGAGTAGCAAGATCCACTAGTTCATGTCAGCACTTTTCAGGCAACTGTGTGTAACTGGGCTGTACATAAAGAACCCGTCTAATCCATTAAAAGGTTTGTCATGCTACATTTTCAGCTAACAGATCCTTAGTGTTTATAAATACCTTACTGTGAATGCACAAAAAACTTCCCAGAAATCAATGGATATTTTTTTGCTTAGTGCTCAGGTAGCTTCAGCTGTAGTAGTGCTGAATGTCACTATTCTGCTATTCTAAGTACTATTGTAGATTCCTCCATAACTGAATTTTCCAAGTATGATCGATGCAGTCTGTGGTGGGAAAGAGAGCTAAACACTCTTCTTCTTCTTAAGTCTTAAGCTGGCAGCCTAGTCATTTCACCAGTCTATTGAGTATTCCATTTTTATGTCTGTACTCCTGTCATTTCTTTGAGGGGTGGGGGGATGGGTGGCACGACACCAAACCAAAAAGAAGGTCAGTCATCCAGTATATTTGAATAATGTTTATCACATATTGGACATCCTAAGTTAACGTGTCTGATAGAGCAGATTATGAAGTTGCTGTCTAGGAAAATAAATTATTTCCCATAGCATTTGTCAAGTGCAGAAAAGGTTCACCGTATGTACACACCGTGTTGTTTTCACTTCATACGCATACGCTGCATCTGTACAGTGGAGCTTTTAATTTGGTTGTCCACAAAAACCAGAAAGACCAGATGAGTTCTGAAGGTCCAGCTATTGTTTCTACTTCATATTGTCACTTCATTCCTCCTGCGTCCAGCTTTTTGAACTCCTGGCTATTCCAGTTGATCCAGGTCTTGACGCCAAGGCCTCTCTCTCAGGAGCTAACTAGGGGCAGGGGGGCAGTTCAGGCAGCACGCTGCGGGTGCTCCCAGCAAGCAGGGAAGTTCACGGTGGTCCCTCGGCTGCTTCCTGCCTTCGCCTTCAGGGAGGGGGCAGCATCAAGGGCTGCAGACCTGAACAGGGCAGCATCAAGGGCTGCAGACCTGAACAGCTGGCACTGGTAAGCCTCGGTAGGAAAATGGGAAGCATTTAGTGCTCCCTTACATTCAGTGATCTGTTGAATGGCAATTACTGCCCGACCCTCTTTGCGCTTCAGTCAGCAGAAAAGCTGCCTCTGGGTTGCACAAGTACACCTCCAGTGTGTAAAACTGCCATTGCCCTCCCCACTGCATTTTCTGCTCAGGTAAAAACTCCAGAGCAGCCCTTGACAGGTTTCCATCTCCAGGCAGGTTGGGGGGAGGGGGGGTTCCTACTCTTCATCAAGTGAGGGGCAAAAATGCATTTTGAGTTATTTTAAGTCTTCAGAAAATATTTCAGATTTACATTTCTATACTTCATTTCTGTATAGAAATAACATGCTTTAATGGATCAGTGTGTGACTGTTCAGTAAGCTCATAATTTTATGTTTCAGAACAGGAAAAATGGTATTTTTTTAATGGAGTTATGTCTATACTAGCTGGTAGTTTTATATCTAATGTATGTATTTTTATACACACACAAAACTCAATTCAAGTTGTTGAAAAAGCTTGGCAGCTTAATAAATCAGGCTTTAGACTATCGTTTAGTATTTGGAGATTGTATAAACCTGTGATTTTTTTTACTATTGTATAACTGCACAGTTCATGATTCAAAACATGCTTTTGTTGGAACTGGCACTATTACTGTGTCATCTTTGGGCCTCTCATTATGTCACGGTGTACATGAAATTACAGTGAGCAACTAACTAATGCACAACTGTGTTCATCAAGTAGTAAATGTCATTTAGTTGCTGCCTAGCTTTAGAAGTTCTTGGGAGTCTGTGTCTTAGGATTTTGACTCTGTTTGCATACTCGTCATCTTAGCTCTTTACTCTTAGGTTTGAGGTCAGTTCCATGGTCTCATTTGCCATTATAATATTACATGCCATACAGAATATCTGTATTGGTGTTACTTGAATAGAAGGAAAATAACAAGTGGTTACGGTTCTATAAGCAGGGGTTTATCGGTTCTCTTATTCCCAGAATTGTTTCCGAACATTCTTTTGTAACTAATTCTGTGGAGTTGGTATCATCTGTTTTTCAGAATACCAGCATCTTGTTTACTGATTTTTATTCTTTTGTAGACTTAGCTGAACTGAATGACTCACAGCAGTGTTGAAAATAATCACATGCTTTTATCATCAACATGCATCCCACAGAGAATGCGTATGTACATCCCATGTACATTATTACATGGGCTTTCACAGAGCTAAAACTTTCAGCTCAACTAGCATGTTCCTTGCCAAGGCAGCTGGTTACAAAAGCAGAGGAATACTGGATACTTGCAAGAAGGCAATTCAAATCAGACTAGATTTACAATCACTAAAGCAGGATCACTTCAAAAGTGATAAAATACCGTTAGTCAGTTAGTCTCAATCTATAGGAATAGCGATAACTGCTAAAGCACTGAACTGCTGGGACCTGCCTGGCGTCACTGGGATCTCCCAGGGGCTCCACACTGGCTCTGCCTCCTGTGCCAGCAGCTGCTTGGCTCTGTGGGGTACAGGCAGCTGCCAGACCCTACAGCTCCCCCTGATTGCCAGCCCTGGTGGCCACCAGAGTTTTACTTGAAGACTCCACAAAGTCCATATGGTTCTGTAGACAGTTTCTGCTAAGAAGAAATCATATGTGATGTCATCGTTAAGTGTAGCATCTATTTTAATTAGCTTAGTACCTAGTTTAAGTATTGCATTTGGTTTGTGTGAGTAAATTAATTCAGAAAGTTGCTAAATGCGCTTTGTAGGGAGGGGGTACCGGTGAAACAGAGCAGGGGGCAAGGAGAGTGCCCTGAAGCCACTTCTCTTCACTGAATGTTTGGTCGGTGACTCGCCCAGGTCCTGGAACAGCCTCCCTCCACACACAGCCTTGTGGCAGCTGAGATCATCTGATGTGCTCCAGCCAGGAGATCTGCGAGGGCAATGTCTGGGACCTCTTCCCAGACCACTTGCCAGCCTTAAGGACTATCCAATGAATCAGCTTCCCTCTTGTTCTGACACAGCCTGCATCCGCTGCCCTTGAGGGCATAGTGCAGAGCTCATCTGTGCGCTCAGGCTTCTCTGAAGGGAGAGAGGCTGTGCTTCACTCTCGTTTTTTGAGAACTGCAATTTTCATAGCCTTGGTATTACCAGAAATTTGCATGTCTTCATACAGATTCTCAGACTTGTGGATGCGATTGTATATACAGCAGATGGAAATAAATCACAGGCTGACCCATTTCATAATGTTTATTTTAACCTTCTGCCCAGAAATGGTCATAGTTTTACATGAGGAAAACTGCTGAGCCCTGTCATAGGATGTGTTCAAGTTACTCAATTCGAAATATGTAAGATGCCCTTCAGTATGACCCAGAGGGGTTAGGAGAAAATTTGCCAAACAGCCAAGGAGTGGCTTTGTATCAAGTGCCCTGGGAAACAATCCTACAACTGAACCTCTTACGCTTATTCCTATTTTATGCAGTTTACCTCCTGTGTGCTTTGTATTCTCACTGTTACTCCTTGATTATTGAACTCAAAACATAATGTCAGTGTTTCTAGATTTGTGTACATGCATGCATGTATGTATAGCAGTAGGTACCATTTGTGTGCAGTGCAGTGCCACAGGATCATTTTCCACTGAAGGAAATGTCCAACAGCATGCGTTTGGAAATGATGGGGTTTTAGACTTGTATTTGAGTTGGTTTTAACACAGTTTCAGTAGCTTGTATTTCTTGCTGCCTTTCAAGATCCATCTGAATTCTTAGGCGTTTGCACCTTGAGAAAGGTGCATGTTTCTTCTTGTTTTCGTTTCATTCATCACAAGGATGCTTGTGAGGGTAAATTACAGAATTCTCTTGCAGGGCGAAGGAAGGGAGAACTGGAAAATGATAGCACCTTTGGAGGAATTGTAGTAGTTTAATAAACCAAATCTTACTCTTAACTTATACTGGGATTCAGTTCTGTCTGTGTCTTTGTTTAGATTATAATATCAAATAGGTGATGTCTTATAAAAGCTGACACACAATGAAAATTAAATTGCTAGCATCACTGTAGAGAGATTGTGTAGTCATTGCATTTGAAAAGTACTATTTTGCTTACTGTTTCTCTACAAAAGTTACATGGAAAAGCATCAATCTCTCATACACCCTTCAGAATTATTTTGTTCTTCTTGTTCATTTCCCACCCAAAACTGTAATCCAGCAGTATTCACAGTAACCTGCCGTAAAACCTCGTGTAAAGAGGATCATTGCATCAGGTGAGGTACTAAATAAAAGGAGGAGTTCCTTTCTTGGTGCAGGGTTTCATTAAAATAGAAAATATAAAATGAAAAGAATATACAAATACGTAATGTTTGTCATTCTGATTTCAAGTAAGTGCTTTCCAAGATTTTTCCTTTGGTTGTTGATGTGTCTTTCCATTTATGGTTAGAAACCTTATTATTACAGTACAAAGGTAATTCAATTTAATTACAGTACTAGGCATTGTTTTAAGAATGTAAAAGGATACGAGAAGTATAAAGTCACTTTGAAAATTGAGAAGTTACAGAAAGTTGATGCTATCACTAGTAAGCAAATATGTATTCAATTTAAGTGAACTACTCAAAAGTCTAGAAAGAACTAGAGAAATCTCTCTAGTGTAGTATACCATCATGTTTCTTTACACCAGGGGTCCTCAAACTTTTTAAACAGGGGGCCGGCACGGATGAAGTGGCAGGCAGCCATTTGCGGCTGCTTGGTTTCCCCCCCCAGCCCCCGGCGGGGGGGAGCAGGGGGGTTCTGTAAATACCGGGGGCTGGATTGAGGACCCTGGGGAGCTGTATCCGGTCCACGGGCCGTAGTTTGAGGACCCCTGCTTTACACAGATTAAATACTTTAAGACTGCCAGACTTGGAGAGCTTTGTCTCACAGCGACCTGATCTTTGTCGAGTTTGTGCTGAACTGTTGTGTTGGCTGTGGATAACAGCTTATTGATCGGTACTTGGTAAAGACAGGCTTCCTTTATAACACTGGGATTTAATACATCATGCTCCCCTTGTGCTGCAGTTGTGGGCCAGTGTTTGTAGTGGCGACCAAGACAGTCGACCTGAACTGGTTCACTGGAGAAAAACCGAACGTAATTTTGCTGTGAGATACATCATGTACTAGTTTATCATCTTCCTCTACAATGCTGCTGCTCCTGAATGAAGCATGGAAAAACTTAGATATACAACTTTTAAATATCTAGATGTTTTAACTATTTTTTATGCTTTTATTTATCAGACAGAGAATGAATCTACCATGTATGTATGAACAATGCAAACACATGCTTATGGTTGCCCGAGAGCTATCACGGCTACAGGTCTCATATGAAGAGTATCTCTGCATGAAAACATTACTTCTCCTCTCTACAGGTAAGTGAATGGTTAAATGCCTATGTGACAATTTAAGTTTTAACTTGCTAGTATTATGAGTGTGGATGTGTAGAACGTGTTTCTTGGCACCTGACTATTTAGGGTTAGTGAAGGAAGTTCTGCTTTTAGCAGATAAGACGTTTATGCTAAGATACTATAGATTGTGTTCAAAACTTCACAACTCCAACAGAGGTGCCTAACTCAGAATTGCAATTTAAAATTCTTCAAAAATATGTAAATCACAAACAGGCTGAGTAGTTCAGGACACAGAGAAATGGGCAAAGCTATAACTTCATGCCCATAAAATATTTAAAACCGAACCAACCAAAAAAAAAAAATCCCAAAAAAACCACCACCACCTGTAAGGAGGTTCTGATCCAGTGAAGCAGCTTCCCCAAAAAAAAGTTATCAAACTCCTCCAGAAGTTGTTTAAAAACTGTTAAGTACAAATATGGCTTTTTGCATTTGCCTCTAAAAAGTATATGGCAGATTTACGATACATATCATAGGATAGATTTATATAGTACACTACATGGTGGGGTTTATGTCTTTCCATAGGATATGCTGTAGTTAAAACAAGTCACAGCTTAGTAAATTCCTGTTGTCTGTACTGCATGAAAGGTCAAAGTAGGGTGTCAGGATAATCCTTTTAGAATATACAGAAATAAACTAATATGAGACATTATGTAAATTAACTTTTACGTTGTTGTTTTTACCCTGTATTGACACTCACTGGTACCTAGTGACTGTTTCCTCCTCGTGCACTGTAGGGCTGTAGCCCCTCGAGGAAGGGGCTCGCCATAGCAAAGAGTACGTGTGCATGCGGTGAGTAGGTGTGAGCCAGGTGTTGCTCCACGCGTCTGAGCAGTTAGAGCGTGTTCCTGCCTGTGCCGTGGCTGACACGGTGGTACCTGCAGCCTCCCAGGACCGAGACAGCCGAATCTGAAGCAGTGACTGTCATTTTCTGGAGCCTTTGCTGAGTCTTCTTGACAGATTATTTTTGTTTTAGTGTGGTGGCAGGTATGCTGGTATGCTTTCGAATTATCAGTAAGAGCAGCAATGCAAGTAAAGATTGTTCAACGTAGTACTTCTACGAGATGAAGAGTAGGTATTTTTAGAAGTTTAAACAGTTTATTGCACCGAGGGTTCAAACATTCCTGATCTTAAGTATTTCCAGTGAATGACAGCGTCAATCAAATGAGAACTCATTAGCTGTGGCTTTTCCCTAATGAAAGCAGGGGGATGTCACCACAAAGCATAAGATGCTCAGGGAAGCCCAGGGTACCAGGTGCAGGTGGGAGCGGTGTCGGGCACAGCTCGCCGCCTGACCAGCTCCTCCGCAGGACCAGCACACCTCGCCTGCCAAGCCCAGGACTGGAACAAGGGCTCTTTTCAGAGGAAGCTTCCAGTTCCACACTACTGTGGGCTTTGTAGGAGCTTGAAACTTCCCTGAAACTGCAGATTCAAAGCCGTTTCTGAAATCTCTCCCAGAAATTCCTCAAGAGTTTTTGATGTGGTGTAGGCCAATTTTCCTTACAGGAACTGGAAATTTCCTTTAAAGAATTTCCACGGCAGAGATGGTGAAGAGACAGACAGCTCTTGTAGAATTAAGCCCATTCACGAGTGGAGTACGGCAGGCACTGACGTTAACCAGCAGAAGGGCCTCTTTGTTGTATTTAAGGTGAAGGACAATATATTTTCACATTTCAAGTACGTACGTCTTGTAAGCGGTATATTGTGGAACTTCTGAAAATTGAATAGCTGAAATTTGTATAGATAAATCCATTACTTCACAATTTTAATTTATGTTTATTGTGTTTCTGCGTAAGTTTTCCAAGAGAAGAGGAAGAATCCCATGCGGGTCTAGATGTGTAGCTCACATAGATGTAGCTCTCGGACCTTTTCCATTTAAATTACTGAAGCAACAATTGACATGTTGTCATCTCCTGTGTAGACAAGGCAGAAAAGATCTTCACTCCCAACATCTGGGAGATGCTGACAATGCAGTGAGGGTTGGGGTCTGTAAGGAAGGGAGTGTGCTTTAGGGGCCTCTTTCCTCCTCTCTTGCTTTCAGTTAACTCTGTCTCAGCGCTCTCTCTATCTCCAGCTCTTTCTATTCACTTTGCCAAGATAATGAAAGGCTTCCAATCAAGCATCTGAAGGACCACTGGGGTCCATATGCTTGATTTGACCTGATTTGCTTACTGGCTCTTGGCCTTTAAGAATGATCATCCTAGTAGGACGATGTCAGCACAGGGACTTAACATAGATTTGAGTCTGAATACGGGCCTCAGTCCTCACTCCTTGGGTTTCCAGCCCACAGCTCCTCGTCTCACTGGCACTATCTTGATGTCCCATCCCTATTCCAAGAAGCTGTGCCCGAGACCTGAGTCCTTGCTGGCTTGGGCACTCAGTTTGTTGCCCAGTCTCTCTGTTACTGCCTTGCCTGGATGCGTTATTTGATCCATGTCAGGAGGCTTGGAACTAAATGATCTTTCAAGATCCTTGCCAAGCCAAGCCATCTTGTGATCCTAACCTTGCTCTTCCCTCGGCACAGAGAATTTTTATGGAATCTTTCCAATGTCACATTTTCCCAGACGTGGAGAACAGTGGAACACCATCCCTGGTGGTCCTTCAGCAAGGCAGTTCCATGGCTTAGTGTTGTTGCCTCCGTGGTACAGTTCACTTCCTTCTATTCCTTGTTGGGTTACCTTTGGGGTTTTTTTATGTTGTATTTTGCCAGCAGTCCTGTGCTATTTGTTCAACTTTTCAACTGTCTCAGTTTCTGCTCCCTTTCCTTGTCTCTAAGCTGATACTTCATGAAGTCCAAGTCCTTTTTCCTTTGGTCATTTTTGTGTAACTAAGGTAAGAGAACTTAAATAATGACACAATTCATAGATGTATAATGTCTTAAAGGTTCATATCAATGTTACAGTTCCCAAGGAAGGCCTGAAGAGTCAGTCTTTATTTGAAGAAATTCGTATGACGTACATTAAAGAGCTGGGAAAGGCCATAGTGAAAAGAGAAGGGAACTCAAGCCAGAACTGGCAGCGATTTTATCAACTGACTAAACTGTTGGACTCTATGCATGATGTAAGTTCTTAAATGAATGCTTTAGACATTCCAGATAAATAAGTTTGTGGACGTGACAGTAATCTCCCCTATCCTTTTCTTTTTTTTTTTTTCTTTTTTTTTTTAATTTAAAGGGATAAATACCCAGGGGGGGGGGGGGGGGGGGGGGGGGAAGTTGGAAGAGGTGGTTGTGCTCCCCTACTCTCTAACTAAAGGCTAATTAAAAGAGGTGAACATTGTGCTTTCAGGCTACTTTTACAGTGGACTCCACAGCAATTAATTTTATAACTAATGTAATTCTCAGTCTCTCAGGCTTTTAAAAATGGTGTTGCTTTAAAATGGAGGAACTCAGAAATTGTAAATGGTTTTGCAGCAGTAGCAGAGATGTGAAGTTTAAAAACACTATTACCTCAGAGGCAAACTATTCAAGAATCTGTGGACTTATTTGAAATTATGTTTAAAATAATGCATTAGTTCTATTCTTAGTATTGTAGTGGTCTAATTTTGCAAGGAATTTGAGAATTCAGTCTGTCTCCTTCTGTGGTATAGTACTCCAAATTGTGTGTATAGTACAAAGTAGTCCAAGTAGTGTTTAAGCTGGATAAAGCAAGGGAAACTTTGAGACCTCAGAATTACTTTTTGTTGTTGTTGTTACTGCACCAAGCACCTGGAAGGATCTTACTAAGCTTGTCCATATGTATGATGTTTATATGCTAGTCTGGGAATTGATAAAAAATCGCTTCAGTATTTCTAAAGACCTTGCAGGATCTGTTCACTTGTCTTACTTTAGAATTCCATTTACAAGACTTACTAATTAAAATGAGGGTAATAGTGCATGTCTGCCCTGAGTTGCAAGTATTATCTGAGCAGGGTGTGAGGTGTGCTGGTGGTAGGTGGCTGGCAGCACGTGCAGGAGTTGGGAAGGAAGGAAGAGTGTAGGTTTATAGTTCTTCTGCATGTGTTCGTGTGAAAGTAATTCTTTGCTTTGTCACTTGTAGGTGGTTGAAAATCTTCTGAGCTTTTGCTTCCAGACATTTTTGGATAAATCCATGAGTATTGAATTCCCAGAAATGTTGGCAGAAATCATCAGCAATCAGATACCAAAATATTCAAATGGAAATATCAAGAAGCTCTTATTTCATCAAAAGTGACTGCCTTAATACAAAAGGGTTGCCTTAAGAAAACGTCAAATGATAGGGGTTTTTTGTAAAGAAAAAAAACAAACGACAGAACTTGTTAATTTTGTCCTTGCAGCGGTGTTTCTTTTGTAATTATGCACTACATGTGGTTTACAGAGGGCCAAGATTTAGGCTATAGAAGCAGCGTATTTCTCACATTTGGTAAATTATTGGAGAGAAAGGAAAGGAAAATAAATCTTATTTGTCAGAAATTCTCTCTCTCCCCTCGTGCAACATCCATGGATGCATCAAAACCACCGGTGACAAGATCTGAGGCTGTGTTACAAACTTTCTGCTAATTAATTTCTGCAGTTGGCTGGAGACAATTTTCTAGGCTTTTTTTTTTGTTTTTTTTAGTAAAGTGTTTTGGATATTTTTTTTTAAAGTTAAGGTAGCATTTTGGTTTATGCATGTAACCTTAAGAAAGTTTACAAGTGTATATCAGAAAAGGGAAGTTGTGCCTTTTATAGCTATTACTGTCTGGTTTTAGCAATTTCCTTTAACTTTATATACCGTGAACTAGGCTTGTTCATTTTTTCTTACATAATTTTTTTGTAATACTTCAAGATGCCTATTGTACAGCTGGTTTTTTAAGGTGGGGCAGCTTGTAGCTTTCCTAAATGACCTCTAGACATTAATCCTTGAGTATATTCATGTGAAAATGGGATGGGCTTTTCTAACCTAATAACTTTCAACTGTCAAAGTGACCATAAAAAATTGGCCTTTTTTTAAGGTCCAGGGTGGGTGGGAGAACACTCAAATCTAATTTAGATAGAGGCAAATGAAACAAATACTTTTGGTATATGTGCAAAAAGTGTTGGATATGCAGATTCATAGAAAGTTAACCCAATCCTAACTGGATGTAAATGAGCAGGTTATTTTATATATTGGGGGGGAAAAAAAAAAAGCATGATTTTTGCATAAAATGCAACAGCCATAACTATAAGAGTCATGGGCTGCATTGATGCCAAGAAGATCAGTCCTGACTGCCCATCAGGAAATTTTCAGGAAAATATGCATAGCTTAAGAAAAGTTTACTTCTATGTGGAGAAACTCACATTTTCTATACACTTAAATCTATCATCGTACAAGTATATATATGGAAAAATACCATTGACTGAAGAGGCAGACGTGTAATTATTCCCAGTGGTCTGGTTTTGTTCTGTTTTCCTGTATCGAATCTAGAAATCTCTTCAGTGAAATGTTTACCGTCATGCAGGCAGTAAAGCAGAGCAGCTGCACCAGCTGACCGTAACTCTGGATATCCAGGCTCCAAACTCCTGTGGTTAGAGACCCATTTTCACAACACCTGTCACTGACTGGTTCATCCTCTTTCCTGGAGAGCAGGAAGGCTCCGCTACTGATATTGTGGTCTTAGAGTTGTACGTCAGACTTTCTGTCTTTGTAAGGCTGCATCCCTTCATACTGAATTACTAGTGTGCCATAAAATTACCATAGGTCTTGTGAATTTCTCCTTGTTGCCATTGATAACTATATTTTAAAACGTTTAGAAGCTGTAGTAGCCTTTTCTATGTGCACCTTAACAATTTTCTGTATCACAAAATTTAAATATTTACTAAGCCACTCTAAAAATTTGATTTTTACTTAAAGTGGCCAGATTATTTGTGTAATAGAAATGAGAAAGATCATCTGATAAAATAAAAAACCTAATATATTTTTATATTTAGTTATAGTTTCAAATATGTATAATCGGTATATTCGCTGATCCAAGAAAAGAAGGGAAGGGCTACTGCAGCTTTAAAAGCAATTTATTAAATGATTGTAAAATAGCTTGTATAGTGTATAATAAGGATGATTTTTAGATGACAGATTGCTTTATCATGATACATGTAATTATATTTTTTGTAGGGGTCACAAATATGCTGAATGGTAACTCGTACAAGTTGTGGTTTGTCTGGAGGTAGTACTGAAGGCATCGGTGTTTTGTATCCAAAGAAGTACTCTGTCTAGAAAGGAAAACCTATGTTCTGTAGATGTTTTTAGGGTTGACTTTATGTTTATCAAATCACTGTGTAAAAATTCGAGTTGGCGTTTGGGTGGAATACTCCTATCTGTATGGTTAGTTACCATTCACGATTAATCGCTAAATCAGACCTCCGCTGCAAAAAATGTAAGCCGGAAAGATGCGTGTGTATGCATGCATACATCCACCTCTGAACATACGGGGTTAATTTCATATACAGCCTCACATACCACAGCAAAAACAGCTTGAAAAATTTGGCAATAATACACATACAGGTACCAGCAATATGTAAATATAGAGCATAGGTTGTTCACAATACACTAACACATTTCTATTGTTCAGCAAAAGTTTGTTTCCAAGTGAAATAGGAAACTAAATTTTCATCCTTTCTTAAATCTCTTTTTGAACGTTATACCTATTAAAAAAGATACTATATTCAGTACTTTGGAGTAAAATATCATCTTTAATTAAAAAAAAGTAAGCATTCTCTTCTCTTTGATCTGTAAAGAATATGTACATTTTGTAACAGTTAACGTAAAGTTCAGTATTTTAATTACAATTTTCAGCCCAACTCGATGAAAATATTCACGCGACCCATTTGAGATACAGATAGGAGTTTCATGCACTTTGCTTTCAGGTGGGCTCTTCAGTTAAAAGGAAAACTGGTTTTACTTCAGAGAATTGTTTTTAAGAATTACATCCCCAGATACCTCAATTTGAGCTTGTATGAAAGAACGAGTGTGTGTGCATGTATGCACACGTGCAAACATTTGTGCATTTGTATACACAGAGATACAAAACTTTTTTTTTGCCACCAGGAAAGTTAACTACAGTGAACACGAGCAAATTATCACCATCTTGAGAGAACTGATAATGTAGGAGAAGAGAGGCACTCTACCCCCTTTTTGTCTATATGCCTGTATATTCGTTTTTAGTTTATGGATTTAAGGAAAAAAAAAAAAGGAAGCTGTGATGTTAGAAGAAAGCAATCACCCTGTATGTGCTGTTAAGTTTTAAACTTCATTATTAAAAATACGTAGTACTTTAGTAAGCAGTGAGAAGTCCATGTCCTGTGTATCCGTAGTCCTTGTAGCAGTGGGTAGTATCTGCACTCTGGATAAAGCAGGGAGAATTCTGACTTCGTCTCTTCAGTGCCTTATCACAAAGTGCATGCATCTGACCGAGGGACGGCCGCCGCCGGCAGCTCAGGACACGCACGTGCTGTGTGGTGGGACTTGCACACGACAAATGCTAGCGATGGCCTTATGTAGGAGAAGCCAGGGAGCGGGGATGGAGCAGGAGCTGCTGCCAGTCTCACACAGCCTGGGCATCGCCCCCAGCGACAGAAACGGAGGAGCTTTGCAGCTGGCAGAGGAGGGAGGGGGCTGGGAGTAGGTGCCCATTGAAGCCGAAAAACGACCTCGCCATTTTTGCAGGAAAAAGGTAGAAAACAGGAGGAAGTGCCTGGATGAAAGACAGCAAAATCCTGTTTCCCATAGTCAAACTTCAGCGAGTGAGGACTTCAGGGTCATACCTTAGAGTGAGTTTCTTAAGAGATTGTGTGTATTACATACTAGTCAAGCTCTATCCTTAGTCCAGTCTGCAACCAGGTGTTGCCAAGCCATCAATGTTACATAGGAACCAAATTTTCAGGAAAGGATTAGGTCCTCTAAACCAGCAAGAGGCACTCGCTTTCTGATGAAAGGCTGTGTGTATGAAAATATCCCCACCTCCAAACTAATTCGCATAACAGCATAGAGTCAGCAATGTGTCATTATTCTATTTTGTATATTAAACAAAAGATATATACTGGGGACAAATCCTATATCATACCGGTGTATGGCATTATTAAAAAATCATTATTTTTATCACAGTAATTTTAAACAGCATAAAAAATTAAACCCGTGACTCCTGTTTAAAAATAAAAGTTGTAGTTTTTTATTCATGCTGAATAATTCTGTAGTAACAAGTCTGTAGTTTTCACCTACTCAGTGAAATGTTGGACTGTAAAAGCTTGTGTGGAATTGTTGAACATTTATTTTTTCATTTAAATTTGCTGTTCTGGTAATACAAAGCCACACATCTGTACAGAAGTTGCAGTAAATGTGAGCCATTTACAGCAATGCCAAATAATGGACAGAAACCATATAATAAAATTCTGCTTTTTTCATTAAATGGCCCCAAAATGCTTTTGTAGAGTTTTTGCTGTGTGCTCAGAGAGGCTTGGTTCTGACAGCTGAGCTCATTTCTGTTGTTTGTATTATTCAGCTCATACTCAAAAATTATTTATGCTAAAGCTAATTGCTGCCATAGTTCTAAAGGGGGAGAATTTCTGATAATTAAGTTCAGATTAAGAATTTCATAGAAAATCACTACTTGCATTTCCCAAACCTTGCCAGTTTTGTCATTGCATTCATAGCATCCATTTTCTAGAGGGGAATCAGTACCATAATTTTCTAATCAAATCAAAAGCAGGTCTGTGCAAATGCACACATACCAAACAGACAGGAGTAAAGCTGTCAGGACAACTAAACTGAGAAAAACAGCACAAAGTGTATTTAGAAAAAAAAATTAGAATTGATCGAAAATTTATTTTGTTACTGCAAATAACTTATTTGATGCTTTTCAGAATGTTGGTAAAAGCTCCTTACAAGGCAAGTACTGGACACTAAAATGTTAGTAATAGAAGGAAAACAAAATACAATGCAAGGCACCGGGTGCTCACCTGGTAAATCTCCATGCTTGCTGTGCGTGTCTGCCTTTGCATCTCTTTAGCTGGGATTTCAGCTGGTGGAGTGGCTGAAAACCGCACAGTGACAGGATGGCAGCGGTGTGGGGCACGGTGCTCTGCCCCTGGGGTGTCCCCGCTCCCGTTGCCTTTGAACCCTCCTGTTGGGGGTGGGATGCTTACAGTAGTGGGTTTGCTCCAGGGGGTTGGGTTGGGTTGTTTGGGGGGGTGGGGGGTGATCATGTGATGTGTCTGTGCAGTGTGCTTCCCTGACCTGGGCAGAGGGGCCAGGAAGTGGGTCTGGGGGCACAGGGTTGTGACACTGATCCCAGGAAGGGCTGCCTGGCTGTGGGAATCCAGTCTGAGGGGTCCAGCTGCCCTTGGGCCAGCATGACGGCACCCTGCTTCACAAGGTCATAACTTCCCAATAGCAACCAGACGTGTGAAAAAGTATTTCCTAAGTCAGCAGCACTGGAAAATGTCTGTTCAGCTGTGGATGGTGGTAAAGACGCTGCACTTGGTATTCAGAAAGTCTTGTGGCCCCAGAACAAAATCCGCTGTCATAAAGTTCCTTTCCTGCCATGTGACTGAGTTTTTAAAAAGCAATGTATCTTCAAATTACCAGTAAATAAAACTGCTGATTTTTTTTCATTAACATAGTTGATGCCTTTACCCCCATTGAATAGCAGTGTGAGATTGTGCTGTAATAAAATCTTATTTAATGGCAACATGAAACGCCAGCTTCCCAGCAGGGAGTGATTTCTTTTAGTTGTTTGCAATTAAAACAAAGACTTACATAAATTTCACTTTGGTAATTTCCAGGCTAGATGGCTGTAGATTGGGGTCAGAGGCACTACAGGAACAGTATTTATGGTAACTGAGTTTATTCGTCTAACAATTATGAGATGATGCTTTAAGGAGATACACCAGATACTAAGATAAAGTAACTGTTTTATGGCTATAGCACCAGCTCACAGTCTCCAGTACCCTTCGTGGCAGAATGCATCCTTTACGAGATGTCTTCACGTTCCACCCGAAATCCAGTTTGTCCTGTTGAATTTACAAAATTATTTACATCAAAAGTATCTGTAAAATAAGTGGTACAAAGACAGAATCCATTGTGCTGTAGGGTTTTTGCATCTCCCCAAGCATACTCCTGTGTTCCCTTCCCATGATGACAGCTGCTGCATGGAGCATGTCTGAAGGGGACACGGTTCTCTGAGCTTCAGGGAGATGGGCAGCCCTCCTCTCACCTGCCAGCAGGTCTTGGGCTCTGTCTTCATCTTCTGGGACGTCTGGATGAAACCCAGCATGAGACTGAAATTTGTGATTTTTATTTTGTTCACCCTGTCCCAATAAAGTGATGGACTGTCAAACTGGTTAGGAAAGGATGCCATTAAATGCCATTTTTACAGTTTTGCCATTTAAGATTTCCCAGCTTGAGCACTCCGGTCGTGTTTGCCTCTGGTACAGTCCACAACATGCTGGTTTATCCTTGGCCATTCCCCCGCCTCAGTGTGTTCGCTCAGTGCTCCTGACGCAGGGACGGTTTTGCTATGTAAGGCACCAGCGCTGGGATTTCACAGCAAAGGCTCCTCCGTGGCAGCGCAGCTGCTAGTGCTCCTGCAGCGAGCTCCGGGGCCTCCCTGCGCTGGTCCTGCCGAGCGCCCGCGGGGGGACTGGCCTTGGAGGGCCCTTGGGCTCGGGTCCTGCAGAGCTGCCGTAGGGATCCCAACTGTTTCCAGTCCATAAACCCAAGATTTAGTCATTGCTGCCTCCTTTAGATCCAGCTGCCCCCATCCTAGGGATGCCTGTTTCTGCTGGGACCTGTGCCCTGTCCCCTGGAACCAGCGAGCAGCTCTGTGCTGGTCCTCAGGCTCCCACCGCTTGCCCTGCCCTGCCCCAAGGAGCCCGGTGCTCCCAGCAGCCCAGGACGAGGCCCCTGGGGCTCCCAGGCTGCCCCAGTGCCTCGGCCTGCTGGTCCCAGTGCGCTGGCCCCTCAGGCTGTCTCCATGCCCAGGCTGGCTCCAGCAACCCTCTGGTCATACCCGCTGCCCCGAGGCCAGCTCTGCCCTGGGTCTCTTCGGTCCTGGGAGGTGACAACTGAAGCTTGAACGACTTAGTGGCCTGCAGGACAGTGACTCCTTGCCAGGAGAAGTGGCTCGTCATGTCTGACCATGCTTGGGGCTCTCTCTGATGCTGTGGGCTCCTGGAGACCAGCCTGCCCACAGGCCCAGCCCTGCCTGGCTCCCCCCTGCCGCCATGCCGAGCCCCGGGGCCGCAGGAGCCAGCGGGCTCACCCGGCACCGCTGCCAGCCACCGGGCTCCACGGGGATGCGCGCCAGGTCCAGCATGTGTCCTTACCAGGCTACTGGCTATTTCATTTATTGGTGGACCTGAAAATATCATATATAGCACATGTACATTTCAAAAGAAAAAAATGTAAATACATTTTAAAATAAAGCAGTGTGACTATTCGACTTGTCAAAGTGTGACCAGAGGAGCGGTAACTAGAGAAATGCTCTGAAGGGGATCAGAGGTTCATTGATCTCAAATGCCCAAGCCCAGGGAAGAGCTGACAAAAACTTGCTCTGAAGCAAAACCAGAGGAGTGGTGGCAGCGGTAAATACTGTTATTCAATACATCATAGGCTTGGCACAGCTCCAAGGCATAATTAAGGATATTCTCTGAGGTCACAACAGGGAACTTTAAGTTTAAAAAATAACAAGTAAGTGGAATCCTTCTAATTATAGGCTCTGTTGATCCAAGATCAAACCACATGAAAAGATTGAGGGGAAAACTGCTGATGCAGCATCTAATATGGCCACTAATTGCGTTGTTAATGCAATAGGACAGGGGTTATACTTTCTGCTTGATGTGATACATGCTGAAAAAGTGACCCATTGTGCCCAGTTAATTGGAGTGGGCATGTCTGGGAGCCAGCTTTCAGCAGCCGGGGCTGTGGCTGCAGGAGGAGCTGGGTGGGGTGGGGGCTTGGATCCCCTCCCAGCCTGAAGCCAAACGCTGCTGCTGCTCCCTCCGGCAGCTCAGAAAATCCATGCCTGCTTTTTTTCTCTTTTTTTTTTTTTTTTTTATCCTCCCCATTCCTAACACTTGCTGGAAGGTTTTTTATACTTGGGCTCAAGTGGGATGTTTCTTTTGAGAAGGAGTGCGAGCAGGCTGGGCACTGGGCTGCCATGGGGGTGCTGGTCCCACCACACAGCCACCGCTTGCCCCTGGCCACATGCTGCCCTGGGCAAAGCCCTGGGGGCCACGAGTGACAGCGGGGTGGGCTCCTGCCCACGAGGCTGGCAAACTCCCACTCGGCAGCATCGCCAGTGACAGCCACGCAGCGCTGGGGATGTGCCAGCTCAGCTGCCCCAGTGCCCCCTTGCAAGGCACAGCAAGGCCAGGGCATCATTTCTAAATCCTTGTCAAGACTTTTTTCCTTCTTTCTTTATTTTTAACTCCTTCCTTTCATTTTCCTCCCCTTCCCCCTCCCCCCATCTTCTTTTCATTCTCTTCTTTTCAGTGAAGGAGGCCAGGCTGCATCCAGCACTCAGCAGTGCCTGGCTTTCCCCTGGCCACGCAGCATCCTGGTCCCTTTTTCTTTAGTCAAGACAAATTCCAGTAACTGTGAGAAGTCCTGTTTGCTCACAGATGGTGTCTGGGGGAGGGCACGGACAGA
Organism: Falco biarmicus; assembly: GCF_023638135.1. Taxonomy (NCBI): domain Eukaryota; kingdom Metazoa; phylum Chordata; class Aves; order Falconiformes; family Falconidae; genus Falco; species Falco biarmicus. Next base: position 66,013,839 of record NC_079295.1, read on the forward strand.
GTCAGTGCTCCGCAGTCACAAGGCTTTCACACACACAAATATATGCGTGCACATTATATATATCTCTCTCGTCACAGCTATACATGTATTTATCCCATGACCGTTGCGCAGCTGGTCCCCACTCCTGGGTGGCGGAGCTGTGCAGGGACCGTGGGGGCTGTACCTCCCGCTACACCCTGGTGCTGGGCATCACCCTGCAGCAGCGAGCAGTGCCGGAGCCCAGCTGCGCACACTTGTGCCTGTACCTCAGCCCTGACAGTATTTGCAGGAGGGAGGAGGAAGGGGGGAAAAACAAACGCTGGCCTAAGGCACCATGAATTGAATCCCAGTCGTTATGTTGAATCCCAGTCGTTATGAATAATGCAGCAAAATCCAGCTGAGCATTAACCATGCCAAACAATGGCAAGAAGCCCCTCCGCATCATACTGCTGCCATTGCAGGACAGCATCCCTGGTCACTGCCTGGGACAGGATGGGACACAGAGGAGGGAGGCCATGAAGATAAAGGGCAGGTACCCGTGACATCTCCTGTGCAGTGCTTGCACTCCATCCTCTTGCTGGTCACACCCCATAGCTTGCATTCCTGCTTGCTCAGTGCGTGTGTGTATATAAAATATTTATTACTAAAGAATAATATTAATATCTTCAATGTTTTATGCAGCGTATATACAGATTACATTACATACATCTCATCAGAGCTCTCTGTAGGGGTTTAGGGTTTGGTAGATGGACTGTGCCCCACTGCAGCCCCATGCCTGTTGGCTCACATCTCACAGCCACCCCAGCCCCCACCTAGAGACTGTCCTCCTAGTGGGAACAGCCACTGCCTGGCTGTGAGACACCCACAGTGAGCCCCAGGTGAATGCTGTATGCAGTTGCTAGGCATGCCTTTCTAATTAATTACCTTAATAGAACGTGCTGCATGAATTTGCAGGTGACTGCAAGCAGGCACTAAAACGAAAGCAGCCCCACTCAGAATCAAATGCTGACAGTAAAGCAGCATGAAGCAGGGTGTGCATGGTGCTGGTGAGCAGCAGTGTGATGGCCTTGGGAAGGGACATAGCGGCTGGCTTTGTGCAGCTCAGCCAAAGAGCAGCTCCAGCAAGGTATGGTAACACTCGGATGGGTGGTCAAACACCTCCAGAACAACCTTCATTTCAGCAGAGGAGCAAAAAGAAGGGTAAAACCCAGAGAAGCTCTGCGGTCACATGAAAGCCCTGCTGAGCAGCCAGCCCATCGATGGGCTGCCCCAAGGAAAGGCCACTCCCCAGGCTCCAGGTTTGCCTGAGGCATCCCATGGGAGTGGGTGCTAATTGGCCTGGCAGCTAATGAGACTGTGTGCAAGGTACAGAGTCCTTCAAACCCCAGTGCCCTGGCTGCTGCGGGAAGCTGCCTGCTCCATCCCAGCCAGGCACAGTCCTCTGACTCCAGCTGGGCCTGGGGGAGCTGTGTGGGATGCCCTGGGTGGCTGTACCCACCGAGAGGGAGGACAGAGCTTACCCCAGCTCCATCCCACTCCCAGAGCACCGGCACTGCTGCCTGCACAGCGCTGATGATGTGCAGGGAGCCACGGGTGTCTTCAGGAGGGCACCAGGACCACAGAGCAAGCATCAGGCAAGTGCTTTACCTGCAGGACTCAGGGCTGCCAGTGCTTTGAGGCCATAGGCATGGAAGGGCTTCCCTGCCCCCCAGGAGCAGTGCACCTGTGCAGCCATGACCGCCCTGGCCGCTGCCTGCACAAGGCTGGGGATATGGGACATGGACTGTCCCAGTGAGATGGACTAGGATGAAGTCACTGATAAAGTCATGAACTTGGAAAAACAGAGGCTGCCAAGGGAACTAGGAGCTCTGAAACCATATTTGTCCAATAAGCTATTAAGTAATATTAGCTACCTAAATAATATTAACAAATAGTTTGACAAATATTTTTCCCTTGCCAGGAGTACAGTGCTGTTGCCGTGTCTCCTTATAGGCGGTGTCATTAATGCTGCTCTACAAACGGTCAACTTGTGTTTTTCAAATTACCAAGCCATCTGTCACACTTTAATCGCAGCTGTGTCCGATCTGCACCCAGTGCACACACACTCTGTGTCCACCACAGAACAGGAGGTCTGCAGGCAAAAACACATCACTGCCACCAGATCCCAGTGGGCTGAGCCCACTATCCCTCCTCGGGTACCTGCCTTGGCCACCGGCCCCACTGTGCCCATGGTTATGCTTCTGCAAGAAGCAATCCTAAATCAAACCCCAGCATTTTTTAATTCCTCATTTCTCTCCTACCCTGTTCTCTTTTTTTAATCCTTTTTGGCTTGCAGACAGTACTTCCATAGCTGAGTTGTAGCAGAACTGCACATGTTCCCACCAGAAACAAAAAAAGTGCTTTTCCACAAGGTTCAAACCGGTGTAACTACCAAAAAGATAAAAAAATCCAACCCAACGCTTGGCAAGCCAAAAGAAACCCAATGGATGTTGCTTTCACACCCACCCGCTTTTGTGGAGATGCTTCTTCCCAGGTGTGCGTCAGGCCCTCGCCCACCCACACCCCCACCCGGGTCCATACCTGCCCCACTCCAGGCGAGGGGCTGCCGGGCCAGGGATCCCCACTGGGACCTGGGGGTCTCACAGTGCCAGCACCCCTCGGTGTCCCCCCGCCACGGCCAGCACTGGCGGCTGCTGGGATTTGCTGAGCATAATGGGTCTGAAAAAGCTCAAAGCTGTTTGTCTAAATATATCATTGTTGCTGGGGAAATAAATAATAAACAGAGGAGCAATTATGATCTTGTGATTTAATTGGTTCTCCTTATTGTGGCTGGAGGGCCGTCCCTGGGTGTTTCGGAGGAGCAGGCATTTCAGGTACCAGGCCAACACAGAGTGACATTTATTTAACAAAAATCCCACCAAAACCAAATTGAAAGAAAAAAACAACAAAACAACAAAAAACCAACAAAGATGCACGCCAGAGGCAGCACATGTGTTTCCCTGTCCAAGAAATATTATAGATTCTGACTACAGCAAAATGCGTAAGCTTTAAAAAGGCACATGCAAAATATTTACAAACTCTTATCTGAGGAGGAAATGAGAGGCAGCTCTACATCAAACAGGCATAGTTTTTTCATCCCTCTCCTATGCCTGACGGGGAGCTCTGGCAGCCAGGGCTAAGGGTGGCTGCCCTGGCACGCCCCCCAGCCCCTCTCCGCCACCCGGCCCCAGGCAGAGCTGCCACCACCCTGGGCTCCAGCTGAGGGTGACAGGCTGGCACGGCACAGTGTGGCACAGCACAGCGCAGCTCGCACTGCTGCAACAGCCCTGCCCTGGCTGCTGTCCAGAATGGTAGTCCTCCCTCAGGAGTGAGCTATAGGTAAACAACATTAGAATAAGCTTGTTTGCACAAGAGTTGCTCCAACAGCAGCTGGAAATACGAGTTAAAACCAAAACCTGCAACCACTTGCTGCACCAGCAGCAGCAGGTCCCGGCTGGCCAGGCTGTGGGGCCACCGCAGGTCATCGGCCCCACTGGCCCCAACACCCCTGGGCAGCCCTGGGCACCTCCGGCCACCCCAGAGCGAGCGGCACTTCTCCAGGCCGGGTGAGAGAACCTTTTTGCTGGCTGCCTGATGACCAGGAACCAGCCAGGGATGCTGCCGGCGCTCCAGCACTAGCAATACGGACTTGTGCTGGGGCAGGGCTCCAGCAGTTGGCTCTTGAACCTCACCTCTCCCAACAAGTTCTGCATTAAGCTACCCTTTTGCTGTGGTTAACAGGAGACCTTGCTTCTCATTCTTTTAATACTTTCTGAGTCTGCTGCAGCTGTAGCGAGACACACACACATACCCCGGCGTGCCATGTGCTCCAGGGTGGGGGGCACTAGGCACGCCACGGAGCCCTGTCTGGTACGAAGGCGGTGGTGACCATGCCAGCCACAGCCAGCACCAGAGCGGCCCTGCCACCTCTCCCACCTGGGCAGAGCATCCCCGTGCCCTGGAGCAGGGTCTCATCAGACGTGGAAGCAGGGATTAAAACTGAGCAGAGCAGAGGGGGCCGGCTGGGCACCGAACCCCTGTGCCATGAAGATGCTCACAGCAGGGGGTCTGTCCTTGCTCCGATTCACACTCCAGCTGTTCTGGTGCTCATGTGTGATGCCTTGTTCATGCCCATTTTTTCTTCTCTGTTCTTAACTCACAGGCGGTTGTTAACAAAAGCTCTGATCAATTTGCAGATATTTGATTATCTCATTGTCTAGGGGAACTGGCTGGACCTGGGTACGGTGCAGGGAAGGGTTCCTGGGGAGATGTGCCACATGTTGGCAAAGACCCAAAAATCCCCCTATGGAAATGGGTTCATTTAAACTCCACCAGCACTCCCACGTGCACATCATCTTCCCTGCCTTGCCCCATAGAATTTGAGCCCTGTGGCAGATTTCCAGGGTGCCCGGCTACTGGGGCTTTTTTTCCCCTTCCTGAGTGCGTCAGTAAGTTTTAGAGCACAGGTGCGATTTTCTAGACCCCTTTGTCTGAGGTTTAGAAGTAAGAATAAGCTTCATTAACAGAAGGGAGGATTTATAATAAGTAATAGCTAGGTGCTACCTCATGAGCCATCAAACAGTTATGCTAAATTACAAGCTGCTTTGCCATGCTTGTCTCCAAATAATCAGCTCCTCACCCAGAGAATAGAAGTTTAAACAGCTATTGCTTTAAAAAACCCTCACTTTTAATCTTTATTTCCCAAAAGCTAAAAATTTGGATTAGCCCAAATGTACAAACTATAATTGCTTTGAGGTTTCTGGTTCGTTAGAATAATTAAAATACCATGCACTTGCCAAGCAGAACATGTCCCTCCAGCGCTGGGCTTTCTTTTTTTGTGTAGGTGACTTTCCTCAGCCACACACCAGTCTGACCCAGCAGCACTGCATCAAACTGGTGACAACTTGAGCAGTGTGGGTGCTGCAGGGGCTCTGGCCGTCAGCCTGCCACGCTGCCCCATCCAGCAGGATGTGGGACCCCTGCATTAGGCGAAACCGCATGGTTCAGGCCATCCCGCTTCCTACAGAGTGGTGGGAGCAGGTGGCCAGGAGCCGTTGGGAGCAGCGCAGGGAGGCAGCCTGGCCCTGCCCTTGTGGGATGGCTGCGGGGGTATTGCTGGGTGCTGCAGGAGTAGCCATGCAGGAGAGATCGGTGAGGATGAGCTGCACGCTGAGCTGGCTGGAAAGCACCCACTGACCTGTGTGTCACCATGGGTGGGATGGATGGAGCAGTAACACGTGCAGCTCCTCACATCTCCAGCAATGACATGCACATTTTGTCTGTCCCATCTGCCTGACTAAACCCTGTGCAGCTGCGTGGTCCCTGCTGGGGTGCTGAGCTCCCTTCTGCTCCCGGAGATCTGGGTGGGAGGGACATGACACTTCCTCTCAGACTCCGCTGCTGGGGTGCACGGCCTTTCACAGCTGCCAGCACCCACTCAAAGTCTTGCATGTATTTACGGGATTTAAAAATCCCTGGGAAATGGGGTTTCTTCAGGAGAAAAGCAAGTGAGCAGCACCCCAGCAGTGATAAACTAACCTGAGGATGGGGAGGGCACAGCCACAGCCAGTGCCTCCTGCCAAGTGCATCATCCCTCTGGAATGGCCCGGCTGGCTCCTGCTCCCATCCCCCCTTCTGAGTCACCCCACTGCCCTCCCACCTTGCTCAGCTACCCGCAGGGATGTGGGTCTGCCAGGGTGCTGCCATGGGCAGCTGCCCTTTGGGGGACAGTGGGGCCAAGCACCCACTGCAGCCCCGCAGCCCAGTGTGGGTCACAGGGCCGGGCCTGTGTCTTGTCAAGTGGGTCTATGGGATGTCCCTGCTGCAGCGTCAAACAGTACCCCAGTGCTGATTCTAGAGCGTGCCCTCCAATCTGGGAGAGGTGACATTAGATGCTGGGCTTGCTTGGCCTTTAAATATAAACAGTTATGAAAATAAAATTCAAAAATCTTCCCAGAAGGGTGCTGGAGGATGCTCGGGTCTCTGCCTGCAGCTAGCGCAGCCAGCCCCAGGGCCCCAGGTGAGACCACACCTTGCCCTTCCCTGGCTCCACTGCCTTTTAATGCTGTTCAAAGCACATCGTGCACAGCCCTCTCTGAGTCACTGACACAGACTGCAGGCTGAACATGTGTAACGTGTAGAGGAATTGTAAAGGAATTATAGGGGAATGAAGGCAGGTTAATTAACATTGATAATATACAGCTGTGGGCTGGCTTCAGGGAGGTGGGTTGGCTGATGTAGATAAGGTGCAGCTGTGGCTGGTTCCTGCTAAGTAGTTAAATAGCTCTAAGGGGTACAGAAGAGGAGCCCTGGATGAAGAGAGACCAGGAAGAAGCAGAAGAGAGTACCCTGGATGCAAGAGAGACAAGGAGAGGCTCTGGGAGAAGCAAGGAGAAGGGGGTCTGGATGAGGAGAGGCTGGCTGGAAGAGGAGCTCAGAGAAGGAAGAATCCAGACACAGCAGAGGTAAGATGCAGGGTGGACTGGCCCAAAGAGGATGGAGAAACAGCATGGGCAGTAGATGAACTGTTGAAACCTTGTGGGGGACTGGTTGGCTGTGCTGGGGCAAGGTGTAGGAGCTGCTTACTGAAGCTAACCTGGTATGGGGCGGTAAGAGCCTTGCTGCAGCTGGCTGGTTTTGATGGTGTGACAAACATGCAAACATTTTTTTTTCCCTCCCCCACTGGCATCTTTTCCCTTGCTCATGCCTCCATCCCTCTCTGCAAAGCAAGAAACAATGTTGAAATGCTGCTGGAAAAAAAAAAAATAAAGAAAAAGGTAGTGAGACCAGCACCCTGGACCCCATGGGGCAGATGCCTTCAGCTGCCCCCAGCTGTGGAGGCCCTGCTGAGGGGACGGGGCTCCTGGGGGCAGCTGTGGGCTGAGGTGGGGGACAGAGCCCTGCTGGCCCCCAGCGAGGCTTGTGAAACCACCTCAGAAATGCTGAGCAGATGCTTTCCTGGACAGCAGAAAAAAGCTTATGTGTAATCAAGCCTGCACTTACTTGCAGGGAGGTAAAGTTTCTGTGTTTTGAGTAGAAACACAGTTTGCTTTCCTATGGGTCTCTGTCCCAAAGCCTGGCTGCACACAGTGTGCACAGCTGCTCACAGGTGGCCCTGCCAGGAGGATATTCCTGTGCTCTGTATTTTGTTACCAAGTGCTGTTCCAGGCTGGCTGTGATTTACTGTGCACTGCTCCAGAGAGCACTGGTAGCACAAGTTTTGTGCTATTTCAATCATTTCTGGAGATTGCACCAAATGATAAGAGGCAGGGATGGGGTCTGATGTCCCACAGGCTGATTCAGATGGGGAGCAGAGGCAGGGCACCCAGGGGGGGCTGCTCTGCTGGGCAACAGAGGGACAGTGCTGGGCCTGATGGGGGGGAAAAATGGTTTCCTGGGTGCTGAGGAACTTCTGCTTTTTGCCTTTTCAGGACTACACACTTGAATGATGAAAAGAATATAAATGACATTTCTATAGGAAAGATGTATCAAAACTGCAAAGAGGGAAAAGCCTTTCCGAGAGTGGCTTGGGACAAGAAAAATCAGATTTTGGGGTGGATTTTTTGCTTATTTCTCTTTCCTTCTCATGGAGCAATAACTGTAAGTCAGACACCTCTTCAAAATACCTGCCTGGCACACCCAGCAGTGCTAGGGAGCAGTGGGGGCCCTGCAGGGGTCAGGAGCCTGGCACAGGCTGGTTGAACCCTGGTGGGGTTTGGGGTGCTGAGTCCCCTTTCAGCAAACACAGCCTGTAAAGGTAAATATTGCTATAGAGTGCATGGACACAGGGAGAAACAGAGAACCCTTTGTGTTTTCCTATGGCAAAGGATGCTACTCATCTTCAGCTTTGGTGTAGTGGCTGTCATCTCATGCTTACAGCTTAAAGGGCTTCACACAGAGTGAGGGTCTGCCTTTGGGCATGAAAATTTCTGTAAAACAGCAACTGGAAGAAGTATTGTCTCTGTGACAGCCCTCTTCCCATGAGCCCTTACCTGCTGCACCTCCCATGAACTTGTGATTCATTCTTGATTTCCTGACCTTTATGCCTTGAGCTACAGGCATTGCTGCTGCAGCTCCCTCACACCAGAATGGCCTCAGGTGCCAAGGGAGCAAGGCAAAGCCTCAGCTGGCTGTGAGGAGCCCACTAACCAAATCCCACCCTTCCCCAAACAGCAGCTCCTGGGAAACTCCTGGTTTCCTGCTGGTACTGCTTTGAGAAGGGTGCAGGCTGGCAGAGGACAGTCCTGACACCAAACAAAAACACCTCCTGAAAAGTAATCTAACAGGAGGAGATGAGGGGATGCAGCTCCTCCTGCCCAAGCATTGCCTGCAGCCCCAGGGTTCCTTGGGGCAGACTGGCCAGAAATAAAGGAAAAGCTCTTGGAGGGGGACTTAAATACTACTCAAAGCTGTTTGGATTTGTGCTGTGCAATACTTCAGATAAATCAGAACAACTCCTCTTCAGTATTTAAACATAGCCATCAGCAGGCTATTATAGGACCCAGATGTGATGGTGTTAAGAGGCTCTAATAAACATCCTCCTCCCATTCCTCACAGCCACCCTCTTTTAAGCTGTCAGCAGAAGTAAAACTAAAATAAGTGATACCCTTCCTTGAGGGAAAATTCTAGTGCTTCACCTGCAGTCTATGACATAAAGTGACAGCAGAGCCTGAAGTCACTATCATCAAACTTCTAGCTCAGGATTAGAGCATGCAGCCCATTCTGTGAAATGAGGTGTTTCTAGCACTGTGTCCCAGCACAGACGGATGCACCCTGGAGTTCACACCCACAGCGGAATGGTCCAACCTCTCTGGTGCCCAGAGAAGCCATAGTGTTCTGAGCTATGGTCACAGCATCTAACCAAGGCTGTTCAGTCGAAGCCAGTGTGAAGCAGCAGCAAGGACCAGCGGGAGCCTGTCCGCAACTTAAAGTGCTGGTGCAGAGGACAGACCATCTGCATACCCCCATGTTACAGCAATAACTGAGGACTGTGTGTGTATGCGGAGGATGGCTGTAATTAGCTGTAATGGTCTGGGCTGCTATTCAGGCCACAGAAGTCTTCTTGAGACAAGACAATTACCAGGAGGATGTTTTGTCTGACTGCAGAGCCAGATGGGAATCTGAAAAATTCATGGCCACAGTCTGAAAATGTTGCTCTGAGTAATAGCCTGCTAGAAAAAAAAAAAAGCATCGAAGCCAACTCCAGCCCAAGCCAAGCCTAACCTCAACCCAGTCCAGCTCCAACCCCACACAGCCCAGCCCAAGCCCCCAGCAGGGCACCAGGAGTGTGACAGGCGCCCTGGCTGCAGCATGGGTGCTCTTAAATCATCCGAGGTGCTTCACTTTTTCTGCTTCAAAACACTGCAAAATCAGTAGAGAAAAGGGCCAGAAGCTTGACCATGGACCTGTGAGGACCTCAGAAAGGCCACACGTGTCAGTGGCTGGCGCACAGCAGCCTGGCTGTGGCCAGCTCATGGGACTTGCGCCATTGACTTGAAACACAGCAGGATTGCACCCCGAGACTCATTTGACATCTGTTTCAACAGATATTATTGCACCATATCTTTTTTTTGTTTGTTTACTGCCTAAAATGATGGGACAGGGAATATAGGACAGACTTTACCTATTGGCAGGTCTGAACACTCTCCCTTCTTATACTTTTGACTGATGACTTTAACATTAAGCATCAAATGCCATGTCAAGCTGATTTAAAAAAGTATTTTCTTTCTTTAATTTCCCTTGGAGTAAACCAATGTTTACTCCAGTATTAAAGCTGGCCCAAAATGGGAATGTTTAGTAAGTGTTTCAGCCAAATTTTTCTTTTTGGAAAGTTTTAATAAAAAAAAAAAATCCACTAGGTCTTTTATGCTTTATTTTCCTTTCCTCTAAAAGACATCTTGTAAGTACATTTGTGTGGGACTTGTTCCCAATAATTCTCTAGGTAGCATATCCAAAAGCTCCTAAATAGCTAGGAAAAGGAAATTACTCCCATCTCGGAATAACTTGAGCATCTGAAGAGCCAAAGGGGACGCTGCACTAAAAGGTTTTGTGGGCATAAGGACTGGTGGCAGCCTCTGGGCACGGAGCAGCCAGTGCTAGTGCTTGTGCAGTGTGACTGAAGAGGTCCTGAAATACCATACCCCTTAAATATGCCTTTTAGAGTGTTTTTTGACATGTTTGAAATTCTTATTTGTCCATAGTATGCTCTCTGCTCAAAGAGGCACATTTCAGACAGAAGTTTGTGCTGGGAAACCCCTGCCTGAGCTGAAAGTTGCCAGCTCTGGCTGCATCCCATGAGAGGAGGAGGGATCATGCTGGAGGAGTGGCTCAGGACAGGACAGTCCCAAACACAAGCAAATAGTGCTGACAGATGAACTGTTAAGCCTTTCCCACCCCTTCCTTTCCATTAGTCCTTCCCATCCCTCTCCTACACCCCTGGAAAGGGGTTTCTGTAGTAGTGCAGGTGCCAGGGCAGGCTCTAAGCAGCCTCCCTGAGGTCCCAGCACCAGCCAGCAGCATTGCAGCGACGGCTGGGCCTGAAGAAAGCCCAGCCCAATCCTCTGCTTCAGGAAAATCAATAAATGTTCACTACTAAATCCAAGGATGAACATGAACCAGCAATTTGCTGGTGAAACTCTGGCTGTCATCCCTACAAACCTCTCAGCTCTCGTCATCCAACACCTTAAAGCAGAAAACGTGGGACAGTTTGGAGACTTCATCCCCTGCCCAGACAATACCAGTCATGTCAGGTGATGTGCCCCACATGTCCCCAGAGAGGGCAGGGTGTCACTTACAGCAGGGCTACACTCCCAAGGAGATGAGGTATACTGCACCCACCCTAGAAATCAGGAAGAAGATCAACTCCTTCCACTTCTGTTTTTAATTCCCACCACTACCACCCCCCCCAGGACAAAAGTCTAGGAAGTTTAATTACTGTGAAAGAAACATAAAGAGGCTTGAAATGTCAGTTTCCCTCATTTCTATGTGACACCATGAAGTGAATGAAAAGGCAGCCCAAGGCCCAGAGGGTGGTTGTAGATGCGAGTGTGTTTGCAAGTGCTTTTCTGTAACTGGTTTCAAATGTCCTTCACTTCTCTTGTTACAGGTCTTCTAAAAATATCAAATATAGATCTTTCCATCATAATATTTTAAGATACTCTATTTATACATTAATTCTCTCAAAAATAAAAAGTGACACATACAGCAATTCAGTCACTCAGAGTCTTTAAAATTATTACAAAAAGACACAACATCCACCCCCCAGCAGCATGTGACAGCATTGCTTCTGCACAAGAGACTCTCTCTGTCAGGGGCTGGGGGTTCTTTCACGATTTTCTATTACAAAATATAATTGTTCCAGCTCTTGACATGCCAGCTGGCCAGCCCGGCTCTGCAGTCACACAGGGCTCCTTCTCCCACCCTCCCCCTTAAAAATGACCCCAAATGGCAAGGGATTTGCAAACTTGCTCTGCAACCACTTGCTGTGTGTCCATGGAGACATGAGCATCCCCTCCAGGGCAGGGACAGAGGGGTGGTGGAGCCAAGGGGCTCATCCTTTGCTTTCTGTAGACCATAACTTGGCCACACTAACAACAAATGTCCTGTGAGTATGGAAATAATTTACCTTCCACAGCCAGTAACTGCACAGAGTTGGCACAGACAGACTAGACCAGGCTGCAAGCAAGGAGACCACCTGAAAATCAACAGTGGCAAGTGGCAAACGCAGCTCCAAAATGGCACATCAGCAGCCTGGGCATTTGCGAAAACATGGACATCTCTGTGCAATGTGCACTGGAAAGTGGAGACACAAAACAGCCAGTCAAACAAAAGGAGCTACATCTTGCTGTCCAGGAAGGAAACTAAGGCTGCACAGATCACAGACATTTACCTTGCAAAAATCTAAATCTTACAAAAAAAAAAAGTTTGAGAGGTTTGGTCCAAAGTATTCTCCCCTCCACTATGCTGATGCCTGCTGAGTCCTGACAGCTCCCAGCCAGTACTGTGCCCACCTTCACAGAGCCCATCCCAACATCTTGCTCTCGCCTGCAAGAGCACAGCTCTGCTGTGGCTGCACCCAGCCTGTCATGAGAAGCTCAGCCTTGTGCAAACTGCTGCTGCAGACCCAGCTTGTAGTTTGATGTCAGCTGAAAGCACCTCACCCCTTCTCCTGCTGCTGCAGTGTGAGATGGGGCTGGGTTGCTCCCAGCTGCATGGGAGAGCTTCGCTCAGGCTGGTCGGAAAAGTGGGGAAGGGCCTGGGAGCAAACGACTCCTTGCTGCTGACTGCTCCTCCTCTGGCAGGGAGGCTGATGGGTTGGGGTTCCTCAGCTTCCACTAATGCTCTTTACAGCTGGCCAACAGTCTCACTGTAGGGAGCATCAGGCTTGGAGCTCTGTTATGCTGGTTCACAATTTGCAGGCTTGGCCCCTACAGAGTGCTTGGGCTGCGGCGTAGAGCTGCTGCTTTGCTGGCTTTCTCACTGCTGTGATGGCTCCCAGCTGGCACGTGGGCTTTGGGCAACACCTGCCACCACTTGGGGCTGGAGGAGTTCAGCCATCTCCCCAGGACTGCTCCTCACACAGCCCCAGCATGCACTGGAGTGCAGGAGGACAGACGAACACTATTATCCACACAAACTTTCAGCTCAGTCGGTTTGGGCAAGTCCTGACCCTGCATCACACAGTGGCAAAGAGCAAAATGGTTTATAGGACTCCCACCAGCGGCTGCCATGGATACCATGTAAAAATCAGCAGTGGGGCAATCTTACACCCAAAGTTATAGGTACTCAATGTAGTTCTCGGGGATTAATCCTGTCTTGCCGTTGAGGGTCCCTTCCAGCCAGCCAGGCTCCTGGGATGGATGAACTGGAGGAAAGAAGGAAAAGGCAGGTTACTACAGAAGGGGGATTATGGTGTAGGGGCTGTTGCTCTTTGTGTGCTGCCAATGTCAAAGTTGCTCTTGGGAGAGAGCAAGACCTTTAATTTGTGTTAATTTTGAAGTAAGGAAACTCATATGCTAAGGAGCTGAGAAAACTGAAGTGTTCTCTCTGTCTGTGCCTGCTCACCCATGGGACTCCTTTGCTTTGCCTTCATAGACAGACAGTCACACTGTGAAACCAACAGAAAGGCCAAGTCAGCTGCACACTTGGCTGCGGACTGGGTTTGGGATGAAACCAGGGGCTCAAAATTTTCTCCAGATTTGGGTTAAAATCTCTTTGAAGTTTGAGAGAATGTGGTTAACTCCATCACATCATAACCCTAAACATCCAGGCTTGGCCTTGGACCAGGCTGAGAGAGAAAATGCATTAGCAAACCCTCCCGGCAGGAAAGCAAACATTGCAATCTTACTTCTGTGAAATGAGAAGCCTGATCAGTCCTCAAAAGACTGACGTTCTTTCTTTGTCAATCAACCACTGAAATTTTGCTGATTTTACAGGCACCAGGGTTATGCCAATGCAGGCAGAGAAACATTCCTCACACTTCCCACAATAAATGGTGGCAAGTCAGTATTTCAGAGCTACTCAGGCTTCCTGTGACTGCAGGTCTGCTTGCTTACACATTGTCTGGCATCAACTGCAGAGTGCGAGCCCCTGCTCCCCTACCCCACCAGCACAGTATCTGCTCTCCTCACTGCTCCTACATCTCCATCTAGGCCCCCTCCTGCCCCAGCCCACCCTCACTCTGCTGGAGCAGAGGAAATGTGTGGAAAATTCACATTTCAGTACAGGCGTGACCGTTTCTTGGGTGTACCCCAGAAGCGGCACTGACCACTGTGCAGGGTCCCCACTGTGGGGACGGCCTCCATGCATGCAGCCAGCCTCCAGCCATCCTACCAGCAGCTACAGGCCACACCAAAGCTCTGGCAGACTCAGAGCGAAACCAAGTGTTTAAAATCAGAGTCATTTTCATTCAAAGGTAAACACATGTGCTCTGCTTATCAAAGCAGCAGAGCAACAGAGGAGCAGGGCTTCAGGTTTCTTTGTGTGCTCCCTCTCCTACTACAGTCCCATCTATTGTAGGATGGCCATTTTCTGTGCAAAAGTCATGACTGACATTGACTGTTCAGAAAGGTTCAGAAACAGAGAAGTGTTTTAAAACCCAGCATCTTCACGCTTTGGGAGAGATCAGTCCTCACCACTATGGCACAGTCCATCACTCCTGGGTAAGCCTGCAGAGGAACACTACGTAGTAATCCATTAATGAAAAATATAACCCCTGGAAAACTAACTAGTTTTAAAAACCATGGTGTTCCTGCTCCTAGGTTTACACATTTTGTGGTTTCACTTGTGCCAACTTCTTTTTTCATGCTTACACCCTCTCACACCCAAGTCTTGGGGCTTTCCTATCACAAAGGCTAAAGCAGTCCGCTCAGAGGAAAGAAGCCACCTCCAGCCTGCAAGGAAAGCTCCCGCAGGCAAACCTGCACTAAAAGCTGTTGGGTTATCTGCCTTGGGTGGGAGTAAGGTTTTCACAGTGCCCCTGCCAGTGGACAGTGGCCATCAAGAGAAAAGAAATTGTAAGGAGTGTGTGTGTGTGTGCGTCTCTGTCTTCAGCCCTCTGGTCTCAGCAAATGGGCCAGGAAAGTGCTTGAACCAAAAATCACGTGAGTTCCAGCTACTGCTTTTGTCTTAAAAAAATCACTTATGTCCCAAAGACAGCCATTTCTGTCCGTGTAGGTACCGTCAGACGGAGCAGAGCACATGAGCAGACAGGGAGGAGAATCTCACTCTCTATTTACCAAATTAGAGCACAAATGCAATACGACTTTCCTAACTAATGTACCATAAAACTTCAGTATCTGTCAGCAGCAGCTCAGGTGTGTGTGGGTTCATTGCTTCAGAATACAGAGTTTTCCATTTCATGGGTGATCGCTAGTTAAAAGCGCAGGTGAGCACTCCTTTCCTGACCCACAACTCTCACCATTCCTGATTTCAGACCTCTATGGATCCAGGATATCCCTCCCATTTAGCATCACAACAAGGGCAAACCAAGTGCACAAGATCTGCTGGAAAATTCAGGTTTTCATGTAACTAAAAGGAACAATGCTATGGATTTTAAAAGGACCTCTTAAAACATGGTGTAATTTACTGTGGATGTCACTCAGTGTGGGCAACAGCACCCCAATTTCCCAGTCAGACCGAGATGCTGCTCTGCCATGTGCAACCTCAGAGAACCTTAAAGTCGAACAAGAACCTGTCTCTAAGTACCAAGATCCATCTGCTTTTGCTGGGTTTTATAAAACCCCTTCACCATAATAATACTTCTACCAAGCAGTGCTGTTTCTAGCTCGCTTGCTCCAGCTAACATGAGGCTTGGCTATGCTGCTAAGTAATTAGAACATGCTGTATATTTTTTCCCTTGATTAACCCATTTATTTTTATCTAGCAAACATAATATATTTAATTCAAACTTGTTCCCCTCCTAGCTGCTTTAATTCCCACAGGCTCTCAAAGGGGAGACCATGTTTATTTATAAGGTATCTATAGAGCTGCTTAGGAAAACTGTTTTCTTTAATTCACATGTATTCATTCTCTTCCTCTTTCTGCTGTATTCGTGTATATATCCCAGGGCAAAACCAGTGCCTGTGGTAGCCGTTTCCCGAATGACACTGCTTAACATATAAAAGCCAAGAACTACTTGGAAAGTAGCAAAAAGTCTTTTCTTTACATTGGGATTGTATCTAAACCAGAGCTGCTTAATTCCATGGGGCACAGTCTCTTTCCCTTGATGCAGGAAACAGAAAGTCTATGTTTATTAACATCCTCTCCAAAAAATTGACTAACCAGAGCCTACCTATTCCAGCTCTCAGTATCCAGAGGAAAAAAAGCAGATGTTACTTTTCCATCCCCTGCATGAAACATTATGGCAACTGCACAGAGTATTTCTGGTGCTGATACTTGGAAACTAATCTCTCCTACCCAGAAGACCACTGAGGAATGGCTCTGTATATGGTAAACACTGGTGTCAGTCGACTACTCACCAGTTGCTCCCTTACGTTTAAATTAGGGGTCCATACCCACAGGAGGGGCACAGCGTGGTCACGCAGCCTCACATGGCACAGGCATGTAGGGGTCTGCATGGTCCCACTGGCACAGGGCAAGCACCTTGCTCTGCTGGCAGAGCTGCCAGCTACAGCACAGGCTTTGCGCTGCGTTCCGTGGTAGAGCTGGGGCATGCGTACTGCACGGGCTTGCATAACCCCGGTGACCAGCTGGAACCTCGAGCAGCTGCCAGGAAGGCAAACAGCACAGGCAGCTGGGGTCAGCACTGGGCACCGGTCCATGCTCCATGGCCTGCCACTGACCTAGGAGGGCACAAAGGTGATGCTGTGCCCCATCAAACTTCTTCCTTTTATCTTCTGCTTTGGATCAGACCCTGCACTTTGTACTCCCAAGAGCTGTCTGGAGAACCTCTGCATGCCCTCCATGCAAGGCTGCACCTTCCCTTACCAACACAGCGAAACATGGCTCTGATCTAGAAGAACGTGGTCACTAAGAGCTGGTCACTTGTGCATGTCTTTGCCTTGTGCCTTGTGGATTGGTGGCCACTTCTACTGCAGGGGCCAAAACACCAATCACCCTTATTTTACAAGTCTCCCTTAGGATTTATTTCCCTTAGGAAATAAACCAGGATCCTGAAAAGGCAGTTTTCACGCTGATCCTACAGATGGCTGGATGACCAGCTGTTTTCAGCAGGGATAACAAAAAGTAAGGCAAGATACACCTCAGACTTAATGCTTGTTTCAAGTATTTCTGCATTCTACTTTCTAGTGGTGGAAATGGGATAGTCCTTAAACAGAAGACTGAAAAGAAACGCATGAACTGAGAGTCCAAATCATTCATTGAATCACAGGAAGGAAACTAGTAATTTAACAAAACTCAGTGCTAAAGTAAGTAATAGCCAAGTGTCCTTCTCGGTAGCTTTGTTCATATTGCTGTTAGAACTGGCTCTGTAGCATCCCACATGTACGTTACATGAAATGAGATGCTGTTAGAATGGCCATTCTGAAATGAAGAGGAAGTCTCCTGCTGATCTACCACCCAGGCTAACAGCAGCCTCTGGGCAAGGCATCCAGCAGCGCTTCTTCCCCTGCAGGTGAGCTGGGTGGCAGCCAGCTGGTGGTAAGTTACAAACACCCCTGGTGTATCCCCCACCCTCCCTCTGCACTCTGCCCTCGCTCAGCAGCAAACCCTGCTCCAGGCTCAGCTCCAGGGAAGCCCAGAACCAGGCATGGAGCAAGCACAGCTCCTGTGGCATTGGACACAGCTCTCACGATCCCACTTTCCTGACACACCAGGAACTGCAGCCTGAATACCACGCTGAAAAATGAGCCCAACTCCTGCTCCCATGAGGTGCCTGGCACTGCCCCGCACCCTCCCTCCGAATCAGGGACTCACCATTATCAAACACAGTGCCTGCCGTGAAGGAGAGCTCTGAGTCGTGTTCTGCTTTACAGGCATACAAAGCTCGGGCTTTCCGCAGTGGTGAGCTGCAAAAGAAAGCATTTATTGGTATAAAAAAATACCCCACTCATACACAACACTCCTCTCCTCACTGCATTGAAGAGGGGTCCATGTTGAAGACGGGTCCTCCTACTGCTCTGCAAGGGTCCAACGTTACATTGCTCAAAGGGAAGAATGAGGAAGACTCCAGAGGAGGCTGAAGGCTCTCAGGGATGAGCCCCCAGCACCACACTGCACTGCATTGCAAACCCCAGTCCAAGCCAGCTGGCACTGCCAGGACCAGAGCCTGTGCCTGGTGCCCGCACAGCAGGCAGCCCTGAGCCGTGGGTCCCCAGGAGAGCGGGAGAAGTAAAGCAGGGAGCTGGAAGTGTTTTGTGAGTCTCTGAAAGGCCGTAACTGACTGGAGGGCCAGCATGGAGCGAAGGCGGGCAGCAGGCGCTGGCAGCGACCCACTGCCCACCGACCCCACTCACTGCCAAACCCATCACTCTCCAAGAGCAGCTGCAACCACAAGGAGGATTTCACAATAAAGAATTAGCACTTGGGGAAGGGTATTTCAAAACAGAAAAACAAGTAGGTCCATGAAGAATTTTCTGCACTTCTTTAGAGACTGTACGTAAAGAAAAAGATTTAACAACTATTAGATTTTACTCGGGAAGTGCCAGTGTGCCTGTGCTGCAGGGGAGTGAATTAAGAGCAGAGAGCCAGAAATGGAGCAAATGGCCAGCAGACACAGGGAGAAAATGAAGGACCTCAGGACCCCCCCAGCCAAACACAGGTACACAGAGCTGTCCCCTGCACCCGGAGCCTCCCACACATCCTTTCTGGGTTTGGGCTTGAGCAAGGCTGGTGGAAAGCTGGGACACTGCCAGGCCATGGTGACCGTGACGGTGCAAACCTGCCCAGGCACCAGGCCATCTGACTAGCCAGCTGCATTCAGCACTGCAGCAGGCTGCTCGTCTACGGTATTGCCAAGCAAAGTGATGGACGTACCCCCAGGAGCTGCTGGGATAAGGAACAAGGTGTCGCCATCTCTCAGGTCAGTGGTTTGACCAGCTTTTTATTTTTCTGAGGACTTGAACTTATTCTGAATTCTCTTTGAGTGAGCCCAGGGAAGCGGCACGCTTTCACCTCATGGCAAAAGCGGTTCACCTTCACACAGAAACCACAAACCAGGGAAGCTATGAATGGTTTTGGTTTTGCTGTGAAGGCAGCTCCTAAGCTAAGGTCTCCACTCTCCAAATTCCAACTGCTTGACACAAGCAGCCACCAAACACTTAAAAACCAGGATGGGCAAACACTCCTCCCACTCCAGAGAGGGTCCTTTGCTGCTGGGCAGGCACTGCTCCCACAGAGTGCTTGAGGAGACTGTCAGATGAAAAATGTATTTTCAGGCTTACTACCTTGAATAATTCAAGCTGTTGTTTTTCTGCCCCAAAAATTACCTTTGCAGCCCGGTACCCCCATGGCCCCAGCCAGCCCCTTGCCCAATGGCTGCCCTCTGGGCTGCGACTGCACAGAGCCCTGTGCGTGTGAAATGCTGGACCCCGCGATAGCTTATGTCAGTTTTCTGCCTCCAAGCATGGCACAAGGCCAGCAAAGCACTCAGGAGTTTCACCCATCTGCCCTTGTGCAGTTTCGGGGATGATGAGCCTCTCTCCCCCAGAGGAGGAAGGCTGCTTGGATGGTATTACGCCGTTGTCAGCCTTTGCAGATGCATAGCAAAACAAATAAATAACCCTGCCAGGCAGGCAGCTGTTATACGGGCAGCATTTGTATGGCTGTAGGGAAGAGCTGGGTCTGCGCCTGTAATGAACAAACAGGTTTGATGCATCTCCCTAAGAGGATGGAGATTAGTGCCCGGGCCCAGATGCCTGCCACCTGCAAGGGGCTGGGAGCTGCATCTGCTGGGGATGACAACAGCCTCTTGCTCTGCTGTGCCAGGGTTGGGCTCGGGGGAGAGAAGTCCCATCCGAGGATGCCTTGCACACAGACCAGAGCTGATGTGCCCTGGCTTTCCCACTGTGAGTATCTCCCAGTACCTGCAGTGCAGAGCCCAAACATTGCCTATGGTGTGCTCACGGCACAACTGCATCCCAGTGCCAAAAGCCCCAGGGCCCCCAGAAAGTACCTATGCCCACTGCCCCACAGCCAGCAACATCTCACAGCCTGGGGCGCAGGGGAGACATGCACCATCCTGCCCCACGGGGCTGGTGTGCAGCACAGCCTAACCTGCTGCTCAGGGCCCCATTGGAAACCTTCTGTTTGTCTGCAACTTTCAGGACTGATTTACTCCAGCGATGTTGAAGCGCCTGAGACAAGGGCACACAGCAGGCAAATGTCTGCATCACCTCATGTTCTTTACCCTCCTTAGATTCCAGATAAGAAAAGGAAGTTGCCAGAAAATGAGGTATCACCGCATTTTACAAAGGCTTGTTATTCCTTGCAGCACCCAGGAAGGCAGTACATATCTTACCTGTTGCAGAGAGGAGTAAAGCGAACCGCAGGAGCTGAAATGGCTGGGCAAAACCACAGAAACCACCAGCAATGCTGAGCACTGCGAGTGCTGGCTCCTGCTTGCCTGACTGTGGGGGCTGGTGGGCGCCTGCCGGGGGGCTCAAAGTGGGGATTCAAAGGGTGTCTCCCGGGCAGGCCACATTTGGAAGCTCCTCTCTTGCTGAATGCAGATAGGTGCATTGGGGGAGTTTGAGCAGGATGCAAAGGGAAAAGGGAAGCGAAGTGGGCGAAACCAAGCAAATTAAACAGAAAATAGCAAAAGCAACAAAAAGCAAAGTGAATTCTGCAACAGACCTGATGGGGGATGAGTCGCTGGACGTAGAGGAGGTGGGCATAGGACTTGATGGCGCAGAGAACATGGGCCAAGACGGTGAGAGGGGTGACGTTGGGCTTGGATTCTGAGGGCTGCAAGACATAACCAGATACCTTATCAACATGCAACCACAGAAACAAACAGCAACCAAGAGACAGTCACATGACATCTGATGATAGCAAATGCCTTGGGAATATTTGGAGCATGAGACAGCTAGGAAATGAAGTGCCAAGACCTTGGGAAATGCTTCAAGGCCAGATCTGCATTTCTCTGGACAACAAGAGCTGGATCTTCCAATTAACCCCTGCTCCATCATCCCATCCAGCAAGACCAAACCCAATGTACAGAGGGCTGTCTCGCTGCTCACCGCTAGCAGCCCAACCACTTACCTGCCTTGCTTTATTTCCCCCACTGCTGCCAGAAACAGTTGACGGTATTCCTGGATGTTAATGGTGCCTGCAAGCAGCCTTCATCCCTGTTTTGTGTCAGTTGTTGCAGTGTCAGAGCCTGGGCCACAACCACCTGTTTACATTTCTAACCAAACAGGTGTCAGAGGCTGGAAGCCTTGAGGAATTTGTTATCTACAGGTGGAGCCGGCCAGGGCTGGCATTTCCATGCAAACCTCCAGCTCGCAAGGGTCAGCAGCGTGAGCTTCACATCATGAGATTATGAAGGGACCCCAGCATGAGCCAGCCACCTTACAGCTCATGCAAACAGCTCACATTGCGGTAACCAACACTCCAGGGCTTCTGCCATGCTTATACATTCAGAACTGTAAAAATTTAATTGATGTGTTTTCCACATTTTACAATGAAGAACTCTTTCTCCCCCTGACGCAAACTGTTCTCGATTCCTCACTTTTAAGCTACTGCTGTCAACTGAAGTTGAATCAAGCTATTGAACTACTAAATGCTTGGAGAAGTCAAGCAAGAAGCGTTTGCTTCCTTCAAAACTGTTTGATTTGGGTCATTCTGAGGTTCACCGAAAAGCAATTACTGTACTAAAATACCAATTTGAGTCTGATTCATCTTCTACTGTTTCTATGCTCAGCAACTCATTTGTACTCCGACTCACATTGTAAACTCCGTTCCTGGTACACCACCAGAAAACCCTTTCCACACTGAAAATACCTCTGTAAAAACACGTTTTGTAAAAGCATCATGATTTAAGTTTTTTTCTTGAGAGAGGGATAGTACCTCTGATCACATGGGTCTGTGATGAGGTGGGGATAGGTTGTGACCCCACAGGCAACCCCCGGGCCATCCTCATCCCTGTCCCCAAGCTGGGGGCTCCCAGGGGAGAGGGAAGGGATATTGGGAGGGGGACTGCAGAGCATGCAGGGAAAACCTCAGCCCTGCAGTAACAGTGTTTATGGGTCCCACCAGGCCAAATGGACATTGGAGGGAGGGAAAAGACTGCACCAGGACCAACAGCATGCCAAAGGCCATCGCTTGATCTCTCCTCCCTCGTCTCAGGGAACTGGCACTTCTCCAAGAGGAATGGAAGGAAGTTGCTGAGCTGCTTTCTGACAGCACCAGGGTATAGAAAGGTGGTCCATTGCAGTCCATGTCTCTCTCAGCTCCAGGCTGTAAATATGATTTGTTCCAAATACCTGTCTGGAATTATAAAAATGCCTTTCTAGGTATGTTTAACTCTGATTTCCTCTAGTCATCATGCAGTGTGCCGTAATGTGCCTCCTTCACACTTGAGGAGAATTCTCCAGAGGAGCGTGGCATGGACCAGTAGCCAACTTGGAAAAAACCCTCAGCCTCCAGAAGGGATGAAAGCAGCCCCCTTCTCTCCAAACCAAACAAAATGGGCAGCACCAGCACACACACAGTGGGATGGAGCACGGGCAGGCTCACATGCAGGCAGCAGCCAGGGAGCCTACGCCAACTCTTAAACCTTTAATAAAAAGATGAAGTCTCTGTAAAAAGGATAATGGGTTAATCCATGATCATTCAATATCTATTAGATCACAACAGCAGAAGTTAATTGTTTCAGCCCCTGGCTTCTGCTCTTTAAGCCCAGAATTAAATATTTCATATATTAACAGAGAAGAGAATGTAACATTTTTCTTCTATTTCAAGCTGAATGTAAAACCTCAACCTCTGTTATTTAAAAGAATCAACCTTCCCCTAACATCTAAGAGGATGTCCAAGAAATATTTATGATCAATCTTGAATTTTGTGTTTTCCTGTAATTTTCTTCCCTTCAGTTTGAGTTGCAAATTACTAACTAAAAACTAAAACATCACTCTTGGCACACCAGCTTCCCTCCAGTTCATGCATCTGTGCAGCCAACACCCTGAAGCCCTCCTTGCCTGCAGCAGGCTCATCTCTGGGCTGTATCTGGGTCTTCCACCAGCACCAGCACTTGCCAAGAGGCCAGTGCCTCTTGCCAGAAGTTCCTGCGTGCCCTTCCACGCACCCCACGAGCAAAGCTGGCAGCTGGCAATCCCTGGCATTCTCTGACGGTGACAAATCAAAATTGAAAGGACAGGTCTGTGGATTTGGTCCAGTTTCTAGGGGGAAAGTGTCCATGTCATAAATATCAGCACCACAATGGCACCTAGAGGACACTACAGAAGGTTAAATTGTTGGTCTGAACTACCCTGAAGTCCATACCTGCTGAAGGCCAAACTCTTGGCTTGTTTACTCTTTGCAAAGCTGTCTCACTGGATTCAACAGAAACTAATGATTTCCTTTTGTAATTATGGGCAATACCTTTATTACGACAGAGGATTAAATGCATACAGATACAGCAGTGCATCACAGCTTTGGCAAGAGGGGTGTAAAACAGGGAACACTGACAGGCAGACAAGTAACAGATCCTCAAAATGTTCTCTTAATAATTGTCACTATTTAAAAGCAATCTTTTTTGCATTTTTCTATCATCAGAATTGTCAGTCTTTTGAAAAATTAGTAATTACCTGTACTACTTAGCCTTTAACAAATCTGTCAAGACATTGGTACTTACCATAAATCTATTTCCAACTTTAAACAGAAGGAGGTGCTACAAAGACCAACAGGTTAGCCCAGATCGCAGAAATTAACCCTTCAAGCACCAGTTCTTGCTTCTTTTTCTTTCTAGCAGGTGTAGTTGTCTGGCCATTTGTGATGATGTCCTACCTTCCTTTAAGGCAACAAGCTATATAGCACACAGGGCAGGTAATTTTGGTTTATTTTATCTGTGCATAAGCATGCTTCTGCCCTCTAATGGAGAGAGCATGTTAGATGCATTTGAAGACGCCGAGAGCGCTCTCCTCTGAGCAGCAGGAACTAGAACATTTCCTTTACTGTTAGTACTGCAAGAGCAGCTGGTATTTTGGAAGCCAGAGCCTGTCGGTTATAACACCTGTATGCAATGTTCTCTGGCTTTATACAGCTAAGTTACTACAGTAAGACTCCAAGATGGTACATGTCTGCACAGCAAATGAAATATGAATGCATGGGTTTATCACCTGGGAGGCAGAGGATCTGCTAGGTGCACCCTTCGTCTTACCATGGCCTCTCACCATTCACGTAGACTCCTCCATCCTGGTGATCTCAAAAATCTCTTCATGAAATGCACATTACCTTGTTCCGTGCATGGATTTTCTGCAGGCAAGGAGCACTGGGAAGCAAACCTTCTGGCTTCCAGCCCCTGGCTCCAGCAAGACTCCTTTCCACTGAACTGTCTGCAGGGGAGGACGAGTCCTAAGACAGCTCAGCAACCTCTAGCCATCAGATCAACTTCTTGCTTGTCACAAACCCAGTGGGCAGCAGCCTCTAACAGACCATGAAGGCCCCACACCAGGGTAGGAGAGAGCAAACAAACGGCACAGCAATTGGAGTTTGGCCAAGGTGGGACTTGGAGTCCCAATGAGCTGGTGACCGAAATGTGGCTGGGCCTGTCCCCCCTGAGAGCGGCCACCAACACCCATCAGCCCTCCCGCTGTAGCTCCCACCGCCTCAGCAGGCGGCGCTCTGGGTGCAAGAGGCAGGTCTCGCTCAGTGTGCCAGCAATGTGGGATGGCCACTGCCTCCACTACCGACCCCAGTCCTCCCCACTTTGCAATGGAAGGAATATCTGGCCACACAGGGCTCCAGGACTAGAAATTCCCAATGCACTTTTTGAGATGAAATAATTTTAAAAGAATGCAGCTCTCACTACTTGTAAAGTTGGCTCTGTCATTGTTCCACCAACTGCACAGCCTGCTACACTAATTACAGTGTGCAATGCAATCAATATGATTCTCAGAGTAGAGAGTTATTTCTGCAATGTTGCAGTAAAAAAGCCTTACAGCAAGAATCAGCACTCTGGCTGGCCTCTATCTAAGAAACTATCAACAATTTGGAGCAGGATTTTGGTGTCTTTGGGTCACTGGTAGCAAAGAAAACTCTCCATGCCCACCAAAACCACAGAGGGAACTACTAACTAATGACAGCGTGTAGATTTTTAAGATATGACAATCCTGTTTCAATCAGTTTGCTCATTGAAGAGATGAATGCGGTCCTATGATGACTGAGCTACCCCTGCACAGCTTCACAGTCCTGCTCTGCAAGTCTTTCCAGCACATTTCCTCAAGAAGAACAAATGGACTTTTCAGGACCCTGCTGGAGCTGGCCCTCCCAGCACCTACAGACCATGGGGCTATGATGTGCACAAAGGGTTTATCTTCCTTCCGTGAAACACAGGTATTTATTTTCAAGATACTGCTGAAGTATCACTTTCTGAGCTTACGTGACTGCAAGACCCAAGTCCTGTCTCATTAGAGAAGTCAGTGCACAAGAGCAAACAGACTATTCGGAGGTCTCTGGCATTTTGGAAAATGAGTTTTCCTGTAGGATCCAATTTCCTTACTGTTTCTCATGGAAAGAGCAGCGGTGGTGAGGGGCTTTGGGGAAATGTTGGCTGCTGCCTGCTTTCAGTTTTGCCTGCAGAAACCAAATGTCATCTGGATCTTTTTTTTTTTTTTTTCCTTCTTCTTATTCTGCAGGACTTTGCGAGGGGTTGTTCCTGTTCAGTGCATAGTGGGAAACAAAACAGAGAAAAAAATGCTGAGAACCAAAAATACCAGAAGCAGGAAACAAAGAAGTGGGTAAAATTAGAGTCTTCCAAGGTGGGTATGGACTCTTCCCCAACAGAAGCAGCTGACAGAACTCCACGAGTCCATGGCCCAACATGTCCTGAGGCTCTTGCCTTTTGTGCCGGTCCGTCTGTACCCCTTGAAAGCAGTGGCCATGACCTGCAACTCAGCGACGAGGTAAAACTGCCCTGGAAAGGGCATGATGCAGGAGGACATCGTGTCGTGGTGGTCAGCCCACTGGCTGTGGGGGCACCTGTGCCTTCAAATCCTGTCTGCCCCTTTGGAAACCCCACTCTTCCAGCAAACCAGCGTACTTCAAAACGGATTCAGAAGCTAAATCCTAGTCTCTGCTTCCCATGCCTGCTGTACACACTGCCTTTCCCACTCTGATGCATAATTTGCTGCCTGAACATGCAATAAAAGCAGCAACTCTCATTTCCAGGCTCCAGGCTCCCTTTCAGTTGCTGTAGCCAAAACATCTCTTTTCTAATCCCTTCCCATAACCTGCCTCTTCTCAATTCTTCTTTCTCTAAACCTGCCTACCCAGACTGCCTCTTCCTTTACACAGCTCAACTCCTTAAGGCATTTACAGGTCTGAAGAGTTATTCTCCACAGGGTTTCTAGACAACCTCTGCTGCTTTGTTCTTCTGTCTGAGAGGGTATCAGTCCCACTTCAAAAATGTTTACAACTTGTTGTTTACTTTTGTGGAACTCGGGGCTATTTCTGATACAGAACATCTAACAACTATGAATGGACATAGTCTACTGATGAATTAAAGCCCTTTCATGAAATCACCTCAAGAACAAATAACAATTTTCCCATTCTGACATTTCCAATAACTGACTGCATTAAAATACATCAAGGACCACCCAGCCCTTTACCTCCTGATCAGTTCCTATAGAACAAAGCTGCAGAGCATATGGCTCTTCTCAAAGCTAACCAGAAAAAAGAATGATTACAGGATTATTTAGTGCTAGGGCACTTAAACTCTGCTAGAACAAGGACAAGATTACAGCTCATCAGTGGACACGACTCTGTTGCCTAAAAGAAAGGGGAGACAGCCTTGAGTTGAGCTCATGAAGTTCATGCAATGCTGCAGGTCCAAGCAAAGCTCCAAGCGCAGATGGATGGGCTCTAGCAAGCAATTCCCCAGGCTCTGGTTGCACTGCAGATTAGTAATGGGACCACATATGACCTATAGGTGACCATTAGCTCACAGGGCTTCAGACTGGCAGGATAATTTCTCTGTTTGGTACTTTAAATGCAAGAAAAATGATGTTAAACTCTCTCCAGTGTTGTTCTCTTGGGAGTTATCTTACTGCATAATCATTCAGGTGGAAAGTAACGACACACTTAGGGAAATAAGCGGCAAAAATGCACTGCAGTCAATATCACTTGACCAAACAGTTCCAAAAAACTTCAGCTTCTTCAGCACGGACTTTTCCCACATCTCCATTTACTAGTTCCTCTGTCTCCACAAGCACAGATTACAGAATGTTCATTTCAATAATGTGGATGTGTCCCTCTCTGTAATCTTGAAGATACCCAGCCCATTCGTTTGTCTTGTCACTTTGATGCTTGTCTTATTTCCCATATGTAGACATATTTCACCACTTTAGTAATGTCATAAAACATCTAAAAGCTTTTCCACTTGAGTAAGAGAGAGACTGGGAAGAGTTCTGACTTTGGGAAGGAGAGCTGGAGTTTTTCTTGTCCCAAACAGACAGTTCCATTTCCAAGTACAGGCAGATGATGCCTGATGTTTCAAAGGGATGCAATGACATTGCTGGATTGGTACAGCCTTCTGGCATAAAGCTTAGAGACTGATGTTAATGTTGGAGAAAGGCTAAGTGAATAAGCAAAGAATAAGAAATGGATGCATTTTCAGCATGAGTAAGCGTTGGAGTGCTGGGCTGGTGCATATGCCAGCACAACCACTGGGTAGGCCTCTTCCCCAGCCGGTGGGATCCAGGCAACAGAAGCATCATGCCATCTTAATATGGAACAGTATTTCATTAACAGTTGCACAACTTGTTTATAACAGAGAACTTGCAGTTTCACTAGCAAGTTACCAACCCATCAGTCACCGCTCTTACAGAAATGTCGTACCAGCATTGGAAGTAGGACAGGCAAGAAGAGATGGGGCAGGGCAGAGGCAACCATGGGACCACACCAACGTGTCTTGAGGTCCTGCACAACACCAAGCCTGGACACAATGTGTTCTGCCTTGCTCCACCATTTGCTTGGCAGCTGTATTTTCTGCTCCATTAATAACTCCTCTCTGCTCAAAATGCTCTCAGCAGACCAAAAATCAAGCTGGCGGATTTTACGTTGAACCAAGTGCTTTCAAACTATATTAATGCTCTTAATTATTAATAGAAAAAGTTGTAATGTGACAGTAGGAAGCTAAGCAGCAGTTTAGGAGGGAAGTATTGGTAATTCAGGAGCCAGCATCTTAGTCACATCTTTTCCATTGCACCACTGCTTCTAATACATGAGGTAGTTCAGCAAGTCTGGATGCATTAGTCACCAACAAATTGTATTCACAATTAAGGAGAACTCGACAGTCCTCCAGAAATCTCTCATTTTTCTCTGGCATTCAATCCACTGCTATCTTACATCCCCCAGAAAAGAAAACTCTCCCATCTGCTACCCCAGCAACCATATGGGATTCTCAGAAAATGAAGGAAATTAAAGTCCCTGTGGGATCACAGCTCCCAGATCAGCTGGGGTGTGTTTGGTAGGATCAAATATTTGATCTAAACAAAGCCTGTGCACAGAGCCCCCATGCTTTGCAGCGTTTGCCAACCCTAAGTGGCTGAAACCTGCCATATGCACTTGAGGGTGGCCTCGTTCCAGGAAGCTGGAGCTGCAGGGAAGCTGACTAATACCTAACGAGGCTGTTCTCACTGCCAGCCACTATCACCCTGAACCCAGGGTAGGACTGCCCCCAACCCTCTGCCCAAGGCTGCTGGAGAGCCTGCATCGTAGCACCAGCCCCATGTTGCCCCATTGCCCCGGCCTCAAGAACCTGCAGCAGCCCAGCTTCAGGCTCAGGGCGGGGGAAATCAGTCTTTGTTTCCCAAAACCAAACCTCCCTTTTGCAGGCAGAGATGTTCTGCTGCAAGGCGCCAATGAGAGGATGACTGGACTGCCCACAGTGCAGCCAGGGCAGCTACACAGGGAGATGCTGGGAGCTGACTGTTTTGTCCTGCATGCTCTCAGACCCTAACATAAGCCCCCCAAAAAAAGGAAAGTTCTGCAAACACCCAAGAAGATCAGTCATTAGGGGGTGGCCAGCAGCAACCCACCCCACAGGCTGTTACTGTCAGCTCTCTGAAGGAAGAAAACTTTCTTCTACTTTTTAAGTAATTTCTGGAAATGGTCAGAAAAGTTACTCCACACCGTAAAAAATTCATTCCTGGCTAAGTAATCTTCCTCACATAATTTGATAGAAGGCCATTTCCAGACTCAAATCCTAAAAAACACAGAGACAGTTCATTTAAGAAGGCTTAAATAGCATCATGAGCTAGAACTCTTATTTTTGTATCGTGCATAACACCTGTCCACCTAAGTTATACACAGTGGGAAAAACAATGAGGATTATTTTGGCCTGTAAAAATTGTTTGAAAAAAATGGGTGAGTAAAGTCCCTGCATTTACTCAATTTGCCTGATTTCCTTTTGTGTATTTGTTCTTGTGCTGCTTTGTTTTGCAAGGATTCTGCAAACATCAGTTATAGAGAGCTGATCAGAGCATTTCACTCTAAACCCCAAAGACTACATTACTGAAATGATCCAATTAGATCATATTTATCATAAGAAGCTCCATTTTTGTTCTGTTCTTTTTTCACCTTTTTTTTTTTTCCACTTAAACCCAAACTTTTAACATTTTTGCCTCATCAACTCTCATCAGCAAAATCCTCCTCCTCCAGTTGCACATCCCCTCCCAGTGCAGCCCAGCTGGGAGGTGTGAGCACGACAACCCTCCCAGTTTACTGGCCCAAACTCAATTCCTCTGCCTGCAATCCAGCTGAAAATATACCCTTTTCTCCCTTCCCATTAATCAAATACAGTAAAGATTAATCCATTTGATTCACTTCTCTTTTTTTGGTTGGTTATTTTCTCACTTCTTTGTAACATTTCACGCGCTCTCCCAAGCCTCCCTGTGGGCTGCACCCACTGCTGTGCCCAGAGTCCCTGAGGTGTTTGGGGAGGACCCAGGAGGTCTCTAACCCAAGTGCCTGCTCAAGCAGGGTGGCTGCGACACTGGAGCTGGTTGATTCACCAAGGCTTGGAAACCTCCAAGGAAGAAGACTGCAGGCACCAGTACCACGTTAGTATTACAACATTACATGTGGAAGAGCCTGGCTCTTGCATGAGACCTGGAAAACATTTTTTAGCATGTCAAACATAATTAAAGCCACAGAAAAGCACATAATTTTAAGTTCCATCTTTGGTTGCCTTATTTAAAAGCTGCAGATATATTGGACAGAGATGGTTAGTTGGTGTCATTATTTGAAGCAGCAGCAGCGGAGGGGCAAACCAGCATGGGCTGGAAGAGCTCCAATTCCCCGGTGGTCCTCAATGACAGCTGAGGCTGAGCCTTGGCTGTGTCATATAGAGACCTCTTCACCTTCAAGCTCATGTGAACTTGCTGGCACAAACTCTTTCTAACTATGGCACTGCTCCTCAAAAACCACATCAGAGCAATCAGCGAGGCAGGGCAGAGATCTGTGCTGCTACCTAAAGGCTGATGCTGTTGAATGGCAAGCAGACAGCTGCTGGAGCTTTCCTGCACCCACCACCACCACAATGCCACGTGACAGCCTGTGCGTGGACGGGCACCCTGGCTGTGCTTAAAGAGGGGATAAGTTTTCCCTGCTCCTGGGAGTTCCCTGGCAGGATCTCCAGGAGCGAGGTCTGGGCATTGTTTAAGCAGACAGCTGTTTCCATGCCTGCAGCTAGCTCTCCTCTCCCCCTCTCCCAGCTCTTCAGCCCAGTGTGGGCAGAAGCCAGAGGGGATTTTCCTCTCTTCCTCCACAGGGGACATGGCTGCAGGGGACACGGCTGCTTGTGTTCATGTTTTTCCAAGCCCCGGCGCAGACGACAACAAAAGATGAAACAGTGCTCCTTCCTCCCATGATTTCCTTTCCTACTGTCCAGTAAACCAGCTGGGACACCTTCACTGCAGGAAGCCTGGGGATGGCTTCCCACCTGGTCGGCCTTGCCAGAGCCCGCTGCCACCGTGGCCAGGTGCCGGCAGCCGCAGGGCTGAGCTGGGCAAAGCGGGGAGCAATGCCAGCATGCGGGGGCAGACAAATAATTGGCGGTGGTTCTTATGCTGCTGATAATTTCCCAGCTTAGCACTGCCCTGTCAACAGTGTCTGCACAGCAGCTTGCGCACAGCCAACACGCAGCTGGACAGAAAGTGGACCAGGGCAAATTAATTGGCAGGCAAGATCCCTTACGGCAGCAGAAAGGGCCAGGGAGATTGAGTTACCTCCATTTTAGTTTAAAGTGGTGGTGTTACAGCTCCAGCTAATTTATGAAGTTAATTAGGCACAAGGATCTTCTTTCAGAGGGAGACAGGATGTCTTTGTGAGCGAGCAGCCCTGTTTGCCTCCTGCCCCATGGGGGGACATTGTCAGCTTTTTGCTGGGAAATTGGATTGTGTGGGAGGAGGGGGTGGCTGGCCCCAGGACAGCCACCCCACGGAGGTGGTCCCCATCTGAACCCTGCTCACGTGCAGCTCCCCTGCCCGCCCCAGCTCATTCCCAGCCCTGGCAGTTGTAGCTGCTGGGTGACTGGGGAGGTTTGGTACATTTTCAACATTTTCAGTACCTGTGTAGTACGGCTGGAAACCAGCACTGCCATAAAAAAAAAAAAAAAAAAAAAGGACTCCCACATTCATCAAAAGACTTTTACAAGGCCGAGTCTGGGCTACATCCTTGATTTTGAATTAAATCTGCCTGCAGAAAGAGGAACCAAATAATGTGTTCAGCTGTTTCTTTAAAATATTTTGTCCATGGTGACATTTATAGATGGCAGAAAGATCTAATTTACAGTCATTTTGCTTTCAGCAGTCTCAATAAAAATTTTGGCTTGGCTCACGCCTGAGAGATTCTGCCCAAAAGAAACTCAGATGCAGACGGAGCAGAGGTTCTCAAAGTGGAGCCGGGATGCAGGGGCTGAGCAGGCTGGGGCAAGCACTGCATGGCAGCCACAGAGCAAAACACATGCTGGGACCCACAGCTGGCCAAAGTCAAAAGTGAGAAGGGGGACAGCAGGCAGGAGAGGAGAAACTGAAAAAGAAAGGACTGGCCAGCAGGAAGATGAGGCTGAGATCTGTACATCAGTTCATAACAAAATACAGACTGTTCTGCTAGCTGCCCCAGGGAAGACTTTGTTGTAGTATCTTCGATTCCTGCATCCATTTCCCCACAATGGCCATAATGTATTTTCAAATACTGCTTTATTTGAAAGTAAAATTTCCATTAGCCAATATTTGTCTGAGGCAGTTTCTTTGAAGAAAATACTGCTATGTAGCTATTTCCACACTAATTACATGAATTAAGAAAGCAATGAAAGGGCAATGTCTGTATTTTCTTTCCTGGGCTTTCAAGAAAGCTGTCTTTTAAACGTATGCCCCTGAATTTTAAGGCACTTTTTTAGATCTCTTGGAGGGAGATCTAACTTGATTCGGTTTGCGAGAGCGCTCTTAGATGTTCTCAGAGCAAAACACACAAACAGAGTGGGGCTGTTCAAAGGCAGATACTTCTGAAAAGTCTCCTGAGAGGCAGCACTGGGAAAAGCCATGGACAGCGGGAGTCAGGGTGGAGGAGCTGAGGGACAGCCTGGAACATGGAGCCTCTGAAGAGGCCGTCTGTCTGTCCGTCCGTCTATCTTCGACAGCCCACACACCCCACGCAGGTGATAGCACCCAGAGGAGTGCACCCATGGTAACCACAAAGCAGCAGGTTCAAAGCAACCATGTAACTCATTTCTGCTGGGAAAGGGAAGATAGGCACTTGATCCCATTAGTGAAAGAGCTCAGCCTGACAAATTACCTTTGTTTTAATGGATGAGTAGAAAATATTTTGATGTATGACTACTAGTTCACGTGGAGTTAGCCACAGAACTGGAGACTTATTTTATGAGAATATTTGGCTTAATTTTCAAGCTCAATTTGTGGAAAGTTTCTAGATCAAGAGCCAACTAAAAAGTGAAAGAGCTAAAGCTTTGAAAAGTTGTTACACCGAACTCTGAAGCATACAAAAAGCCCACATAGCAGAAAAAAAGATAAACCTTCCATCTTTGATCTTTTCCTTCTGCAAGCCCAAAGCAATGAGCCTGCCATGCGGAGGCACTGGGGGAGGCTGGCAACCCTTCACTGCTGGACCTTTCTTCTTGGCCAAACAGCCTTAAATATCTCATCTCAAATGGAAGTTTGTAACTTCCCTCTGCCCTTCCAAAACAAGATCACTGCTCTTGTGGCCTACAAGCATTGTTCTTTTTCACGTATCTTAAAATACCTCATGGAAACATACAGATGCTTAGAAAATAAATCCAGGATTATTTAAACACAACATAGGAAAGAATTAACGAAATATATACACACATGTATATATATATGCAAGCTTTAAAATGTTTTGCCATCAGCAACTACATCTCATGTACTGAGTACGCTGCTTGTGTTTTTCATGAAACAGGTTTAAAGATGTTTGCCAGACCCTTGAACCACCAAAGTTTATGGAGCTTTCTAACTGCCGGCACAATCTGGGACTCCCAAGTTAAAACTGCTTTAAAAAAACCAAACATACAGGCACCCTTATAACAGTCTGCACCAAAATAAATCAGTCAGTCATAACTGTGAACATTATGTCATCTGGAATAAGCCAAGCAACAGACCAGGAATTTTAGGATCTTTTCTCAAAGAAGAAAACTAGGAGATGAGCAGTTTCTGTTTTAAACTGGAAATAATCTCTACTCTTCTTGAGTACAAAGCCAAACCCACATCTAAAATAAAAAATGCACCCCCAGAGATGTCTGCCTAAATCCCCCTGCCTGGCTCAGCACAGAGGAACGTCCCTGGGTCCTCCGGCAGATAACTGTGGAGTAGGAAGCTTGCTTTGCCAGCTGGATTATCTGCCTTTTTGCTGCAGAAATTTGGCATTTTCCCCTCTCCCCAGGTCCCAGCCCACCCTGCGGTGCTGCCAAGTGCCCTTCAAGCCATGCTTATGATGAGTCTCTGCAGCAAACTCATTTTTCTTCCTGGCACAGAACCTAACACCTCATTTTTGCTGTGCTGTCCCTAATCTTACTCTAGTAACCTTTTAATAGTTCCTGTGACTCCAAGCAGGAGAGGAAACAATTACATTTGGGGTAACTTCACCCCAATCTGCGTCAAATAGCACAGGCTTTCTGCTGCAGAGGGCATGTCATGGCTGAGCACCCTCTGCCCCTCCAGACAAAATTATGTGCAGATCTGTTATTAGGAGTGTCCCAGGGTTCTTCCCCATTTCTGTGAGCAAAGTGGCAGCACCTCACAGCTCTGTTAGGAGACGGAAAAGACGCAAATCCTGACCAGCCACATAAGGCGGTATCGAGAGAAGGAAAGATGAAATAATTGTGCATCGTAACACTGCTTGGAAGGCAATACTTTGAGCAACAATTTCCCTGGGGGCCTGGGGTTGGGGCCCAGCCAGGGCACCTCTCCCACCAGCTTCAGGCCACCCCACCCCGCTGGGACTCCAAATGCCAAGCCTAAACCCCCCTGTCTCAGCACATAAGGTTATTCCGGAGGAGCTATGGCTACAAGATATTACCTAATCCTTAAAAAATGCCATTTTTTGTTTGTCAGTCAGGAGATCTGTCCCTTGAGGCTGGCCTTTGCTATTAAAACCCAGATTAGGCAAAAGCCCAGCAATTTGGGGGCTGGGCCAAGCTTTGCATGGCTGCACAGAGCAGGGCTGGTGGGAGACACACCTCCCCAGCCCAAGCAGTTACCAGCTGTGATTTGCTGTATCAGATAACGGTGCCAGGCACACACAGGCACTCAGGGCTTTAATCCCCCTGACAAAGGGCAGCAGAGGACCCGCAGTGACAGAGGAGGGCCTGGGGGGAATCCCAGCCCGGAGCTGTTGGCCTTGACAATGCCTCTCCCGGCTCCTCCCTTTCACTAGAGCTGCAGTGGCTCCCGGCCAGCCGGCCACAATGCAGTGGAAGGAAGAAGAAACAGCTTTGTTTAGCCCAAAGCCCTGCAATTAATCAAGTTCCTATTTCCTCGTGATCCTGCTTCACCTACCCTAAATGCACCGGGCAGTTTCTATACCGTGTAAGACTCCAGGCACCCTGTGCTCACCACTAGGTTTTCTCTGCAATTTTGTATGAACAAGAGAGAATCAGAAAATGAAGCTAAAGTAAAAAAAAATGTCTTTACTAGGACAAGCACCATTGGATGTCATTAAGAGTTCAGTGCAACGTGGTACTCCCCACAAAACAGGCTGGCAGACCCATCCCTACTGGCTGTGTCCCCGGGACACCCTCCTGAGTACCAGCTCTCCCATCCAGGAGGAAGACCACCTCTCTGAGCACAAACTACCCCATTTTTTATAGCAAGACACATCAATACAAAAACCCAATGCATTTTCCCAGTCCTTTTCCAAATTAAAAGTGGGGCTGAATATTGGGGTGAGGGGAGAATGGGTAAGAATCCAGGTTCCTCAGGAAAAGGACTATTTGATTTATGAGAAAATTCCTTAAGAAGTCCCAGTGATGCTATTTCAGACAGACATTCCCAAAGTAGCTGGCAGGAAGGCAGGATGAGGGTGGGACCTGCTCCTGCACTTTCTGCACCTCTAATTGCTGTTATTCTTCAGGAATATAAACACCACGAGCAAAAGCGAAGAGAGCCATGAAAACTTCTGCAAAACAAGGGCAAGTGAGTAAAAGGGAGAGGAACTGCCAAAGCTGAGTAGGTTAAGGGCTCACTTCTGACACAGCACAAAGGACAGATGGGCAGACACAGTGCAGAGGATGGTGCCTGCTCGCTCCTGCCCGCTCCAACCAGCTTGCTCTGGGCAGGGTGGCAGCTGGACCCTCCACCAGCCCGCTCTGAGGGTTCGCTAGCTCCCCTGGCCATGTGCAGGGCAGATCCTCTGATGGTCTATAGATAATGTTTTTTCCTTTTAAAAGCATTGCTGGGTTCCTATCTCCTGAACCACATTCATCCTTTTGAAATGGGTAATATACTTATATATGGAAAATACAGCACAAAACCATGAAGTGCATTGGTTCTGCACCTCACATCATTTGATAACAGGTAAGGTATTATCTTAGAAATACTCTGACCTGTAAGCCTGACCTCCCAGAAATGCTGGTGCACAGAGGGAAACATAAGCTCAAAAATTCCCTGGCAGGTCCATCCATGACCAGAGGCTCTTCCACACCCCAGCACTGCCATACTCATCGTACCCTGTCAAGGGGAGCCAGCAGCTGCCTGAACCCTGAGCTGCTCTTAAACCAGTTACCTGTGAGCAGTTAAACAGCAGGGAGGGATTTAATAAGCAGAAGAGGAATAAACAACTCAAAGGGGCTTGACTGCACATGCACCTTTCTTCCTACCTGCATGTATCAGCAAGCGGGGCTGAGTATGGCTTTAAGCACATAACTGCTGCTGAGACCTATGGGAGGTGATCCGCTCATCCAGCATGCTGTGCTCCCAGGCTCTGCTGCTCCACGTGGGATGTGCAAAAAAGAGCTACAGGAGCCACATTCCCAGCACATGCAGGATGCCCATGCTCCATCTGCATCGCCTCCAGGGACGTGGAA
This sequence comes from Falco biarmicus, assembly GCF_023638135.1. Taxonomy (NCBI): domain Eukaryota; kingdom Metazoa; phylum Chordata; class Aves; order Falconiformes; family Falconidae; genus Falco; species Falco biarmicus. The sequence continues at coordinate 66,050,050 of NC_079295.1, forward strand.
GCTGGAGAGGACACAGCTGGACTGCAATGGGGGATCCCACCTTCAGCATATGACAGTACCAGCCAGAAAAGCCAGCTGAACTTTAAACTGTGCAAATTTGACCTGGACATCAGAAATGGGAAAAATAAATCCTATATTGCTGTTTGCAGAGCATTGGTTCTGGATCAGTCTAAAGCTCAGACCTCAAAACTAGCAGGGCTTTGCAGATAATGCCAGAATTATTTGTACGATCCTAGCAGAATACAGGAATGGATAGTGAAAGAGAGAGAAATAGAAGGCAGATGCATTTGACATGGGCGTTACTGAGAGTGTATATGTAACCTGCCAGCTCTCAAAGCCCTCGTGAGGACAGGGCCACGCCAACAGGGCGGCAACAGCCAGAGATGAAACTAAACTGCTAGACCAGATGTGGCTCAGGCATACAGCTCCATCCTGAGGGCAGACTGGAGCTGATCCTGCTTGGTGCTGGCAGCACATCCCCAGTGCCGTGGTGCTGCCACCGTGGCCCACTACAATGAGAGCAGCAGCTGACTCAGCTGGAGCACATACAGCCCTAACACCCTCCTGTGCTGCTGCTGACTCTGTGACCCAAGGTGCAGACCACAGCCTTGGCAGCCTGCTGGCGCTATACCCCTTATTCATCACACGGGATGACCTTGTTACCCAGCAGCAGCAGCATTCAGCTGACAAGGATGGCAAACCTTTTTGCCAAGTCAGCAAGATGTTATCTGGTGAGTGCAACAGTTTGTTATTAACCATCTTCATTTGCATTTTAAAGGTGTGAAAAACTCATCAGCAACTAACTAGCATCTGCCTTGCAAGACCAGCTGGTTCACCCGACCCCATCCAACACCAGTGTCAGAATTAGTAACTTCAACTGCAGCTGGACATTTTCCTAGCTTGAAATGGAACACTTCTGAGCAGCTGCCATCCTGGCTCTTACTGTTGAATCCGGTGTGATAATGACGGGATTTACATTTAGGATGTAAATCCCAGGGCAGGACAGAGGGCAGAATCAAGACTGCTGTTGCTGCCCCTTGGACAAACCACCTTGGCCTCTCCACCTCTATTTACCCAACTAGACACTCAACAGAATACATCACAAATCACAAGTTATCTGTAAAAAAACCAAAACAAACCAAAAAAACCTAAAAAGCAGCTGAGCACTTCTAGAACTTTAGAAAGGCAGAAATGACAGTATTTTGTGACAGCAGCTGACAGACATGGAGACCATCACTGACCAACCGTGGGTTAGCTCTGCAGCCATGAGAAAGCTCAGCTTTCCCAGCACTGCACAAGCTTACCAAGGTTTTAAAGCACTGTATTTTATAGGAAGATAGATCCACTCCTGAGGCTAGGTTTCTTCCACTGTGTAAGTCAAACTGTGCAAGAGTCAGGGTGCCCAGGTGACCGCCATGTCACCCACTAGGAGAAGTGCTCCTTGGAGCACTCAGGCACGTAACCTCTTTGCCATGCTTTCATCAAGCTCTGCTCAGAGAATAAAATGGCACTGTCTCACAGCTGCTCTATGCTGAATAAAACAAAAGCTGGATATGGCTGTAAAAAGTTCTCAGGCTTTCACATCCTCCAAGTAAATCCCCAGACATGCTCTCTGTGTGCCTTCACAGGGGTCTTTCTACAAATAAGTTTATTCTAGCTGCCAGCCTCACATGGCACCCAGAAACAGAGGAACTCTCCCATGAATTCCTAACCAACACCAGCTTCTGCTGCCCTTTACACCTGGCTAATCTTCCTGCAGACAGTGTAGGGATGTGGATCCTGAAATAAGAAGGATTTATTCTTACAGTAACTTGACTAACAAAGCAGGGTACAGTAATGTTCACATCACTTCTACTACTGAAGACTCCACAAAAGTTTAAAAAAAGAATGAAAAGCAAAACTAAACTATTTTTGCTGCAGAGATCTGCATTCTGTGTGGGTACAGAGAGTGGAGCTGCTGAAAAAGGCTGTATCATGTTTATGTAGTTATTTTTCAAGAGTGGAAAAAGTGACTTAAATTCTGCAAGGAATCAGCAGCATTTAAAGGTCTATTTACATCTCCTTGCATGTGTTTGCTTACGTGTGTCACAGCTTATAATTGCCAAAGCTGTTTGCATGTTCAAGGGATTATTTGTTCCAAAACCCACTATCTATCCTGTGTGATACACTGATGACACTATGCTGGTTTGTCTGCTGCTAGACATGGATTTGGGATGGCGAGGAACTTCAGAGCAAAGAAGGGACAGGGCAATGGGGAGAAGCTGCATCCTCCAATCACCACATTGAGGCCACTGGCACCATGGCTTCAGCATGCTGTCACCCCTCTCTGCTGCTGCTGCCACCCCCAGCTCTCCTCCCGCCTGCTTGGCCTGCCCCAGCAAGAAGTCACCGATGGAGGCTGTTTTGCAAATTCATTAATAACTCGCAATTTCTCTTATTTTCAGGCAGGGCAGGAGAAATGTAGTTCCAAGTTTTAGCTGGGATGCCTAATTAAGATTTATTCTGGTCCTGTAAATCAAAAGCACATGGGGATAACCTCTCTCCCATAGATTAACTGGGTTATTTTTTTCATGACCACTAGATCTTAGATCCGCTCCTAATTTCTTTCCATACCCATGGAGGGCAAGAAACAGCCATACTTGGTCAATGAGAAAATAAAGTAAAATGCAAATAGGCATGTGTTGACTAAATCCAAGTTTCCCAAAGCTATTATTTCCCTAAGGCAGAGTCCCCGGGGTTAAGGAGGTGTGGCAAGCAGCATGTGCTGGGGCTGGGTGGCTGAGCCCGCCTCAGGCGCCCTGAGCCTGTGGGTGAGGACAGGCACCGCCATTGTCCCTGCCGTGGGCCTCAGCTCTGCACACAACCTCCCCCAGCCAGGCGCTGCTCCCCTGTCATCTGGGAAAAGCCCCGACAGCCACTGCCTCTGTACTGACACCTCTGGCCCGGGACAGCATGGAGAGCAGGAGGCGCCACCAGGCACAGGCAGTGTCATTAGGCTGGCGGTATCTTCTTGAGAAATAAGGCAAAAAGGCCTAATATTTCATTCTGAGGGAGCAACAGATGGTATTTCCTTTGTCAAGTGATTTTTTTTTTCCTGCATTCAATATTTTTGACTTAGTTGGCACCTACAAAGCTTATTCCAGGCACAGCTGGCAAAGGCATCGATGTGAGGGGAGCTGCTATGGAACTGCCACACCGGCACAGAGGGGAGCAGACACTGACTGGCACATGAGCTCACCCAGCTTTAAGAGGACGTCAAGATTGCCAAGCCATGTGCTCCAGAGCTGGCATCATCTGACACCAGCCAGCACCAGAGCCTTGGGGAAGCTTCACGCCTGAGCTGCCTGGTGGCTGGGCACACACCAGGCCCCTCCACTGCCCTAAGCCGGGTGGGAAGCGTGAACGGATGGACCCCATGTGCCTGAGGGCTGGGAAAGGGAGGCTGTAGGGGCTGCAGGGCAGCTAGTTCTGGGCATTTCCTTGTGCGTCAGGACTCCCAGCCTCAGGGGTTCCCTTCTAATGTCAAGGGGCTTCTCAGGGCTTTACAGAAGCAAAGCAGAGCCAGCAGGGTCGTGCTGGGTCAGCCCTAGGCAGGGTTGAGCCTGCCATGCCTGGGGTCCAGGCTATTCAATAGCTCGCTCCCTGCTATTTTTAGACACTCACTGACACATCTGACGCTTGAGTCCTAGTCCACATAAAAAGGCGTATTTCCATGCTTGCTCTGCACAGGTAGAGCCTCCTCCTGCAACTCATCACAGCCCCACAGCCCCCAGCCGCTGCTGCCCACCTGCTCAGCACTCCAGCCCACGCATGCCTTGCACCCACGGTGTCTCCTCAGGGCATTAAACCAGTCATTCTGCACAGGAAAAACAGCTAGAACAGCCAAGCTTCTGCAGAGAACACAACACTGCAGGGCACCATCTCTGTCCATGGGGTGACTTACAGGAAGGTCTCCTATCTCTGAGCTCTACTCAGCACAGCGCAGGGCCAGGTGTGCAGCACCTGGGCTGCAAGCGGCATGGAGGCAGGCTGAGCTACAGGCAGAGGGCTGCCTGTCCAACCCGATGTACAGGAGAGCAGCAGACGGTGACATGCCAGTTACCACAGGACTCATGATGCTAAGGGCAAACAGGCAGGTCTGCATGAAGCCCTGCACACAGCTGGGGAAGGACAGGTCAGGCAAACAGAAATGGTCAGGTCCTCCTGGGGGCACCCTTCCAGAAGGCAGCCCAGAAATGTGAAGTTTTGCCTCTGAGAGCACTGCTAGGTAATCTTCCAACAGAGAGCCTTACTAACTTCAGAAATCAACAAGCCTTCAAGAGAGCATGAGAAACCTGTAAGAAGCAACTGTTCAGAAACATCCCAGAAGTCCTGTCAGGCTGTGCTTCACTTCAGCAGTGGTAATGGAGTACTCCTTCAGTGGCAGCAAAAAATTAAAAAGGGTTGGGAGACAATAAAATAAGCACTCTGAGCCACCACTGGGAAACATTAGTGCAAAGATGTGGCCAAGGACTAAAAAAAAAAAGTGTCCAGTTTTCATATTCTAGTCCCATTTGCACAGGCATGAAATAGCAGCCAGCCTGTCTTCCCAACAGCAGCCACCCGCTGCTCCTCTCCTTGGGAGCAGCAGCAGGACGGTGTGGATGGAGCAGGTCGTCCCAACACTTGCCTGCAGCCAGCTGACAGAGGGCTGCATGGCTATTGCTGAAACAGGGTGCCTGCAGGACCCAGGCAAGCACCCCTTGAGCTAGTTGCTAAACTTGTGCGCTCTGTCACCCAGTCCAGCCCTTCTTGGGCGATTCTGATGCTCACCTCCCCTTCAAAAAGAAAAGGCAGAAGCCCGCCCGCGGTATCATTTGCACATTTATAGTTACAAGAGTACAGGCTAGCAATTTTGTGGAGTCAAAATGCAAAAATGCAGCTTATCTAGTTACCCATCTAAACATCATCCGGCCCCACCCCACATTCAAAACAGCCCCATACAACACAAAATTACTGTGAGCGGAGAAACTGAAACCCTGGTGACTCCATTTACCTCCTCCAGTAAGTTCTGGCTGCTGCTTGTTTTCCAAACTGTAACACATTACTTGTTCAGCTTTGCAAACAAATATAAAAGCCTGCAGCAAGTCGCAGGTAGGAAGTCAGCCAGAAGCACCCAGTATTACACCCAAAAGCTAATTAAGACTCAGGCATTACACTTATTTTAAGCACTAAAAGGTGATTCTAACGAGGTTGCGTAATGCTATCTGGCTACTGCCTCGTGTGTTTGCAGCACCCCCCTCTGATTTGGCCTTAGCCAGATCTAAGCACTTGGAGCAGCTGCCCATGTACCCAGCACAGCAGGGCCCTGCGTGCAGCAGAGGTCTTTGAATAATACAGAAGAGACTAATATATAAATAAAACAGAAAAAATACAAAGCAAACACCAATCAAGGTGTCTGTTATCTACAGTGATACACCTCATGTCAGAGGCTTCACAGGTATGCATAGCAGAACTGCCACAGCAAGGTGCTTTTCTTAAAGGGTTTAAATGCTTTTTGTTTTTCATGATCACGCAATTTAGTTTGAAAACTTCCCCCCTTCAGCTGAAGCACATATGCTAGAAACACTACACTTTATTGTTTTGCCATATTTTCTAAGATATTTTCTGCAAGGGCAGGATAAAGAAATCTGACACTTCTTTAGAAACAAACCCCTCTCCCTGGAGCTTTGGTGGCCCTGGGCAGCCAGCCCCAGTCCCTCCATGCCCTGCAGCCACAGTAACAGCTCCTGGCACGGAACTGCAGTCCTGCTGACTCACCGGGTACAACTCCTGCCCAGAGCAGTTTTTCCATAAAAATAAGCCCAGCCCTCAAAAATAAATGCATTCCCATAGTAAAACCCGGATTGGTGGCTGGGAAGAAAGAGCCTTTGCCCTGCAGCAAAACCATTTCCCTCCCAGTTGGTGCAGGAGGACAATGCTCAAGGGAAGGTGAATCTGAGAACAACAGTGCTCCCCTTGGGAGGGTGACAGTGGTAACAGCACCAAGGAGAGGACACCTTGGCCCCAGCATGGTCACTGCCATAAGCACTCATCACACCCAGAGCCTGGGGTAGAAGCAGCACACACTCACAAGAGAGATTTAGGAATCGGCTCAGCTCCCCATGGAGCAAAGCTGGTGGATACACGAGTGTTTAGAAGGGAGCCGAGAGGCTTTGTAAACAAAAGCTCAAACAAACATCTGTAATTTCACAAATAGCATTCACAACTTTCAGCACTGCACATTTGAAGACAAGCTTTGAATGCATTGGTGCTTACTGCAGTAAAACAAGAAATCCCCCAGACTTGCAGTCCTTAACATTTGTACTCCATGTTTCCCAGTAAGATCAAAAAGAGTTGGAGAGGGACTTTTTACAAGGGCATGTAGTAATGGGACAAGGGGGAATGGCTTTAAGGTGAAAGGAGGCAGGTTTACATTAGATATTAGGAAGAAATCCTTCCCTGTGAGGGTGGTGAGGCACTGGCACGGGCTGCCCAGAGCAGCTGTGGGTGCTCCATCCCCAGTAGTGCTCAAAGGCCAGGCTGGACGGGGCTGGGGGCAACCTGGGCTGGTGGCCGGTGTCCCTGCCCCTGGCAGGGGGTTGGAACTAGGTGAACTTTTAAGGTCCCTTTCCAACCCAAACCATTTGACGATTCTGTGATTTCCACAAGAACATCAGTTTTCCGCTTAACAAGAAGCAAAAACATCAAAGTGACCCAACTCCTTTCCCTGCAATTTCCCAAAGAGCTTTTGCAGAGGGTGAGTAGCTGTGCCGTGGCTCCCATGCAGTCAGGAGCTACCATGCCCAACATGAAACATCCATGTCTGGGGACAACCCACTTGGGTTCTACCATGGCTTAAAGGATGAAGGTGGAAGCACTGAATCTAGCTGCTGCTTGTGGGGAGAAGGCAACTAATGATGGAAGGGTTTTTGATAGTTTCAGGTACACCACTGTCCCTGCCATTGGCTGGGCTGGTGAGCAGCTTCAAGGTGGATGTTACTTTGGGGCAACACAACATTGCAGCTTTCAGAGCACAGACTGAAGTTTGATACCCTGTGACCAGCAGAAAAAAAGGTAGTTTTCCCTTCACAGCTGTCACACTCTGCCTACAACATAGCATGTGTGAGAAGGTGACACAAAGCCACTAATGGGCAACCCAGTGATGCCACAAGACAAGCAGTTTTCAAAGCAATGTTGATGCCAAAAGGCTCATTGTGTGCCCACTCTGCCCATCACACTCCCTAGGTGGGCACCCATCTCAGGACAGCTTCAGCTGAGCCTGGGGCCTGGCATAATGCTGAGGCTAGACAGGACACTGGGGTCACTGTGTCCAGTATGCATATGCGGGCAAAGGGTGAAAGATGCACCAACACCAAGGCAACAAACCTCAGAATAGTCAGAAAAGGCCCTAATTAATGAAGGAATTCCCCTGCACGGAAGTCTCCATCTACCCTGTTTTTCAGTGGTGTATTTAGCAGAAAATAAGCAGTAGGTCAAATTCTGGTCTGAGTAGTTTTGAATTTACTAACCTTTGCTGTTGTCCAATTAGGGAAGCAGAGGTCCCTTTCTTGAAGGGAAGGAAACACTGAAGCCAGGATTCTTTTGTACTTGTTCTTTTGAAGTTTCTTGTTCAGGAAGAAATCCCTTTTTCTTTCAAGGAGGAAAGCAGGACTTTCTGGCCTCCACACACCTGGAATTTTACAGCTCCTCAGCTGCAGGGTTTGAATTTTGGTGAGCACTGGCTCCCAACTCAGGCAGCTGATCAACTGATGGGCAGGCTGCCAGGAAAGCCAGCCCCTCCTGAACAGGTCCTCAAACAGGATGGCCCTGGTCCACCGCCAAAAGTTACAGAAAACATTGAAGAATGCAAAAAAAACCCCCACCCAAACAAACAACCCAAAACTCCTGAAGCAGAGCTCAAAGATGGGTCTCAGAGGACTGGCAGAGAATTTGGCAGGGTATTTGAAGGACAGCAAAGGGCAAGGCACCCTAAGACCTTCCCCACTGCTGTATACCCTAATTGTGGGTCTGGTAATTACAGGGGAGCACCAGAATGCCTTGCATGGCAGTAACAGATACTACTGCAGTGTATGTAGCTGCCCAAGGCTTCCTGCAAAGCCCAAATTACTCAGCTGGTTAAAAAAACAGAAGTGGCTTTATACACATATTATTTGGGTAGTCCCACCGAGCGGCGACAACAAAGCTGCTGGGATACTGGCACCATTCAGACACCCTGCCCTGACCCAGACTGCAGCCTGTAAACAGCTGCAGGGCTGGTCTGGGGGACAGACCCACTGCTGGCAGCCCTCCTCATCCTTGCTACTGAACCCCCCACAGAGCACTGACCACCAAGGACAAAATACCATGGCGCTGCCAAAACCGTGGGTAGAGATTAGTGCTCATGGATAAGCAGACATAGAGGGGCTGAAGTGACATCTACATGTGTCACAGGCCTAGTAAACTAGCTGGCTGCAACAAGGCTTTTACCATCACATACCAGGTTAACTTTGATAAGTAGCTCCCACACCTTGCCCCAGCACAGCCTCTCCTTGTCTCTCTTGCATCCAGGGTGCTCATGCTCGCTCTCTGCTTCTTCCTGGTCTCTCTTCATCCAGGGCTCCTCTTCTGTACCCCTTAGAGCTATTTAACTACTTAGCAGGAACCAGCCACAGCTGCACCTTGTCTACATCAGCCAGCCCACTGCCCCTGAAGCCAGCCCACAGCTGTATATTATCAATGTTAATTAACCTGCCTTCATTCCTCTGTAGTTCCTCTACATACATGCACTGTTTAAAAAGAATAAAATGAAGTCAGATGCTTCATTTCTCATCAAAAGATCAGATTAAAGATAGTTGATTGAAATATTTGGGGTTACAGAGAATAAAATATTTGCCTTGTGGTATTATTCACCTTATGACTCATTTTTTGACATTTAGCTCAACATGGACTGAAAAGTTGTGTAAAAATAATCACATCATCACTAGATTTGAGGAAAAGCACCAAATGCCACACTGTCAGAGCCATCAGAGCTGCCAGTGCTACCCCTGCTAAACACTATTTCACTTTGCAAAACTGTAAAGGCCCCTTAACTGGCGGCAACCAAATAGTTTCACTGCTGGTCTGCTCACTTAATTCCTTGGTAACAGCAAGATGCGTCCATTCCCCAAAGCCTCATATAGCTTTAACTGATATATTCTGCTGAGCTCCTTTATGACTTCCTTTAAAAAAGAAATTATTAGGAAGACACAACTCTTGGAATCTGAATAACTGAATTTGGCAAACAATTCCTGTAAGGTCACAGCAAGACTCAGGCTCACAAACCTTGCTGTATTATAAGTTACAGCACTCTTTCAGCCCTTGAAGGACAAAGAAACTAAAAACAACCTGTTGGGGGAATGGTATGTGACTAACTTCCAGAGCTTCAACCAACAGTACAGGCATGAGATATCGATGCATCTTTAATCAGTACATAACATATGTAACGTGCAACCTCAGTTAGAGGCATCCTACCTTTTGGATGCTCTATTCTGCCACCGCAACACTCCTTGCAGGTGGCTTTCTTGCAGTAGGTAAATCCAGAGACAGCAGGTAAGGCACGGAGCTGAGCCTTACCAACCCTGCACCCAGAGCCAATGGCAGGTGAGGTCAACAAGAGGCAGGGCTTGTTTGGTACTCATACAGCTCACGGTTTTAGTGGCAGTAATGGTGAGAAGAGAGGCAGAGCAGATGGATGAAAGCCAGAGCCTGTCCTCTGTTCACACATGCACACATGCACTCAATTTTCACACCAGCTGCCTGCTGTGTACTTACCTTTCTGCCCATGCAAACCACTGCAGGCAGGGGCCTGAGCCATCCCCACATGCTGGCCATGAGGGCTACACTCCAGACCCCCCAAACCCCAAGCACTGCTGTCAACCAAGCCAAGAGCAACAAGTCGTACCATCTCCAGCAGTACCCACCCTGGCACTCATCCATTTTGAGTCCCTAGCAATCCTTCTGTTGATAACGAGAGCAAAGCAGCTAAAGCAAAAATATCCCTGTCTGCTCCCAAGAGACTGGGGGCTTCTACGGTTGAGTGGGAACTGGAAGTGTTTGGAGCCTGTGGGAGGACCAGAGGGGTGGGAAGGAAGGTCTCCATTAATTGAGACAAGGCCATAAACTGAGTGGCGGGAGCAGCATTCCTCCTGACTGATCTGTGGGGAGAGGGATGGGCAGGGGCATGCCGAGGAGCACTGGGGAAAATTGGCTTTGGCTTGCAAGGACTGCAGTGGCTCTTGAAGATCTGAGCAGATCCTCACATGTACGAGAAAAGGCAGTTCTGTGGGAAAATGCTATCGGGCCCAGCAGAGCCATGGCAGGAAGGAAATTCCCCCAGCAGAGACGGCCATTGGCTCGAGGGCTCAGCTGTGTCAAGTTCAGGGGACTTCATAAATAACTGGGCTGTCCCCAGGGAGTCATTGCTAAGGTCACTATTTTTTCCCTTGAACTTTCCAGATGAAGGAAGCAATAGCAGAAGCAATGGCACAGATTTGGCTGGAGATCAACTGTACTGACAACAGTCAAAGAATTTAACTCAGAAGAAAAGTCCTTTGTGTTTGCTGGAGTTATCACCAGATGCGTCAAGCAGTAAAAGCAGCAACGTGGAGTTCTGCTTGAAAAGTATTCCACATGTGCAAAATAATCAGAGCTGAAACTCCCCAGCAGATATAACTCACAGTAACTAAAGATCAAGTTAAAAATGCAAGGAACATGCTAGGCACCCATTAAAAATTAAAATGTTAAATTGTATTCTTCAACAAACTGCTGGGATTCAGAGTAAGAAACAGCCCTGATTAAAGATTAAGGACAGAGAGCCTATAAAACACTAATTACCACCATACTTACAGTGAATTTGGCCTGTTGGGTTTAATTACTTCTAGTTCAAGATCACTTGAGTTCAGGCTGGGCTGGGGAGCGTTGTTGGAGTTAAGGAAGCTGTTTACATTTGAAGAGATGACGGATTCCAGGCTGGAGTTGAGGATACTGTTCCTGTTCTCCTCTAAAAAAAATAAAACCCCAAGAATCGTCAACCATCACACAGAGCTGCCATTGTATACAAAAATAAAGCACATACTGCCGCAAAGGCATCGCATGTTTCTAGTAATAATCCCTGCCTTAATACAAAGAGGGCAGCATCTTACCAGATCTCAGAAGACAGGCAGTTAGTTTACACAGATACTATACATTAAAATGTAAGAAATACCAGGTACTCTTATATATTTATTTTTTTAAGATGCGGCTAAATTTTAAAATTAATACCAGTTTTAGCAAGAAAATATTCATTGTTCTCCAGGCATTAATATTTTACATTCCCAAAGACATCCAAAGTACCACACAACCTGAAAAAAATTAAAATGCAAACTATATACAGGAATGGATTTCTTTGTGACTGAAATCAGCTGCCAAGGGACCAAGCATTTGTGTGACAGAGCAGAATAACGTTTTAGAACAAGAAAAGGACAGATCACCCAGTTAAGGTTTATCTCAGAAAAAAAAGCTTCAGTCTAGGACTTGAAATCAGCTACTATTGACCTTTCCTGGCCAGGTCTATAAGGAGAAAGGGGATGGGGTCTCTGCTCCATTTTGACTCAGCTCTTCAGAAATACAGTGCAGCTATGGGGTCAGAAACTTGGCTTCATTTCAGATCCAAAACAGTACCTCATGCCCCCTGCCCCCCCTCCCCCCCCCCATGCCAGCTGTACTGCATTGGGGAAATGCTGGCACTGCTCTGCTGACAATCTGGTGTTTTCTAGAGTTTCTTGTTTCCCTTGATCATATTCTGCTAAGAGATCTCCCCCTTATTTGTGTAACTTTAGCAGAGAAGAGTGAAAATATTATGCATCCCAAACCGGCATCCTCAGCCTGGGCTCCCTCCTCAGCTCTATGCTGAATTACCTAAAAATCACATTAATTTTCATAAGATGCCTTCTCCGTATAAGCAATAATTGTAATCGTGAGAAGCAATTATCATCACTGATGACATGAAAAGCAACCCTATGGCAGAGAGCTGCTGCTTCTGTGCTGATGTTTTCCTGAAAGAAAGATGTTCTCCTGCTGGAAAACACAGAGTCCTACTTCAATGATAACTCTTTCATCCAGTGCACACTAATATGATTACATTACTACCAAAAAGCACATAGTAATAGAGAATCCCTTGTTCTCAATCCCTTTAATTTGTACACCTCTGCTTATGTTAGAAGTAGAGCATGTAATACTCATCTGTACACATTTAAAGAAGGATGAAAGAGTGCAAGAGGAACTCCTGGGATACATGAAAAGTTAATCCTAACATACAGCAGAAAGAAACCACCTACATTTCTGTGAAATAGCTTGGCAGTATCATTGTCCCAGCTGCAGAGGAGCATGGTGTTGTGGCAACTCTTTGCCACCGCTTCAGAGAGAAAAGCTTACATTAGCAATAGGTTTGTGGATGCCAGGGGAAGAGCAGAGCAACACTCCTCGTCACACTCCTTTGCTAGAGTTGCATTTTCCTGGTAGCTGGGCAAAATCAGCGCCCGCATGGCAGCAAGACAAGGCTAAAACTTGGTTTAGCTTTGGTTGATCTTATCTTCCAGAGATTAGCCAAAGCCAAGGATGTGTGAATTACGTTGATACATGTCAACATGTTCTGAAATTGCATTTCACTAATCTTAATCTCCAATAAGACACCAAGGGAACAAGCAGCACCTACACTTCTCTGTCCCCAACTTTGTTCCTCGAATGTGCCTAGTTGGACCTTTTGCCCCACCATGGTTTCCAACTCACCACTGTCTGATATGCCAAAAGGAAAATACAAACGATCTCATCAGCTTTGAGCTCAAACACCACCATACAGTGGCTCAAATGACAAGCCATACTTTACCTAAACCAAGTCAGAAAAGCTCATAAACAGAAGGGATTTCCCTGGAGTGTCCAATTTAGAGACATTTCTTGGACTATGCTTTATGCCCAGCCCCAGCAGCAGGTGATGAGTTTGGTGCTGGAGCTGCAGCTCAGCCAGAGGCTGCGGGCTGTGCAGAGCACACCAAGCCCAGCTGGGGCCAAGGCAGGTCCTCTGATACAAAGCTATGAGCTGACAAAAGCCCACCTGGAATCAGAAGGTATAAGTGCTTTGTGATGAAATCGAGTATCCATGTAGAAGATAAAAAGAGGCTAAAGTGAAGAAAAGCAGAGCACTGACTCCACAAATACTGACAGGCCAATGTGGGAGCCAGCAGATGAAATAAGAGAAATCAAGCTGCCTACAGACCTAAAAACCCCAAAAGGCCAATCCAAATCACTCCTTTATTTTTGCATCTACCAGAATGGGCTTTAAACAGTGCCACAACAGACCACCTGTGCAGCATACAAAGGTGGCCAGGCCCAGGGACTGTCCACGCTGAGCCCCACCGGACTGAGAGGCTGCACTGGAGGCTGCAAGGAGCATGGACCTGAGCTGATGGAATGTGGTCTAACACTACATATTATTATTTCCAAACATTTTCTGCCCAAGGCTGAAGTCCAATTATAAGCTAAAAAATCAGTGTCAATTGTCTGCCTAATCTCAGAGCTAGATACCAACCAATACTGAATTAAAGTCCCTATCAGCCAAGAAACTGGAAGCGTTCCATCTAAAGAGGGAGATGAATGGCAGAATCTGAAACTCTTACTTTATTTCCTCCTTTTTAAAAGGCTGATACTGTATTTTGCTTCATGTTTTTAAAAAGCTTATGTGAAGGATTCTTTGCTGTGAGATTTAGTATAGTCTTACAGCTACAAGACCAGAACTGCCCATCAGCTAAAGCATGTTTCTTCTCCATCACTCAGAAGGCAGAAGAGCCACTTGCAAACCGCCAGCACAGTCGGGTGTGAGAGGCATCACAGCCAGCCACACTCTCGTTGCAGACCCCCAACATCCCCCTTGTAGCACAGTCCCAGCCCCTGCCACTGTCCCCAGCTCCCAGCTGTGTCTCCTCACTGCTGGCACTGTGGCCCCGCTCCCACCAAGAGAGCTACCGTTAATAAACCAAACCAGCAACTTCTCTCCAAGACACCCAAAACCACCTTGCTGGAAAGGAGGAGCTTCAGGGAGAGTGGGACTTGTACATTTTTGGTAGTCCTCCCTTTGCTAAACAAACTCTCCCATCACTGAACTGCTCAGCCAGTCTCAGTTCCCTGTCTCCCAGGGAGAGGGAACCAGCCACACATCAAAATGAGTTTGAGTTTTCACCATTTACCCAAGCCCTTGTGAACTTTAATGGAAAATAAGTCAGGCAGAGCTGCAGGAGTCTCACCAAAGCCTCCAGCTTCTCCAGACTCTCCTCCAGTAAACGCTACACCCTGCCTGACAGCAGAGCTGCAGCTTCTGGCTGATAACCTGATCTAGGGTGCTTTGATAACAGTCATCCACAGGAACCACAGAAGCGATGACAAAAGCACTCTGCATAATAAAATACAAGCAAAATGCCACAACAGTGTTTATAATGAAGACCTGGTAAGGAACAAAATTAGGTATTTACTGTGTTGATGACACTTGTTTCACAGTACTCACTCTGTTCCTGGGTCAGTTGTGGAAAAAAATGTGAATGTTTAACGATGAAATAATCACTGTGATTATCTAATCTGCTCTCTTGCATGATCCTATTTATTAAACATTATAATTTTTGACTTACACACAGCTTAGTATGATGAATTTTAGTGAAAATTTTAGAAAGATATTTGACTTCGATTAACAGATTTCAAGTAATGGAAAAATCACCATCCCACTTAATTTCTTCTTATGGTTATATTGCTCTCAGTCTTAAAAAATATGCACTCTGTTTCCATTTTGAATGGATCTAGCTTCAATTTCCACTATTAGATCTTATTATGAGGTGGGTCTGAGCAAACTTCATGAAGTTCAACAAGGCCAAATGCAGGGTCCTGCACCTGGGCTGGGGCAACCCTCAGTATCAAGCCAGGCTGGGTGGAGAATGGATAGGGAACAGCCCTGAGAAGAAGGACCTGGGGGTGCTGGTGGATGAGAAGCTCACCGCGACCTGGCAATGTGTGCTCGCAGCCTGGCAAGCCAAATGTATCCTGAGCTGTATCATCAGTAGCGTGGCCAGCAGGGTGAGGGAGGGGATTCTCCCCCTTTACTCTGCTCTGGTGAGATCACACCTGCAATGCTGCATCCAGCGCTGGAGCCCCCAACATAAAAAGGCCAAGGACCTGTTGGAGCGAGTCCAGAGGAGGCCACAAAGATGATCAGAGGCTGGAGCACCTCTGCTATGGGGACAGGCTGAGAGAGTTGGGGTTGTTCAGCCTGGAGAAGAGAAGGCTCCAGGGAGACCTTATTGCAGCCTGCCAGTACTTCAAGGGGCCGACAAGAAAGCTGGGGAGGGGCTTTTTACAAAGGCATGTAGTAATGGGACAAGGGGGAATGGCTTTAAGCTGAAAGAGGGTAGGTTTACATTAGATATTAGGAGGAAATTCTTCCCTGTGAGGGCGGTGAGGCGCTGGCACAGGCTGCCCAGAGCAGCTGTGGGTGCCTCATCCCTGGCAGTGCCCAAGGCCAGGCTGGACGGGGCTGGGGGCAACCTGGGCCAGTGGGAGATGTGCCTGCCCCTGGCAGGGGGTTGGAGCTGGATGATCTTTAAGGTCCCTTCCAACCCAAACCATTCTGTGATTCTACGACTGCCTTTTTTTCATAGATGAATGACTCATGCGGTGTGCCTTCAGTGTTCCCATTGTGCTTGGGGCTCTTCTGAGTTGTATTTACCTCTTCCAATACATATTTTGAG
Organism: Falco biarmicus; assembly: GCF_023638135.1. Classification (NCBI taxonomy): domain Eukaryota; kingdom Metazoa; phylum Chordata; class Aves; order Falconiformes; family Falconidae; genus Falco; species Falco biarmicus. The sequence goes on from NC_079295.1 coordinate 66,065,871, forward strand.
GCATGAGCACCAAAGTGACCACGTACTTCGGGGCTCCCTGTCCCTCACTCCTGAGACAGCCATCTGCAAAGGAAAGAGGTGTTTCCACCAAACAGGGATGCAGCCAGCACTCTGCAATGGGGAGGCTACCGAAGGTGCCAGCTGTTTGTGTGTCACAGTAGAGCTTGTGTCACAGCTCAGGACATGATGCAGACATGGCACACAGCTCAGCTTGTGCTGCTGTCCAAGCCCCTGTGCTTCAGCCTGACTTAGAGCCTTGGCTGGTCTCTGGACCGCTAAGAAAGGAAACATCACATTATTCCACTTCTAACACATGCAGCAGGGACAGCAAACACTGAATGAAATTGCAGCGTCTTCCCATAGACACAGGAGATCACAGGAGGAAAACAGAGAAAACATTGCTTGGCATGGGAATAAATAAATGCAGAAATAAATAAATGAACTCAGTTTCCTCTCTAGGCAAGGGAAGGATGGAGAGGAAGTCTCTGGCAGCTGGGCAACCCTAGAGTCTAAAAAGCAACTGCTTAGCAGCAAATAAATTTCTTAGGCTGGAATTTTTCAAAAGCAGCTTTTAATACTGGAGGCTCCACCAGCACTCATGTGATATGCTATTTCCAGAGCACTCTTTGGTGCTACCACTGCTTCCTTAAACCCACGTGTATTGTTATGACATCCTCTGAGAGTGCCTGGTAATTAACAGTAACTCAATCAGAGGCGGACAAGCCCACATGTTTTGAGAGTCAGCAAAGTACACAACAACCTCTCCGTCCAACCCAACAGCTTTACATCCTGGGAGACAGTTTAATTCCAGTCCTCCCCTGCTCCTTGCTCCCTGTGCTCACCCACCTGCCCGAGCAAAGCAAGCCAAGTCCCCAAGCATGTGCTTTGATCACCAGGTTACAATCCGGCTCTTTTAGCAAACTGGGACAGCTCCCTGTGCAACAGGGCAGTTTCAGGAGCAGCCTGAGGCAAGGGCTGGGAGTGCATGGACAGGAGGAATGGGAGAGCAGGGAATTGGGCTTACACTGTAACATGAAGCAACAGCCTGAGCAAACACATTTCTGCTCCGTGAGTAGGGATGGGGCTACTGACTCTTTCACCTAAATATGTGGAGTACCAATTAGTGACAGAAACGGAAAGATGATCTTCAACATTTTTAAACTGCCATAGTACATAATCCTCAGAAAAATGCAGAACCTCCTGGCCAAGTTTTCGTGTCTGTAAAAGGCAAAGTGCCTGAGGACATCTAAAGAGGGTTGCCTTTTGAAGCCACAGGGGTGCCCACCCTTGCTGCATGTGTTGCGCCCCATGTACAGGAGCACATCTCGGCAGCCGTTGACGGCGAGGACAGGGATCGAGGAACATGAGAATGAGAACACACAGGGGCCTGTCAGGTGGGGAAGGGACAGCAACACTCTATCTATACTGTGCTAATGCAGCCTCATTTCAAGCACCTGGTTAAGGGCTTGGATGCCAGACAACCTTCACACTCCCCATCAAAGTGGCAATAAAGGAGACTGAAGCTTGATTCTGTTATGGGAATCGTCTCTCCCATTGACAGCAGTAAAACTCCATAGGAATGGCATGGGAATTACAATCCATTTGTCACAATTAGGCCAAAAACTTAGTCTAGTGGGAAAGCCAGGAGCTGCGGCTCAGCACACTTACGCTTCTCATTGGGTTGTGCTGTGTGGAAGAGTGTCAGTGGTCTCTCGCTGCAGGAGGGAGGCTTTGAGTCCGTGCTCTTCTTGCGAGATAACAGCAGCTGCGAGTTTGATGGTGGAGTCTCTGGCACCATGTTAAATATCTGTTAAAAATAATAAACAAATTCTTCTTTGGAATGACCCCTTTGAACAGAACAGCTGCCTACCTGCCTGGTCCGCACCGCTCTACAACCGCACTGCAGAGCAGCACCTAAGGAAGACATGCATCCAACAAGGCAACATTTTGGGTACAGTTTCCTAAATTCCACATTCCCACTGTCCACGCTCCTTTTCTCTATACTTCACCCAAGATGCAAGTTGCAAGATGTGAAGAACCCTGATACTCCGGCACTCAGATGAGTTTTCGAGGGTGCATGGTGTCCCAGCAAGTGACGGCGAGTGCCCCTGGAGAGACAAATCGGCATGTCCCCGCACATGCTTCCCCATGGCATGGCCCTCAGTGCCCTCACACCCACTGATGCAGACCAGCTTGGGAAAGTCTTTGCAACTTCCAGCCACAGCTGTCAGAAACTGAGTAATCACATTTTTCTCAAGGGGATGGAATTTTAAAATTGCCTGAACTTAAAGAGCAGCAGTTTTGTCTGTTGTTGATGTTTGGTTATTTATTGTTTCTTTTCTGGAACCCCGGGCTCAGACAGCAGCAGCATTGCCTCAAGACCAGCTTTCTCAAGTTCTCCCTTTGCTAGAGTATATTAAACACCATCCCTCAGTGTCCTTCCTTGCTCTACCTGTCCCTGGCAGACAGACAGCTGGCATTGCTGGGGGTGCCAAAAGAAAAACTGTATTTCTGAGGCAGCTTGCTGCCCACTGCAGCATCGGGGAGACTCCTCAGAGCACACAGCCATCGCTGCCAGTCACTGGCAGCCCTTGCCTTCCAGAAAGCCATCAAATGCAGCCTGCCAGCTAATGGGAGCAGCTGCCAGCAGTTAATTGGCTTGTTTCATGTAACAACAACAAAATCCTCACACACATACATAAACACTTCATGCTGATTTCTACAAATAAATGCTAAAGAGTGAAAAAGTGTTAGTCAAAAATTTTAATGTCACATCTCTCCCCAAAAGCACAAAGAGGTGGGTATGAAGGGCAGTACTTACAGCCCTCCCCATTCTCAGTGAATCAAACACGCCCTGGCTAAGAACATCACTCCCCAACCTTTCCATCTGTAGGGACTCACTGCTGGGGCTCAGGTTCAGCTTCTGAGCCTGCAGACGGGTGAGGTGCAGGAAGCAGCAATGAATCACTGTGCAAAGCTCCTGCGTGCACGGCAGGCCCCGGCCCCCATCAAGTGAGCAGTTGAATCTGACTGTGCATCGTTGGGCATGCTGTGAAACAGATGGATGGATTATGGAGTCCTGCTGCAGCCCTTCCTGGAGAGCTCTGCTGAGCTCATTCACACATTCCTCCTGGGTTCATGGATTAGCAGAGGGAGAAGCAGCCCGAGCCACACTTTCTGCATGCAGCACTGCTCATTTTCACCCCACACACGCCTGCCTGCAGCCGTTCCCACCTCCGAAATGGCTGTTTCCCAGCTCCCCACAGGAGTTTGGAGGTCAGTGGCTCTCCAGCCTCACACCACTGCTGCACCTTGTTCCCTGCACCCACCAGCCCTCCCCATCACCCCAACACCCCTTCCTGCATCCCACCAGCCCACTCCAGCACCCTATCAGCCCTCCTTGCACCCCACTAGCCCTCCCTAGCACAGGTGCTGGCACTGGGGACAGCTCACAGGTCCCAGTTAGAAGGGCTATTCATAGAGCATTGCTTGCCATGCTAAAACATTACACACCTGCACGTGCTTCAGGTGCCTGCCCCAGCTGCTGAGACCCGTGCCACAAGCCCTTCGCTCTGTGTGCTAAATACAGCTTCTCGGTGGCAGGATCCTCAAGCACGGGGGGCCAAAATCAGTACTGAGGGCACCTTGCCTGCCCTGGGCTCCAATCCCCATATCCAGCACAGCCACTGCCTGTTTTAACATGCTCTTGCTTTAATTGCTTTTCAATAGCAAATTCTACTTGGCAAATATAACAAAATAAATAAAACAAGTAAGACAAAAGCATTGATTTATGAACTGCATTTTCTGCAATGATTTCCCACAGCACACTTGAAAAGAATCAAGTTCCAGGTTTTTGTTTGCTTTTTTCAGTCTTTAATAAGAGAAGATACATATAAGCTTTTAAATTATGAAGTTAATGACTGAAACCAGTCTCAGCTTATAAGGAAGCTGCATTTTCAAATGCAGGAATGTCATCATGAAACAATTTCAGCACCTGAGACCTTGCACATTCCAACTTACCATAACCAAGTTTGTATTTCAGTTAAAACACCTAGTCAGCCCAAATATCCACACTGCCAATGGCCTGCACTGCACCCTCATGCTGCATGCTCTCTGGCCACACTGGCGGAGGCAGGCAGACATGCAGGCAGCGCAGGAGGCAGGGGACAGGCAGCCTGCACCCACAGCACATGCACCCCACTATCTCCTCTGGCCTGCCCTTCTCACCACAGGCCCTGAAGTGCTCGTGCTCCAGTCGAGCCCTTGGGTTTACAGCCTGCACTTCAGGCACTGACACAACTGCAGCCTTAAGGACCCAGTAAATACACTTCTGGCTATATTATAAACTTTTGTTTAGCCACAACCACTTCCATGAGTGCCCTTCGCCCCTCGAGCAGCGAGTTCCCCAGAGGGACACCCGCTGCCCCAGTGGCACGCTGGCAGGCCACTCTGCAGCAGGACAGACAGCCACAGCTCTGGCCACCATGCTGCAGTGACAACAGCATGACATGGCCTCCTGATGAAGCAGAAACACCATGGTCTTCAACCACAGATCTCCTTGGTGTCCCAAGCCTGCTATGCCATCTCCACCGAGATAAAGCCAGAGAAAGGGAGCTGAAGCAATGTGGAGGCAGAGGCAGGGCTATTAAAAGCTGCTCTCTCTACTACCTCTGAGCAGCACAAAGCACACAGGCTAAATTTAGCTGCTCACAATGGAGAAAAGTCAATTAACAGCTACATTTAAAAAAGCACAGCGCTGATTTTGAAGGTCTAAAGAGAGACCCCATGAACTGTAACATAAATAGCTCACTGCAGATGCGACTGCCACCGTGTACTGGGAAACAGCACAGACCTCTTCAGTAGCGAAGGGAACCAGCACTGCTGGGCCAAAACCTCCTACTCCATTTCCCTCAGCTCAGACATTGCTTGCACAAAACCCCCACTCCACAGGAAAGTTTCTCAGGTTTGTTTCAGTTTTTAATTTAACACAAATAGCTGAGACATGCTCCTCACTGTGCAAACCTGTGTTACAGCTCTCCCAGTCACAGAGTCCAATTAACAGGGAGAAGGAGACAGTTCAATAGCCAGAGTGGGAGAGGAGCAGTCAGGATTCATAAATCTCATTTACAGCCCTACTGCGCTTGCTCGCTTGGCCTGATGCAAGCGGCAGTTCCGCAGCTCTACAGGACTTTCTCCCCTGTCTGCAAAATGGCAAAGACCCGGCAGCACCTTGTCTCAGATAAAATTCCTCTCCCACCTCTGAATGAAACACACCCAGGTTCTGCTATGTCCTTTATCCTGCAGCTCTGCCAGAGAGACCGGCCAGCGGCCCCATCACCAGTGCTGAGGACCTGGGGGTGTCCCAGCACCAAGAGCTGCTCTGGGCAAGGAGAGGGATGAGGCATGTGCACTCTCCATGGGTTTCAGAGGAATTGCTCCCTGCTGCCAGGCCACCCACTAAGGATGGTGCCCCTTACGTCAGAACCCTCCTTCCCTCCCTGCATCCTGGCACACACTGGAGGACCATCTCGTATTTGGCATCAATTACACCATTACGCTCATTTTATTACAAGGAAGGTGAAAACCAGACGGGTTAGGTACCCTGCCCAAATCAGAGGGATGCAGTATAATAGTATATTAAGGTCCATCCCCTGGTCTCCAGCTCACAGCCTGGGGTATTCCCATGCACAAAGCTGCATCCAGACTCATTCACGGAACCTGGAGAGTAAGAAGCTGCTGTGACATTCAAAATGTTGGTGGTACCATGCATTATACAAGGACTGGCTAAAACTGCCAACAGCATCACTAAACATTTCAGCTAATTACAGAAAAGAATTAAATGAAGATGAATTACTGAGGGCTTTGATTTTAGTATTAGTCCTTACCATTTACTATGGTTAGTGTTTGGGTCTGCGTAATTCCCTGCATAAACTAGTTTCCTATTTGCCCTCAGTCCTGGCTGCATTAACATTTCACCTGGTCAAACTTTTGTCTGGAGGGAACATCATCAAGACAGTAAATCAATCTCTTAATTTTGTGACACTTCAGAACAATGGCCTTTTCCAGCTTTGGAAAAGAACATGGATGGACATCTGCAATTGTCAGATGTAATAGTATTTCAATATTACCTTTGGCTAACACTTAATTTTTAATTCAGAAATAACGGTGTTAAATGGCAGTCACTTGAGAAACCAGGCATACAACACAGCATCCTTTTTCTTTTTTTTTGCACAGGATGCACTCTTGGTTTGCCTGTCTTGGCAGCATCCAGAGCCATAGGAGAAAAATAATTTATTTAATTATATATAATCAGGATATATTTTATAACACATTATATTAATATAGTGTATTCACAAACATACTCAGAAAAGGGTGTGAATCACTAATGGATAAATCTTGTTAAGTAGCAATTTGACGTTTTATTGGTTCGTTGGGCAGCACTGAGCAGCCGACAGCCAGGCATGTTGCTCCTTCTCAGCTTTTTGAGGGTTCCTGTTTGCTGCGTCGCAACATCTGGCAGACAAATGGAGCCGCTGTGCCCTCCTCCCTAAGCCCTTATCCTACCCTCATCCCAACCCCATTCCACATTTCCAGAAGAACTAGTGTCAGTACAACCCCACGGGAGATCACCCAAAGCACAGCACTTCCCAGTGGCAGCTGTAATCATAAAGACAAATGCAAGGGCTGCGATACCTTGATGTGCAGAGACCTTCCGGAGAACATGTCTGAGAAGCTTTAAAACCTGTCTCACAGTTTATTGCTGTTATTGTGAGTATAACAAACAGTTTGGATCTGAGACCTGGAAACCTGCTAAATTTCCAGAAATTATTTAACTTTTTGGATTACATACAGGATTTAATGGTCTATGTCGGATGCTCTGGCAACATAGAACAAACCATAATTTACAAGTTGTTCCGGGAACCTTCAGGAAGTCCCTGTTTTGCTGACTATGTTTCTAAACTGCACATCACTCCCAAGATGCATCAGAAACATCATGTGCTCAGGGCACACATTAACCTGGAGGGACCACCACAGCCAGCACAAGTTCATGTTAGATCAGTGAAGACACTGGACAATCGGCACCGCATCCTGCAGCATCCTTCTCTGATATTTTTATGGCTTCAGGACAGATGTTTTTCCCCAGGGATAACCTCAGGAGGAAGATGAGCCAAATCTGAGGTGCAGTGACTGCAAATGGAGGCAGGTGAGCAGAGAATGCTGACTAACCCCCCTGAAACCCTCTCCACTGCCCCGCAATCAGATAAGCCTGTTGAAGTGACTGTGTAAACAAGCTGCCAGCAGTTATGCAGACCAAGAGATGTCATCACCAAGCTTGGTGGTTTTTTTTCTTGGTTACACAATGACAACAGTAATTTTGACAGGAGAGGCATTCCACTTACCTGGGGGAAATAAAATGTAATACCAGACAGTTCCTGATTGCCAGGAACCATTCAAATCAATTACATTTTCACTGCAAATCTACTTAATCATAAACAGTGTCTGTGAGTCACCAGTGTAAAACAATATAAAGCACCAGCAGCACAATCACAGGCAACTTGCATATTGCTAATCACCTACAGCAGCTCCTGTGGGGAACCTTCAATGAGCTCGAATCAATTCAAATCAAGAAACATACTGAAATGCAACAGTCCTAAAGCTGGAGCCAAACCAGCACTAACACTCCCTTTAAGAGATTTTCCTCTCCTGGAGTTACCTCTTCCTATCTCCCTCCTTCCCAAGATCTTTTCCCAAGAGCCTTGGAGGAATGGGGACAGAGGTTCACAGGCATTTTGCTCGCAGCATCCGTGTGCGAACTGGCAGCCACAGACAGCCCTGACCCCAGGAGCCCTGCCAGCGTAGCTCAGCACCACGCAACATCAACCCTTGCCGCACCTGAGCACCCTAGGCAGCAGATACACCCACCCACAGAATTAATCGGTGACAAACGTATGTAACGAACTTGCAGATTCACACATCTGCTGGTGCCATAAATTACTTCTAAGGAAGGGAAACTATCAAAGTGCCAGGACACCCTGGGGCAGGAGCTGTAATTTGGCTGGTGAGCAGAGATGAGCCCTGCAGCCCACTCAGATGTGATCATTACAGATATCTGTCATCAATTCCTCTACAGATGTCAGCTGATGGAGGGCTTGGCTGGCACAGCAAGAGACTCAGTTCAAGCAGAAAAAAAAAATAAAATCAATGTCTAAAGATGTATTTCTATAAGGGCCCACGAGGGAAGGGCTCCATAAAAGCACAGCGATGGGAAGGGAGATAAAACAGGCTCGTAGAGATGTCATGCTGCTTGTGATGCTGGCAGCACAGCCAAAGAGCTCATCATCACCAGTGAGAGGCAGTGAACGCTGCCCTGTACTAACACGAGATGACAGACAGACAGACAGAGGTCATCATCGAAGGCTGACAAAAGGGTTTGGGCCAGTTCCTTCTCACAGGACCAGAACTGGGCTCACAACCACAGGTTCACCACTACTGCTCACACACTCCTCTGCACAGCAGCTCATAATTAAGCCATCATTACCGTTACATTCCATGCAGAGGAGAACAGCTCTTCTGTCCTAAATAAATGCCATAGCCTTTATGTGTCCATGGAAGCAATTTCTCCAAGAACATACAACAACAGACACTGTCTCCTCATCCCTGCTGGCTGCATATTTGATGCCGCTTTGCAGCCCCATGCAGATGTGCCCCGGACTGCTGCCTGCACCACATGTACCAGAGGCTCAACCTGGCACCTTAACTTGCAAGAAACCTTTCAAGACATCTGCAAGCAAAGCCCCACGCCAGAGCCATGATGCCACCCTGCCCTGCAACCCCAGCCAGCGGCAAGCCTGCCTCTACTTTTTTCTTCACAGCCTGAATGCACAAATTAGCTATTTCTTTCCAACCACAATCAGACGAACAAAAGATCATAATCAGGGAACTGTGTGGATTTAGAAGAAAATGACATTTTTTTAGTGCTGCTGTTTGCATGCAGCCACCCCACACGGCTGGCCAGGAGGGACTGCCAGCACCATGGCCCCACCGAGCTGCCTCTGCTCCACTGACAGACAAGAACATCCTTACGGCCAACAAACAGAAATGCACCATAATTTAGGAGATCAGCATTGTGGATAAAGCCAGTACTTGAATAAACCCAGATTTAGACAGAAAAGTGGGAAGCCAGCCTAGGCTGGATCACAATAGTTTAAGTACCCATCTCTCTTGAAACTAAGGACAAATTCCTATAAAACAATGGAAAGAGGAAAGAAAGGGGGATTTTGGTAATGGAGACACGGACATGCTGACTCACACTGAGATGACCATAAAAAAGTCTTGTTACTAGCAGCGCTGGTTATGCAACTACAGCCCAAGAACTGTGAGTTCTGGAGCCTCTACACCATATCCCAGATCATGTCCATCACTGTTAGGAGCACCTGGGAGGTAGCAGCTGCTGCCCTCCCTGGCATAAGCCCACCGTCTGCAGCAAAAGCCGTCTCTGCCAGTGTCTCTGGCCGCTGGGAGCAAGGGGGGCTCTGGGAGAGGGGGCTACAGTTTGTGAAGAGAGACATATTTGTTTTCATAAATTAATTGCACTGAAAGAAGCAAGTGAAGCCATTACCTTCTCATGGTTTTCTATTAAAATTTCAATCACAATGTTCTGAAATTTGATGTCCATAATGGCAGCGACTGTTTCCTCTTGAGGTCGAAGCAGTGTTGGCCCAAATACCACACCCAGATTAGCAACAGTCATCAGGTTCTGCTTGTGATTATTTGCAACTCTGGGGGGGGGGGGGGGAAAGAAAAAAAAAGAAGTAGGTGATAGAACTAACCCACACAGAAACCCTCTCCCTGTCTCATGGCTGGCACAAAGTTTACAATGCTGTTTACATTTTTTACACTCCTGTTGAGCTCCTTGAAGGCTCAGCCATGTGGAAAAGTACAAATTTAACTATTGTGTTACTGAAGACCTTTCAGCCTCAGTGAGTTGACTAATCCCATAAAACCTCAACACTGCACTGGCCACTGAGTCTCATGTTTGCAAACCACTCCCAGGAAAACATCTTGAATCATTAATGCTTAAAACCCTTCTAAAAACAAATTGTTGGACCTCTGACACACGCTGCTCTCCAACTGAATGAGTGACCTAATATGTTCCAAAATCCAATTCCTTCTCACTCATTTAAGCTTTTGCCTGCACCAGAGGTCAGCCCCATCCAGCCCAACCACAACAGGCTGGAAGGTGAAGCTCAGGCTTTACTCCTGGACCCATAGCATGCACACGTGCCCTTCTCCGCGCCGCCAAGGAATCCACCCAACACGGACATCCGCTTTCCTAGGGACCCACTGACACTGGAGCCTTCCTCCCCATCATCTCCATCTATTTTTATGTTCACAAGTACTGCAGCCCTGTCGGAGCAGATCAGTCCAGCAAAGTGAAACAGCCCGTGCTGAGGACCTGGCACCCTGGCTGATGTGTGTTTGGGGGTGTTACTTTGGAGTAGCCCTGGTCTGGCCCCTGGTGGGGCACATCCTCTGTTCCAGCTTAGCACCAGAGAGCCCCACTGCCATGTACCAAGGGCACACGGCAGCATGGGAAGCAGCCCCGAGGTCCCCGGGCCGGGCCCAAGTGCAAGTGTCAGGGGACCTGGGCGCTCGCTTGCTCCATGGCAAAGGCATGGTTGAGGCCCGGATCAGCCCCTCCAGGTACTGTGGACTCCAGCTGAGTCACATGCTGGAGTTACACAATGACATCAGGTGACACAACAAGGACCTGCAGTGGAAGCCCTGCAGCCCCATCCTTGTAACACTTTCCTGTGGTTTTCTGCTGAGCTCTTCAACCAAGAAACTCAATGACTTCAGGCAGTGCAACCACACATTTTAGACTAAGGGGGGTTTGGGGTTTTTTTAAGCATCTTTTCCATTGACTCTTTCTCTCCTGTTTCCCCTGGACAAATGCAGTAAGCTAGCACATAGTCAGGCTGAGACAGATCTTGCTGGATTGTCCCAAAAATTTATTGCCATGAGCTTTTATTCTTGATCTCCAGGCCAAGACAACACAGTGCTCATTTATGTGCATGCTCAGCTTGTTCCAGCACAGCATAACCTAGGGCTGGCTTAAAGGAAAAGATGCTTTCCATCCTTTTTCATCCAAATGTCACTTGAACCTGCAATGAATTCTTCATTCCTTATCCCTGTATATGGCTCCTCAGGCAGCAGCAGAGGACCTCATCACTGAAGGATGCTCAGAGGCTCTGGACTGCTGGCTTAGCTCCTTCCCCCCAGCTGCAACTTCAGCCCTATTTACCGCCCTGTGTGCATGTTACAGCCCTAGAGAGTATGCAGAGCTGTCACCTCCACTAAGTCTGGGTTTGGGTTACAATTCCAAAGGTTTGGAGGTGCTGGCAAAAGTCTTTGGGAGCTTGTGGGAGCTCCCTCTTACCTGTAACTTCCCCCACTGTCAGGAAGCTCTGAATATTTTATCACAAGTGTCCAAGAAATGTTCTGTGTCAGTAAACTGCAGTGCTGCCAGATGGGCTGCCCTGAGAAATGCTCCAGTTACAGAGACAATAACCTGAGGAGGATGGGCACCTTGCCGGCAGGAAGGCAATGCGCTGCCCGGCAGGGCTTCTGCCACCCCGCTGTCCCCACTGTCTCCACTCAGCCCCGCTGGCCATCCCTGTCCCCATCCCCAGGCGGGTGCAGAGCCTTTCCCCATCTTCACCAAAAGCAAGAGCAGGTCAAGCCACATATGCAGTGATGCCAGCACCAGCCCGCCCCGACTGGTGTTGCTGGTAGGGTAGATAGAAGCAAACTTTCTTTAGGGGGCCACAACCTCACCAAGCAGAAAGGCAGAAGTCCAATAAGAAATTCTTAGGAAAAAACTTGCTTACTTACAGGAAAAAACTTCTTACTTACAGAGGGGTTCAAACCTTTCCCCCCTCTCCAGCCCACCTCCTTATCAAGACATCTATGCCAACAGCCTTTTTACATTGCAACAACATCTATGTTTCAGACACATGTTCATATGCTCCTATTTGGATTTTGAAAATACAACTGTAATTTGAATAGTTTTGAAAAGTATTAATAACATAATAATTGTAACGATCTTCTGTTAGTAAAACAATGGTAATTTATAAAAAAAACATTTTAATCGATCTAAGTCTTACAAAATGAGGTCCCTCCATTTCTCATTACTGTTACCAAGTAATACATCACTCTAATGAATTACATTGTCATTGACTCATTACAGCTAGGCAGCTGTGCATGGTCCTGTTAATTATTTCAGACTAAACTATTAATGGCTTCTCATCCAGGACACAGTCCTGCAGGACCAGCCACAGACCTGGCTCTGCCCTTGGCCTGAGGAATGCCCATGTGCCCAGACACAAGTGCTGGCCCTTGCCTCCATGGGCACCAAACTCCTCTTTGCTGTGTTTGCTTGGAATTAGTAAAGCGTGGCAGCCATTTTGCAATTGTGCAGGTCTGGCTCCTTTCGGGAATAAACCTGGGTGGCACATGAACTTCTGATCTGTACCATGGGTACTTTTCCAGCAGTAGCCTTCACAATGCTCGGTTACCAAAGCCATGCTACAAAACATGATTCACCTTTCACATCCTTCAAACTCCATATCCATTATCCACATGATAATTTACTATAAATTATACCTCTTCATCATCCTTTGTACTAGAAAATAATGCCACAGTTTCTAAAGATGGGGTGTTCTCATCCCAAAGTGTGCTTAACGTTGGCGCTTTCTGGCAGGCATTGTTAGTGCCATTCCTGAGCTGCCCTTTAGAAGGTTTCCAAATATTCACTGTATTTTCCTTTTAACTTGCTGTTTCTTTCTGGCCTTCAGTGCACTCTGAAAGTGATTGCACTACCCTTAATTTAGATGGGTCCTTTTTCAGTTCTCTCTCTCCATCCATACTTTGCAGAAGTCACTTGCAGCACAACCAAGAGGTGGGAAACAACAACTAATGCAGAAATCACAGAATGGTTTGGGTCGGAAGGGAACTTAAAGATCTATTCCACCCCCCTGCCATGGGCAGGGACACCTGCCACAGAGCAACCTCTTAACTCCTACTTGGTGCTTGCAACTTGCCAGGCTATCGCTGACTTGGACTCTGGGCTGTTCCTTGTCCTTGCACACGATGGTTCCCATGCATCTCTGGCATCAGCAGGAGATCGCCTGGCAGCTTGGGATAGACTGTGGAGCCCCTTGACCAGGGGAATATCTGCACTCAGCAATGCATCATCAACAAGTAGCCTTACTAAGGAACAAAGACCTGACCCACTTAGTGCAAACCCAAGAGGTGCGCTGGCAACTGCAAGCACCTGATGAAAGGAGCTGGGGACCAAGCTCTGGCAGCCCAAGGGGACACCCCATGCCAGGAGCCAAAGCCTCCCTGCACTGCCCCTGCAGCTGAGTGGGCAGGTTGTGTTTCCTGGGGGTGTCCATGGACACCTACTCACTTTACATTTACTTTCAGATAAACAAAGGAGAATGGGAGCAGAGTAAATCCATGTTGTGTGTTAAATTAGATTATGCCTGGGCTGCATGGATACTGTATAATCATGGGCATGACCAAACATAATCTAATACAGAGTAATTGGTAGTCAAGCTTCAGTGCAGAGCAAGCATACAGGAACAGTAAGTATTTCTTTGTTGCACTGGCTTGCAATCAGCATCATGTAACAGAGAAATGAGGGGAGCCAGGGCTGCTGCAGACTGTGGGAAGCAGTGCTCTGGCCCCCTTCTATTTTAAAGACTTTAATGATTTAAGTTTCTTCACCCTGGTCAACAGCTTGTATCTATTTTCATAGAAATCCAATTAAAGATCTCATTTGCTTCTCCTACAACCTACAGAGAAGGTACTGTGGGAGCAGTGGCAAACGCTTGGGTGCAGCACATGGGAGCTGCCCACTCCTCCCAGTGACATGGCTGAGAGCAGGCATGAGCCCTGTCCTGGGGGCTAAGCAGCAGCTGCAGGCACTGCAGCTTAACGCCATGCAGAGACCTGAGGGTGACAAAAAACATTCCAACTTGAGACTTCTTGGGCTGTGAACTGGCATCAGTGGGATTATTTAATACTGGTGGACATGGTCTGGCCGGTACGTGCTGTTACCTCAGTGAACACACACCTCCATGGGGCAGCGAAGGCCTCTCCAGGGGATGCTCCCCCCACCCCCGCCCCCAACTCTTGCTTTCTGTGGCTGGAATTACTTTGTGTATATATTTTATACATATAATACATGTATACAAGCCTCAGCCAAAGAGTGCTGTTACTAGTTCAAATATCTTCCCTGATTCAGAGAAAAATCTCTGAGAAAACAAACATCTGAAAGGGAACAAGGGCAAAGTCTGGAGTGTTTCTATTTCCATGCCTAGGACAAATCTCTGAAAACAAAGTGCTTGTTATGGCTGGCCTAACAAGACCTTATAGGATGGAAAATAAGGCAGCTAATTCATATTGATACAGGTAAAAACATATTTAATGTCTGCCACCATCATTAGAGCTTCTATGTAATGTGAAAAGCCAATCATGCAGAGGGCTAGTGATCCCCAAAATTATTTAGGCTGCTCTGGGTAGTTTCTTAGAAACTAAACACTTACATTTGACTCTGGACATGAATGAAAAGTAAAAAGCACAGTGGATGCAGACAGCATGCTGGGCAACAGAGGCATCTATGGGCCCACCATGCCCTTGGTGAGTGCATCAGGACATGGAAGCCCTGTGCTAAACCACGCCAGCAAGACCCAGCTGAGGCAGCAGCCGTGTTCTCACCAAGTCCTCACAAAGAAAATCATGTCGGGGGAGTACAGCTCCCCAGTTAGGGGAGAGGCTCGGCAGGGCTGCTTGGCTTCATTCAAATGAAAACCTGCAGTCAGTGTCTCTGCCCCCCCAGCTCCCCCCACCTCCATCCATTTAATTTGGATGGCGCATGCTGCCGAACAGAGAGCAGGCAGCTGCTAGCGCACACAATTGGTGGTATTTATCGGATAAAATCTAATGAGTTCTGGGAAATGTTCCTGGGTGCATTCAAGTCATCCCTGCACATTATTGAGTTTAATTGGGCTGTGGCTGATGAGCGTGTAGGTGGAGAGCTGGGTGAGGAGGCAGGCAAGGGCCAGGCTGACCGCCACAGCAGCAGCTCCCACTGCTCAGCTTTGCCCCTCTCTGAGGGGCCACAGAAGCTGTGCCCCAGGGGAGAGCAGTCCTGCAGCTCCCTAGGGATTGCTGGCTCCTCGCTCAAACCCACCCCAGCTTACCCAGCCCCAGCATCCCACGTGCCACAGGAACACCATCTGACGGCTGGCAGTGCAGCAGGAGTTTTATTGCAGGTGCATTGTAAAATGCTGTGCTGCAATACAGAGCTTGTAAAATGCAGCCACCTCCTTGTGCTAAGAAGGAAGAACAAACAGTGCTAGCATCTGTGCCACTCCTGGTACCCAAAACCAGAGAAACCCAATACTGAGTTTTGTCAAAAGCAAACTTGGATCTGGAAAGGCACAGCTCAAGTTTTAAAATAAGACTAATAACAATAATAATGAAAACATTTCAAGTTGCTGAAAGGAGATTTTTTAAAAACCAAAGCTCCTCTCCTGCAGTATCAGGAGAGACGGGAAACAGAAATTCTTCAAGTGCCCTTGTAAACACAACTGTCAGCCATCACTCGCAGTAAGGGAACTAAAAAGGCTGTGGCATGTTAAAAAGAAATGACACCTGCAGCACAAACCGCTGGTGCCCCAGGTAGCAAAATCGGTCAATCGTACATTTGGGCAGTCATTCCTAAAATGCACATGTGCATAGGCGGAGGTGGCAGGGAGGTGGATTTGCAGTGGCCTCGGGCAGGCACCACACGGGGAGTGCAGAACCAGGGAGCACAACCAGCTCCACTTTGTCTCCCAAGCCAGAGGGCACATGCACAGCAACGATACACTTACAGACTGCACAGCTGTAACTTATCCTGTTTTGTTTATCAAGGCTCTGGATATGCCTGTGCTTTTCTGGCCTGGTCTAGCATGAGGAGACCTCTGCAAGGGCCAGAGGAGACCTCTGCAAGGGCCAGAGGAGTCTGGAGGCCAGGAGGATGAGCTTGCTGGGCTCGCTCAGCCGCCACGTGGTCACTGCGTGTTCTCAGCACACAGGAACAGGAGCACAGGCAAAACACCACCATACACAGCCCAAGCTTTTGCAAGCTGCAGAGACAGTGTTGCAACTTCTACAGCATCGCTGCTCAAGTACGGAGCAGGGAGAGCCAAGTACTGAGGAATGCAGATGGAGGCCAGCAGATCCATAAGGAAGGCTGATCACCAGGGAAATACAAAACCTCCCAGTGAAGACAAGGACAAGCTTTCTGAACGCAGTGGAGAAAACCTTCAGATGCAACATCAAGAATTAAAGGGGTTTTCAGCAAGCAGACACATTGCGCTTGGATTTCCTTGCTCAGCTGGGATGAAACATGCGCCTGCACTGTTTCTGCGTGGTTTGACTTGCTCCAGCAAGACTCTTTTTTCCTCCCAGGTGAATCTGGCCACAGCTGGATGCTTGGGTTAACTCCCAGGGGGGAAAAAAAAAAAAAAGAAAAGAAAAGAAAAAAAAAGTACTCATATCATGCTGAACAGATGCAGAGGCCAAATGTGAAGTTCAGTATCGGTAAATATAATCGGTGTGAATACCATACATGCTGTGACTTGCAAAGATAACACATATGGTGCTGCAAGGCTCTTCTGATTCAGGCTTTCCAGTCCAAGTCACTTCAGTTTCCAAAGCCATCCTCTCTGGCTTTGGGCAAGCTGAGCTTGATGGGAGATCTCAGGGGGGTGCGCTGACAGGGGGATCCCGAACCTGCTCACCAACCCTCAGCCCCAAGCTGCAGCTGGGGTGAGCAGCACAAGGCTGGCAAGTTCCGCACACCCTGGCGCTGGCAGCACCATGGGCTTCCAGTGACACCCAGTGAAAGCCATGGGCATGGCCATGAATTGGTGTTAAAATATCACCGTGGTTTCCACCTGCAGAAATACAGGCAGGCAAAGGGGATTTCACCCTCAAACATCCCCTGGGGACAGAGCTGAACGAGGGCTGCCAAGGCTGCAAACACTGTCCCCCGTGCCGCTGCCACCCCACAGTGGCAATGCCCTCTTCGAGACCGCCACCCTTCCCACAGCCCACAGGACAGCACGCCATGAATCGCAGAGGATCTGCCACCCTTCCCTGCACAGGCCAAACCCCATTGCCACACCAGTGAACTTAATGTTCATAGCATGTGACCAAGAGGCAACACCAGGTGAATGCAATTCCCATACCCTACATCCCAGCCTCGCACTATTTCCCTTAATTTTGGCTGTATGCATGCAAGCACAGCATTCGGTTGTCACTTCAGTCTGCTACACTCAATTACATCTTTCTTCTTTATAGTAATAATAGTTATTTTAACCATTAGTGACAGCCATGGTGGCAGTTCATGTTGCAGCAGGGCTTTGGCTGGCTCCAGGCTGCGCCTGCAGCCCTGCAAGAGCCATCCCATGAATGAGCATCACTGGCCCCAGTTCCCCAGCACAGCCCCTGCTGCATGGGTGGGATTTTCCTCTGAAAACAGAAATCGCTGATGCTTTCACATCGCAATAAGAAAACCTATGTAGCCAGCAGGGTAATAAGAGACTGAAAGAGTAAGTATATGTTAACAAGAAATCATCTGAAAGATGATGTGCTGAAGCCTACCTGATAAATGGAAAAGAGCCAAAGTAAACAGGCTTCCAGAAAGCCTCCTAGCAAGAATTAGTGCTGGTTCTAGCAAATGCAGCTCCAGCTGTCCCTGCAGGGAGGCATGGGAAGCAATTGACAGCCAAGAGCCAGGTTGCAGGGTAACACACAGAAGTTACCCTGGTGTACACCTGTATATTCATGCAAATGCACTGGCCGCAGGGAACAGTAACAAAAGTTTTTTGACTTTTTTTTTTTCCTCCTCAGAGGTATTTTGGAGCACATTCGCATCACAAATGCAAGGTTAGTGCCCTTCCCTCCAAAACACTGAATTCCTAAAAAAAAATTTTTTTGAAAGAAAGGGAATACAGAAATAGCCAGCTTTGCAGAATAAACTACAGCCATGGTTAACAACAGCAAGCAAAATGCTTGTTGTGTCTTTGCCAGTGGAACAAGGTTTTGACAATGATTGGAAAAATACTCTCCCCAGATCTTGTGCACCCTGCCACACTCACGTGGGCAAATCCACTCACCCAACGATGCCCTTCCTATTTGTCATGGCACTAGATAACCATGATATTGTAACAAACTTCCATGGAATTACATTAGAAGAATACAGTAATTATTTAAATGAATACAGTAACAGCCTGCTAATCCCCACCCTCACAGTAGGGTGCCCGTGCAGGCAATGGACAGACCCCCTTGCTACCTCCCCCTCCATGAGGTGAGCTAGATCAAGGAAGCAGGAGCCAAGAAACATTTCCAGACACCCATGCCCCCCACACACATAAAGCCCGTGGAAAGCAGGATGGCTTCCTCAGCTCAGTCTTAGTAAGCCAGGCATCACCACCAAGCCAGAGAATGTCCTACACCAGCCAGCTCCTTTCCCTACGTGGGTGCCAGCATCACCAGAGATTTTGTAAGTGGAAGCTGTGATTGCATTCATTTTTTCTCCGCCAGTGGCTCCTAGAGTCTCCTGGCCCTCCCAGCCCCAAACGGTGGGTTTCAGACTCTGCCCCATGCCTTTCACACACAACAGCAGCAGATGTTTTTAGAAGTCAATGTTTATAAGTTTGAATGTAGTTTCAAGAAGTCTAGACCTCAACTAGGCATGCAGTACAGTTGGAGGTGGACAGAGGAGGTGGGTCCAGGTTGGGCTAGGGATCACTACCAGGGTCCTGGGGAGAGCTGCAGCTCAAAGACATCTTGGCACTGGTAACTTTTATTCTCCTTTCTTCTGTAGAAAAAAGATTTGACTAAAATCTGTATAACTGAATTTGGTTTAGTACTGGGTCTGTTCAGCATAAAGAGCAATCTAGATAAGCTCTCATTAAAATGTGGAAGCCCCACTGTCTGCAGGGATGGAGGAGACACCACCAGGGAGAGACGGCAGCTATTTATTGGAAATCTTTTGCTCACTCCAGATTCAATCTGTTTCTGTACACAGTTTCAGTTTCACTGTGATAAACAATTAAAAAGAATCCAGATAATTATGTGCTATCAACAATCTCTATTGAACAACGCAAAGTTCAAATGCAAGCCCATAAGAATTCACACTTCAGTAATGCAAAATGCCTGCTGCTTCTCCCAGCCATCCGGCATGAGCTCGGCTGAGATGTTCAACGACAGAAACTCCACAGCAAACCCAGCATATGCTGCATTACATGCTAATAAACGATCTTGCCAGCACTGGTGATGTAAGCTTTAGTCTAATTTAAGACACCTGTTATCATATCTAGGGAGATGACTCCTCCATGCGATGAAGATACAAGATACCTGATAAGAGAGATGCTGCAGTCTCTGAAGTGCATTCCTCTCCAGCTAAAACCTGGGGAGCCTTCAGATAATATAAGGACCTTTTGGAGAAGCATGGAAGTAAAAGCCACTAGAAAATGCAAACAGCTACTCTATTGACAATCCAGGTTGAAGAGGTTAAAAGTTCATTTTCAGAAGCAGAACAAAACCTTTTGCTAATTTACACATTACAGGAAGCCAAGCCCAGCAAACACAGCAAACACCCACAGGTTTTTTTGGTGTGGGGTTTTTTTTGAGGGTTTTTTTTTTGTTTTGGGGTGTTTTTTTTTAATTCTGCAGAATCTCACATTAAAAACAAAACCAGAAGAGTAAGAGGGAGCCAGAGCTGGTGAGAGGGAGGGCATGCACACAGCCTCATGCTTTGCACGATGCACCTGGTGTTGCCAGGGCCATGTCCCCAGGGAGCCACACATCCATCAGCACTGTGCCCACCAGTACCTGCTAAGCCTGCAGCAGTCTCTGCTCTGTGGAGAGCATCATCAGCTCCTCCAACAAAGTGCTCGAGGGAGAGATGAGAAGAGGGCTGGGGGAAGCCAAAGACATTGCTGCTGCCCTGCAAGATTTTGACACCTCCAGCTCTGAAGTGCAAATGGCTCATAAGGACCCACTGTGTCATGCAAGAGCTGCTCCTTGAGCACGGGCCACCTCCTGCAGAAGGGCTTCAGTTGTGGGAAAGTGTTGCAGCACAACCAAACTAGTAGACTGCAACAAGGCTTTACCATTGGTCAGATTCCACTGTCTGTGTTGTCCCTTCTTCTTCCTCCAGTGGTTACACTACACTACACTACACTGCCACCGCCACCCCCTCCATCTGACCCCCTCTCCCACACTCCTCAGTGCCACTTAACTACTTAGCAGAACAAGCTACAGCTGCACATCATCCATGTCAATCAACCCACTGCCTTCCAGGCAAGGCCACAGCTGCATATTATCAATGCTAATTAACCCACTGCCTTCATTCCTCTACAGGAAAGGATCCCCCTCACTGCAAGTCTTGAGCAGAGAAAGTACCAGGAAAACAAGGGAATGCATCCACAGCGTCATCGTTACCCCAGCTGCTAAGTGCAAATGCAGCTCAGGACAGTGCTTGCTGTGCTGCTGCTGTGTATCTGGTCTAATGTACTCCAAACTTGAGCAGAAGGAAGGAGCCCATCTGCTGGTGTATCAGCAATAATCCAGTGGATTATTTTGTGGCAGCAGAAGACAAATGGACACAGGCCATTTGCAAACAGACCAAGACCATCTAAAAGACTGCTGCGATGGCCGGGGAGGTCCAAGCACCTACTGACCACGTTCAGGTGCTGCCTCTGCAGGATCTGAACTTGCACCCAGTTTCTGTGGGGAGACAGAGGAAGGCACAGGGCAGGCTCCTTCCCCTCTGCAAAGCTCCCTGGTTGAAAAAACTAATTCCCCAACAAATAATGTTGAAAGTAAAATTACCTTCAAGAGCCCAATGCGAAAATTAAGAAAACAAGGGAGATATTACAGCAGACACATGCAGATTTCATTAAGGCAGGGGAGCCCGAGAGGCAGTGCAGCCCTTGCTGCAGGCTCTGCCAGGGGTCTGCAGACCTCCACAGCCTTTGTCTTTGCACAGAGATACAGGTGGTTCCAGTTAAAAGCTGTAATCAAATTAGCCAGGCACGCTAAGATTTCAAACTAATCTGCCAACCAATCTCTTATCCACTGACTGTCTCCAACATTAAAAATACCCCAGAATTTGCAGAGAGTCTGATCTGATGGAGGAAGGAGACTCAAGAGAACGTCGTGCTGCCCTCCTGGAGCTGGGCGTGAGGACAGGTCCTGGCACAGCATGCTACCAAAGCTGCTACCTTCCCCTTCAGCTGCCCTCCCAGGCTGCTCCTTCCAAACCAGCCTCTCCTGCCTTCTGCAGGGAGCCCGCTGGTGGTTTCATTGGCTTTTCCCATGCAGGAACAGAAAAATAAACAGACAACTGGCTATACTTGCTAATCATGTCAAAGCATTAAAACAAAAGGGATTTTTATTGATCTAAGTGGGCTTGGCTCCAACTGGGGAGAGGATGATTTAAAATAATTGCTTAGAACTGTATTTTCAAAACCCAGGATGTTCTTGTTTTCTTTTGTTTTAGCATTATCAGCCTAAACTTTCCTTCTTCCTTCGTCTGTATGCTGGTTCACACCTTTTGCCTTGCCCACTTATGGTACATATAGGCAACGCATGCAGACAGCAGGACCCACATGGATATATACGCACACCAGCAGGTGATGGACCTGGAGGCACCAGTGCTCACTGGCCTCTGTGGTCGGGATGAAGCTCTGGGGAGCTGCAGCTGGGCTGGGCTGCCCCTATCTGTCTCTCCCTTAAACCACCCATACGGGCCATCTGCAAGACAGTTTACTGAGTTAGGTGGGACAGGGGACGCCTCAGCACAGCAGCTCTGGGGATACTCAGTAGCACCAGCACTGGCTCTGGCACAGATCTGGCTCCAGCACAGGACAGAGGCACAGCACTCACCAGGCAGCAGCCCTGGGGCAGCACCCATCCCAGCTCCCCAGGTGCCAGGACCTGATGCTCCAAACCAAGACGCAAAACAGAGAAACAAACCAGGAGAAGAAAAAAGAGGGGAAGAAAAAGCATAGCACAAGCCTGACCTGGGACAGATGAGCCCCAGGCAGGATTCTCCCAGCTCCTGCAAGGCAGAGCATGCCTATGGGGAGTCACCTTTCATCTGACATGCCTTTTGCAACCCATGAGAGCACCCAGATCCTTTGGGTCATTTGAACTGCCAGGGTTTCACACAGCACCCAGCAGTACCATGATCCAAAGGGATTGAAAACAGGCACCGGGCAAAAAAACGGTATTTCCAAAGCACAGCGAGCAGGTGGCAGTGTGGGAGGATCGCTGCCTGGCCTGGCCACTCAAGGTCAGAGAGCTTGCTTGCTATTTGCTTTTGGCAGCCAAATCAGGCAAGGAGCATAAGAAAGCAGTGCATCTCAGAGGCCTCAGCGGCTAGTGGAAATTTCCAGAATGTCCTGGACAAGAATGACTTACTGGAAGTAATACATAAATCAAGCAAATGAATAGTTACCAGACAGCAGCATAAACAGCTGCTACAGGGATGAAGTCAGACCTGCTGTGCCAAGAAGCGTCAGCCTCCTCGCCGGCTGCACCTTCAGGGGGAAACGGGGAAAACAACCCGTGGAAAAGCATGTTTCTGGGGAAGCAGCCACCTGCCAGTCCTGCACAGGTGCCACAGTGGGTTTCCTGAAGCCACTGGGCATGGAGCACACCACGGCAAGCACCGCACATCTGCCAGGGACCCTGGCTCCTGCATGGCTCTGCACAGGCAGTGCAGCCCAGGGAGCACGGCGTGGGGCTGCCAAGGATGGGACTGCTCCACACAAAGCAAAACAAGTGCCGGGTTGTCTTTTTAGGCAGAAGACCTGGATGATTTTTTCTTCTTCTCCTTTGCCAACAATCCCTTGCTCAGCAAAGAGCCCTCCAAAACGCTTCGCTCCGTGTCCAGCCCCTGTTCCGTCCCACCGACAGGCTGTGGTGGAGAGTGGGCTTTGCTGGATCTCTGGTCTGTGGCTGGTAGCAGCTGCCCTGCAGAGCCCGTGGAAACCATCCTCACTGATAATTGGGAAACAATTTGTGCTAGAGATAGCAATCACTATCATGTTGGTTAAAACACGTAAACTACAAAACACCACCACAGCAAAAACAAAGAGAACTAGTCACTGCTGGCCAGGCCGCAGCTGTGAACGATTAAAGATAATTAATACTGCTAAATACACGTACACACATTTCTTCTGCAGTGTCCTCAATTGTTTTGACCTTTTGCCAGGACAGGAGTGGATATGCAGGCAGGGGCAGCCCTGCTCCTCGGGCAGGGGGGATGCACAGAGCAGCAGCAGCGATGCCAAGCCATGGAGAGGGTCCCGAGAGCCCTGCTGAAGGGTGCACAAGCACAGCACCATCTGTATTGGAGAACCTGGATCTCACTGACAGAAGAACAAAGCAAGGCTCGGATGTCAAATTATGTCCATTCAAGGAAAAAAAAAAATATTCCTAAATGCTTGAAACAATCAGCAAAATCCTCCTGCTCTGCACTTCCAAAGAATTTACTCCTTGGGGAGAAAGTACATTGAAAAAGAAAAAGACAGGGAGGGTATCAGAGCCCCACTAACAAAAAAGGCAATTTTCTACAACCAGCTTCACTCATGGCAGAACCATTGGCACAGCTACCTGCAAGCTGGGCAGCACTGTGTGCACCTCTGCTTTGCTTTGAAATGTTTTAACTTCTTTGGCAGAAAAAAAATATTGGTTTAATCAGAGCTGGCACATTCTATTGATAAAAAAACATTTGAAACTACAGTGTAGCCATTCTCGGAGATAGGTGCTGGGCCAAAAGGAGGTATCTGCAGCAAAACAACTCAGAAGCATGCGAGCAGGAGAGTGTTGCTAGGTGATGTGCTGTGGGACAGCCTGCTGCACCCAAAGTGCTCAGCAGCACCAAGGAAGTATTCGTTTTCCTTCTTTCCCAGCCAGAAACAGCTGGGGGGGGAAAAACCCAGAATAAAGAGAAAGAAGACCCTAAAAATGGTGTGAGGAGTCCTATGCCATGCAGAGCTTGAGCCTGCTATGCCAATGGGTGGATGGAACCTGGGCACAAACTGCTAAAAAAAATGATGCTGGAACAGGCATTCAGGGGAGTGGGGAGCAGTATGAGGGGCAGCGTTACTGCCATGCGTGCTTGGTACCACGCAGGCTTGTACAGTTAGCTCACCATGTCTCCTGGCATCAGTTCTTCACACAGCTTTTTCAAAAATGTATTTTTTATTTTTAAAGCAGAGGATGAGGAGCACTCTCACCAGCCATCCCCTGCAAACACCACAAACACCAAGGATTAACAGACTGACTAAGCCATATGACTCTGGTAACTAAACAGCTACAAGAAACAGGAGAAGATACATGCTGGGTTTGCCTTTCTGTTCTTTGAAGGGCATCGGCTATTCTGGCCTGAAACAAGAGAAACCAGGAGATTTTGAAGGTCACCCAGAGTCTTACTAACTTCAGTTGCTACATCCTCAGATGTGCCTGTTGGCAAGGCCAGCAGATGCAGGCACTGGGATGGTCCAGCCTGTGGGTGTTCAGGCCTTCCTGTGGAGATCCCCTTGGAAAAACATCAGAACAAAGAGATCTCCTCTCTTTCAGGAAAGTAAATCACAGCTGGGTTTATCACAGGAATCCTGACAGCATGAATATGTCCCAGGAAGGAAAATTAAAGGTTTCACCTCCTCATGGGTCAAAGAATAACATCATAATAGCAAGTATCACTGGAACCAGGGTCTGTAGAGCAGAGGAGAAAATCTGCAGCATTACATTCCTGATGAAGAAGCATGGACAGGGATTGCTCACACTGTATTTCACAGTGGATAATTGCCTGGACGCCTGAACATGAGACAGCACAAACAGGCTTAGAGCTGCAGTAAGAGGCAGAAATCAACATCACTTTCTATTTATACACTCCTCTCCCTCCACCCTGCCTGTGCCTGTCCCTGGGATCTGTCCTCCCTCTGCCTCCAGCTCTCCTCACCCCGCCCGCACAGGGGAATGTGCCCTGGGAGCAGCAGCGTATTCCCCCAGGAGCCGGGAGCTGGAAGCTGGAGTGCTGCATCCCCCTGCATGGGGCCTGCTGGGGCATGAGCCCCTCTCCCTGCACACCAAATCGCAGGGAAACCATGGGAAACCCATGACATTTCTCTGCTGCACAGAAGGAAGGGTACTGCTCAACCACCTCAGAGGCACTTATTCCAACTGGTATTTAATTTGTGTTAATAATTACCGGTTTAGAAAGTATCAGCTCTGTTAGCACGGTTTTATTACTGTTATTAACTGCAGCCCCACGCCACATGAGGAGTCCAATGTCCCTTTTCGGTAAGCAACAGTGAACATACAAACCAAAAAACCATGTAAGACAATGCAGGACAGACTCTCTTTCTCTATTTGACCAATACAGATTGTGCTCTGCTTTTAGTGTAAGAGAACTCTGCAGTAATACTGTAACAAATATTTTTTTAGCTCATCTGATAAAAATGCAAATCTTGATTATTCATATGTTACTTTAAATCATAATACAAACCAACCAGAAACAGATGAGGCAATCCCCTCCAAGAAGTGCAGCCCAGCTTGGCAGGGCCAGGAAGGGGCCCTTAGGTTTTGCATTAGCTGTGGATGCCCTGCTCTCGGCTCCCCTCACCAGGGACAAGAAGCCCCTAAACCCCAGCTGGTCCCCAGCCCAGACAGCCCCCTTCCCTGTGCAGGTCACCCAGGGCAGCCAGGCCCCCATGCCTTCTGCTACACTCTCCCTCCTTCCAAACGTGTTCTGCAGATGTGAAGCTTTATCTCCACCGCAACATCTTTAATCTGGCTTTATGGTACTGCTGCCTCAACCAGCTCATGAGTCCCAGACCAGGCTGCCCTCCTGGTGCTCCTGGAGCAAGGTGCTGCTCCTGGTGTGGCCAGGTGGCAGGAGAGCTGCCATGTTGGAGCTGCAGGACTGACGCAGGAGCAATGCTGTAGGGCCTGTGCCCGGAGCTGGCTGTTTCTCTGCCCTACAGCCCGGGACCTCCCCAGGAACGGCACTGGGGCTAGGAAAGCTTCTGCAGGGCAGCGAGCTCAGCGCAGGCTCTCACTCCTCAGCTTCCTGCCTCTCTCCAAGATAATTTTTTTCCCTATTAAATAACCACTATGAGCTGATTCTCTTCCTAATATAGCACGCACCACTAAACTCATTGTTTGTTTGTGTTTTGGTATAGTTCCTTCCCCACTAAAGCAGCATGAAGCCCACTGCATTACCTGCCTCCCCTCTCTACATCTCTCACTCAAACACCACCAGGTTTTCCTTTAAATGAAAAGCACTTAAGCGGTTATGAGATTCCTTGCACACATTTGGTCGATGGGAGTACCTGGAACTGTCTGGCCCTTGGCTTGGGCCTCTAAATGCAGAAGATTTTGAAACTGAGATCTAAACCAGCTCTTTGTTTTTTAACAGCCTTGCTGGGGAGTCCACAGAACGGATAGAAACCTGTGTCGTAAGAAAGCATCTGAAGTCGTTTGTAAGCCTATTTCAAGAACTATGTGTTATTCTTCCTCTTACACAGATAACTTCAGGTTCTCCCAGACTGTCTTCTAAATGGTTATGCCAATTAACTCATTCCCCAGCTTTCCAAGTCCTGCCTAATTCCTCTTGCTCGTGCAGCGCCTGTGCAAACAGTGAGGGCAGGTATGACCCCACAGCCTTGAGGCTGGCACAAACACCTGATGCTGCTTTCACTTTTAAAACACTAATCAAAGGTTTCCATGGTAACCTTCAGGAGCAGGAAGATGGGAAATTATAGGTCAGCTCTATCACTGAAAGCAAAAAAAATCATTCAGTTTCTTGGCCCTTGAAAAGTTTCAAGGTGACCTAGAAGTATTGATTCATCAGGTTGCATAAAGTCAGAAAATACGGCCCAGAGTAGTCTACTGCAGCAAAGATACAGCTTTTAGTCTTTTAATACTAGGCTTGATCTGAAACCCAGCGAGGACCTTAATCTCTGCTCTGCCTTCTGGACAGCTGAACCTCATTACTGTGCCATTAAAACCAATGCCACATTCCCAGCAGCGCATGGGTTCCTCCTGTCGCCACAGGGTTGGGACCACAGCCACACAGGCAGGGGACCTGCAGAGACCTGGGTCAGCAGGAAAGCCCCCCTCCCTCCCCCCTTGCACCACCCTTATTTCACTCAAACACGGGTTTCCAGTCACTCACCAACCAGACATGACTCATCACCGTGCACACACACACAAGGAAACTTTTCTACCACTATTAACTTTCAGAGGAAGTGGAAAAAGGAGAGAAAAACATATCAGTCATAAACGTACTTTGCCAAGTGGTTCATGAGCAAGTGCAACATCTGCCTGTTTTTCTCTGGGAGCCGATGGACGAGGCTGTGGATCTCTGACACCCTTGACTCCTGATTCTCGAGTTCTGCATTGGGAACAGAAGATGATTTCTCTCCACATCAATGGCAAGAGGCATGCAGGCCTGAACACTAACATCAACGGACAGCCTGGGGACCTACTCTTCCCTGCACCCAGGCATGCTGAGGATACTCTCCACAGCAATTTTCCTTTCTACCAGCCCCAACCAGTTGTTTTCAAAAGGAAGAAACTAGTGGGCTGAAACAGTGAGTTGAGAGCAGATGCCAGCCATGTGAAAAGCCAGTTGTGACCAGGGAAGGGGCTGGCTGTAACTAGTGTTTCTCTAATTCCAGGAATAGGAACATCAACACGTTCCTGTTCAAAGTGTTCCCAAGCATCATCAGAATGCACTCAGCACAGTGCCTGGTAAGGTGGTAGCATATGGTACTCAGCAGGCTGGTTAGGCCCGCAGGTGCTGGCAGCTGTACCCTGGCCACCTAAGCAGGAGCCTTCCAAGGAGGCCACCGCCAATGTGGCCACAGACCACATGAGCCCCCCTGACCCCCTGGTCGCACTCGTGCACACAGGCTGCACAGCTGCCAATGGAGAGTTACCTGCTCTCACATAAAGCACCTTCTCCCAGAGCAGTCAAAGGAAAGTGGCACAGACATCTGAACTGCAACTGATCTCATCAAAACACTGTAGGTGTTGTTTGAACAACGGCCTCCCTCATTTTGACAGATGATGGTCAAAATAAGACAGAGCTGCAGCAGCAGCTACTGCCACTGGCCAGGTCTCTGCTCCCCCTGCACCATCTGCGTTTCCTTTTCATCTGGTTAAGTCCCAAACAACAACATGCCCCTTGTCCCTTCATTCTTATTCTACTTGCTGGGACTTAAGAACAAGGAGGCCAGTGGGGAAGCAGCAGGGCAGAGGTTACACTCAGTTACTTGCAAATTGTGCTCCTCTTTCAGACCAGTGCAATAAACATCAACGAACTCACTTGCTGCTTTGATGAAGCTCCTTTGAAACTGGTACATCATGAGCGGCCCCGGAAGCATTCTGAAAGATAAAAAGGTAACATGCACAAAACATATCTGAGTAACACAATCCACAGAAATAAAGCTTTGCCCTTACCATAAATTCAGCTCCATTTTTAAAAGTGCAGAATTAAGCAACAACAAATCTAATTAATTCCTCCCATCAGAAGGAATAAGATCTATTGAAGTACCTTTGATTTATTCTTCCTCCCTTTTCTGCCCCACGCTGAATTAATTTGTAATTTCAGCATTCCTTCAGTAACACAGTAACAGTGTTTCAGTGAGCCCATGATTTCCAAGCAAGTTTAAAAATAAATTAAAAAGAGAAACAAGCCTAGCCATAAAACTTTAACAGCCACCGTTCCCATTAAATTCCCCATTCTCCCTTCCCACTTCCACATCCCTTCAATGAGACATCTTGGTCCTGTTGACATTCTTCATTGCTTTGCAAACAGTTCAAACTCTGGAGCAAAGGTTGCCAATCATGCAAAATTATGTAGTGTTTTGTGATTTTCTAGGCTGAGATCCACCAAGCTAATTATACTCATCACCCTAACTGGATTTAGCCTCTCTCTTGTGCTCACTCTCTCATTCTCTCAAATACAAGCCAATGCACAGAACAGAAACAGAAAGCAAGAAGCTGCCAGTCATGACAGGTAGAAGCATGTTGTGGATAACGAGATGCTGACTGCTGCCAGCAGACCAGCCCTGTGGGAAGATAACCCATGATGATAGTGGCATGGACTTGCATACAGAAATTATTACTACAATAAAGCTCTGCACCCAGTTCTAAAAAAGCACTTGAGACACAGCCTTTAGAGGAGCACTGTGCTCACCTTCCACCACACACTCATTAGGTGGAAGCCCATTACAAAAAGCTTAGGGAAAAGCTTAAATCAAGGCAGGGGACACAAGAATGAGCTTTTAAAATCACGTTTGTATGACACATGCATCTGGCAGAGAGCTGACTGCATTCCCCAGATCCTGCTCAAACATGCTGGAGGGTCAAGGGGAAAGCCAGAATAAATTCTCTGTGAGCAGTTTCTTCTTTGTTTCTGTCAAAGTGCTATTGTTAAAGATCTGCAATAACAGGCAGTAATGCCCCAGATCATCACCAAATCAGTCCTAAGCCACACAACAGATGAGGCTTTTCTGCCTTACCTCAGGTAAGTTTTCAGTGCACTAGTAATCGTCTTTATCTCCCACTCTGCACAGATCTCTGTTTCTGTTTCTGTAGCCGTTTTGGGATCTAAGGAAAAAGACAAAAAAGAAAAAAGTGAACTAAAGTGAGGATAATACCAGCTCATATCAGCTCACCAGCTCAGATGTGTGGGAAGACTGTCACATCCCATTTTATTTGCTATTCCCCAGCCCAGTGACCACAAGCCAATCCCCAACAGACACTTCTGCAGGGAAGCAGAGTTTGTTACACAAGATGGGCCACACTCACTTGCATGGGACAAGAAAAAAAAAAGAAAAACATTAATCATGAGCAGTGAGATCAGCAGTTTAACTCAAAGCACGACATTACACAGGGCACAGGAGACTGTGGTGTTCAGTGACACTGGTAACAAACGCAGGGCACAAACATGACATGGACACAGACAAACAGAGAACCTCCCCAGGATTCCACAGAAGATCCCAGCCCCAAGGAGGCTGCAAGGCATTGCCACAGCCTAAACGAATGTGAGCAACAGCAGCAATGGTGGCACAGCCTCTGTGGTGGTCAGTGGGTGTCAGGCAGACAGCAGGACACACAGTGGCAGAGGTAGGCATCCTGCCCGGGTGTGCACGGAGACAGGAGGTGGCTTGTTCTCCTGCACAAGGCGGGAAAGAGCCCCTGCTGATGGCCTGATCCACCACAGAGTGTGTAGGAAGGCAGGTCTGCACTCCTTTGGCTCCATGGCTGCATTTCATTTGGATGAGAGGGAGGAAGCGGGGCTGCTGCATGTGGTGCTCCATGGCCAGGCCTGGCACAGCTGGCATTCGCATGGTGCCCACGAGGCTGCCCATCCTGGGGACCCTCGCTCGGCTCACCACTCCAGAAACATGCCACCAAGTGCCACCTTCACCAGCCAAACACTGGCTGTGAGGCGGCCTTAGACTGGGAAGCTCCTATCACCTCGCCTTGCAGAACACCCATAGGACCCCTGGGGACCACCATGAGGCGGGAGCCTCTTGCCACTGCTGACGTATGCAGAGAGGAGCAGCGACATGACTTGGTTTGAGCTGCGCTAGCGGCAAGGGAGAGGAAAAGCACCCAGGGTGTTCTGAAGTGGTGCAAGGCACTGAGCACAGAGGCAGCTCCAATTGGAAGGGTCACTGGTATTGCAGAACCACGCTGCTGTTTGTTTTGTCACCTCTGGCCTCTTGATGTCATCCTGTTCTTCCATCCTCCCTGACACAGGCTTTTTCTTACCATCTTTAAACACCTGATTCGCCCCCCTCCACCCCTGCAGCAGATGCAGGGCTCCACTGCAGCCCCTGAGCTGCTGTGAGCAGCGAGCCTCAAGGATCAGCAGCTACAATGGCAAACCTCCCAGCACAGGGAAAGCCCTGCCCGGACCCCACAATAAACAAGGCCCCCTCAGCAGGCAATGTTGGAAAGTGACGGCAAAGATCAAGCTGCCATTCACATCCTCCCAGCACAGCCCCTTGCTGCGGCTCGTGCCCACCCTGTCACCAAGCTCTGCACCCAACACTGCAGAGAGCTGGCTGCCAGCACAGCTGGCAGACACAGCTCTCATAGTGCTCATGAGGAAGGTCTCCAAGCTACAGCTGATGTGCACACACTTCTGCACTACCGTCTTTCAAGGACACTTCTTCCCAGGTCCTTGTTCCCACCATTGGGCAGAGGCAAGGTCCGAGCCACTCCCCTGCTCCGCCTGCCCCTCCAGGATTTAGATTCCTGTCCCTCCATAGCTGCCTTAAGATAAAAACATGAATGGATCTTCAAAACACTTTCTGGCAGTAACTAGTTTCTCCTGATAGCTTTGGCTTTGACAAGTCAACAGCAAAAGATACACAAGAGAGGCACAAACTACATTATGTGATGCTTATGTCGGCTATGCTTGCCAGGTCCCAGCCCCAGGCACAGAGACCCTCTACCTGCTGATACCGAGAAAACGCTGCATCCAGGCTCCCGCTGAGCTCTCCAGTGTGGCTGAACCCCCCAGTTACTGTCTGACAATGCTGCTGGGATCACTCCCACCCCACAGCCTTGGAGTTGTTTTCTGAACCACGTACCAGGAAGAGATCCCTCCAGCCCCACAGAGCACCAATGTGCCTGGGAAGCTCTCCAAACACAGCTCCCATCAGCCCAGCTCCCAGCTGAGCCAGTCCCCAGGCCACTCCCTGCAGTAGCCAGCACAGAAGGGCTGCAGGGTGGGCTGTACCAGGGTCTACAGAGAAACACGGGTTTGCACTTCCCAGACAACAGCTGCTTTTTGCAGCACAACTTGGCTCTGGGACACTGGGTCACACTTTGTAATGGCCTGATGCAAACTTTGCAATGAGGCCCTAGAGGAGTCAGGCGGGAGCATCCTAAAGCCACAAGACACTCTCCCAGAGCCGGGCAGAGGGAAGTGACATGGCTCCCAGGGCAGCCCTGGAGCATGTCCATCCCAGCACTGGACAAACCGGCACACCAGGGCACACAGCGGGTCTGAGGGCAGTGTGGTACCACCACACACAGGCTCAACCAGTCCTTCCTGGTAGCTGGCATCAGCAGCCTCCCAGGAGAGCAGCTTGCCTGGCCGCTGTTCCAGCACAAGGGGCCTGGGACCAGCTCAGCACCACTGCACTGCACCGCCAGCCCCTGGCACTGCTCCATGGGAACCAGGCACCTGCACAGCTGTGATGCCACTGTGCCCAGAGGAAATCTAGTCCCACGGCTCGTAACAGCATGTGCACCAGCCCTGTGCCCCACCACACTCTTGG